>NC_082691.1:92951705-93693631 GCF_949987515.2 Delphinus delphis
CCAACAGAGAGTGGGGTATCCTAAGCCAGAATTCCTCCAGACAGGTCCTATGCCGAGTGTGGCTCTCAGAGCCGAACTCAGGGGGGCCACCGGCCTCCCCTTTTGAAGAACAAATCACTGTCCACCCGAGGTCGGACTCGACCATTGCCCCAGACCCACCGCCCCCTGCGGAGATGGCCCCAGGCCGCGTGTTGCAGGGCAGGGAAGGTCTGCCCCTCATCCGCCCCCAGCAAGGCCTGGAACTGGCTCCAGTCCCCACCACAGAGCTTTCCCGCACTCACCAGAACGTTCCACACCTGGAGCACTAGCCTGCCGAAGTTAGAACGTGGTAGTACATCCTTGTTGTCACTAGATGGCGACCCTGTGTAAAGGGAAAGCAAAATGCTGCTGGAAGCCGCCCGCCGCCGGGCTGCCTCTTTCTCTCGAGGCGGGGTCCCTGGAGGGAATCAAAGACAGCAGAGGCCGGATACGGAAGGTGCTTACTTTCGGGTCCGCCCGGGGGCTCGGGAGGCGTGGCTCCAGAGGGCAATTCCTCCCCCAGTCCCGGGGTCCTTCCCCAGCAGACGACCCAGGGGCCAGCCCAGCGACCCGGGGCTCCCGGAGCTGTGCGCAGACGCGAAGTGACCCCTCGTTACCGGGTTGGGACCTGTTTTGCCCCCCAAATGCTGTTTTCAGGTGAAGCAGTATCTCAGGGCAAGGACGTGAGCCCTGCGAGATGGGGAGAGAACACTCACCTGCTGAGCGGGGGCCTCCGAGGCACAGCCTCCGGGCTCAAGGCCACCGCGAAGGTGGCGCCCGCTCGCGGAAGCGGCAAAACCAGACACAAAACCAGAGTGGCTCTGTGTGCTCACAGCTGTACACTTTAAACAACCACCACCACCACCACAATAATAATAAAAGTCTGCAGTGTGCTTGGAAGCTTGTGGAATTGCTCCACAGTCACGCATATCACGGCACCAAAATCGACGCGTTTGAGTTATCGATGAGTCCGTTAAGGTAGAAGAAATGGCCCTTGAGAGCGAATTTTCTGTGGCCCGATTAGACCTCACGCTTGGTGTGAATTCACTCGGCTCTGCGAAAATGCCGAAAATGCTGGGCTCAGGCATTCTAGAACATGCCTGTCCAGGGCTTCAGGCTCGAGGCTCCGCGAGGCCATCGGTGTCACCTGTGGGTAATAAACAAACCGAATGAGGGAGGGGGCGGAGCTTCAGAGAAACTTTCACCAGTCGTTTTCAAAGCCAAACCAGGGAACATAAAAATGTTTCAGGGACTTCCCTGGTGGCGCAATGGTTAAGAATCCGCCTGCCAATGCAAGGGACACGGGTTCGAGCCCTGGTCCGGGAAGATCCCACATGCCGCGGGGCAACTAAACCTGTGCGCCACAACTACTGAGCCTGCGCTCTAGAACCCGTGAGCCACAACTACTGAAGGCTGCACGCCTAGAGCCCGTGCTCCGCAGCAAGAGAAGCCACCGCAATGAGAAGCCTGCACACCTCAACCAAGAGTAGCCCCCACTCGCTGCAACTAGAGAAAGCCCGCGTGCAGCAACGAAGACTCAGTGCAGCCAAAAATAAATAAATATATTTTTAAAAAAAGTTTCAAAGGCTGTATTCTTACCCCACTCAAAATGAAAACAGTTTTAGTATTACAGGAAACAGCATTTTTTTTTTTTACAACTTTGAATCCCTATTTAATTGAATGGTAAAATGTCTGTGAGAAAAACAAACTCTAACCTGCTTTTGAGACCCCAAAATGTTCCTTAATGTCTGGGCATATTTGAAAAGTCACATACGGAGGCCACTTTCTAATCCTCACCTTTTATATCAATTCACAATACTGTGGGCTCTGTGTACGGTTCACTTCAGCCCTGAAACAACTCCAGCAGGGAGATGGGGAACTGAGGCTTACAGCAGGGAGGTGATTTACCCATGCCCAGTAGTAAATTAACAGCCCAACTAGCGCTGACATTAGTCTGCGCCATACTACAAGAAGCATTTGCCAAGACCGCTTGTGTGCCAGGCACTGTGTAAGATTCAGGGAACTTGGGGCTAAATATGATGCTTGGTCCCTCACTTCTCTCAGGTTGAAAGTTATTCAATCAGAGAGATGTTGGAGACTTCCCTGGTGGTGCAGTGGTTAAGAATCCGCCTGCCAATGCAGGGGACACAGGTTCGAGCCCTGGTCTGGGAAGATCCCACATGCTGTGGAGCAACTAAGCCCATGTGCCACAACTACTGAGCCCATGCTCTAGAGCTTGCAAGCCACAACTACTGAGCCCACGTGCCACGACTACTGAGCCCCGCGTGCCATGACTACTGAGCCCGCGAGCCTAGAGCCTGCTCTCCGCAACGAGAAGCCACCGTAGTGAGAACCCCTTGCGCCACAACGAAGAGTAGCCCCCGCTCGCCGCAACTAGAGGAAGCCCCCGCGCAGCAACGAAGACCCAACACAGCCAAAAGAAAAAAAAAGAGGTTTAGACAGCAAGTATATACAGTGTGAGTTTTGAGTAAGTGAGAAACTGACCCGGAGCTTATTACCTAAGCAGGAAGAGGATCAGGTGCTGTGTGAGGACAGGTGCTGACACCCAAATGCCTCTTGGGTGTGCTGTTCTCTCTTCAGAACGGCACTTAGGAGTCTGAGGGCTCCTCATGCGCACGTGTGATCCATCCTCTTGTGTGATCAACTGATGCGTTCAGTCCGTGAATAATTCTGATGCTGCCATCAAAACCCTTCACACGTTCCTGTCAGTGGGATCAGGGAGACCCCGGCTCAGGAATCCTGCTCTGCTGACTTCCTGTCCTCACGAGGAAACTGGAACATTTCTGACAAGGCAGCCCAAAGGCACAAAGCATACCCTTGGGCACGCTTTAAATATCACTCTGAATAATTCATCTTGTGCATTATTTAATAACTCTCTGCTCTGCAGAATGTTTACTTACACAGTATTTTCACTTCAAACTCAAGCTGAACCATTTCAGAGAACTTTTGACCCAGTAATTCCACTTCTGGAAACTTCTTCCATAGAAATACTTGTACAGGGACTTCCCTGGTGGCACAGGGGTTAAGAATCTGCCTGCCAATGCAGGGGACATGGGTTC
Source organism: Delphinus delphis (assembly GCF_949987515.2). Lineage (NCBI taxonomy): Eukaryota > Metazoa > Chordata > Mammalia > Artiodactyla > Delphinidae > Delphinus > Delphinus delphis. The sequence goes on from NC_082691.1 coordinate 92,954,804, forward strand.
GAGCCCTGATCAGGGAAGATCCCACACGCTGCGGAGCAACTAAGCCCGTGAGCCACAACTACTGAGCCCGTGCTCTAGAGCCCACGAGCTGCAACTACTGAGCCTGCATGCCACAACTACTGAAGCCCGCACGCCTAGAGCCCGTGCTCCGCAACAAGAGAAGCCACCGCAATGAGAAGCCCACGCACCGCAACAAAGAGTAGCCCCCGCTCGCCGCAACTAGAGAGGGTCCGTGCACAGCAACGAAGACCCAACACAGCCAAAAAAAAAAAGAAACACTTGTACAACGGCACAAAAGTAAATATGCTAGAATATTCATTGCAGCATTGCCTGTGCTATTAAAAAATTAGAAACAATTTAAATGTCCATCCCTAGGAGAATAATGAAGTAGTAATAATTATGGTGTCTCCAAACTGTGGAATTCTATGTAAGTATTAAAAAAGAATGCAAGAGAGCTATATGATGTGACATAAGAAGCAAGTTGCAGAATGTATTAACTTTTGTAAAAAAAAAATCATAAATATTTATTTTACCTATATTAAAAAGTACTTAGAAGCATATGTAGTATACCAAATGCAAGCGAAAGTTTAAAATTAAAAAATTTATATATTGTTTGCATGAAAACAGCTTATGTATTAACTTCATAATTTTAAAAATTTATTTTTGTCATTTTAGAAAAAAAGTACAAAGTCAGATTTGGTGAATACAACAAAGACTTGGTGCAAGTTTTTTGGGTCACTTGCAGGTTCCTGTTACCCTCCAGGGAGAGGGCTAATGCCTGAGACATCATTCTCATTGTGAAGTCAATCTTTTGGCCAGGAACAGTTTTTCTTGCCTGCAGAGGTTGCTTCCATCAGGAAATGCTGAGCACAGTTGCCCTCTCACTCTCAGAGCTGGTAGCCAGTGTGCTCACCAGGCGGCTCAGCTTCCATCCGCTGCTCGGGCTCTCATCATGAAGCTCCGAGGGCCGGGGCTGGGTGTGTCCTTGGCCTCTGTATTCCCAGCATCTAGCAATGTGCCCAGTGTGTATTTGATGCTCAATAATTGTTAAAGAATTTGTTGAAGGAAGAGCTTTTGATCTCTCTTGGCTTGATTTTCAGGTTGGGGAAGTGGGGTGTCTGTGAAAGTGGCTGGCAGTTCCTGGGTCACGAGTCTGGGGGTGTCTCCTGGGCTCCTAATTTTGGAAGGTTGTAAGCAGATGGCCCAGCCACCTGCGCAGCACGTGATGAAGTCTTAACACACAGGGGCAGACGCTGTCCCTGCACTTAGAAACGATACCGCAGAGTTGATTTGACGTTTTAGCAATTTGCAGAATGTTTCTGCTACACGATATCTAGATGTAAACGGTAATCACCTTATATAAATAATGGTAAGTGGGTTCACGGCCAAGGTAAAATCAAGCACTTCTGGGGGCACCTTTGGGGCCAGGGTGCCAAAGAGGGGACTTGTAGCTGCTCTGAGATCCTTCCAAAGACGCTTTGGACCCCAAATCCAGGCCCACCCAGATGCTAGTTTTCGCTTTGTTCCTGAAAAAGGAAGACAGTGCCCAGCTGTGAGCTCTCAGAGCTGAGTCCCAAGCTCCCCTTTCCCTCTGAAGGGCTCCCCAGCCGCTACCCCTGACATAGAAAACATGACAGGTGGCTCTGCTTTGCCCAGCTCCTGGCCCGGGGCCCTGGGGCCTCGCTATCCCAGACCCATTGCCCCTCAGTCAAAATCTCAGCCAGGCCACAGATTCCACGGACCCAGTGATCTTCCCCAGTTCCTGTGAGGTAACAAGTCTAACACAGATGCTCTGAATACGACTTAAAGGTGGGGCCTGGTAAATTGATATTTAATGAAAATGTACACATATTCAGCTAAAAATTCAGAAGGACGGAAAACAAAAGAAGTCCCATGCCCCCCAGTTCCGCTGTACAGAGGTAAATACCCGTGAACTGTTTCTTGTATTTTCTCGCAAAAACCTTCAGGCCTGTACAAGCACACACGCGTACGTGAACACATACGCATCTTTTGGTGGCCACAGGTGGACACACACTCTGCTGCTTTTCTGCATCTTGCTTCCTTCTAACTCAGCTTGGAGATTGCTCCAAATCAACAAATACTGATTTACTTTATTCTTTTTAAAGGGCTTTACTATTCCACTGTCTATATGGCAAACATTTGCTGTTTTTTCCTGCCTAACAGCCTGTCCCCTTTCTTCCTGTGACAGTAGCATTTTCTTTGTCTCTTCCCCACTCTCAGTCGTGTGATTTGGGTGAGGATGACCCTGACCTCAGCTACAGGCTTGGACATATGACCCAGACCTTACCACAGAGATTGGTTTGGGGTGGACACATGACCTGGGTGCGGGCAAGGTCAGTCAGGGCCAGGACTTTAACTGAATTATTTAGGGAAGAGAAGCTCTCTTTTTCCTGCTGACCTTGCATCTGGGGAGGTGTGGTCCTGGAGCACGTTCCATTGTGTGGAGTCTGAGTAGGCAGGCAGAATGGAGAAGAATGGAACCAAAACACAGAGCTGCTGGCCTTGATGACACAGTGTAAGAGTCTGGCTTAGGTCTACCTGGAGCCCTTTTGGGGCTCACGTGTAACTTTCAGTTACATGTGCCAATGGATTCCTTTTTTGCCTAACCCAATTGGGTAGGGCTTTCTGTAGCTCACCCTAGGAAGAGTCCTGCTATAGAAACTGGCATCAAGAAGCGGGGTTGGGGGCTTCCCTGGTGGTGCAGTGGTTGAGAGTCCGCCTGCCGATGCAGGGGACACGGGTTCGTGCCCCGGTCCGGGAAGATCCCACGTGCCGCGGAGCGGCTGCGCCCGTGAGCCACGGCCGCTGAGCCTGCGCGTCCGGAGCCTGTGCTCCGCAACGGGAGAGGCCACAACAGTGAGGGGCCCGTGTACAGCAAAAAAAAAAAAAAAAAAGAAGGGGGGTTGGCAAGTGACCCTGGAATATGGAATTGGCTGAGTCAAGGAAGGTGGAGAGCCTTCTCTTCTCGGCAGCAAGCTGGCCATTCTCATTACCCAGTAATGAAGCAACTAATTAAATTGTGGCCACTCAGACTAGGTGCACTATTTTACTTATATGAGGTAACTAGACTAGTCAAATTCATAGGGAGAGAGAGTAGAGCAGTGGTTGCCAGGGGCTGGGAGGAGATGGAAACAGAGAGTTGTTTGATGGGTAATGAGCTTCGGTTTTGCAGAATGAAAGGAGTTCAGGAGGTGGATGGTGGTGATGTCTGCACAAAATGAATGTACTGAATGCCACTGAAAAATGGTTAAGATGGTAAATTTTATGTTGCGTGTTTTTTTTACTAAAGTTAAAATAAAACATACACAGAAAGAAGAAGATACAGCTTTATCATGAGAGGCCCTTTCTGCCTGTGACCTGCAATCCAATACGGCTGAGAGTCCGGTCAAGCGCTGTTGGAAAAGCTGAATTTTCTGCAACAAGCCGAGAGCACAGGGACCACAGGCTGAGAGGCAGAAAACGGCAAGAGAGAAAGTCGGGACTTAGGAGGCGAGTACCGCGAACTGACACTTAGGTGTCTCTCGTACGTGTTCGCCTACAGGAACTCATTACTCGTAACAACCCACTGGGGTAGATGCTGATTTTCAGATGAGGAAAACAGAGGCAGGAGGAAGTTAGACAAATAAACCTCGACGAAGTAAGGGACAGAGTCAGGACTGTGAGCTGGGCAGTCAGTGGTTCTGTTCCTACTCCATGGCACTGGGACACAAATAGCCTGGAAGCCCCCTGAAATCCCAAGCGGATCGTGTTGTCAGAGAAACCCACACCAGCTCACAAAGCCTCAGTCCCAGGGTGACCTCCAGGCCCTGCTGCACCAGCGCGGTGCCTCTCTCCCTGGATGCAGAAAAGCCCACGCCGCAGGGATTTCGCAGCTGCTGCCTTGCCTACCCTCCCCTTCACTTTCACGTGCTTTAACTTCTGTGGACTCTCCTCCTTCCAGAGAACAACCTTCGGGAAACCACTGGCCATACAAAATTATTCCGGCGCTTCGAAGATTTACTCACCACAATCCTCTTTTGGTGTGCCCACGTCCAGGAGCTGACGCTCATTTCCTGGGCCACAGTATCATTGTTCAGCGTGTCTCACAGTTGGCTCTGGGATAGGAAAATCTCTTGGCCAAAGTCTTTTGACTACCCTCAGTATTTCTGCTTGAACAATCTGTTTGTGTGCGCTACTTGGGGTCGCCAGCATAGAGAGTGTATTAGGGTTAGGTTGAGGATGAGAAAGATTCAGAGTCATCATCTGGCCTGATGGAAACCAGCGAGGACCTAGGAATCCCCTGGAGGTCCAGTGGTTAGGGTTCTGCGCTTTCACCGCCCAGGGGAACTAAGGTCCCGCAAGCTGCACTGTGCAAGCCAAAACCAAAACAAAACGCAACAAAACAAAACCAAAACCCAGCAGAGGACAAACCACACCATCACATCACTGGGGGCCCTGTGACAAAGACGGACGGGACAGGGGAGTGGAGACTTATTTCAGCAAGACGAGCCGCGCTCTAGAGAGAAATACACATCAACTTGACAGAGGGGAGGCTCTGCCCCGGTGGAGAGGAACTTCTTCACCAGAAGGATGTCTCCTCTGTGCCACAAAAAGGACAGTGTCTTCCTGAACCCAAGGAAGAAGGACCTTGAAGACCCCATGGCTCCAAGCAGCACAGTGAATTATACAACAATACTCACATGGACTTGGCAATGAGAATTTGATTGTAGACAGCCAAGAACAGACTCTGCGAAGGAAACTATGCCAAAACACAGCCATGTAATAAAATATATTCTACCACCAGCACTTAGTCTTCTCCTTGTGTTGGTTTCACAATTTTTTCACTTTATTAACTTACGGACAGTAAAGTGAATTATTTATGTTTGTTGTTATAAATGATCTGTTCCTACTCCTCTTACTGCCAAGAGCTAAGACCTTCCTGGTGTCCCACAGTAATAGGCAGTCTGGTTGCAGATCTCAGGTGATTTCATTGATGTATGGGGAGTAGGCGGTGTGATTTCTCAAGCCTACTCCAAAGGAATAAGCAGAGAAACTTACAACCCGCATATAGGTTCAGCCCTCATCCATATGGAAATACCTTTCCTAATATCCTCCGAGTTCAGCACCTGCTCGTAACCATGAGGACCCACACCGTATCCTCACATAATAAGCAGTGAGGAAGTTTCCTTCCAGACGGGGAGACAGGCCAGCAAATGAGGCCCTTGCCTAATTAGGAGGTATTTGTCTTCAGGGGTCTTATCCAGTGACAATTTATCTACGGGTTTGTGATGTCTTGTGCTACATGGGGTCCCTGACATCAAGTGTATCCTTAAATCAGAGACTGTCAACTGGGAGCCCAGAGGCTGAATCAATCATGTAGATATGTGTGTGTGTGTGTGTGTGTGTGTGTGTGTGTGCACGCGCGCGCGCTGTGGCTGTTATTTTTGGGCTTATACAAGTTTTCTATTAAAATATGAATTATTTGCCAGAATTAAAAATTATGAAGTTTCATATGACAACTCATCTTTCCAACCCCTTTGGAAAACACCAAAATGCTGGGAAGCGCTGTTAACACTGGAGCAGCATGGCCACTTGGCAATAACCCACTGACCTGAGTGAGGGGGTCCCCCACAGCCCCCACTGGTAGGATTTACTCCTTCCTTCCTTCCTTCAAATGTCTGCCCCTGCACATTCGGGTTCGCAACTCTGTGCCCTCCTGGTCTAGTAAACACCAACGTTCCAGAACTGCTCAGTGCATGTGGGGATGCAGGGCCAACCATGACACTCTGGCAGGTAGCAGGATAACCTATTCTCATGAAATTTTTGTTTGGCTCTCTACATATTTCCTAACTGTAAGCAATTCGCCAGGCTTTGTATGTCTTTGCCTTAATAATTGTGGTGGGGCAGACAGCAAGGTAGCCTGAAAATGAAGCTGATCTGTACTAAAAACCTAAGGCCGCGGAAGAGGTGATGGGGTGTCCTGGAGAGAGGGGGCCCTGGGAGAAGCGGTGAGGTGAGGAGGGCGGGCCCCTGCCCGGGAAGGGCAGAGAGGTCTGGGGACTCCTCCAGGGCAGCAGGGTCACTACTACTCCATGAGAGCCTTCTGGCGCCACATGGCTCGGTGGCCAGGACAGGCAGCTCTGGCCCCAGAGCCCCAGCCCCAGCAGAGACTCCGTATCCCAGGAAAGCCAGGAAGCAGGGCCTGCCCGGCTCGGAGGACAGGTGCCAGCCAGGGTCTCCTTCATAAGCCTCAGGGACTCTGATACCACCTAGGAAGGACAACAGCCTTCAAAACAGACCGAGATGAAAAGGAATGCAGGACCGACATATGCTATAACACAGATGCCCCTCGAAAACGTGCTAAGTGAAAGAAGCCAGGCACGGAAGGCCACAGAGTGTAGGATTCCAGTGATATGAAATACCCAGGCTAGGCAAACTCATAGAGACAGAAAGCAGGCTCGTGGTTGGCAGGGGCTGGAGGAGAGGGAGATGAGGGGTGACCAGCTTTCTCTTTAGGGTATGTTCTGGAATTAGATAGTGATGATGGTCGCACTATGTCGTGAATATATTATGAATGTACTCAAAGACACTGAATTGTAGACTTTAGAATGGTTAAAATGGTGAATTTTATCTCAATTTAAAAAATGAGCTGGAATTTGCTACCACCTTAGCAGATGGTGACCTGAAGTTACAATTAAGTTAATTTAAAGGAAAAGGCAAATTTTTCCCCCCAACCTCTGAGTTTGTGGGCAGGACTCATTCCTATGATCTAACCCTAAGAAAAGGAGCCTGTATCCGGAGACGTAGGAGGACCCAGGTTTACCTGGGATGGAACTCTAGAGACAGGTACACGGAGTGTGTTAGAAGGTGGTAAAAACACTGCCCAAGGGAAGAAGACTGGGTCCTGATGACCTCGGAGCTCAGCCCAGTCCTGGGCTGACCAGCTCCAGACTTCTTTTATTGGACTTTCGAGTCTAAGCCTTTGCTCTTGGGGTCTTCTCTTACAGTCTGCCGAATCGAATCCAAACGAATGTGGCATCCTAGAGGATGTGTGATCTGAAGCATTAGCAGACGTTACGTGGGCAAACTGGTGTGTGAGGGGCTACAGGTTGGGATGAGAAGGACCAAGAGGAAACGTATTTCAGGCAGAGGGGAGAGAATGTTTCCTGGCCTGGAGGAAAGACAGAACACAGTTGGGTGTGTCTGGGGCCAGCAGAGAAGGGGAAGAAAGAGATGAAGCCTGAAAGAGGGGCCTTGTAGCCTTGTAAGAAGTTGGACCAGGGCTTCCCTGGTGGCCCAGTGGTTGAGAGTCCGCCTGCCGATGCAGGGCACACGGGTTCGTGCCCTGGTCTGGGAGGATCCCACATGCCGCGGAGCAGCTGGGCCCGTGAGCCATGGCCGCTGAGCCTGCGCGTCCGGAGGCTGTGCTCCGCAACGGGAGAGGTCACAACAGTGAGAGGCCCGCGTACCGCAAAAAAAAAAAAAAAAAAAAGAAGAAGTTGGACCAAGCCCACAGGTAGAGGGGGCCCTGAAGGACTGGTGAGGTTCACATTTTAGGAAGATGCCTCTGGTGCTGAGACAGGAGGAAGCAAGAGCCGAGGGAGACCGTAAGGAGACTGAGGCTGCGGCCAGACAGATGAAATGGACTTGTACTTGGCGAGGGGCTGTGAGAAGGGAGCCTCTGAAAGGGACGGTTCACAGGAGTCGGTACTGATTGTACCTGGTGGTGGGGGACAGAGCAGGAAGGCTGAGGATGAGGAATCATGGGCTGAGAGACGACGCAGACGTGGGGCTGGGCGTGGAGCCGGAGATGGCCCGGGTTCAGCCACGGAAAGAGTGCCCAAGTGAAGACCATCGAGGGAGCCCGGGCCTGGGAGTCAGAAAACCAGCCGACCGTGCGCTCGTGCGGTGCCGTCTTCAGCAATGCCCTTGACCTCTCTAATTCCGGTCCTCATCCTAAACTGGGGGTGTTGTCAGTTCATGTTTGTAAAGCCCCCTGGCACTTACTAGATGCTCAATGTTAACTGAATCTGAAAATGTTGCTCCGTCGGCACTTTGCTCTCTCGTGCTCGCCGATTCTGGCCGAAGACACAGCCCTCACCCCTCTGCTCTGGCTCCAGGGTAGCCCAGAGGAAAGCCCCTCATCTTGCTTGAGCCGCATGAACTTGATTCCCGTTTTAACAGAGGACAAGCAGAAGGCTGCCAGGTGGACCTGGATTAGAAGCCAGGGCTCCCGGCTCCAGGGTCCGCGCTCCCGGCTCCGCAGCATCTGGACTCCTGCCGAGGGGGCGGGAGGCCGGGGGGCGGGGCTGCGGGGTCCCCTCGCGCCCCGAGCCTCCTCCCTCCCTGCGCCCGCCCTGCCGCACCTCCCCGCGCTCCTCCTCCCCCGCCCCGGCTCTGCGCGGAGGCTGCGGCTCAGCGGGGCAGGCGCGGTGCGCGGGGACCCAGGCGGTGGCGGCCGCCGGGCGCAGCGGGTCCGGCGCGGGGAGCCGGGCTCAGCCTCGGCCTGCGCCAGCCCCGACCCTCGCCCACCCGAGGCCGGCCTGGGGGGCCCGCAGGGCGCGCGGAGCGCAGAGTGCGCGTCGGGCCGGGCTCCGCACCTCCGCACAGGAGCGCGGGCGCGGCGCGGCGCAGCGACAGGCATGGAGCCGGCCCAGGAGCCCCCCGCGCGGGCCCGGCCGCCGCCGCCCCCCGCCGTCCGCCCCGCGTCCGCCCCCGCCGCGCCCAGGCTGCGCTCGCCAGCCGAAGCGGAGGGCCGCGGTCCCGAGGGGCTGCTGCGGCGATCGGGGTCGGGCTACGAGGGCAGCACCAGCTGGAAGGCGGCCTTGGAGGGTAAGCGCCTAGCGGCCCTCCATCCCCCGGCCCGGGGACCCGGGAGGCGGGACAGAGTCACCTTGGCCGGTCTCCCGGTGGGGAGAGCGGGGAGCGCGACTCTGGAACCCGGAGGATTGCCAGGGCATCAGATGACACATTGTGGGGCGGTGGGGAACAGGTAACTGGGGACCACCTATAGTTCAACCTTGACCCTGTCTCTGCAGCTAACTCCCTCTTTGACCTTGGGAGCAGGTTTCACGCTCTGAGCCTGTTTCCTTATGAGTGAAGGGGGACAGTTACTGTCCGGCACTCACCCGATAGGCATATTGAGAGAGTGGCTTGACCCTGTAGCAGTGAAAGTGCTTTGGGCAAAGTGACAAAAGCTATGGACCCCGACGCGGTGCTAATGCCCCGTGAGAAGGGGGTGGGGGATGGGGCGCTGGTGGTGCCTGGAGGGAGAATCGGCCAGAGGGCCTTCCCTGCAAGTCGGGGGTCCCACCTACCTCTTCCAGTCAGAGGGGCTCACGGCCTGACCCCTGACTGGCCAAGGGGGCGGTCACCAAAGTGGAAGACAGATTTCAAGTTCATGAGTTCAGTTAACTTGTGTGACCACTTGTGCGTTGTGGGAGGTGCTGGAGCTGCCCGGAGGGCTGGTACTCTGGACACCCGGAGTCCAAAGGCCGAGGACCTTCCTGGATGGCATCAACTAGGGAAGCCCAGGACCTGGATCACCCAACCATTAGGGAAGGAGTGTCAGAAAAGGAGGGCTTCCTGGAGTAGGTGACCTCTTAGGAGGTGTGGAAAGAGAAAGATGGGTGCACCAGGCTCGAGGAGTGACACGTTCAGGGCTCAAGTGGCGAGGACTCGCCTGTGCCTTGTGGGGAACTGACCTCCAGAATACCAGGATCGGGGTGAGGCGCGGTGAGAAGAGAGGAGTCTGGAGGGCCCAGACCGTGAGTGGCCACCCAGGCCTTGCCAAAGTGTGTGGACTTTGTCTGAAGCGGCTGTTGAGAGATTTGAAGCATAGAATGAGACAGTGGGGGGCCCTTGGAGAAGTGGTGGTGGCCCAGAGGGGTCAGAGCAAGGCCAGGTCAGTGAGGAAGGCGGGGCCGTGGTCAGGGGAGGGACATAACCAGTGCCAGCCAGGGCAGGTGCCTGGCCAAGCAGGGAGAGGGGGGGACAGTTCTGTCAGCATTTGGCCCAAAGGCTGGTAGGCCAAGGGACACAGATGGCCTGAGGAGGGGCTGTGCAGACTCTGAGGGGAAAGCTGGACACCTGGATGGTGATTTGGGACAAAGGAGGCAAAGATGTTGGAACTCAGTGTGGGACAGCCATTGCAGAGGACCTTCGGTCTGGGGAGAGCTGAGCTGAATAAAGGGGGACAAACCCTCTCTTTGTCGTGTACCTTCGGGCTCACTGTTAGATTTGCCTGTGACCCCCTGCTTCCCTCCTGCCCAAGTTATTTCTTGAAGTTGCTCACGCCTCTTGCCTGTATTTCTCCACTCGCTCATGCGGAAGCATTTCTCCAGGGGCTGCCCTGACCTCATTCTAACCCCCAGGGCTTAGGGGCCACTTCAGGGGTGGTGCGGCCTCTTTCAGTGCCTCCGGCTGGCTGGCCCCCGTCTTACCTCCCATCCTGACCTTAGCCCCTTCTGCTTCCCACTCCCAGCCATGGCTGGGCCGACCACCTGCAAGTTAGGCTGAAGAAGAAGCCGCACGCCCGGCAGGAAATGGCCCAGGGGGTCTCTCAGGACACTGGGTCTTCCAGGCCCTGTGGAGTCTAGCCCACTCTGTGCTCAGTGCCCACCTGCGGCCCAGCCTCGTCTCGCCTGTCTGGACATGGCTCCCTGCCTGGCCTGGCTCTGTGTCTCGTGGCACCTCCGGCCCCTGTCCTCGTTCCCGTGGTCCACCAGGAGCAGCCCCACCCTGGTGCCTGTGGACCTTGGGGGCTCAGCATCTGGGGCCTGTGGGCCTTTTCCACAGGAGTTTTAGGATGTGGAGTTTGTGTCCCTGCCAGGGGCCTCCCCTCCACTGGTCCCGAGTATCTCCTCGGTGTTCCCTGGGCGCCGCGTCTCCTGCGGGGAGAGGGGAGCTCTCGGACCACGATGGTGCTCTCCAGGGTCCTGCCGTGTGCTTATCCCCCCACATTCACGCACTCTTCCTCACCTCCCACAAACACTCCTGGAGGCCCCACTGTTCCAGCGCAGCTCTAGGCACTGGGAACATCCCTGCCCTTGCAGAAATCACAGGACAGGGGCTGAGGCAGCCTGCTGCAGTGCAAAGAGCACTGATTCTGGAGTTGGGTAAGCCTGAGCCAGATCCTTCCACTGCCAGCGGGCTGGCAGGTTTTCAAACTTGTCTGAGCCTCAGTTTCTTCATCTGCTAAGCAAGATAAGGATTTCTGCCTCTCGGGGCTACACAGACAAAGGTGCTGGGGTGTAGGCTGTGTGCAGGTGATCCCTTTCCCCAGTCCCTAGAGCCCGGCATCCCTGATGAGGGAACCCAGGGAAAGTGTATGACCAACTGCTCAACTGAAATCCTTTGACTGCTCGTCTGCCTACTGTGAGTCCACTTCCGGCCCCAAACTGAAGTCCTTATAATAAGCCCAGTCTACAGACCCTGAGAAACACCCGTGATGGGATGAGGGGTCTGCCAGGCCTGGGGACCAAGGGGTTTTGCAGCCCTTGCTTAGCCAAGCATCTGTCTTGAGACTTCTTGATTTGACCAAGCTGAACCCTCAGGGGGCCTGTGCTCCTGTATCACCACGTACCGAATATTTATCAAGTACCTACAAAGCGCGAGCCCCGTGCTGGGGCTTTCACAATAGCTGTCGTGTTTAACCCTCACATCTGCCCTTGCAGGGGCTTGGTGAGTGTTGTACCTATCTTATATATGAGGAAACTGAGACTCAGAGAGGCTAAGTGTCTTGCCCAAGGATGCACGTTGCTCTCTCACTCGTGAAATCCCGTTGGGTTTGCCACGAGGCCCTCTGATGTGAAACCTCTTACTCTGTCCTGAGCTGACCAACATGCGGCTTGGGGAGGCTAATTGGAGAGAATCAAATTGTGCTTCTGACGCATGTAGCCCCCCTCCCTGCGCTCCTGAGACAGCCCTGCCACCTCCGGCAGATGCTTTTTCCTCTTCACAGGTTAAGTGACGTGGAAAACGTCTTAAATCTGAAGCTGGGATTACAGCCCAGGTCTTTAAGACTCTCCTTCGATGAACAGTTAGCTTTATAAATAGGAAGCCAAACAGAAATTCTCCTGATTGAGTCCTCTCCCTGTGGATATTAACCTTTCCTTCCACCCTCAGCCTTGGGGGACAGGCTGGGAAAGTGATCCAGAGCTCCCGCCTGGATTCTGGAAAGACTGGAGGTGATGGGAGACGGGAATATTTCTGGCATTGGGGTAGGGAGGGTGAGGAAAAGCAGCCTGGGGGTACAGGAGTGGGGACAGAGTGATTCTGCAAATCTCAGGCTATAGATTTTCCAGTGCTCACCAATTCTGAATTTTTAATGTTGAAAGTTTCTTGATAAGACATAAACCCACAACTTCCTGCTCAAAACCACACACACGCATTTAGCAAAGCCTCTTAAAAATGTAAAAATTACCAAACTCTGCATTTGATAGTTTGTGAGTCAAGAGTATGCTTCCCAGGCCGTGGCCCTGGCAACTTAGAGACGTCAGCTATGATTCTCTTTTGCACTGTGGCTATGAGGGTGTTGGGAGATCTGTCTGGGCTTGGGTGCCAGGCTTTTTTCAGTTGTTCCTTCTAACACTAGGCTAAGTCATATACATTTATAACATAAATAAACTGCCCCCTCAAACTCCATCTAATAAGGGCCATTGCATAGAAGGAAGGACTGCTGAGTTAGACATTTGTTACGGCTTGAATTGTATCCCCCCCAAAGAGATATGTTGAAGTCCTAACTCCCCAGCACCTCAGAATCTGCCCTTATTTGGAAATATGGTCATTGCAGTTGTAATTAGTTCAGAGGGGGGCATACTGGAGCAGGGTGGGCTCCTAACCCAATATGACTGGTGTCCTTATAAGAGGTGGTCACATGAAGACAAAGAGACACACAGGGAGAAGGATGTGACAACGAAGGCCGAGACTGCAGTGACGCAGCTGCCAGCCAACCAGCATGAACGAGGACAAGGCAAGGCAACCAGCACAAACGAGGACAAGGCAAGGAAGGATTTCCCTACAGGTCTCAGAGGGAGCACAGCCCCGCTGACAACTTGATCGTGGACTTCTAGCCTCCAGAACCGCGAGACAACACACTTCCGGTGTTTGAAGCCCCCTGCTTTGTGGTGCTTTGTTACGTCAACCTAGGAAACTAATACAACATTGTTTTGGCGTGTCAGACTCTAGCGCACCCTCTCTCTGTCCACAGCGCAGCAGCCAGAGCAGTTATCCCCATGAGAGGATGAAGAGAGTCCTCAGTTCTGGCAATGCCGGAGACACAGGCACAGACTCCCCTTTCCCTGAAAGCAGGTGTATATCCGCACGGCCAAGGGCATTGTCATTCAGGGTAGCTAGATTCCCTCTGTGTTCTTTAGTATCAGTGGGTGCTCTGTAACATGCAAGGCAATGACCGAGCCCTGTTATAAGGAACCCAAACGTAAGGAAAGCACTGCCCTCACCCTAGAGAAGCCCATGGGCCGATTACCATCATGACGGTAACTGCTAGCACTGAGGGAGAGCTTACCGTGCCAGGCACTGCTCTAAGGCCTATACGTTGAATGCTCATAAAATTCTAAGAGGGAGACACTATTATGACTTCATTTGAAAGACGAGGAAAAGGAAATAAAATAGAAGCTAAGTAGCTTTGCCACTAAAAAGTGGCAGAGCTGGGATTTGAACCCCCGTGAAGTGGCTGACGATGCTATGCTCTTATTGCAGTGCCAGGGTTATAGAAGAGGATTGAGAGACATTTAAAGAAGGGAAAGGAGGGACTTCCCTGGTGGTCCAGTGGTTAAGACTCTGCACTCCCAATGCAGGGGGCCTGGGTTTGATCCCTGGTCGGGGAACTAAGATCCCACATACCGCAACTAAGCCTGCGCGAGCTGCAACAAAGACCCAGTGCAGCCAAAAAGAATTAAAAAATAAAAAAAATAAAGAAGGGAAAGGCAGGATTCATACGCAGCTCAAGGGGATTAGTCTTACAACAAGCTGCCCCTGAGGACAGCACAGCAGATACAGAAGGAGCCCAGCCCTCGAGGGCAGGCGTGAGCCTGTTTTTACTGTGCCGGAAGGCACCCACCTCTGGACTCCTGGTCACTTGCCAGTATAGACCGTGCTCATAGGAAGGACTCCCGGATGTCTGTTGGACTTGCAAGTAAAGATGGCAGACTGCGTTTATTTTCTTCCTCTTCCAAAGCTCATTAATACAACCGTAAAGGGATTTTTAAAAGGTCACAAGGATAACAAGAACAGGAGACAAAACAATAGCAACGAGGGGCTTCCCTGGTGGCGCAGTGGTTAAGAATCCGCCTGCCAAGGCAGGGGACACGGGTTTGAGCCCTGGTCCAGGAGGATCCCACATGCCCCGGAGCAACTAAGCCCGTGCGCCACAACTACTGAGCCTGCGCGCTAGAGCCTGCAAGCCACAACTACTGAAGCCCGTGCGCCTAGAGCCCGTGCTCCGCAACAAGAGAAGCCACCGCAATGAGAAGCCCGCGCACCGCAATGAAGAGTAGCCCCCACTCGCCACAACTAGAGAAAGCCTGGCGGTGCAATGAAGACCCAACGCAGCCAAACATAAATAAATAAGTTTAACAAACAAACAAACACATAGGGATCAACGATGGTGTAACTGACACTGAATCCACTGGCCTGAGAAAGTTCAGGAAGCAGAGGAGCAACCTGAGTCACAAACAGGAACCCCACAGCGCAGAGACCGGGGCACCAGTCAGCACGGCCGTGAATGAAGAGGGAGCTGAAATCAGGAGGGCTGGTTGAACACGTGTTAGGAAGACTTCAAATCCCCCAATCCTCTCCCCACCCTGTGAGCCCATCCCCAGCCCTCTGCCTTGGGGAGAGAGGGCCTCCGGACACCAACACACTTGAGAGCAAGCAGTTAAGGCGACATTTATGTATTGAGGGCTCAGGTTGGCCTCCTAGCCTCTTTTCCCAGCCAAGCCTACACCCTCCAGGAGGGAAAACAGAAGAGCAGTCTCCAGGGACACTGACCCAAGAGGAAAAACCCAAGGAGGTCAACAAACAGCCTTGAGGACCAGCCCGTCACTCTGCCACGACCCTCACAGTTAATAAGCCCCCCTTCCTGTCTCAGAGGTGCCAGTGAAGTCCTATTCCTCCTGCCTTAATCATGAACAAATAACCAAGGATCTCCAGACATCTGAGGAAAGTCTCTGACATGGAAGCTAGAGATCAAAACAAATGAACAGGAAAAAAAAAACAGTTTGGAGAAAACAGAGATTATACAGATTAAACTTTCTGCCCACCGCTCCCCCACTCCCTCTGGAGCCCCCCTCCCCCCAAAAAAAACCCTAAAAAACTATCAGTAATATCCTCAGAGAGATAAGAGAAAATTTTGCATCATTAAAATAAGAACAGGGGGCTTCCCTGGTGGCGCAGTGGTTGAGAGTCCGCCTGTCGATGCAGGGGACACGGGTTCGTGCCCCGGTCCGGGAAGATCCCACATGCTGCAGAGCGGCTGGGCCCGTGAGCCATGGCCGCTGAGCCTGTGCTCCGCAGTGGGAGAGGCCACAACAGTGAGAGGCCCGCGTACCGCAAAAGAAAAAAAAAAAAATAGAACAGGATGTTTTAAGAGGGAGTATTCAGGGAACAGCATCAACAAACCCAAAAAAACCTTAGCAGTTAAAAATAATTGTAGAAATAAAAGATTCAGTAGAGAGTGGGAAGATAAAGTTGAAAAAAATCTTCAGGAAATAGCAAAGGCAAAGTGGATATGAGGGCTTCCTCTCTCCTCTCTGGTGGCTCTTCCTTTTCTAATAAGGGCACTAATCCCATCCTGGGGGCCCTCACCAAGAATGGAATCTGCTGGTACCTTGATCTTGGACTTCCCTGCCTCCAGAATTGTGAGAGAGGAGTGTCTGTTGTTTCAGCACCCAGTCTGTGGTTTTTGTTAGCGCAGCCTGTGCAGACTGAGTCAAAGGTGAAGTAGAATTCCTGATTTTGCCTCATCAGCTTAAAGGAGTTTTGAAGTTGAAATAATGATGAGCACACAGAAGTGTAAGCAAAGGAAAATGATTAATTACAGGGAAACAAGAAGTTGTGTAGAAATAGAGATCATAATACACTGCATAGCTTTCCTGGGAGTAGCATTTACATTGCCCTACGAAAAGAACACCTAATGATCAGTGTAACACAAACTATGATGTTGAGAGAGCAGGTAGTGTGTGAGTGGTCAGGATGGGGACAGTCATGCAGAGAATTAAATCTTCCTCATTACTGTGGGAAGTTAATAAGTAGTGTCTTAAATAGAAAAGTCAAAAAGTATTGATATACGCAAAGCTTTTAGAGATTTGGAGGTAAATACCAAAAGAATTAGCTAAAAGGGTTGGAAGTAGTTGCCTCTGTGGAAGGGGCAATGTTCTTGGGTTGTTAGTTTGTCTAGTGAAGCTGACAGAATTTCTTAACTTCAGATCTGTTGCTTTTCAGATCTTGATAAAGGACCAGGTTTCTTTTCCCAATTTGTTGTGAAGTACAATACAGACAAATTACTAGAAACAGTATCAGGCACTTGGATGTCACAGCAATGCTGAATTGCTGTAAGTTTCTAGATACTTCCTCTTGATTTTGGTACCTAGCTCGTCATGGGTGAGTAATGGTGGACAGCCCAGCACTGGGCTGTGGAGACACTTCTTTCATCTATACACACATATAACTTTTTTTTTTTTTTTTTTTTTGCGGTATGCAGGCCTCTCACTGCTGTGGCCTCTCCCGTTGGGGAGCACAGGCTCCGGACGCGCAGGCCCAGGGGCCACGGCTCACGGGCCCAGCCGCTCCACGGCATGTGGGATCTTCCCGGACCAGGGCACGAACCCGGGTCCCCTGCATCGGCAGGCGGACTCTCAACCGCTGCGCCACCAGGGAGGCCCCCACATATAACTTTTAAAAAGTTTTAAAAATGGCTAAAAATAGAAAGGGAGTTCTCACCTACTAGGATGGCTATAACAAACAAAAATGGAAACTAACAAGTGTTGGTGAAGAGATGGAGAAATTAGAACACTTGTGCGTTGGCATTGCTGGTAGGATGCAAAATCGTGCAGCAGCAGTGGAAGACAGTTTGGTGGTTCCTCAAAAAGTTAAATGTAGAATTACTATATGATCCAGCAATTCCACTCCTAGGTATATACCCAAAAGAATTGAAAATAGACTCAAACAGATATTTGCCAATGTTCATAGCAGCATTATTCACAATAACCAAAAGATGGAAATAGCCCAAGTGTCTGTCAATGGATGGATGGATGGATGGATGAACAAAATGTATATAACTATACAATGGAATATTATTCAGCCATGAAAAAGGAATGAAATTCTGATGTGCTACGACATGGATGAACCTTGCAAACATTATGTTAAGTGAAAGAAGTCAGACCCAAAAGGACAGATATTGTATGATTTCACTTACATGAGGTTCCTAGAATAGGTGAATTTATAGAGACAGAAAGCAGATTAGAGGTTACCAGGGGCTGGAAGGAGGTGGGAATGAGGTGTTAATGCTTAATTGGTACTGAGTTTCTGTCTGGGGTAATGAAAACATTTTGCAAATAGACAGTGGAATTTTGCAAATTCACAGTGCACAACCTTGTGGATATAATTAATGCCACAAATTGCACCCTTAAAAATGGTTAAGATGCCAACTTTTATGTTATGTATATTTTATCACAAAAGACCTTTCAAAGACCCTGTGTCTGAAGTCTAAAAGGGTTCTTTCATTAAACATCAAATTAAAATTTTAGGTGAAAACAATAAATATAAATTTAAAAGGGAGAAGCCAGAGGATCGGGAAAGCTTTCGCGAAGAGAATGGGGGGTGTGGGGCAGGATTTCAAGAGACTGCAGTGGAGGAGAAGAAATTCGGGAGCAAAGGCCCAGCTGAAGGGCTGTGAGGACGGACTCGGGTATTTCAAGGAGTCCGTCTGGCTGAAACCAGGGATGAGGTAGAGAAGCAGCAGGAGATGAAAGATTGGAAAATTCCGACAGCCACAGAAGCCTAGCCCCGGAGGGAGGGTTCTTAAGCAGGGGGATCGCAGAATCGGACAGACCCGTGCTTTAGAACGGCACCTCAGACTGCGGCATCAGAGTCTCCTGGAGGGCTTGTTCAAACACAGCCCCAGAGCTTCTCACTATCAGGACTTGGGGCCGGAGGCGGGGATGGGTGGTGGGGATGTGCCAGGTAATAACCCCCTTCTCTCTCCTCAGACACCACCACGCGTCTCCTGCTGGGGGCCATCGCAGTGCTTCTGTTCGCCATCCTGGTGGTGATGAGCATACTGGGTGAGCATAGATGTCAGAGCATTTATGCAATTCAGTTCCTACACACCTCGTCAAAAGCACGTCTAATTAGGTAAAGAAAGGTTCCAGACATACCGCCAATTCTGTGGGGTCAAAGCAAATAGGAAATAGAGTGTTGGTTCTAGATGAGATTTTAGCCTAAAATAGTACATCCACACATCGACTATACCTGTCCTCTTTGCTAAGCCGTGCAGCGAAAGTGGAGATGTTAACTTAGGTACGTTCACAAAAATGCTTCGGGAATGCAGAACAAACTTGGTGTGTGTTAGTCACGTAATGCTTCTTGAAGGAGACGGTTTGGGTTAAGGGCCTTAGAGATCTCATTCACTCACTCAACAAACATTTATTGAGCCCGGCTGTGTGTCAGGCCCTGGGCTAAGTGTTGGAGATTTTTAAAAATGTATGACATCAACTTCCCTGCCCAGTGGTAGAGGTGTTACTGCCTGGGGGCTTCCCAGAGGTGGGGAACACATGTGCTAACCCCTGAAGAATGAATAGTTTCCTAGAGAGCAGGAGGTAGAGGGACCAGAGCATTCCAAGGGGGAGAGGCCTGAGAAACACGGAGTGGCAGGTAGGACTGAAAGGGGTGAAGGAGGAATGCAAAAGGGGAAACTGCTACTAAGCAAGGGAGGCGAGGCTATACGACCCTGGGATTTGCTGCATTTAATGGATTCAAGTCAAAGTACGTCATGGCTTCTGAAGGGTTTGCAAAGTGACTTCAAGACCTCTGTCTTTCATCTTCGAGAAGCACCCTAAGACCTCAAAATGGGAGGAAAATCCACTGATAACATCAATTCCTACCAAACCCTCACCTGTAGGGCATGCAGGCTACACAGGGAGCTGTGAGTACTTAGCAAGGAATGTGACAAGCGCTGGGGTGAGCCTGGGTTCACCTAGACTAATTGTTACAAATCAAATTGTTCTGTTGCTAGGTTGGGAGGACAGGGCAATGTGTAAACACAGCATATTGAGATTGCGGTAAAACACAAGAGTCCCTGGAGATCCTCGTGGGAATGCATGGCCAGCAGGTCTAAGTGGGCCTGGAGCTCATCGAGCAGGCATGCCAGAGTGCCCATTAATTAACTGGTGTTGGTGTGGTGGTAGCTCCCCTGGGGGCTCGAGTACCATGGACTTGTTCTTGCCTCTGTCCTGGTCTACATTTTAGTCAATCTCTTGTATGAGAACAAACAAAAAAATATGCTGACGGAATCTGCAGGTGAAACACTTCAAAGAGGAATGCTCAATATGACAGATGAAAAAGAAATCAAGATTAAAATTTATCTTCAGAAACTCAAATGAGCCAATGTGATTGAGATGACTGTGGAAGAAATAAACACAAGATCCTGCATTTGGATTTCAATGTGATTTACACATGTTCTGGACAGGGGAGACCTGGCTTAGGAAGAGATCATAGGAAAATAGTTGGCGAGTATGGCTGAATTCCTTTTGGCAAGGAGGCTTAGAGAATCTCATGGAAGTTCTGGGCCTCCTTCCCAGAAAAGTGCACATAGGCACATATAAGCAGATTCTTCTCACTGGAGCATCTGAAGACTGGAAAACCCACAGCAGCTGGAAGGGGTACGGTGATCACTGCTGGGTGGTGGACCACAGCTGACGTGTCCCAGCCTGTTCTGGTGGCAGCATTTCACTGGTGATGTGGGCACACCGTACTGAGCCGGGCAGGATGGAGAAGGCTCTGGAGTCCCTGCAAGGGACTGTGGAAGGGACGGTGTCTGTTGAATCCTGGAAGAGGGGAGGCAGGGGTCCTTCTTCAAGTAGGAGGTGGAAGACAGACCAGGTCTGTCCGGGTCACTCCAGAGGCAGATCCTGGACCCACAGGTTCCAGGTCATGGGAAGGCAGGTTGGAACTCAAAAATTGCAAAGGATCTTTCCAGCAATTCAGCAGTGTTAGCTGATGAGGGTGTGGCCAATGAGAGCAGGCCCATCGGGACGGTTCCCACCCTGGCTGGAGAGAGAGGACGCATGGCCCCCAGGTCCCTTCCAAGTCCAAGTTTCTCGGGTTCCACGCCTCGGGGAGTTCGGAGAGAGAGAGGAGAGCTTAACCCAGGGGCCTAACCTGCTGTCACTTCCCCTCGGGGCAGCGTCCCAAATTCCTCTTCCTTACTCATTTAGCCACCAGCCTTTTACCTGCCAGGGACTGTGACAGGCGCTCCCCCGAGGCATGTGGCTGATGGGCACCTAAGTGGAGGCAGGTGGAGGGAGTGGCGGGGAGCTTGGGGGGCCCTGGGGGGCCGCACAGAGGCCCGCTGTGCTGGTGGATACTGACCCCTCTTCCCTGCAGCTTCCAAGGGCTGCATCAAGTGCGAGGCGCCCTGCCCGGAGGACTGGCTGCTCTACGGAAGGAAATGCTACTTCTTTTCTGAGGAACCGAGAGACTGGAACACGGGCAGGCAGTACTGTCGCGGCCACGAGGCGGCGCTGGCAGTGATCCAGAGCCAGAAGGAGCTGGTGCGTGCTGGTGGGGCGGGGACCTTCGGGGACAGCCCTGCCCCAAGGACCTGGTGTCCCCTGTGACCTGTTTCCAGAGCACAGCCTGGGGTGGGGGGTGCAGGTGGGCTCCATGGGGTCTGAGCAGGTCCACGAGGGGCTCTTGTTTCCACCGCTATTGTCAAGGCCAACTATGTCCACCCGAGGCCGGTTTGCTGAGCTCAACTCAGTATTGAAGCGTGAGCATTACACATTATACCTGCACTTGTGAAATGAAAAATCGCGTTGGCTTCTTCTGCTAGTCCAAATCAGGGCCTGATCTCTCATTTAACACAGTTATATCACTAGAAATGTGAAAGAAACACAATTAGTGGGTCCCTTGGCCATTTTGGGTTTTGAGGGCAACAGTTCATGCAATCCAAATTAGCAGAAAATCTAAGTCGCTTCCGTTTTTCTCTGATACACAGTCTGATAGCTCCTTTCGGCAGAGAAAGGCCCAGGAATATGCGGGTAGAAGGACATCCAGCCTGAGCTTTGAGATGTGTCCCAGATAACCCATCAAGTAGGCAGTTCCAGGCTTCCTGAAAGTGAGGAACGCAGGCATGCTGGCCCACTGAGCCTGTTCCAGGCTTCCTGGCCCAGTGGTGCGCTCCCAGAGCCCGGGTCCCTTGGAGGCCGTCGCAGGCAGCTCCACGTGAGCGCAGGGTGTCTGTAACCCCAGCTCCTCACTCTTGGGATGCAGTGAGGCGTCACCCTCTCCACGTCTATGCATCTTGGGAGCC
Source organism: Delphinus delphis (assembly GCF_949987515.2). Lineage (NCBI taxonomy): Eukaryota > Metazoa > Chordata > Mammalia > Artiodactyla > Delphinidae > Delphinus > Delphinus delphis. The sequence goes on from NC_082691.1 coordinate 92,976,354, forward strand.
AGTCTTCCAAGCTGAGGTTAGTCTGGGCACGTGTGAGCAGTCAGGAGATCGCACCTGACTCTGAGGTTTCCCTCTTTCCTTGGTGCAGGAATTCATGTTCAAGTTCACACGGAGGGAGCCCTGGATTGGTCTGCGCAGAGTGGGAGACGAATTCCACTGGGTCAACGGGGACCCGTTTGACCCAGACACGTGAGCTGAGGCTTCATCTTCTGGCCAAGGAGCTTAGACCGGGGAAGCCATAGCCTCCCGGACGCACCTTCTGAAGAACCTGGTTTTATGCCAGCTGGAGCCACTCACCTCTAGGGTCAGGGGTGTGGGACAGAGACGCAGTCATGATAATGGCTTTACCACTCTCTCCCTGGTAAAGTCCAGCCTGGTTTGGTGGCCCTGCTCCACGTAGGCAACAGAGCTTCCTGCTGCTGGAAAGGGCCCGGGGCTCTTTCCATCTTGGGCTCCCCAGTCCATCTGCACGGCTCAGTGTGGCTCAGGGAAAGGGAGGACATGCCCTGGACATCCCTCTGCGTTGGCCAGAACTTAGCTTCACGGCCACACCTGACTGCAAGGGAGGGTGGGAGGTGGGGCCTCTGTTCTGGGAGGCCACGTGTCACCTAAACCTTGTCACTGTGGGAGAAATGGGATCTGAACCCTGGGCACCAGGAGGGTTCCCTTAGAGAAAACACCTATTGAGGGTGTTGGTGGTGTGTGCAGTGGTGGTATTATTTGTGTGGCCCACATGGTATGGCGGGGAGTGTGTGATGGGTTGGTGGGTGTGCAAAGCCAGGGACTGTTTGCGGGGCGATGGTGGCAGGAGTCGTGGGTGTAGGGGCAGTTTAGGATTAGGGAGACACAGAGCAGCACACACAGGGGAGTAAGAACCTCAGCTTCTGACGTAGACTCTAAGGCTGGAGGACTAGGCCCGCGGAGCCGGGCGGGGGCACAGCTGCCGACCTGACGTGAACTGCGGCCCGTGACAACTCCTTCCCTGTGCCGGCTTCTCCCTGTCTCCTGCACCTGTCTTTGTCCTCACTGCCTCTTCCTTGTTTTCTTTTTTTTTTTCCTTCTCTTTCCTTGTCCTGCCCTCATCCCAGATCTGTTCTTAGAGCTGCTGAGAACGTCTTGCCCTTGCTGCTCCCACCTCTCCCCTTCTGGAAGCTTCCTGCTCCCGGAACCCAGGGAGCCCTGGAGGCTGGGGTCCCCAGAGCACTGACTACCTGACGACCAGCGGGCCTTGGGGCCACACTTCTCTGACATCGAGGTGGTCCTGGCCCCCCTTCTCCCTCTTGGGGTCCTCCTGATGCCCTCTCTTATGAGACCCCAGCTCCAGCCTTGGCAGGGGGCTCAGGTCAGGGTGACCAAATGAGGTGAAGAAGTGTTGAGATTCAAAAGGGAGTATGTTAGGCAGGGAGAACCCCCCCTGTGCTAGACACAGGAGGTGCAGGCAGGGCGCTGTGGGGAAGGTGGGTGTGTGGAGCGTGGTCCTAGACGGGGCCCCGGGTTCCTGGGATGAGTGAGCTGAGCCCGACAGGAATGGCGGAGCCGGATGGAGGAGTGCAGGGTGCGTCCCAGAAACACCCGTGGGCATCACCGGGGGGCTGGAGCCGTGATGCACTGTCTGGAGGCGACGGGAGCCACGCTAGCAAGGTCTGTGGGGGCCGACTGTCCCGGAAGGCTGCTCCAGAGGGAAGGACAAGTCAGGGCCTCTGGGGCTGCCCAGTGACAGGCCGCGTCTGCCAGGTCATGAGTGCCTGGTCTCTTCTCTCCCCGCCACAGATTCCCCATCTCGGGCCCGGGGGAGTGCGTCTTCGTGGAGCCCACCAGGCTGGTGTCGACGGAGTGTTTGATGACCCGGCCCTGGGTGTGCAGCAAGATGGCCTACACATGAGGTGGGTCAGGCCAGGGGCGGCCCTCCAGCCAGCCTCCGAGGCCTGCCAGCCCCGGGCTCGTCTCCAAGCGAAGCAGTGAGGAGGTTGCCTTCTGCCCCTGGGCGCTCCCCCAGGCCCCGGAGTCTTGGTCCCTGGTCTCCTTGGCCCCAGGCAGGTCCTGTGGCTCGGCAGTCAAATCCCATGAGTCAGTAGCACAGCAGGCATCTGTCCCCAGCCACACATGCACACTGACACGCTCACGCATGCCCACAAGGGCACACAGCCCCCGCTCAAATTCAGAGTCCACCCTTAGTCACCCCAACAAGTCCCTCCCTGGCCCTATCCTGGAACATTCCCTCCTCCGGAGGCCCTGGTGCTCTGAGAAAGGCTGGGGGCTGACAGGCTGCGGTACTGTCCACACAGATGGGCCCCCTCCCCATGCATCTCTCTCCTGGTTGCTGGGGAGGCCAGAAGGGAAGCCCCCTCGCCTGGGCCCAGCATCCACCGTCCTTGCCTCGCCTGGGGTCTCAGGCAGGCCCCTGCTGTGTCCGCGGTGCTGCCGTGTTGGTCACTGATGGACTAAAGAGACGACTGGCGTCCAGAGAAGTCGGCTGCCATTTGTTCCAGGATCATGGCTTGGGGGAGGGGCATGTCTCTGGGTGCCCGTCCTTGGAGGGACATGACCAAGAGGCACCGGTGTGGCAGGCGGCATGTGTAGCAAGCCAGGCCAAAAACACACTCTGTGGCCTCAGGGCACCGTTTAATGTTGCCAGGCCACTGAGTTATTCTCAGATGTCTGAGGGGTGTGCTCCATCTGGTTCCTTCATTACTATTCAACTCAGCATGACAAACATTGATCCACTCCTACGTCGCGCCAGACACCACACTAGGCATGGGGACCCACAGCTTCATCCCCCAAGGAGCGCACAGGGAGCAGAGGAAACAGCTTGGAAAGCACTAGAACGTTCTGGAACCCAGTTGAAGGATGGCTTATTCTGCCTTAGGGGAAGATGGGGTGAAGGAAGCAGGAGGATGAGCCACGGAGAAGAGATGATGTTCATGTTGGGCCGGTTAAGAGTTTGTGCAGGTGCTGGGGCCCCTTCCTGTGCCCCCTTGGTCTGCCTGGAGAGGAAGCGGGGACAGGGGTGTGGGGGGAGGCTGGCGGTTCCCCTGGGCCTACAGGGGCTGCAGGTGCCACCCTCTCCAATGCACACATGTGGAGCCCAGAGCAAGCTGTGGCCGGGTGAGACACAGCCAGCCCGCGTGGGAGCCGCGTGTGTGAATCTGGGTCCCGGCCCATCTTCAGAAAATGGCTCACAGGGAAACAGGTCCTGCTCTGCTCGGCTCAGTCCTTTTACTGTCAGTTTTCAGACAAAACTGTCAGCTTGGGTTCGTTGAGCTTTTTGAAAGCTTTCCAGGTATTTAGTAAAATCTGGGGATTTTGTGGTTTCATATTTTATCTTTACGGGAAAGCCAGCGTGGAACCTGAGTATGCAATAAAGAAGCTAAGGGAATTCAGTGCGGCCTGTGGAGGGGTGGCGGGAGCCCACCGCCTTCCCAGCCCCTGTGGGGAAGTGTGTTGAGGGGCTGGAATTGAGGAAGTGGTCAGCTGCCGCTACTGCTGCTTGGGTTGGTCAGGGGTCCGGGTGGTAAGTGGGAGGGCGTCTCTCCCTCACGCCAGTTCTCACCAGTATCTTCCCCTCAAAGTTGGGCTCATTGCTTTCCACATGGCACCTCATTTAAGTCTCTCAGAAAGACCCTGAGGCACGTAATGCTGCCACGGGTGACAAAACGTCCTGGACGGGGTGGGCTAGAGCTGTGCTCTCATCCTGTCCTGTGGGTTCCGGCGGGAAGAAGGGCGCCACGACGTGGGTGGGGAGGGAGCAGTGTGGGACGGCAGGGACCGAGGAACCCGGGCCACTGGGATCTTAGTTCTCATTCAATATGCACAGCCTGCTGCCTCAAGGCACACTGGCAGATGAGCTCTCTAGCCTTGGGCTTGCCCTGGGACCGCACAACAATTTTAAGTCCGGTAGAGCTAAGAGGAACTCTGACCCAAGGTCACGGGTGTTTTATGAGCTCTCTTATCTGTTCCGACGAGGAAGACCAAAACAAAACACTGGCACGCCAAACTTCAGAAACATTGAGTATTCTTCCAAAGGTTATACACCAACCAGGCACCCGCACCTCCCACGTGGGCGGAGCCAGGCTGGGTGGGCGGGGCCGCGGAGTCGGGTGCAGTTGGGGCCGGCGGCCACAGGTGCAGCACGGAGGCCGGACGCTCTGCCGGTTTCGGAGCTCGAGCTGGCCCCCCCTCGGTGGAGCGTAGGAGGAGGTGTTGGCGGCAGGCCCAAGGGACCACCCTTACTCCAGCCCCACTCCTCAGCCCCTTTGGAGGATTTGCCCCTGGAGTTGAGAAGGTGCTTGGCTGGGAGCCTGGGCGGCTGCGCCCTGGGTGAATTTGACCCCGCACGGCAGCCCTGTCCTCGGCGTAGCCCCTGGAGCCGGCAGGATGCGGGTAGAAGGCTGGAGCACGCACACCAGGTCACCCTCAGACGTCCTTTGTGAAGATGGAGGGACGGGGTTATTTTTTGCAGGAGGACTCACTTGGAGGTAGCGTTTGTTGCCGTGCTGGTGGGTTTCACTAGTGTTTGCTTAGTAAACCCTCCTACAACCTTACAGATGAGGACGCAGGCTCAGGGCGGTTAAGGGACTTGCTCTACTGCTGTACATCACAGGCCTAGGAGGTGGTGGAAGGGGAGGCGGGGTGGAAGGGGCCACCTTGGGAGAGGACGTGGGGTGCCCACAGGCGATTTTTTTCCTGTGCACTTTTATCGTCGTCGTTGTATGGTTTTCAGGTGAATTTCCCATAGGGAGGGGGTAATGCAAATACTGAGTTCCGTCCTTCTCTCCCTTCAAGGTCCAGCTCGAGCTCCCTGGGACTCCTTCCAGGATAGCGGCAGCCCTCAGTGACCACTCCCTCACCCCAGCAACTCCAGCACTTAAGACTGAGCCTCCTCTCACACCTCCGGAGTCTCTCGGAAGTTTTCATCTGTGACTCATCTCTAAAGTCATCTGACCGCTCTTGGCATCTGACTATAAGCCCCTGGATAGCAGGGATTATGTGTCACTGGCCTCTTTGTAGCACACACAGCATGTGCTCAAAAAAAATTGTTGTATATGACAGTAAGGTTGCCCCCAAATGTCATCTCTGAAACTCTTTGCCACGGTGGGAGACAGCAGTGGCCGGCCATCGTAAGAGGCTCGTCTTTTTGGCTTTGGTGGGCGTGGCTTTTTGGCTTTGGTGGGCGTGGCATGGTTTTAGAGGCCCGGCAAGATGCACTCTTTAGTTTGTTTTGCTTCAGTTAAGTTAGCTCGCTCACATTCCCTAAGCACGTAGATACTGGGCGGGCTGAGTGGAGGTGACAGGGAGCATCCAGGCCGTGAGGGAGGGAGAGCTGCCTTCGCCTCCAGAACATCCTCTCCATCACACACAGAGCCCCGCTGGCGAGGGCAAGGAGCTGGCTGCGAGTGGAAACCAGGCCCGGGGAGGGTTTCCATCAGTGACTGCGGTTGGTGGCTGAAGATTCCTGTGGTCACCAGGATATTATGCTAACATCACTGTGCTGTTTGTGAAAGACGACCTGGTTTTCAGAAATGCCCACTGTCTGCTGTGTATTTACATCAGGAGGGGGTGGAGGTAGAGGAGGTAACTGCTCTTTCCTTAGTCCGTAAAGAACTCCAAACTGGGAGCAAGTATGAGATTCAAACAGGGGTCATCCAGAAAACCTCCTGCCGTGCCCATCAGAGATCCCCCGTCTCAGCCTGGAGTGGACACACACTTTGCCTGACTCAGAAGACCTGCCCGAGTCTAGTCTGGGGCCAGCTCTACCAACAAGCAGATGTGTAGCTCAGGCTGCTGTGCTCAACCTCCCTGACCCCAGGCTTCACCTCTAATATAAAGTAGAAATCGTGCCTGCCCTGCCTACCTCACAGGGTTTTGAGAACTGTAGATGTTAGAATTTCAGGGATTAGAAATTATCGACCCCATTCTCACTATCCATGAGACCACGAGAGGTTAAATAACACGTCCAAGGTCACGCATCTAGCCACGCATCTAGTGGCAGAGCTAGATCTCAGGTCTTGTGGCTCCTCTATTCGTTGTTGATACTATTATTGCACGTATCATGCTTGGTTTGTTTACCTGTCCACCATCCACGCAGAAGTGTAAGCCCCTAGAGGGCAGGGATCCACTCTCACGCCCCTTTTTTCTCTAGCGCCTGGTACATACTAAAGGTGCTCAATAAACGTGTGTTGACCTAAACTGATCTTGACTCCTAGTTCAAGGGCTCCTTCTTCTACACCATGCTGTCTCTGATCTCAGAAATCTGTACTGCCAGTCCAGCTGCCCACAAAAAGTATGCAAACTTGCAGATGTTTTAGAGAAAAAGATAAGATGCTCAACTGCCTTGCAATGTGCTTTAGGGTCCTGTAGTCTAGAGCACAGATTCCATTTGAATAAAGACATACACATCTAAGACAAAATTGTAGTAACAATGAACACTAGTTAAGAGCTTATTAGGGCCAGCCATTCATACAAAGTGCCTGGCCCATAGTAAGTGCTTAAAAATTATCATCTTGGCTTCCCTGGTGGCGCAGTGGCTAAGAATCCGCCTGCCAATGCAGGTGACACGGGTTCAAGCCCTGGTCCGGGAAAATCCCACATGCCACGGAGCAGCTAAGCCGGCGCACCACAACTACTGAGCCTGCGCTCTAGGGCACGCGAGCCACGACTACTGAAGCCCTCGTGCCTAGAGCCCATGCTCCACAACAAGAGAAGCCATCGCAATGAGAAGCCTGCGTGCTGAAACAAGAGTAGCCCCCGCTTGTCGCAACTAGAGAAAAGCCCGCATACAGCAACGAAGACCCAACACAGCCAAAAATAAATACATTTATTATATTAAAAAAAATTATCATCTTGTTTCACTACGCTGTAAATTGAGTAGGGTCTTAGAGCATGCTAGCTTTTGTAATACCCACATTTCAGAGGCCTACCCAAGAGAAGATCCCTTTCTGGCTTGCACCACAGACTAATGCAGGTCAGTGACAGGGAATAGCATTGCTCCATCCAGGGTCTTTGAACATAGAGGCTCACACAGGATGTGTTTTAGGAAATGTGGTAGATGTGGCCGCTATGCATCGAGAACTTTTCCTTTCCTCTCATTCTAGGTACATGGAAGGATTGTATTTCCTGGTCTGTTTGAAGGTAGGTGTCAGGTGACATCAGAGCTTTAACCACGGAAAAGTGACAGATGTCATTTCCAGGTGGAAACATTTAAGAACCAGTGCATACTCCTCCATATTCTCCCTCCCCCAAGTTGTGATTTTTTGATTTGGAGGCTCCAGAGGACTGAAGCATCCTGGGATGCTAAGTCAGTGTGTGGGGGAGAAGCTTCCTGGAAAGCCTCTGAGGTTTTGGGTTTGTTGTGATCATAGCCTATCTTACCCTAGACTAGACAGGGGCCAGGCCTGGAGGTGGCACACATTCCATCCACAGTCCATTGGCCAGGACAGTCATGGAAGGCTGAGAAATAACTTCCAGCTGTATGCTTGGATACCTGAGATTCTTGATTCTAAAAGTTGAGGATTTTCATCAATTTTGGAAGATTCATCACCTTTGTCTCTAAATATTTCACCTGCCCGACTCTTTGCTCTCCTTCTAGGACTCCAGTTAAGGCTGTTTGAGATTGTCACACAGGTCTAATGCTCAAGTTTTTTGTCTTTTGATCAATTTTACAAATCAATTTGATGAACTATGACTTTTTAGCAATTTGACTCTTCCAATCAATGACTGAAGTAGCTCTCTCCATTTAACTTTTTAAAAATTTCAGCAACATTTTACAAGTTTTAAGGGTAGAGTTTTTGCATATATTTTGTTAAATTATTTAAATATTTTTAATGCTACTGTAGTAGATGACTTTTTTTTAAATTTCATAGTTTGTTAGTTGCTAGTATAAAGAATGAATATTGTTAAAATGACCATACTGCCCAAGGCAATCTATAGATTTGATGCAGTTGCTATCAAAATACCAATGGTATTTTTCACAGAACTAGAACAAATAACTTCAAAATTTATATGGAAACACGAAAGACCCCAATTAGCCAAAACAACTTTGAGAAGGAAGAACAGAGCTAGAGGGATCACGCTCCCTGACTTCAGACTATACTACAAAGCTACAGTAATCAAAACAGTATGGTACCGGCACAAAAACAGACACATAGATCAATGGAACAGGATAGAGAGCCCAGAAATAAACCTATGCACTTATGGTCATATGGTCAGTTAATCTACGACAAAAGAGGCAAGAATATACAATGGAGAAAAGATAGTCTCTTCAATAAGTGGTGCTGGGAAAACTGGACAGCTGCATGTAAAAGTCTGAAATTAGAACATTCTCTAACACCATGTACAAAAACAAACTCCAAATGGATTAAAGACCTAAATGTAAGACGGGATCCTATAAAACTCCTAGAGGAAAAACATAGGCAGAGCACTCTTTGACATAAATAGCAGCAATATGTTTTTGGATCCGCCTCCTAAAGTAAAGGAAATAAAAAATAAACAACTGAGGTCTAATTAAACTTAAAATATTTTGCACAGCAAAGGAAACTATCAACCAAACAAAAAGATGAGCCACCGAATGGGAGAAAATATGCAAATGATATGACCAATAAGAAATTAATATCCAACATATATAAATAGCTCATAAATATTCAACATATATGAACAGCTCATACAAAACAGCAACATCAAAAAAACCAAACAACCTGATTAAAAAAATGGGCAGAATAACTGAATAGACATTTCTCCGAAGAGTAAATGCAGATGGTCAACAGGCATAGGAAAAGGTGCTTAACATCACTAATCATCAGGGAAATGCAAATCAAAACCACAACGGGATATCACCTCACACCGATCAGAATGGCTATCCTCAAAAAGAACACAAATAACAAATGTTGGCGAGTATGTGGTGAAAAGGGAACCTTCATACACTGTTGGTGAGAATGTAAACTGGTGCAGCTGCTTTGGAAGACAGCATGGAGGTTCCTTAAACTAAAAATAGAGCTACTATATGATCCAGCAATCCCACTGTTAGGTATATATCCAACAAAAACAAAAACACTAATTCGAAAAGATAAATGCACCCCAATGTTCATAGCAGCACTATTTACAATAGCCAAGACATGGAAGCAACCTAAATGTCCATCAACAGATGAATGGGTAAAGAAGATGTGGTATATATACGCAATGGAATATTACATGGCCACAAAAAAGAACGAAATTTTGTCATTTGCAGCAACTTGGATGGACTTGGAGCACATTATCCTAAGTGAAATAAGTCAAACAGAGAAATAAATACTGTGTGATATCACTTATACGTGGAATCTAAATACAACAAACTAGTGAATATAACAAAAAAGAAGCAGACTCACAGATATAGAGAACAAACACTGGTAATGGCTACCAGTGGGGAGAGGAGGGGGAGGGGCACCCTAGGGGTAGGGGAGTGGGAGGTAAAAACTATTGGGTGTAAGATAGGCTACAAGGATGTATGTTACGACACGGGGAAGATAGCCAATATTTTGTAATGACTGTAAATGGAATGTAACCTTTATATATATATATATATATATATATATACACACACACACATAAATAAATTTATTTATTTTTGATTGCGTTGGGTCTTCGTTGCTGCATGCAGGCTTTCTTTTTTTTAGTTGCAGCGAGCGGGGGCTACTCTTCGTTGCGCTGCACAGGCCTCTCATTAAGGTGGCTTCTCTTGTTGCAGAGCACGGGCTCTAGGTGCGCAGGCTCAGTAGTTGTGGCACATGGGCTTAGTTGCTCTGCAGCATGTGGGATCCTCCCGGACGAGGGCTCAAACCTGTGTCCCCCGCATTGGCAGGCGGATTCTTAACCACTGCGCCACCAGGGAAGCCCCAGAATGCAACCTTTAAAAATTCTATTAAAGGAAATGGAATCAATTTTTGTACACTGATCTTTTATCCTGTAATCTTACAGATTGGCTTGTTAGTTCTAGATTTTTTGGTAGACTGAACAGGGTTTTTAGTTGCACGTGTATCCAATGTTTTTATTAAAGCATAACATGGGCCACCATGATTCCAGCGCCTGAAATCAATTTCCTTATTTCTCTGTCCAGCTGCTAAACCAATGCCATGTATTTTTTTTTGCAGTTCGCGGGCCTCTCACTGTTGTGGCCTCTCCCGTTGCGGAGCACAGGCTCCGGACGCGCAGGCTCAGCGGCCATGGATCACAGGCCTAGCTGCTCCACGGCATGTGCTAACTTCCGGGATTGAGGCATGAACCTGTGTCCCCTGCATCGGCAGGCGGACTCTCAACCACTGTGCCACCAGGGAAGCCCGCCATGTATTTTATTTTAGCTGTTTGCTACAGCCGTACCTCACTTTCAGGAACTAATGTCTATATTAGTCAGGGTAGGTTAATTGCTGTATAAAAAATCCTAAAATTTCAGTGGCTTAAATATAATAAAAAGAGTTCTTTCTTACTTTTTGTGGTTTTGTCCAAAGTGGTTTTATTAGGAGGTCATTAAATCATCAGTGATCTGGGCTTCTTCATCAGAGTCCTTCATCAGTTCTTCCACATGTGGACAGAAATTTAGGGGAGAGAGTGTGGATCAAAGTATGTGAGTTTTGTTTTAGGGGTCAGGTCTGGCTATATTTAACTGCAAAGAAAGCTAGGAAATATAATCTAGTCCTGTACTCAGCAAGAACAGGAAATGGCTACGGGGAATATCCACCCAGTCCTTGCCACATGTGGCATTATCCCCATTTTACAGATAAGAAAACTGAGGCTTGAGAGGTTAAGTGATCTCCCAGCTTTTACAGTCATAAACAACAGAGCCTCGAACTGAACCCCAATATGGCTGACTCCAAAGTCATGCTCTGAATCGCTCTGCTATGGATAATGCTTTCTCTCCTACTGACTCACTGGCCTGTGCAATCTTAAGACCTGTGGCAATCTTTTCCCCCTTAGAAGGGTTTCCTCCAAGCATCCACTTTTTCCTTCTGGTTCTGGCTTTTATTAATGGGTAATTTGTTCGCTTATAAGCATCCTGGTCCACGGGCTTAGTCTTCAGCAGATAAAGAGTCTGAGAGCCATGGCAATAAGCCATAAGAAGACATCGAAACAGAACACAAAGAGACATAGAAGCAGATATCAAGTGGTTTATTGACAGGGTATCTGCCCTCCAGTGTTGTTTTACAAGTATTGTCAAATGCAAAGTGTCTCAGTAGAAGAGACCACATCTACAGATCAGCGCGTGTAAAGAAAGCACTTAAGAATGGGAATTAGGACTTCCCTGGTGGCGCAGTGGATAAGAACCTGCCTGCCAATGCAGGGGACACCGGTTTGATCCCTGGTCTGGGAAGATCTCACGCGCTGTGGAGCAACTAAGCCCGTGCACCACAACTACAGAGCCTGTGCTCTAGAGCCTGCGAGACACAACTACTAAGCCCACGTGCCACGACTACTGAGCCCACACGCCACAACTACTAAAGCCCGGACGCCTAGAGGCCGTGCTCCGCAACAAGAGAAGCCACCGCAGGGAGAAGCCCACGCACCGCAACAAAGAGTAGCCCCCCACCCCCGCTTGCCACAACTAGAGAAAGCCCACGCGCAGCAACGAAGACCAACGCAGCCACAAAAATAAAAAATAAAGTGTATCCAAGCTGCTTTAAAAACAAAAAAAAGAATGGGCATTAGATGGCCTCCTTACCAAACCAGCCTTGTCCTGCTGTCGCACAGCCAGCCAAAACGCTGAGACGCCGAAGTTCACAGCAAAGAGGGTTCTTCGCAAGGCAGCCGAGCAGAGAATATGGGAGAAAAATCTCAGATCTCAAACCTGCCTCCCCAAAGGCGAGGGGCTTGGGGTATTCACGGGATGACGAATAAAGAAGCAGGGCGGTGTGAAGCGCGGGCGCACGGGGAAAGGTTATGGGAAAAAGGTGCGGGAATCATGGTTCTGCGCAGGCGTAACTAAGCTACGGGTCCCTGCAGGTGCCCAGCTGGAGAATCGCCGGTCCTATCCAGTTTTAACTGGTTAAGCTGAACTAGAGGCAGCTGCAGCTCCAAGTTCCTGGAAAACAACTCGGGCAAAGAGCTTGCTGTTCGGGCTACGTGCGGCTTGGAGGCCACGCAAGCGTTAAAGCGATCGTGATTAGTGAAGGCAGGTGGAGTGGATTTGACTCATCACGCACCGTTTCAGTCTCACAGAACTGGAGGACTGTCTCGCTCCTGGCTGTTTCTTCCCTATAGAGTGAGGATTAGGGTTGTTGCTGAACAGTGGGTTTTTTCCCACCCTCAAGCAGTGCCAGGCAGTGTAAGGAACATAGATCTTCTAAGGAAGATCTATTGGAGGCCGTTTGCATGGACCAAGTTGGACCTAAAGCGTGCCAGGGGGGAGGGGGGAGGGTCCGAGGGTCCGAGGCTCCTTCGTTAAAGCTGAGTACTGGCAGAAGGGAGGGACTGCGCACAGTGAAGAGGTCATGAGGACACCCACCCCACCAGTGTTACATTTACCCTTTGCTCTTACTGTATTCTCTGCTTTTATACTTATATTCGCTTAAGCTTAGCTATTCCAGGAAAGAGTTAGAAAACATGTAAGTCAGACTCTCACAAAAAAATGTAGTACACCTGGCTGTTTGGAACCGTCTCTTGGGCACGACATCCACTACACAACAACGTGCCCCCAAAGCAAGGGGAGCTTGGTGACGTGGGAGCACCTCCCCCCAAGGCCAAAGCCCCAGTGGGCAGAGTCCCGAGCTGGCTGCCGGGTGAGAGCACCATCTATCTGTGGCTTGGCCCTCCTCCAGGGGCTCCTCGGCTCTGCTGGGAAATAGCACTTGTTATGGGCGTCTAGAACTCTGCTTCCTGTTCATTATCAGTTCAAGGAAAGAATCTGTTTTTTTAATTTCCCCAGTATTGAATGTGCTTGGAGGAACATATTGAGCGCAATACGTTTGTCTTTTCACTTTAGATTCATATAACTTGCTGGAGACGCTGGTGGGTAGATCCTTAGACACAGCTGCACTGCATTCCCCTGTTGACACGCTCTTATCTCACTTGGAATATAGGGTCTGCTTCTCCCTCCATTTCCATGGACTGTGATCCCTGGCAGTGCATTTCTAACTTAAAAAAAAGTATGTTGGAAGCATTCTGAATTCTGTCACAATCTTTGGCATGGGTTTTTATGGAACTTGAATTTTGGTTGAGTTGCATTTAACCTTGGCTGCATTTAGGGTTTATTAGTATTACCTGAATTCTGGGAGACACGGAATTTGGAGGGTGGGAAGGTGGGTGGATTGGACAATAACACGGGCTGAGTAGTTTATTTATCCAAATATTTCTTGACTTCCTACTCTGCCCGGCAGGGTAACAGATGCCCTAGAAATAGAGATGAAAGACAAATCCTTACCTGCAAGGATTTTGTGGTTCCTTGGGGAAGGAAAATCAGGAAAGAAAGGTTGACAGTATGGCATAATGAGAATTACGCACAAGGGGTTGGGAACCTGGGCGAGGGACACCCACCTCATCAGGAGCCTTAGGATAAGCTTCCCAGAAAAATGACTCAGGCTGGTTCTTGAAGGGCACAGGTGTGAGAAAAGCAGGAGGATCCCAGGTAGGGGGCGGATGCTTGACAGAAAGAGCTCTGGATACAGGAAGGGATGGGGTGGGCGCAGGGCCTTACTCCTCTGAGGCTGAAGGGAGAAAGAGGTGTGAGGCACAGGTTTGTGGGAAGGGGAGGGGTTGAGAGAGCCCTGCGGTGGCCTGGATTTCTCTGGGTTACTCTGGAGGGTAAGGGTTGGGGGTGGAGAGAGTGGTGGGTTTCCAAGTAGCCACAGATGGAGCGGATGAGCACAGACGCTGGCCCGAGGTTCCCGCAGTTCTGGGAGTCTGGGTGGAGAAGCAGAGCTGTAGATGGTTGAAGTGGGTAGCAGGGAGCTGAGGGTATGGCTGAGAAGATGGGTGGAGCTTAGGCTGGTTGGGGACCTTGTGAAACCAGGAGGCACAGAAAAGGCAGGCCCAGGAGCCTGGCAGTCCTCAGGCCCGAGAACACTGGCCATGGAAGCCAGGATAAGAGGGCTGGGTGAGGATATTGGAGTTGCTGGGAGTGTTAAAATGGTGCAGCCGCTGTGGAAAAGTCTGGCAGTTCCTCAAAAAGTTAAGAATTACCATACAATCCAGCAATTCCACTTGCAGGTGTATGTCTTAAAGAATTGAAAGCTGGGACACAGATGCTTACACACCAGTGTTCAAGCAGCATGATTCACAGAAGCCAAAAGGTGGAAACCACTCACTTATCCATCAACAGATGAATGGATAAACAAAATGTGTATACATACAATGGAATGTTATCAGACTTAAAAAGGAATAAAATTCTGGTACGCTATAAGATAAATAGATGAACCTTGAAAACACTGTTGAGTAAAATAAGCCATACATAAAAGGGCAAATATTGTACGATTCCACTTAAATGATGTAGCTAGAGAAGGGAAATTCAGAGACAGAAAGTAGAAGGGTGGCTGCCAAACAGAAGGGGAAATGGGGAGTTATGGGTTAATGGGCACAGAGAGTCTGTTTGGGATGATGACATTTCTAGAAAGAGGTAGAGGTGATGTTTGCACAACACTGTGAATTTAATTAATGCCACTAACGGTACACTTTATTTAAAAATTTTTTTAAAAAAATATTTATTTTTTATTGAAGTACAGTTGATTGATTTATTTGTCCGTGCCCCGTGGCATGCGGGATCTTAGTTCCCTGACCAGGGATGGAACCCGTGTCCCCTGCATTGGGAGCTTGGAGTCTTAACCACTGGACTGCCAGGGAAGTCCCTCTAACAGTACACTTTAAAGTGGGTAAAATGGTAAATTTTATGTTATGTACTGACTTTACCACAATAACAATAATGTTTAAAAAAATGACTGCTGGGGCTTCCCTGGTGGTGCAGTGGTTGAGAGCCCCTCTGTCGATGCAGGGGACAGGGGTTCGTGCCCCGGTCCGGGAGGATCCCACATGCCGCGGAGCGGCTGGGCCCGTGAGCCGTGGCCGCTGAGCCTGCGCGTCCAGAGCCTGTGCTCCGCAGCGGGAGAGGCCGCAACAGTGAGAGGCCCGCGTACCGAAAAAAAAAAAACCACACAAAAACTGTTGGAAGGGTGAGAAGGCCGTCAGAGGGGATGGTGACTCACCGTGGTGGAGCTCCGGTGGGCCGTCCCGGGGAGGACCTGGTGGTGAGGCCGGCGAGCTAGAGGCTGCCTGGCACTGAAGTCTCGCGAGAGGGCAAGGCCCGGGTGCAAAGGATGTCGGCTCCGCAGCCAGATCCGGGATGAACTTGGGAAGCTCTTCGGATGGCAGGTGACAGCAACGCCTTAGGCCTCAGGGATGGAGCTGGGGAGCCGTGAGGGTTGGAACGGCTCGGGAGAGTTAGTGGCAGTGAGCATGCTCCCCGCCCTCCGCCCAGCTGCCCGGGAGCAGGTAGTGAAACGACCTCAAAGCCCGCCCTCCACCGCCACACATAGTGGCAAATTTTAAATGCAGTGGTGGGTTGCGAACATGTTCAGAGGTATTGAATACTCTCCGGAGGGCTAAATAACTTACAAAAGATGTGGCTGGTAACGATAACCTCTGTAGCCTCAGAACTGGTCTGGTTCTAGAATAAACAAGCATGCCAGGCTGAGTGTACAGTGATTCCAAACAGTTTAATGTAATTCCAAGACAAAGTGTGATTACATTTCTACACATATACAATATGCATATGTGAGTTTACAAATTTTAATTAATAACTCGTTTCACCTCAGAGACCGAAAAAATGATCAAAAAGAAACTGTAAGTAACAAGCTATAACATAGTTCACCACAACGGGACCCCCCTTTCTCACCCTACAGTTAGTAATATTACAATTAAAATAACTATATTCTTCTATAATTTTTTTCTGTTAAAATCATCTCATAAATTTACAATGCTATTATTAGTTTCCAAGACTAATATAAATTCACTCCATTTTTCTACAACGAAAATGATCATTAATTTAGAAGCACACGACGTCATGATGAAAAACACAAGCATTTTAGTAGCAAGGACTTGATCAGTTAAGAATTATTTTTCTTGTAAAACATTCTAAAGCCAAGTAAAATATCCATTCTTATACCTATAATATGAGACTAAGGGATAGGTTACATATAGGCCTACAACACATTGGTTTGTCTTTTTAAAAAAGTAGACATTTATAAATAAAAAAAGAAAAGAGGGACAATTCACATAGGAAAAAGAGGTACACGAGAAAATACTGTTGCACGCAATAATTTTCACAAAGATTAACATGGATTAATACTTTTTATTACAGAAACCGTACAGTGAAGGAACACAACAGGCCAGGGCTTCCATAGGGTAATTGAGCTGAGATGACCTGGTAGAGAAAGATCTGGGCGAGATGGCCCTGGGGAGGAACCGCGTTCCTGGGACCGGTGACCGAGCCTCACCGGGCCTCCTCTTCCCTGCTCTCATTCTGGGGAGTGCGGCTTTCTATCCAGGGTGTCCTGAATTTGTGGGCAGTTGAAAGGTAAACATTTCTACAGATCCGTTCTCTTTCCATCCTAATGGATACCATTTTTGGAAACATGATATAATATCAGAGGCTGCAGCTCAATAACATGTGGTCAAAGCAAAACAGGATGGAAAATTCCGGTCATTCTGATGTGCTGCCCCCCTCACTCATCTATGCCCTTGTCGCTAGGGACCCAGAGAGCAGCGGCTCCCCTTTGGGGCCACCTGCCTCCACTGTGGCAGGGTGGTGGCCGGGGCCCGGCGCCCGGCCTCAGGCCACGTGCGAAGGTGCAGCCTGGGCCGCCCCGGGCTCCCCCCATCCACCACCCAACGCTGACTCCGACTTCTAAAAGCTCCTCTCCCCCCTTCATCCGTAAAGCTATACTTTTCCTATCAGAAATTTGGTTTGATATATATATACACAAACATATATATCAGCATCTATATCTATACAGTGATTCTACTAGACTGGAAACTCTGCTGCCCCAAAGTATGACTTCCTGGTCTACTTCATTTGGTTAAAAAAAAAACGCACAGAAAGAGGATGAGGAGATGCTTTGGGGGCCAGAAATGATTGTGCCCTGGGAAAGCCACAGAAGAAAGCTTTAAATGAGCAGTAACACAACAGTGAAAGGGTGAAAGGTGACAGGGGGAGTGAGACGGTGGGGAGAAACCATGCGCCGCGCTGGCGGCGAACAGGAATATCTGCAGGAAGGGAGGAGGGTGGGGTGAGGTGGGGACACTTTAGGTTCCATCCATAAGTCACAGAAAGCTACGAAGGATGGGCGTGGTCAAGTCACTTTCCATCTCCCAAGTTCTTCCTGAGCCAAACTATTAAAATAATAATTAATAATAATAATAATAACAATAATAACAATAATAGTAAATCCATTGCCCCTTCAACCAAGCAGGCGAGCATCTAACAGGGAGGCAAGACCACCACTCACAAGTCTAAGTGGGTCCTTCTTCCTGGCTCTTGAGAGCTTCCCGGGAGTCCTGGGTGCCTGGGCACGGGGCTGTGGTGACAGCAGGGCAGAGGCCGAGGTGGCCACGGGGACAGTGACCCAACACAAGAAGGGGGGAGGGAGTGCCAGGATGTTCGTGTGGAGGCTGGCTGAAAGGCAACCAGAGAGCGAGGGCAGAGTCCTTTTTCAGATACAGCGTAGTTACTTAAAAAAAAAAAAAAAAGCCAATTTCTATACCTTTATTTTTAAAAAATATGATTAAGCCCCAAAGACCATGACATAAAATTCATTTGGTTAATTAAATCAAAGGGAAAAAACCAAACAGAGGAAAGCAGAGGATAATTAGGAGGGGCAAGATGAAAAATATTTTACAATGAGATTTCTAACCAAAAACCGTGATAAGAGCATACTGTCAACAGAGTTCACAGCGAAAAAGCAAATGCATTAAAAACAACCACCAGTTCGTTCCCTGGTCCCAGGTGTTCAGCAGTTTTCAAGGTGTTATCTGCTAAAGGAATGCCCTTCAGATCACAGCAGGTCCTCTGCACCAAGGTTGTGGCACAAGAGAAAAGAAGAAATGAACCAAAACTCTTAGGGAAACTGGCTCCTGCATCATGGTGATGGGCCCTCTCAATTATGACCTCTACTCGGACGGATCTCACTGCTCCTCCCCCCCACCCCCATTGCCCCTCGGTCCCCAGTCCCCTCCTCCCCCACTCAGCAGCACTTACAATCTCTAGCAAAAAATCTAGATCCCACCTCCTAATGACCTAGGCTTTAAAACGAAGTTTGACAAAGAGTGAAAAGGAAACACAACCTTTTACACTTATTTTGTTTTAAAGGAGAAAAGGAACAAATGACAGCAGATAGATGGAAAACCCAACCAATAAGTATGGGCACAGGGGTGTATGACTCTCCCCTGCAAAACGCCAATCAGAATATTGCTGGGGGCCCAGAAATAGCAGCTGTACCTTCGGGGCCACCTGAATCCCAGTGTCTTCTACTGCCCGGTGACTGGAAGTCAGTGGACCGATGAATAAATTAAACATTCAAATCAAGACAGAATCAACAAACCAGGTATCTGTTCTCTCTGCCTCTTCCAAGATGTCAAAGAGAAGGCCTTGACGACCAGTGTGGATACAACGTGGCACGAGATCTTCGCATCTGGCCCAGGCCTGTGGACTCACCCCTTCCCTGCTCGACCTGGAAATCCTTTCACATTCTCTCATGTTCCCATGGAAACCAGTAATATGGAAGGCTACACAACAGTATGGGTAGAACACACCTGCCTTGGGGTGCCTTGGGGGAACGTGGCCTCCAACTAAAGAGGCGAAATTGCTGGGGTTTGAAGATGTCAGTTATAAACAGAAATTTTCTTTAAAAAGTACCAGTTTACATGTAAACTATAAAACACTTTAACTATAAAACGTAGCCAGAAATATGCTTAAGTATCCACAGTCCATTATTTAGTTCACGCATTTTAAAATGTGACTCTCTTGATATCTTAGAAGCCTAACAGCATTTTACAGTAGCTAAAAACATATATACTTAACATGTGCATTTGAAAATCACATTTGATTACAAAACACAAGGAATAATCTCTTCCTTGGTTCCATTTTTGTTGTAAAGATTACCTATTTTCAGAGTTCACTTAAGCAACAATGACCAGGGTGTGCATTAATCGTTATTTTCAGCCCACACAGAGTTCATAGTCTTTTAAATCCCAAGATCAAGCTGGCTACATGATTTCAAAAAAGGCTATAACCAGGATGAATGCCCACATTTGAGGTAATTATTGCCATCAGGTCACAGTTTGTGTAAGATAATGTATCCAAAACCTTCTTTAAAAAAATTTTTAGGTGTTCTGTCAGAATTCCAGAATACCTATTGAATGAAACCAACCAGGATCTCAAATTCTGATCAGCTGGGTTTGCTTCCAATGGAATTTAAGTTCTAGAAGATTCTAGAACTTGTGTAAACTACCTAAGAATTTAGGCAAACATGCCTGGAGCCAGTCAATAAAGTAGTTTTTAAAGTAAAAAAAGAAACGAAAACCCCACCCCAAACAACTGAGGAGATGTTTCATAACAAATGGTGATAGTTTTCTAAAAAATTAAAAATCTAGTCCTAAAGCATTTCTAAATTCTCGCCACCTTTCAAGCAAAGTAAAAATCTTCTGTGTTACTATTAATCTCATGCCTCAGCAAGAGACTCTCCTTCCTTAACTCCTGAAAGTTGGCTAGCTTTTCTCAGTTTACACAACTGTTGCTTTCCATTTCTTTGAGAAGACTATCTCGAAAGAAAACTTTGTTCCTCTTTCTGAAAGTCATCTTGTCTTTCTCCTTCTTCTTCTTCTTCTTCTTTTTTTTTTTTTTTTTTTTTTTAAGCACAAAGAAAACAGTTCCTGGACACCAGACCCACATACGGTATTTACAAATTTGGTGTGAATCCCGCATCTGGTTCTACCCAGAGCTGAAGAGTGGATCGATTACAGAGACCAGAGTTGTCATATTTATCAGTGCAGTAAAAAATAGCATTTTGAAAAAAATATATACCTTTAGTATTGCCTTTCTAGAATTAACTATAAGCAAGAAAAAAAATTATTTTCTTTTTTAAAGAAAAGAACACTTTTTTTTTCTTCACTCTTATAAGAGTTTGTTGTAGCAGCACTACTAAAGCTAATTGGTACACTGGAAAGGAATAGAAAATGAACTCTACTATGAATCAAGAAACTCCCCTAAGATTTTCTCTAAAAGTCAAACTAATTCTGCCCCTGCTGTTTGGATCCAATTCAGGACTCTCTCTACACACAGACCTTCTGCTGAGTTCCACGCATGGGGCAGGGGTGGCACGGGGCAACGTTCCTTCGAGACCTTTCTTCGCTCACACACCTAGAAGACAGCCGAGGCTGGTGTCTGCGAGCTCGGTTCTGGAGCTGGGCAGGCCCAGGTTCAGGGCTAGGCTCCCCTACTAGCTGTGTGATCCTAGGCTGGTTACCAGCTCACCAAGCCAGCTACCTCATCTGTAAGGGGACTAGTGCTGCAGATTTCATAGGGTCGTTATGAAGACGGAAGGACATGGGATAAACGTGAGCGACTGTCAGAACAGTGTTCGGCACACAATCAATGGGAACATCATTAGATGGTCCATCAGAAACACGAGGCCACTTACTGATGCTAATTCAAGAAGTGAAACAATTCGTATTTTAGTAAAGGTCTGATTAACAAAAAACTTCACTAGAAACTTGGGGATTTGGGGCCACCATGGTATTTTCTTTCCTTTAACGCATGCTGCTTTCTTAGAGGGTCAGCTGTCTCATCAACTCCTTCCTCTGTAAATGGGGGAGGGGGTGTTGTAAATGGCGTGGATCTGAGGGCGCCACGAGCTCACACGGGGCTTGGCACGAGCCTGGAGTACTGAAAGCACTCAGCAAATGGTGGCTCTTATTCACTGGAGGGATGTGACAAGTTTTTACCAAGAAGAGACAGTCAACGTAGCATTCTAATGCAAGGGCCTGTGATTAGGGGCTCTCGAAGGCTTGCAGGAGTCAAGCTGGGGCACCAGGAAGCTCCCTGCTGGTAGAGGTACCCAGAGCAAGCGTGCCCCACAGGAGGGTCGCTTCTCTGTAAATTCTCACTGGGTCTCACGGGAAGAACTGGCTTGGAGCTGGCTCTCCTGGGCTTCTGGAAGCTGCAGGAAGGATGTGAGCAGCCTTTCCTAGGTTGGGTCGCTCTAGTGAGCGAGGGCGCCGAAAGCCTCCAAAAGGTTTCTACTGTGTTTAAATGTCATTTCACCGTCTCCACTTCTCCACTGAGTCCAGTCTGTGGAGATCAGAAGTGAGCGTCCTAAGGCAGCAAAGCACTGACACCCCGAGTCCGGCCCCAGCGTGCACCGGACCCTGATGCGGCCGCACCTCCTGGCAGAAGGTCTGCTCTGGCTGATGCCCGAGGTAACGTGAGGTTAGTTAAGCCCACAGATCCGTGCGGTGCCTCCAGTTTCCCAACAGCAGCAGCATTTAGGGTTACGAACCTCCACTCCTCTTACAAGATGAGCACAGTTTTAAAATAAAAGCAAAAAAAAAAAAAAAAAAAATTCCAAGTCAGGATAGAGACGAAAGAGGGAGACAAATGGGATCGCATCTCTGACAAAGTCATTATTGCCGGGAGAGGAACGCCACTCTGTCCATATCTGGGGTGTCTTTGAGAAGGGTTCTTTGGCTAAAGAAAGGAAGACTTTCACTTTCCTTTCCAATTTGGTTAGGACAGCTCGGGCCTGCTCAACTCTGAGGCTTCCCCATCTGAAATCTGTAAGACGCACCAGAAGGAAAAGACAGAGAAGAAAAGGGAGGGAAGCATGCATGGCCCTGGCTGGCATATTTCTTGGCAGAATTGCTTGGGCTGGCGTTGAGCGGCACCCGGCGAGGCCCGCGACCTGCGGAAGGAGCCCCGGCCTCTCTGCCGCGCCCTCCCTGCTGCTTGGGGGCACCTCGCTTTCCTCTTCTGTCTGTTTTCTGTCCCAGCAGCTGCTGAACAGGCCAGCGAGAGCCCCACATCCTACCCCGCCCCAGCACCAGAGAACCCGGGAGGAAAGCTGGGGCGAGCCCGTCGGCGCACCGCGTTTCATCAACCACAGCCCATCAGCAATAGCTCCGTAAGCCTCCTCATCTCCTTCCTCCAGTTTCCAAGAAAGTCTGCTCCACTCACTCACACGCACTCACACAACCCAAATCCTCCACCGCAAGCTTGTTCCAAAATGAGTGTTTGCAACACCAAAGGTCTGGTCAAGGGAAATCCGCCCGTTAGCAGCTGGGCTGATCTCACCTTCCCTTCCTTACATCCCACAATCTGGTGTTTGGGCGGGTTGAGTCTTCCAGGGTGAAGAGGACAAGGCCAGCTGGCTCCCACAGCCCGCCAGCCACCCACCGCCAGTAAGGCCGGAATGCAAATACAGTCCAGGAGACAACCGCTGGTTGACCCCAACCCTTCTCTTCCCTCTGCACTCCATCAACCACATGTTCCACTTCACAGTATTAACCGGCACCAAGCCTCAGACTCTCGCACCCATCGGCCTGCTCACCCCCTCCTTGGAAACAGCCAAACCATCACGGAAGAGGCACTAAGCGCAGAGATACGGGTGCAAATACCCAGAGGGGTCTGCGAGACCCCACCGAGCAGAAGCAAATCGACCTGCGGTCCCTAAGGCTCCAGTTATGAGGTTCTCCTTGCCCGGTCTTTATCAACCTTCCCTTTTAGCCTTAACCACGTTTCCTCAGTAAAGAGAGATGGAGTCAATTCCAGAGCAGATGATGTTCTAAGTTGTTTGTGATCTAAATAAGGACGAGGTCTGCATTCCTCTACGTGAGAGCTGGGTCTTAGGGACGGGCAGCCTTTTATTCATCCTATTGGCCAGGGCGACTCGGAGCTGGAGGGCAGGATGGGAGCTGGGGCAGATGCTGAGGAAGCCCACGCAGGGGCTGGCCTCTCCCACTGGGGTCTTCTCCTGGGGCTTCGGAACCACAGCTCTGTGCTCGGCTGGAAGAGGAAGGCAGATAGCGACTCGGGGAGGGCGCTAATGTTTGCTGAGCGGCTCTGGGCTGGGCATGGCCTGGTGTCTCCCTTCATTAGCTTCAGTGAAGCCAGCCATTCCAGACCTTCCTTTACCCACTCGGGGCCCGGCAGTTTCTGGGTTTGGTGGGTCGCGTGTAGGCACCTCAAGCTGATTTAAAAAGCCCACGGCACACAGCACCGTGCCCTAAGGGGCACAGTCGGAGCCCCGTAGGCCTGGCTCGAGGCCCCACTGTGCCCCTCCGTCAGCCAACTATTTCAGGGGGGCAGCAGCCTGCAATGTCCAAGTAGCTGCTGGACTTTTGGCAGTGTTCCTCTGGCCTCCTATTAACCCTCCACCTTTTTTTTGGCTCCATAGTTTGTCCCTACAATTGTGTGCTGAGAACATGTACCGGGGTTCGGGGGGCACTGAAGAAGTGGGCAGTGTGGTTAGTGAGAGGGAGGGAGGCTGACGTTTCCCAGGGGAAGGTACCACCTGCCTAGCACTTTCCATCAGCTTGTTTACCTCCAGTGGCTTCTAGGAGGGGTCAGTTATCTCTGCACTGAAGGATGTAAGCCATACTCCTGGTGTGCTGATGGGAAAAGGGGGGACATTTGGGAAAGGGGCTGAGTCAGCTCTGGGCAGAGGGGAGTTTTTTTTTTTTTTTTTTGCTTGACAGGTCAGTATCAGACGCGAGGCATGCCCGGGATCTACTTAGCAGGTTTCAGAAGCACAGGGAACATGGGAGAGGACCACGGCTAAGGGTTCAGCCCATGAGATGCCTCCTCAGATCTCCTCTCAGGCCACTGAGAATCTAGAAGAATACAGCATTGATGGTGACCATGGACCATGTTGTCCAGAGCCCAATCTGACCTGTATAGAGATAAAGGCTTCGATTCTTCAAACTTTTGTTCTGTGGGGGATCTTCCTTGACATTTTCCTAATTCCTGGCTCTTTCCTTTCCTTCTTTTTGTTTTTTGGTCTGACAAAACTAGACATTTGCATGTCCCTCCTGTTTACTCAGATATTCACAGGTATAATAAAATAAATTTAAATATTAAAGAGAAAACACAAAGATACGTGGAATAAATGTGCATTTTAAAACCCCAACTAAAGTATCAAAATGATGATTATGGTAATAATTACAATGGTAATAACCAAATCAAACCAAAATGGTAATAATAACCAAACCAAAATGGTAATAACCAAAATAATTAGTACAATAATATCTTTATGAGCAGCACGAAACTTTCATTCCTGATCTGGAAGAAAAGGAAAGAAAATATCAGGTGAAAGAGCAACTTCCAACTTAAGTAGACAAAATAATTTTCTTTAAAATGGAAGGCTATGTTGTCTTTTCCTATAAAAGATCAGATCTAGAAAGGGCTGGAAGTGAACTGTACAAGGGGGTCCAGGATGCTACCCAATAAGGCAAAAATGCTGGCTCATTGCAGCCAAGACTTCTGTAACTGGGTGCGGGAAGATCGGACGGGGCACTGCTGCCCTCCGGATGCCAAGAGTCCAGAACAGAGATGGTTCCCCAGGCTGGCGCGGCTCTGGGAGCCCTCTGGCTCACATGTCCTCCAAAGACTTTCCTCCCCTCACTCTCTGGACGGGCCATGTTTCTGTCGTCTCAGAACTTCCCCATGTCCGGATAAAGACGTATTGATCGTGGCACCACGAGGACAGAATCTTGTCCTGTTGCCAATGGCTCCCCGGCGGGCCCGCTGGGTACCTGGGGCTCTGCCCGAGCCTGCCCTGCCTCGAGTGGGACATGGTGTCCTTCCTTCCTTCCGGCCTAAGGCTGGGACTAGGCTGGTTCCAACCTGGGGACCGATTTCTTTGTAGGATAAGTAGCATTTATGCTTGGAGAGGGGAAATTTCCAGAGTTATTTCACATTTCACAGCTAAGAGCTAAGGTAAGGGCTTGGCTTCGTTACTGAATTAGGTCAGATATCACGATAAAAACACCTTTCACAGTAGATCGATCGTAAAGGGAGACCACAGAACGAGGACAGAAAGTGAGGGAGAGTGAGGACGGACTTCTGTCCGAATCTGAGAGCCATCTCTCTGCACCCTGGAAACTTGGCTTTGGGGTCAGTTAAGGACTCAGCATCAAGAATCAAACAATCAGGCCCACCCTTTCAAGTCCCACTGATGACCAGATAGCGTTTCCCAACATTCACGTATTTCAAGAATAATTTGCTATGGACAGAGTGACCCCTCTGCCCTCACCCCCACCAGTGTTCAAAGCCTGAGAAAAATTTCAGAATGTATCAAAGGTGCAAAGAGGGCAAAGGGCAAATTTCCTTGGAAACTGAACTGCCCATGGGAGTGTTTTCCAAAGTGCAGTACAGAACTACATGGTTACCCTCATAAATGTCCCTCCAGCCTCTGCCCACCAGACTCCTCAAAACCAAAAACGAAGGCGTTCCTTGGGTAGGCCTGGGTAACTCGAGGAACGATTCAGCAGCAAACGACGGTTGATGGCTGTCTACAGGGGGAAGGACCCGGCAAAACGGTGGGAGCAAAACACAGCTGGTGGAACCAGAGGAGAGGGGGCAGGGCTGCGCGAGTGAAGCGGGGCGGGGTGGGGAGGGGCGCGAGTCTGAGAACACGGGGCTGGGCCCGCTACCAGGCCTCCTCTCCATCCCGCGGACAGCAACAGGGAGGCTGTGCCAGGACTGGAGGCTGAAGGCGGCTCCTCTCCTTTGATGCTTCTACATCGGGAAGGAGGTGGCTGCCCGGCAAGGCCAACATTCCTAAAACAGAGATGGGACCTGTGGTCCCCAACGAATGGCAGAGCCCCTGCCCTCCCAACCCTGGGGGCAGAACTGGGTGAGGGTACAGGGTGGGGAGTCTCTCTTGCTCTGTCTCCAAAGTAAAAGTCATCCAAAGCCATCACCATCGTCAGATTCACCCACCACCATCCATCTCGCACATCTCTCTCCAGATCCACGGGCTCACCTAGCCCCTGCCAGCTGCCTGACACCCCTCTGCTAGCAAACAGTCCAGGAAAGACAACAGGTATTAAAATAAAATAGAAATTAAACAAACAAAAAAAAAAAAAAAAAAGAGGAAAGACCAGAGTAAAATGTTGCAACAGCACAGAAGAAGGGCTGAGATGATGTGACTCGCCTCAGCCGGCTTCTTGGAGTACCGTGGAAGTAAACCCTCAACCGCGTCCCCGGTCGCTAAGGCACTAGGAGGGAAAGATGTAAAACCAAGTCTGCGAGAGCCGGCGGCGGAGCCGGGGACAGGAGCGCGGCACCGCGGGCACCCGCGCGTGCACCCGGACCACGGCGCGGGTCACGTGCCTAGGTGAGATCGCTCTTCTTGTGCAATTACATTGAGGAATAGTCTCTTGGTATCGTTGGGGGTGAACACAAAGTAGCACAGACAGGTGCAGACTGCGACATCTACCAGGGTGTCGGCGACGCCGCGGGCCCTACGCTACGTGACGAGGGATGGACTCAAAGAGAAAAGAAATCTTCAGAAAAGAAAAAAAATCATTAATGACATTTGAGGAATATCATTGCTTAGGGATTTATCCAGAGTGCTCAGAAAGAGAAAACGCGCCCTCCTCTCCCAGGGGTCCTCCTTCAGCCCGGCTGCCCCCATTGCTCCCAGCAAGTGGGCCAGATCGGGGCTTCCCCAGCCCCGGACCCGCCCCCAGATACCAGCCTCCTCCGGCCACGGCCTGCCCTTTCTAGACGGTTGCTGACCCTTTAGAGTTCTGGAAAAATCCCTAATTCTTACGTTCAATCATTAAAAATCTATTGGATTTTTAATCCAATAGATTAAAACTCGTATCAGGTGTCCCTGACAGCAAATTCTTAAACGCCACTTGCCGCCATACGAAAATAATCTTTGAAAAATTCATAAAGTTCTTCAAACACTGGGTGGCCCCCCCCCCCAATTTCTGGAATCTTCCGTGGCTCTCTTCTTCTCCTTTCCAGTCTGGTGCAGAATGGGTTCGTGAGCTGTGGTTTTTTGTTACTGACGTTTTCTTTTTTTTTCTTTTTCTTTTTTAAAATAAAAAGCATAGATTTCCCCCCCTCCTTAAATCCCTTCCTTTTTAAAATGTTCTCTTCTCCGCTCTCAGTCTTCCTACTTCCTAGTTCAAGTTTCATTTGTGTCCCGTCCCTGCCCCCTGCTCCCCTCCCCTGCCCCGTTTGCATTGTTTCTGTGCGGCACCTTCAGTATAAAAAGCCCAGCTCCCCCCTCGTCCCTCCTCCTTTCTCTCCTACCCTCTGGCCATCCTCCCTCCCCTCCCCTCCCCTCCCCTTCCAGTGTTTATATGTAAGGGTACTGGTTGACCTTGGCAGGGCTCAGTGGGTATCCAGTGTAGACGGTGGAGGCTGGAGAGGCGCTGATGTAAGTCTGGTGGGCGAACTGGGCTGGATACTGACTCGGGTGTATGGTGGGCGAAGGCAGGACCCGGGGGCCCATGCTCACGGGGACCTGGTGGACGATGCTGGCTGGGTAGGCGGCGTGCTGCACGGTGTGACGCGCCGAGCCTTGGGAGGCCACCAGGTGGGCCACGGTGCCAGTGGAGCCCAGGGCGGCGGGCGCCGTGTAGGTGTAGAGGTGGGGCTGGGCGGGGAGGTGGGCGGCGGCGGCCAGGTGCGGGTGCACGGTGCCGTGGCTGGGGCTGTTGTGTGGGAAGGAGTATGGCGCCTGGGCCATCGTGGGGGTGATGTAGGCCTGCTGCCGTCGGTGGCTCCCCGTGCGATCTGCGGTGATGTGCTGCTGAGCCTGGAGCGGGAGAAGCACCAGGAGAGGGCTGCGTCATCAGGGCTGGACACGCGCACGCATGCGCACCCACGGGAGAGGCCGCGAGGGGCGGGGGCGGGGGAGAGGAGGGAGAGGCAGGGAGTGCGGAGGAGAGCAAGGTGGGGAGGAGGGGGTGGGGGGAAGGCGGAGGGAGAGGAGCGGCAGGCGTAACAGAAGACACCTCCCTCGCGCGCCCGCGAAGTGTCAATTAGCCTGGGCTGAGAAGGAAAGCCGTGCCCAGCCATGCTCCGGGCTGGGTGACACTCAGAGCCAGACGCAAAGGGAACGGGAGCCAGTAGGTCCCCCGAGGGCATCCTGCAGCTGTGAAGTGTCGAAAGGAGCCCCTTTCTCTCTCACCGTGAAGTCCTGCTCCCTAAACTGCAGGCTCTCAGACACTTCGCTGTCTGAGGTCACAGGTACACAGGAAGCAGCCCTCTCTCACCTGGAGAACCTAAGTGATGACACGGACGCGGCCTCGGTTTACAGCCAGGGGCACCGCTTCCGATGAAGGGCTTCTCAACGCAAACTCCCCCTTATCTTACCTCTGAGCTTCTAAGGAAGCAGGGCCCGCAGTCCACTTTGCAACTCGGACCTGAGTGACCCTCTACACACAGGCTGAGCGCTGCCCGTGGAGACTCTGTCTTGTTCACATTCCCCCCGAATGTCACCCACCTTCTCCGAATCCTCCGGCTCTTTTCCTGGGTGTGAGGTCCCTGTGGGAGGCCTCCTCCACTGTAAGGACTCGCTAGGCCCAGCATGGCCGGACCATGGGACCCAGACGCAGTGTTTTACCCTTTGCTGGGCCGAAATAGCAAGACGTGGGCCAGCCTATTTTTAAGCTCTGACACCACGTCACTAAGTACTTCGGAGCATCAGACGAGTCATTTTGCTTTGGGCCGGCTCTCTGTGAATCGGGGATCCGCCTCCCCCAAGGTGACCCACAGCAGAACGAGAACACCAGTGGTCACTCGGGGCGCCTCCTGCCGCCACGGGAGGTGGGCAAGGGTCCACCCTGGCGCCCCTGGCGAGCGGCCGTCGGGCGGGCTTACCTGGCTGAGATTGAGAGGTCGCTGCTGCCGGTAGGCAGTGGCTCCAGATGAGCTCCCTGAAGAGAGACCGCTGGTGGAGGTCACGTTGCTGGAGGACTTGGACTTGTAGGAGGACGAGTGGTGACTGGTGGTGACTGTGTTGGGAGGAGGAAAAGGTCACAGGTCCGTCACAGGCCCTCAGCTGCCCGGAAGACCCTACTCCTTGGGGGACAACAAGTGGCCTTCCAAGAACCCTTTACCGAGACTGGGTGATCACCATTCAGCAGCACTGCCCCAGACCCAGCGACGATGCCGCCTCTGGGCTGGCACCTGGCCTGCGGCTTGGGAGCAAACCCTGCTGGACTTTAGAATTACTATCTGGTGACACCGAAAGCATAAGGAGAGTCTAAGAGACAGAAGGAGAGCTCTCTGCAGCTCCTCGTGTCCCAGCCAGGGGTGCAGCGGGGGGCCATCTGCCGAGATGCAGAGACACGCTGACAGATGCAGCAGCGTACAGAAAACCGAGTCTCAAAAGAGGGACTACATGCCCCAGGGGGAGAAACAGCCAAAATAAAATGAATAGGGCGAGGAGGTTTATATTAAAGAAACCATTCGCGTCAGTTTCGGTGCTGAGTGGTCTGTGAACACCAGCTCCTGGCAGAGTGGGGCTCGTGTCTCCAGGGGGCACAGGCAGAGGACTGTACGCCCGGGTACAGGATGTGCGGAATCAGGTGCGACTGTTCGCCTGCCTCTCAGTGTCTCTCTTGACGTCAGACGTTTCTGTGCTGAAGCTCTGTCTAGATCAAGAGGAAGTGATCCACAGTGACTGCCAAGAAGCCTTTGGCACAGGGAATCCGGACATCCGCCCAAACCTACGTTGTCCTCCGCAGACTCCCCGACTCTAAAACCACTCACGTGTGAGGGAGCTGCCCAGAGTGGGGAGTTCAAGGGGAGACCCTGGTAGCTGAGGGAGAACCGGCAAGACGTACACAGGACCTCAGAGGCAGGTCTGTTTCTTGTGCTGTTCAGCAGAGAATTCAGATTTCCCGGGGCTGAGCATCGTTGGGAAACACAAAAGCCTAATACGGTATCAGTCAGGCACCCTGGGGTCGCGAGTGTAAAATGGGCAAGTCTGGCAGCTCTTGGGTGTGAAGGATGCTAAGAACGAATGAAGCACACACAGTAAGGATCAGGCCCTTGACGTAACTGGGTTGGGTCAATTCTGCTACGAACCCCAGGGTGATGAGATCAGGGTCAAAGAGGAGCCGCGTGAGGCTGGGACCGGCAAGAGAGAATGCTGATAATTGTTGATGGAGAGAAAGCTGAAAAGTGAAGGCAAACCAGAAACCGGGGGACAGGAGACCGGGGAGCACGATGAAGTCAAGGGGAGCCTTCTGCTCCCCGAGGCCACAGTCCCCCTCAAGTAAAGGGAGAGCTGCCTCACTGGGAAGGGGGCAGCGCGTCCTAACGGAGACCCCAAATCCAACCGTGGTTTGGGGCCCAGCGGCCCTCCCATCCTACCCACCGAAGCGCACCCCAGTCGGGGGTGCCCAGGAATTCGTATTCTTCACAAGCTTCCCAGGAGAGCAGGAGCCAGCCCGGCCTTGGTGGACACAGCTGACCTGCATTGTGGAATCGGGGGTCTGCTGCTCAGGCCAAGCTTGGTTAGACTCTCAAAGGCCCTCCAAAGCCTGGGGGGGTGGAGGGCGGGGTTCGGAGGACCCACTGTAGGCTGAGGGATGCAAAGCTACAAATGCTGCCTATCAGGAGAACGTTGTGCCCATCGATCAGCCATGGTGCCACCGTGCAGGCATCCAACACTCCCTGCCCTGCAGCGCGTCGCCAGCTGTGTCTGCTGCCTGGGCCCAGCTGTGAGTGGAACCTCTCTGCTCCTACTTCAACTCTCTGGGCATTTTGCGGTAATTACATTTCAGGGAGAAACTCTGAGTGCAAGGGATCCACAGCGTGAGGCTGCAAGTGAAGAGATTAGAGGGCTTCAGATGAAATGGGTGTGACAGAGCCAGGCTACCCTCATCACGGGCACAGGAAGTGGGACAGGAACTTGTCAAGTTGCCAGAGCAGGGGACCCCAGAATCAGGGAGGGGGTCCTGAAAGGGACCAAGAGATTAAAATAGTAAT
Source organism: Delphinus delphis (assembly GCF_949987515.2). NCBI lineage: Eukaryota > Metazoa > Chordata > Mammalia > Artiodactyla > Delphinidae > Delphinus > Delphinus delphis. Next base: position 93,007,312 of record NC_082691.1, read on the forward strand.
TTCCTCCTGCAGAGAAAGTGACCATGGAGCGGAGAAGGCAAGTGCTGAAGGTCAAGTTCCGGAGGCGTATTTCGGAGCTGGGAGGACAGTACAGAGCTCTCTGCTCGAGCCTTGCCTAGCTGCTCTCATAGATCTGCTGCCCGGCAACAGCCCTGGGTTCACGGATGGCCCCTGGTGGCCCTGTCTGTACAAGGCAGGTGGGAGAGTGCTTCAATCCTGGGTGAGCCCTGGAGGGACAGCCGCATGGCCGTGGTGGAGTTAGTTAACCTCTCTGTGCTTCCATTTTCTTATCTGGAAAACTGGGAAAGTAACGGTGACTACACGTAGGGTCCTTGTGGGGATTACGCGAGTTAATGCACGTAGAAGCTTAGTATCTATCTGGCACGTGTTGAGCCCTTAAAGGTGTCAGATGTGTTAACTACGGTTGATGTCTTTATTAGCGTCCTGTCCCCTGGCCAAAGCGATGCTCAAGGAACAGCTGTCTGCCCCAAGCTGGGACCAGCAAGTTCTGTTTCCTGGGACTGGGAAACTGGAAGCCCGGGGCTCACTGGGTCAGGGTGCAGCAGTGTTCAGAGAGCAGGTGTCGGGCCCCCAGTGGCTCAGACCAAGGAGTTCTGGTTGCTGTCCTGCCTGGGACTTAGTTGTTGAACTTTCTCTCAGCCCTGCACCCTTCCAATAAATTCCTTATTTGCCTTAAGGCAGTGCAGAGTTCACTCTGTTGCCTCCCAGAAGAACCTTAACTGACCCAAGAGACTCGAGGAGGCTACGTGAGAAATAGGGAATCTTCCTGAGCTGAGACCCCCAGAGGGGATTAGCAATGACAGAAAATGGACCGTCACCTGCACAGCCTCCGTCCTGACCTGGGGGGCTCAGGGAAGCCTGGCAGCCCAGCGGAGGTGGCTGAAACGCTTCTCACCTTGGCCGTAAATGGGCCAGCGGGGCCCAGGAGGCTGAGGAAGGCTGCTTTGCTTGATTTCTCCAAGCCTAGGACGACTGAGCTAATGGAGGATATCAGCGTTGAGGAGGACCACGTTCTGGGGGCGGACAGGCACCAGAATGAAGTTCCTTCCTGCCCCTTGCCTGTCACTGGAAAGACCGTGCAGCGTGTCCTCACAGGGGAACATAAATCTCTCTTTCCATTAGGAAACTATACCATGGGCTTCCCCAGAGACAGTGGCACTAGGTGCCTTACTGAGAATAACCTTCCTTTTTTTTTTTTTTTTTTGGTTGAAAACATCCCTGAGAGATTCTCAGCCCTTCAGCTGTAGCAGTCCTTGTGGAAATGCAGTGGGGTGAGTGCTCAAAACCGCCACGGGCGGCCCACAGCTCGACGGCTGATGGTGGAAACGGGCAACGGAGCGTGAAAGGCGTGACCTGTGGGCTCCACAGAGCTGCCTCCCCGCCTCTCGCCATCGTGGTTCCCCACAGAAAACTGTTGCGTGATGTGGGACAAAGCTGGCCCTCAGTCCCCTGACCTGTCTTAACTAGGGGGTTGGACTAGTCTTAAAATTTCAGTAGCTCTCAATTTTGTCACCTTCCACATTCCGGCACCAGCACCCGGGCCGACAAAGTTCCGAGCTGGAAGACGTCTAGCCTGCGATGATCCGGCCGCTGCCTCGTGCGTCCTCCACTGTATTTAAAAGGCCAAGGGAAATTCAGCACCAGCTACCTTTTCCCCCGCCTTTATCAATTCCTAGAGGTCCTGCGTAAGGTCTACCCTGAGCCAATCCTTATAGACCATCGTCCCAAAGTGTAAAGGGACCGTTACTATTACAGAGTTCCCCTGAGATGTCCTGGAACATGGGCATCCTCGACTTACAACACGCATCGTCTCCTCCCGTAGGTCTACAGTCTCTGATCTGAAATCCCTGGTGTCACTTTTTTTTTTTTTTTTTTTTGTGCCGCACTGCGTGGCTTGTGGGATTTGAGTTCCCTGACCAGAGATCGAACCCGGGCCCTCGGCAGTGAGAGCGCAGGGTCCGAGGCACTGGACCGCCAGGGAATTCCCTGAAATCCCTGGGGTCGGACACTTTTGAAATCAAGAATTTCCGATTTTAGAAGGTCATGTGGTATATATTCAATATATTAGGTTACCCCCAGTGGAGCCCTGTGCACTACCACGTAATTTAAAAAAAGTGATTATTTCTGCTACAGAATACTGGGACATTTCACCAAGGGGCACAAATATGACTCTGACACAAACAGGAATATGACAAAGGGACTATAAATCGCCTCTAGTTAGTTCAGGTCAGGTTTTACCAACTGACTTTACTGTAAACTTAAAAATCTGGTTTTTGGAGCATTTTGGATTTTAGATTACAGATGAAAAGGAATCTTCCTTCTCCTCCTGTTGGGTAAAAGGGCTGGTCTTGAGGTTTTCAACAACACAGTCTTGAGACCTTCACTGTTATTTAAGCAGGAGAGCCCTTCACACCAAGCTGTGTGCACTTAGGCTGCGATCTTTATACCTGGGGTACGTGCGGGGCTACCTGAGGACCCGAGGGTGCACGGCAAGCAGAGGTTTGAGGGGTCAATGTCCAGAGTCTCACCTTTCAGATGTATCTTTTCCTAAACAGATGCACCGGCCCTGGGACCCCCCGGTTCCCTTACTCGCCTTCTCTCTCATTCACCCTTCTCCCATATTACAAAAGAAAGGCTTCCTTCTCACTCTCTTGAATGTTGAAATGGTGCATTGCCTCCAGGTGTGAGAACCCTAAGGGGCACCCAAATGGGATCATTCCAGAACAAATGGCTCCTGAAGGACAGTCCCGTGAGAGCAAAGACAAGCCCCTCTCAGCAGGAAACACTGAGGGCTAACCAGGCTTGTTTTCTTTCGCTCAGGCGGCCAACTCTTTGCAAACTCCCTACCCCATCCGTCCATCCATTCATGAGATACAGCTGAGAAGTGAGGTGGCCATCCCAGGGAGGACTTTTTCTGACAGATGTGAGGTCAGCTCTGGCCTCCTGGGCTGACAACAGGGAGTCTTCTTGAACAGGATCCTTGGGTGAGGACCTATTACCACCCGGGGCTTAGCAGCTCTCCCGTAACAAGATGGCGAACAGCAGGGAACCAGAAAACCAGCCTCCGGAGAGATGCTCCTGGCCGCCCCGGCCCCAAATTACCTGGCCCCAGGCTGTCACACTCCACCAGCGCCTCGCTGGCCTGGGTTTTCAGGGGCGGCACGATGATGGTCCGGGGGTTCCCGGTGCAGTGCGACTCCAGGTTCCCCTTGGTGTCGAAGGTGGCGGCGCTGTGCCCGGAGCGGTGCTGCACGGCGTAGGGGCTGGTGATGCTAGAGGAATCGGAGTAGGGAGAGTCGTGGACCGTGACACAGCTGATGACGTTTTTTCTCTGCTTGGACACAGGGCTGGAGATGGAAGGGGAGAAAGCAGGACTGTGAGAGGCTGGGGAGGGAGACACCAAACTGACGGCGAAGAGCCTCTCTGTGCTCTGGGGCAGGGGCGGGGACAGGCAGAGCCGGAGACGGGGTGGGAATGTGACTTCTGCTCTCCAGAACCCTAGCGGGGAGGCACAAGTGTCACCAGTCTGACCAGTGGGGGTGGGGGAATATGTGAGGACGGGAGAAGGGGCTGGAGGGGGGCCCACAGAAGCTTCTGGAAATGGGGGCAAGAGAAACTTCCGGGCAGGCCTGGGCTGTCCCCTGTGCAGCCGCGCTCAGCTGACCTACCGGGGAGGTGCGTGCAGCACAGAGCTGTGTGGCAGTGCCCTCTGAGCCACCGGAAGGGGACACGAAAGCCAACAGAGAACCCAGCCAGACCCAGGCCACCTGAGGCCCAGGTGTAGGAGAAAAACACCGCCGGGAAGGGAACAACATAAGCTCGGGAGGCTCGGGACCTGGAAGACCCAGCCAATTTAGGCAGGAGGGAACAGGACATCCAGGAGGAACCGGGACGCAGTGAGAGGGACGGGAGAGAGTGAGGCTCTGAGCACGCTGATCCCACACACAGCAGCGACCCAAGACCTCTGAGTCCCCTTCTCAGGAGAGGCCCGGCCCTCCTGCAGCTTCCCCTCTGCCTGGCCGACGATGGGGTGGGGGACCGGCACCGTATCTGGGTGAGGGCAGAGATGCTGAGTCTGTGAGGGAGTGGCTCTGAATCCCTGGTTTTCATCCTATAACTGAGACTTAATACACTGATACCAGGAGGTATCAGGAGGAACTGGCTTTGGATGGCTCTGGGCCAGCACGTTTTTTCCGGAGATATTTATGTTTGGTTCCTTTGGGAACCAATTCTGTCTGCCTCCAAGCTAGTGAGAGGCTGGTGCGATGACGAATATGGAATCTGTTGCTTATTGGGAAAGTTTTAAAAATGGATTTTCATCTATTTTTGTATATTGATCGTCTATTTTTAAGAAATATCTATTGCCTAAATAAGACGGTCAGTTTGCAACTACTTTGCTAAGAGAAGAAGCTGGTATTTGTAGAGCACCTAATGCAGCCACAACACCCGCTCCAGGTGTCTTGCCCAAGGTCACACAGTCAGCCACAGGCCACATTCCAAGATCAATCCTACCACCACTAAGGGCGGCAGAGAAATGAGGGAACTCGAGCCCCAGGAAGTGGGAGGACAGCAGGGCTGCTAGCCTACAAAAGGCTGAGGGGCTGGGAGTGAGCCCGCAGGGGGCCTGACGCCCTGCTCCCTGGACCCTGCCCTGCTGACATCTGGGCCAGATAATTCTTCTGGGGCTGCATATTCTGTCCTCCCCGGTTCAGGGTAGAAGGGTCCCTCCCTAACTGTGTCTGTGGATAAGGACACACGCCTGGCAGACAGATGTCTAACGTCAGCATGTGCTGGTGGTGTAGCTGTCCAACCTCTGAGCGATTCAGTCTCCTTATCGGTGAGATGTATATTAATAGTACCTATGCCACAGGCTTGTTTTGAGAAGTGAGAAAATACATGCAAAGTGCTTTGGATGGTGCACGACACCATTTATAGTAAGTATACTCTAAAAACTAGCTTCTAGATGAATGGATAAAGAAGATGTGGCACGTATATATAATGGAATATTACTCAGCCATAAAAAGAAATGAAACTGGGTCACTTGTAGAGATGTGGATGGACCTAGAATCTGTCATACAGAGTAAAGTAAGTCAGAAAGAGAAAAACAAATATCGTATATTAACACACATATGTGGAATCTAGAAAAATGGTACAGATGAACCTATTTGCAGGGCAGGAATAGAAAGGCAGACGTAGGGAACAGACGTGTGGACACGGCAGGGAGGGGAGGGTGGGATGAAATGGGAGATTAGGTTTGACATAAATACACTACCATATGTAAAACAGATAGCTAGTGGGAACCTGCCGTATAGCACAGGGAGCTCAGCCTGGTGCTCCGTGATGGCCTAGTTGGGTGGGATGGGGGCGGGGTAGGGGCGGGAGGGAGGTCCAAGAGGGAGGGGATGTATGTATGCGTATGGCTGATTCACTTCGCTGTGTGGCAGAAACTAACACAACATTGTAAAGCAACTATATTCCAATAAAAAAAAAAAGCTAGCTTCTACCATGATTATTATTAGTGTTACTTCATTTAAAAACAGGTGAAAACAGGTTTGCAAAAAACATCTCTAGGCAAAATGAATTCTATGAAGGTACATACTTGCTGGAAAAGTTTCTAGTCTAGGAATAAACCAGAGATTGATACGAAAGAAGTTAAAACTCATCAGTTAGGTATCTTAGAGATCTATGCTAGGTGCTACAGGGAATTTCTGTATAAAGAAATATAATACATGTCTCCGCTCTTGGAGGAGATTAACATCTCAGTGGGGGACTGTATAAAAACATGACAAGTTAAACAGTAAAATCTTTAAAATAATCAGTTAAAGAGAAGGGATGTCATAAAGACTTCCACGATGAACTGTCAAGTGAGCTGTGCAGATGATAATTAAGAACTCAAGAAGGTGAGGAATGAACTGATTGCATATATTTATAGTTCTTCATGCTAACTTTGATAAAATGGATATATCTTAATTAATAAAGAACTACACTTCCTACTTATAACAGTTTAAATGCAAAAAGCCCATATGCTTGTTGCTCAAACATAGTTTGAGGTAAACAGTTACCGTATGACCCAGCAATTCTGCTCTAGGTTAAGTACGAAATGGAACTGAAAGCAGAAACTAACAGATACTTGCATGCTAACGTTCACTGCAGCATTATTCACAATAGCCAAAGGTGGAAATAACCTCAGTGCCCATCAGTGGATCAATGGATAAACAAAATGTGATACAGCCACACAATGGGATATTATTCAGCTATAAAAATGAATAAAGTTCTGATATATACGACAATATGGATAAGCCTTGAAAACATTACACTAAGTGAAATAAGCCAGACACAAAAGGACAGACACTGTGTGATTCCACTTATACGATGTTTCTAGAATAGGCACATTCACAGAGACAGATGCAGATCAGAGGTTACCGGGGGCTGAGGGAAGACGAGTTGGGGAGTTACTGCCTAATGGGTACAGAGTTTCTGTCTGAGGTGAATGAAAAGTTTTGGCAATAGTGGTGATGGCTGCACACACTGTGAATGTATTTAATGTCACTGAATTGTACACTTATAAATGGTTAAAATGGCAAATTTTATTATATATGTAGTACCACAACTTAAAAAATTAATGTAATAGGCCAAAACCCATTTAACTGTACACTTTAAATGGATGAACTGTATGGCACGCAAATTCTATCTCAAGTTTTTAAAAGTCCATATGCTTATTCAGAAACAAGAAAACAGGCTTCCCTGGTGGCGCACTGATTGAGAATCCGCCTGCCAATGCAGGGGACATGGGTTTGAGCCCTGGGCTGGGAAGTTCCCACATGCCGCGGAGCAACTAAGCCCGTGCACCACAACTACTGAGCCTGCGCTCTAGAGCCCGCGAGCCGCAACTACTGAGACTGTGTGCTGCAACTACTGAAGCCCGTGGCTCTAGGGCTCGTGCGCCACAACTACTGAGCCCACGTGCCACAACTACCGAAGTCCGTGTGCCTAGAGCCCGTGCTCCGCAACAAGAGAAGCCACCGCAATGAGGAGCCTGTGCACCGCAACGAAGAGTAGCCCCCATTCTCCACAGTTAGAGAAAGCCCACGCACAGCAACGAAGACCCAACACAGCCAAAAATAGATAAATAAAATAAATTTATATATATATATATATATATAAAAAAGGAAGCAAATGGTATCATTGGGGAGGGGACGACTGAGATCTGGCAGAAGAACTAGAAAGTGGGGCGCCAGGGAAAGGCCCCATGCCTGGAAAGTAGGGACAAGGGCCCCAAGGGCAGCAGGAATTGTGGAAAGCTGTGAAACTGGGAGGAACCCTGAGAGGAAGGAGAGCCGCCTTAAAAAGCATAGACACGTCCTGGCTACTGTCAATAGAGCTGCAATGAATGCAGTGAGGTGGATGGACCTAGAGTCTGTCACACAGAGTGAAATAAGTCAGAAAGAGAAAAACAAATACTGTATGCTAACACATATATATGGAATCTAAGAAAAAAAGAAAAGTCATGAAGAACCTAGGGGTAAGACAGGAATAAAGACACAGACCTACTAGAGCATGGGCTTGAGGACACAGGGAGGGGGAAGAGGTAAGCTGTGACAAAGTGAGAGTGTGGCATGGACATATATACACTACCAAATGTAAAAGAGATAGCTAGTGGGAAGCAGCCGCATAGCACAGGGAGATCAGCTCGGTGCTTTGTGACCACCTAGAGGGGTGGGATAGGGAGGGTGGGAGGGAGACACAAGAGGGAGGGGATATGGGGATATATGTATATGTATAACTGATTCACTTTGTTATAAAGCAGAAACTAACACACCATTGTAAAGCAATTATACCCCAATAAAGATGTTAAAAAAAAAAAGCATAGACAGGTGAAACCTGCAACTGCTTTCTGTGGGCAGGTGACGGAGCTGGTCCGCGAGCCACGCGGTTAAAGGAACGCCCAGCCCTCCACCTCCACCCTCCCAACCCCCCCCACCGGCACCACCACAAAACGCTCCCCGGACCAGGGTCAGCGCCGGAGGCCATGAGCATGCAGCTCCAAGTGTCCTGCCCTTCACTCTCAGCTTCGGTCACAGCCAGTTCTGCCTGATTAAATGACACACACACACAGTGACTCATCTGGTCATCTCACAAAACGCAGAAATGTTCTGCTGCAGATGCATGGTCTGTGGGTGGCGGACCCCACGCGAAGAACAGAGGCTGGCTGCTCCCAAATGTGTCCTGGGAGCTCGTGCTCTAGTCCTGGTGCTGCTGTCCATTTATTGGTGTGACCTCGGGCAGTGGCCTGGATATTGGGGTGACCCTGGATGTCCCTCCAGCTCTAACCTGCTATGACATCCGTTAGGGAGGGTGGCCTTAAAGGAGCCATCGTGATGGTCCCTTGAAGATTTATTATTAAAGACACTTAAAATAGGATTCGCTTTACTCCTAATTTGGAGAGAAAATAAATCCTTTTAGTAAGTGTACCTTATATGTTGACCCAGACCCAGACAATTCCTGCTGACTATATATCCTCCTTAGGTTCTGAATAGTTTAGAAAATGAGCAAATTAAACACACACACACCCCCCCCCCACACCACTAAGTTTGGCCAAGCCGCAATAAAATTCAAGTTGGACATATTTGGAATTCTTCAATTGTAGAAATTGTGGAGAAGCTTCAGCTCAATACGAGTACGAATTCTCTGACAACTGGAATTATCTGAACATACAAGGGGCCGCTTAATGAATCAGTGAGCTTCCTGTCACTGAAGGAAAGCTTTCTGGCAAAAGTCTTGTAACAACTGACAGCTTGGTCTAGATGACCCCTCAGAATTGGGGGCCATCTCCCGACAGAAATGTTGAGGAATTCTGCATGTCAGGATCTTGTCATCTACACCAAGGAGTGTGGGAGAAAACCTCTCCGAACTCCTCATGGGTCCCATCCCTTTTATCTGATCTGGCAGTCCCCGTGCCCAAGGAGCAGAGAGGTACAACACAGTCTAATGCTGATCTACCTATCTCTTTGGATTTACACGTGACAGGTTTGGAAAAGGTGAATTCATTTGATAGCTCTGTTTTTAATCTCTTCTATTGTTAGAAATCTCTGTGCTCTACCTGATGTACTATGCAGATTAGAGAACAAATGAGAAATTGTTAAACGAGTCAGCTTAAAAAATGAGCACACGGGCTTCCCTGGTGGCACAGTAGTTAAGAATCCGCCTGCCAGGGCTTCCCTGGTGGCGCAGTGGTTGAGAGTCCACCTGCTGATGCAGGGGACACGGGTTCGTGCCCCGGTCCGGGAAGGACCCACATGCCATGGAGCGGCTGGGCCCGTGAGCCATGGCTGCTGAGCCTGCGCGTCCGGAGCCTCTGCTCCGCAACGGGAGAGACCACAACAGTGAGAGGCCCGCGTACCGCAAAAAAAAAAAAAAAGAATCCGCCTGCCAATGCAGGGGATAGGGGTTCGGGCCCGGTTCAGGAAGATCCCACATGCCGCGGACCAACTAAGCCCGTGTGCCACAACTACTGAGCTTGCACTCTAGAGCCACAACTACTGAGCCCACATGCCACAACTACTGAAGTCCCTGCACCTAGAGCCCGTGCTCCGCAATAAGAGAAGCCACCACAATGAGAAGGCTGTGCACTGCAAGGAAGAGTAGGCCCTGCTCGCCACAGCTAGAGAAGACCGCACGCAGCAATGAAGACCCAATGCAGCCAAAAATAAATTAAAAAAAAAAAAAAGCTAATCACTTAGAAACTATAAAAAAAAATGAGCACACATTTGACATTACTACTATGGGTTCTTTTGGCTCCTACGTGTCTATTCTACTGGGCTTCATCCCACTGTAGTGTCTAATTATTATTGATAGCTTATCAATCCCATTATGAATTGGTTAATGGAAGTGAGAAACAGTGATAGGAGAAGAATGAGAGATACTTGTTTAAGTGGTCTCGACAGAACATCACTTCCGAATAAAAACCAAAGCTGCCAGAGTTCATGACTGCCTTGCGTTGTGATGGCAAGAGATGATTTTCATCATTTTAAAATGATGAAAAGAAATAAGGAGCTAAGTAAAGAAATCAGCCTCAATGGAGAAAACACTGCTGGAAGATCAGACACAAATCTGTGACCCCTTCTCTGTAGGACCCTAACTGGAATGTGCTTCTGATTTCCATTTGCCAATCACCATCAATTCCGTCCTCCAAGACCTGAGTCAAAACTCATCTCCACCAATGAACTTTCCATGACTTATTTCATGCCTCTGATGCCATAATCAATGCTATATGTGAAAAATACTGCTCTTCTGTTACTATGACATTGATTACTAAACACTGGAAACGATTACTGAATGCACAACTACTGTTCAAAGTCCCCTGCATGTTTTATCCCCTCTAATCTTCACAGCAAAACTACGAGGTGAAGAATATTACAACTTTCATTTTAAGAACAACTAACTTCAGATGTGGAGAGCTTAGGTCACTTGGTTGTTCAAGGTCACACAGCTGGTTAGGGGCAAAGTCAGGTTGGAACCAAGAGCTAGAATTCTTCTTCTTTTTCTTTTTGTGACTAAGTGTGGTCTTAGTTTATTTATTTAAAAAATTTTTATTTTATTGTGGTAAGAATATGCAACATGAGATCTACCTTCATAAAATTCTAAGTATACAATACAGTGGTGATGACTATAGCTGTGACGCTGTACAGATCTACAGAGCTTATTCATCGCAACTGAAGTGTATGCCTGTTGATCAGTGACTCCCCATCTCCCCCTACCCACAGTCCCTGGCAACTGAGATTCCGCTCTTTGATTCTGTGAATTTGACTCTTAGATAGCTCATGTAAGAGGTTCTTTGCATACTGCACATTTTCTTCTTTTTACGGCTGAACAGTATTCCACGGTACGCACATGCTACATTTTCTTTATCCATTCATCTGATGGACACTTAGGCTGTTTCCACATCTTGGCTATTGTGACTAATGCTGCAATCCACATGGGAGTGGCTACCTCTTTGAGGTCCTGATTTCCATTCTTTTGGATAAATACTCAGAAGTGGTACTGCTAGATCATATGGCAGCTCTATTTTTAATTTTTCTGAGGATCTTCCATACTGTTTTCCATAGCGGCTGCACCAATTTGTATTCCCACCAACGGCGCACAAGAGTTCCAGTGTCTCCACATCCTCCTCGTCAACACTCGTTATCTTTTCTTTTCGATAATAGCCATCCCGACAGGCGTGAGGTGATATCTCATCGTGGTTTTGGTTTGCATTTCCCTGATCACGAATAACGTGGAGCAGTTTTCATATGGCTGTTGGCCCCGTACGTGTCTTCTTTTAAGAAACGTCGGTCCCAGTCCTTAGCCCACTTTTAAATTAGGTTGTTATTTTTTTCGCTGTTGGGTTGTCCAGAGCCTGCACTCCCTTTTAATCACTAGCTACACAGCCCCCTCCTACCCGCGAGACTGAGAACGTAAGGCAACGGAGACTGTTCCTGCTGCTTCCACCAGGGGCACAGCTGGTGACGGTGGTCTCCTCCAAGCATGGGCCATGGGGTTGTTCGCATGGACAGCTGTCCCGGATGATGGAGGTGACAGCTCCTAAGCCGGCCACCTGCACAGGCGTGCGCACGGCTCGCTATGCTGTTCCCACTCCCTCTCCACCCAGCTATAAATAAATACAAGGCCGACTGCTTTTAACCAGCCCTTCATGTGAAAAGAGGGGCCAGGCGACGATGCCACCAGGCCAGTGTACTTCCGATGTATCATGTGCCTTCCAATTTAAAGTCATTAGTGAGAACCAAAAAAATCTACATTTTAAATTGGGTGCATACATGACATTCGCGTTACATTATCCACATGTTTGTATCTATGTGTATGTCTCTCAACATACACACACACACATCCGTGTCACCATTACGGTCACTTTTTACATGACTACCTTCTGGAGAAATCTGCAACAGGGCCTAGAAGGAGCGAAGGGTGGCCCCAGTCCTCACGCATCACGCACAGCAGCAGGTGTTCACTCTCCCTCCACCTCCTGCGCTCCAGCCTGCGAGTCTCTCCGGATCGCGCTGGGTCCATCCGCTGGGCATGGCTCTGCCCTGTGCTTCCCAGCCCGCTCCTGCCCTCCACCCTCTGCCCTGCAGAAGGCAGGGAGGACACCACGAAGTCGCTACACGTCTGTGAAAGCTTTGTAACGTGCGGCAGTGTTAGGACAGGTGGCAGGGGACAGTCCGGTGCAGTGTCTCCTCTTCAAAACACGGCGTTTTCATAAAATGCACCCCCTTAACCACTGGGGTGTTTTTTTTTTTTTTAAATAGATTTATTTATTTATTTATGGCTGCGTTGGGTCTTCGTTGCTGCGCGCAGGCTTTCTCTAGTTGTGGTGAGCGGGGGCTACTCTTCGTTGAGGTGCATGGGCTTCTCATTGCGGTGGCTTCTCTTGTTGCGGAGCACGGGCTCTAGGCGCGTGGGCTTCAGTAGTTGTGGCTCGTGGGCTCTAGAGAGCAGGCTCAATAGTTGTGGTGCACGGGCTTAGTTGCTCCGCAGCATGTGGGATCTTCCCAGACCAGGGCTCGAACCCGTGTCCCCTGCATTGGCAGGCGAATTCTTAACCACTGAGCCACCAGGGAAGCCCCCCACTGGGGTGTTTTGAACGTAACCCTGTAATAAAGATGCAGTAGAGTTCCCTCGACAAAACATCCTCTGTTCATCTGTGGGGTGTAACTTAACACCGCGAAGCAACGAGCCCTCCAGATGGCGCTGCGAGTTGGGTCCTTTGCTTCTTCCCTCGACTTGACTCTGATGCCACTAGCACGGCACAATGTTGGCCTAAGTGGGTGTGTGCGCTTTTCCACTGATAAGTGGATGTTAATTTTTCAGGCTGTCTTTTGAGCAGCAGTACATCAGCTTCCTGACTGTGCCTTTTCTATAGTAATTTCTCTAGATTTTCAATTTAGTGTAAAAAAGAACATTTGGGGTCACATTTTTTTTTGCGTAAACATTTTCAGAGTGATCCCTGTTTAAAATACTTAGCGATCCTGATGAATCAATCTTCTACTGAAGCTCACATTTTCGTCACATTGACTGTCACACACTCCCAAAGTGATGCAGAATACAGCAGTGCCCTGATGACCTAAGTAGATGAACCTCGGCTACCAGAAATAGCTAATTGAACGAACAGATAAATGAACGAATAATGGAGACTGGGCAAAATGATTTCTAATTGATCAGCTGAAATGAGCCACTCTGGTCACACACTTTGGAAGACTGTATGATGCAGCCTCATGGCCTCTAAAAGACAGTTTCAGCACAAGGCAAGGTCGGCAGAAGGGTCTGAATAATAAGACGTGCACCCATAAACTTTCTCCAAGGAAAGTTCAAGGGAGAAAAGACAGCTTATTCAGCACGTGTGGACAGTCAAATGCTCCTCTGATCAAAGTCATTTAAATATATTTAAAATAGGACTGGTTCTACTTCCTAATCTTGGGGGACCCAGAAAAATATCTGTTTGCTATCTTTAGGCAAATTCTCTAGCCATGACCACAGGGCCCCCTCGTCCAACATCGAGAAAGAGGAGGCTGCTGGGTCTTCCTTGGCCTCCTCACTTTTTCAAATCTTGAAGAATGAGAAGAGCTGACTTCTGCCCTGCCTGCTGCTAGAGCCCCAGCACTCTGACCAATCAACGCCTCGCCCCAGTCAGGGCTCAGGGAACGTACCCTGGACTCTCCCACTGCCCTGGCCTGGTGCCCTGCACACGGTGGGTGTGACCATGGGTGTGGGCATGGTGGTGGTCAGAGGAAGCACAGGACACAATTTATAATGTGTTGAATTAATGACTGAAGAGAAATCAATTATTTTTGCCGGTAATAAAGACTGCCATTTCCTCAATGTCACAGAACCTGAATCCTAATTCTGCTACTTAGAACTTTGTCAATCTGGGCGAGTCACCTATCTTTCTTGGGCCTCAGTTTTCTCATCTATCAAATGGGACTACAACTACTGGCCTTGTATATTCCATCGAATGATGCACAGAAAGTGCAGGTGGGAACACCTGGGGAATGTTTGTTACGACTCCCCTCCTCCCTAATTCACTCGCCCCCAGCCTGCCCCTCACGCTCTGGAGTCCTCCTTACAAGAGGAATTGCTGACCGTCCACCTAACCTGGCAACGAACAGTGCCACACACTGGGGGGCAGGAATGATAATTTTGCTTTGGCATTCTTCTGAAAATTCTAGGCAATTATCAGCTGGTCCCAGAGATTTAGTGACAAGCTTAGTCCTAAAAAAGGTGGATTTACCATTATTTGTCTCACGTCGGCTCTAAAAGACGCTGCCGTGTGGTCCGTGCTCACCACCCCTGTGAGCATCACCCCCCCCACTCCGCTCTCTGGCTGCTGTGTTGAGGCTGAGTCACGTGATGGGGAGCGATCGGCATTTCAGGCAGTTACAGGGCTAGCACTGGGGGTGAGCCGCAAACAGGAAATGAGGTCAGGGACACAGAAGATCAGAATCGAGGTGCTCACAGCTGGGAGAAATCAGGTTTGGGAACAAGAACGGTTAGGGTCTAGGAGGGAAGTCTCCACGGTTCACACTGGAGCACTGACAGGTAGAGAAGCTTCCAGCTGGAGGGCTGCACCTGGGGGCACGTCCTTGTTTTCCCAGGACTGATGCTTTCCCACCAGCTCCTCAGCAGCTCCTCGCAAAGCTGGCCACGCCCACCTAAGGAGAGACCCTCAAATCTCCCTTTCCAATCTGAAGTCCCTTCTTTCCTTGCCTCCCGCTTCTTCTCTCTGATCAGCGGCCCCACGTGCTCTTGATCCCTTCCGCCCACCTCTGAGGCTCCGCCCAACACCTATCTCGCTGGAATTTGCAGTCTCACCTCCTCTACCCACTGTCCACACCCATCAGGACCTTTGACCTTGGAAAGCCTCCTCTCCCCTGCTACTTCCTCAAGCTACTTCCCCCTTGAATCTCCACAGGCCTCTGCTAGTTTCTAGGGGGCTGACATTCTGTTTCATGTTATGATGATTTGCAAGCGTCTTACCGAGCTTATTACCCTGCAAACCTCCTGAGGACAGAGGCTGTCTACCTTATTTATGTAGCACCTGTGGTTCTGACTGTAATATCTTACCAGTGGGGCCAATAGATATTTACTGTGTTAAAAGTTTGCCATAATTCTGATATCTAAGAACGAGTAATCGTATTTCCCCGTTTCTTTTCTCATTACAAAATGCAGTCACATTAACGTGGTCACATTACACGGTGGGTTCGCTATGAATAAAATAGCTACTGGTTTCTGTTTGATCCTCCTCAGACTCAAATACACTTTCCTGTCTTCCTGGGTCCTAAAACATTCCTTTAAGGATCATTTGATCCCTCCAGAAAACACTATCATCCCATTCTGTGCGCCTCCCCTCACAACTGTGCGCTGCCGACACCCGTCTCGATTACGCACTGGCCTCAGCCTGCAGCTTCCCCCATTTGGCGGAACCTCTCTGGTGCGTTGCGTTCCCCTGGGCAGGCAGGCCGTCCCCTGCGCTTTCCACTGTATGAAGCTCTGGTACTCAGCAGCCCACTGTCGCTGTCTGTGGTTGTCGCTTACACATGCACCTGGCAGTCAGCTCCTTCCCTGCTCTCCCCTACGTCTTGACTCACTCGTGAAGTCACCAAGGTCCTCACATGCTGTCAAGTACCCCAGTTCTCTTCTTTCTGGGCCCCGGAGCTGCTGCGGAAGCAGCCTGTGCTTTGGCTCGCTTTGCGCTCACGGCCCCGGCAGCGGCCTGACAGGTGGAGAGATGGCTCTCTCATCCTCCTTCTCCTCAGACCCACTATTCAATTCTCTCTGGAGCACAGAGGTTGAGATTCTGTGTCAATTCAAATGTCAAAATGATATTCCAATCTAGTCAGTTGTCGGATTTTAAAATCGCCTTTTCCAGTTGTGGCAAAGGGCTGTGGAGGTTTCTGGTCCTTCTCGTGCCTGATGCTACAGATGTGTGCACCAGCTGCTCCAGGCCGGGGGCCGGCCGGAGCCGGGAGGAGCCTTCCTCTTTGGGAAGGGCCTGCGAGGCACGCGGCACTGGGCAGGATGGGGTATTGACTCAACTTGGGACTGTCCTCCAAAAGGAAACTGAGCCCAGTTCTGGAACAGGCAGCCTGGGAATGAGCACTGAGCCCCATCCCCCCGGCCCCGTGGCCCCTCTAGCTCCTGGCCCAATGCTGGGACCAGAAATGCTCCACGATATGCTTCTCTGAGACACACTGAAGCCTAGGCTGGGCCACTAAAGAGGATAGTGGAATGAAAGATACACTAGCCCTATCTTGAGAAGATAAGACACTGAGTTCATTATAAAGATGGGAACGGGATGCCCCATGCAGGAAGAAATAGCTGTAGTGAGAATGTCTGAATCAGTCTATCTGCATATCTTGTAATGATTTTAAGTGTAGGAATTTATTATCTAATAAAAAGGGTCTGTGATTATAATCAGGGACATTGTATCCAATCAGGAATTAGTAATTCGGGCCTAACTGTGAATGTTAAGCTTCACATCAGGTCATGGGATGTGCGCCGACTGGCAGCGTGGGGCAGGCCTCCCTTCCCAGGTCCTGGGTCCCAAAGGGAGGAGCCAGCAGGTTGGGACTGTGAGACTTTGGATCTACAAGGTCCCGAGGCCCAGGGGTGCTGAAGGCCAGGGGACCAACCGTTCAGAGAGGCAAGTTCCAGGGGACCATCAGACAGCCCAAGCTCACACCGCACTCCGTTGCAGTCTGGCTGGAAAGTGTAGAGAAGAGGCTCTGGCACTAGGGTGAACAGTCTCGCAAATATAATAAATATTTCTTCCCTCTTCCCAGGAAGCATATAGAGAGTGAAATGAGTTCTTACTGCTTTGGAATAAACAGTAATGCTCTCTGGGTGAAGAGCCAACTGGCAGTTCAATAGACGGGGTTAATCAGACACAGGAAACTTTCTGATTAATTGGGCAATTACCTCAAATTCTGAGAGAGCCAAGGCAGTGTTAGAGAAACAGCCTGACCAGCTAGGAATAAATTCAATAGCCCGAGGCAGAGATTTTTAGCGCACGAGGCTCGAAATACACTGGCACCGTGTGCCTGATTTTTATGGCCTCACGTCCCCCAAGTGTAAAGGGCCTGTGACTATTTTTTAAGACCAAAGTGACTCAAAATCATTTCGGCTTTCAACAATTATGGAAAATCTGTTTGACATTCCCTTGAAATCACCTTAGGGCTCCAGGACACGGCAAAGCCAAAATTCAGGGGCCGGGAGAGAGGGGTCATCATGCTGGACGATGCAAGGTGGTCCAGATCCACCATAACTGTCTCCGTGCGAGACGGAAACGCAACTCCGCTCCTTCCTGGAGTCTGAAGGTGGCACAGCCTCACCTGGCGGGGGCATGCTTCTGCTCCTCCTCTTCATCTGTGTCGCTGCTGATGGTGATGACGCTGACCGTGGGGCTGGGGGTGTCAGGAATGACTATCGTCTGCCGCTGCCGCTCCCTGGTGGTGCTGGAGGCCCCGTCGCCCCAGCCGCACGTGACGGAGGAGCTGCAGGCCGGGCTGCTGTGCACCAGGGCGCAGCGCGGAGGCGTGTTCTCCTTGACACGCTTGGACCGCTGCGGGGAGCTGACGGCCTGAGAGGAGGACACCTCACAGGTGGAGACGTTTCTGGAACGACAAAGCCACACACGCTCACGGAGAGGGTCAGACCCGGCAGCTCCTTCCGAGGGGCTCAACTGTCTAGAAACACCAGCTTTGCCAAGTCTCCGTAAACAGGTAGAGGACCAGGGCACTCAGACCTAATGTGACTGCAGAAGCGGCTGCCCGTGGAGCTCTCTCTTCCAGTTAGCTGCGACACAGACGGGGGCAGCAGCCTGGTCTTCTCTGGGCTCTGGCCTGGCCCCCTGCACCCGCCCCCAGCGGGACAAAGGGAGTAGTCAGGGCTCTCAGGAGAGGGCACAGGGCTGTGACCCAGGACTGGGCTGGTCTTGTGGGGGCAGACGTAACGCCCAGGACTTCAGGGGTGTCTGCCCCAATGCGGCCCCCTGTCTTCAGGGTCGAGGCGCAACTCCCTGAGCTCAAGCTGGTCATCCTCCCCAATGTATTTAGCTCTTGTTTGAGAGGTGGAAGAAAAGGTATCTGCACAGAAAGCTTTAGTTTCCTTGCTAATGGCTGGTTTACCACTGATTAAACTAAAACACTCACTTCCTAAGAGTTCCTGGATCCAAAGGATCTAATGTTAAAGTTTAGCTTTCCCTTCTTCCTCCTTTTATGGACATGACCATAAAAGTATCTGTGTGGGTATAATCTTTCAAAGAACGATTTTTTTGGATTTTGACACATGGGCATCACAGGAACCTTACCAGTCTGTTTCAGTTGCAATGAAAAATCAGGAAAAATGCAAGAGGAAAAGGTATACTTAAAAAGGGACCTTTTAATCTTGATTTTGATCAACTCAAAATTACTTATCAAATCAGCCAATGTAGTTTCTGGTAACTTTGGAGAAAAAAATACCTTACCTTTTCCCCTCCCCATCAACCCTTGCTGACCTTGGTCATATCTGTACAGTGAGATCAAAGCCAGCCTATGATGAAACTTAAGACTGTGATATGTCCTTAGAGATTCTAGCATCTTCTAGCTAAAGGGATGGCAATAAAGATGAAAATAATTCCATAAAGGCAGATCTATTTAATTTTCTATTTAGTTGATATCAGATATGTTGCTTGTTCCTTTTGGGGGGCTCGTAATAAGAAGTGTTACTGATAAGATTGTTCCATTCTTTGTACTTACCACAGAACTATGTATTTGTTATTACTAATACGTTACAATTTTGAGATTATGTTTTCACTACTCGAGCAGTTAAAATACAGTCCATTTGGTGTTGTTAAAGAAGAGTACGCCTGATGGCACTACCTGACAGGGGAAAGCCTTCTGGTCTTCCCAACTGTTAATGCCTAAGGCACTGGTCTTAAAAATAGGAAAACACCTAATTTTCACTATAGTCATACTGATCTTGAAATGCACTGGCAATGAGCCTTCCTGAAGGCAGCTGGGTGGTGAGGAGGCAAGAAAGAGGGACTTGCCAGCAGGTCAGAGGCCAACGGTTCTTCCTGCCCCTACCTGGCCAAGGTGAGCTACAAGGAGGCTAAACCCCACCTACCGGCCAGACCAGGGTTCTGGCGACCACCTACCAGGGTGAGCATGACAGCACGTGAGGATCGAGACGGTGGCTTCTGTTGCCACCCAATCTAACAAAGACACAGGTGTGCTGTCACAGGGCTGCCACGCAAAAGCATTCTGGAAGCCTGCCACTGATCTGACGTGAATTTCCCTAAGTTGTCAGAAACATCCAAATAAGAATCTTGCTCGGGAAGGATGACAACTTAAGGAAGTCAGCTCTTGGATTCGTTTTCAAGTGAAAAAGAATGAAAAAGGGCGGGCCTAATTTCTGGCAACTTCCTATACAAGGAAGTAGAAAACCAAAATTCACTAGACATTTCCTATACTAGACTTCTCTTGATTAGCCTATTCCAAATAAGCAATTACGTACCTCCCAGCCAGTGCCACTGGAGAGAGATGCAGGAAAAATTCTGCACCCACACAATCTTGATTTTCTTGTTTGTTCGGAAATCTCTAATTTTTAAAAAATTAAAAAAAAGATTTTTTTTGGAAATCTCTATTTTTTAAGTCAGGTCTCTTGAGGTATTTACGTACGGTGGAAGACATCCTTTTGAAATGTTTGATGAGTTCTGACAGATGTACAGTCAGGTAACCCCCGTCACGATCCAGATATAGAACTCTGTCATCACCTTGAAAAATTCCCTTATGCTCTTTCCTTGTCAATCCTCTCCTCTCCAACCCTAGTCCCTGGCAGCTCCTGATCTGATCTCTGTCCCTATAGTTTAACCTTTTCCAAAATACCTTATCAATGGAATTAAACAGCACATGACCTTTGTCAATCTTGATTTTTAAGAGTTCATGGAGATGAAACTGGATTTAAAGGAAATGGGAAAGATTATTGTTCTGCTGGTTAGTGTCTAGGATTAACCGAAGTTACTGCTTATATTTAAGCAAGTAGCTAAATGAGTTAAATTTCTGACCTTAGATTTCAGAGAAAGCACATTTCTTTACTACCTTTTTTTTTTTTTTTGGCTGCACCGGAAGCCGGATCTTAGTTCCCGGACCAGGGATTGACAGGGCGGCCATGGCAGTGAAAGCGCCAAGTCCTAACCACTGGACTGCCGGGGAATTCCCTCTACTACTTTTAAATAAAGTTATTATGGTTTTGAAAATGCAACTTCAGAGATCAGTCTGAGTGTTTTCTAAAGAAGTGGAGTACCGCTCAAGGCCCAGACACTGAACACTGTGGTCCCAGGCCCCCAACCTTTGGGTGCTGGCAGGGTCAGCATTCAGACCTCAGAAAGAGTGCCTCTTTCAAACCCTAGTGCTCCCCACATGGTCTAGCAAATTCTACCGGCCACTTCCTGTCCCACTCCAGGGATCCAGGTCTTTAACTTCCAAGCTCCTCGAGGTCTCCTTCCTACAGGGATAGACTCTTTCACCACCTACCTCGCAGAGGACTGGTGCTGCTTACTCTTCCGGGAGGAAGTGGTGCTGGTAGGTTGCTGCCGCATCACGTGGGCCACGCCCACATTTAAGGGTTGAGCTGCTGGAAGGGTCACATGACCAGTCAATAGCGCCGGCTGCTGCATGATGGGATTGTAATGGCTGCCGTGAGCATGCGTGTTCCTAAAAGAAAGATGGGAAAACAGGCTCTTTACTGGTTTTATAGAAACAGAGCTCGTTTATAAGATAAAGTTCCCTCCCCAATTAAAAGCCAAACTAAAACCAAAAGGTGGGTCTCTCACTACCCGGAGAGTTGTTGAAGGGAGGAGCCACCCCCGGTGACTTCAACAGGTAAGCTTCCCTGGTGCAGTTACATTCAAGTGGTAGGGACACAACTAGGTGAGTGAGAAAGAGGGCATTTCAAGCGGGGAGAATGCCAAGTAGGCAGACTCAGCTTAAGTTCTGGGGAGAGAAAATAAATATTCCCTCCAGCTTTTCAGGTCCCTGAACAGGTGACTGTGCTGTGTATTTTATTTTAGAATTTACCAAGTGCCTTCAGTGGGTGATTCCACTCTGTGAGGGAGTTAGGATATCTTAGTAATACCACTTTATAAGGGAGGATATTGTAGTTTATGTGGAAAACAAACTTCGAAGACTGGGCGCCGTATGTTTCTGGCGTTCGGAAATGTTAACACTTTAGAATTTTCTCAGCGGCCAGCACAATGCTCGGGCGTGTAGCAGCTGATTAATGAGTTACACGCTTCCTGAGTGAACAATTAGATTAACTGAAGGTTGACTAGACATGCATAGAGTTTGGTACTAAGTGAAAATTACTAACGTCAGACACATGCTGATAAGAAACACTGCCAGCCATTATCCTGAAAATGGGTTATATGGGATCTGGGTTGTGTGGCGCTCAAAGGCTTGTTTTCCCACAGAAATATTAAGAGTAGTGATGAATTAAGAGAATTGCCCATAAAAACCCATTTAATACATAATAAAATGAAAAGGTATAGAATTCATCTGAATTTTTAAAATATTATGAAATTTATCTTTGAAACTTAGGGAGAAAGATGAATAGGAAAATAAGAAGTAGGGAGACACTTTTGGACATTTCCATGAACTTTAGAAACTGATGTTGTAGCTTCTTTACTTTGTTGCTATTTCATCTACAGACATGGCACTCTTTTTCCTTTGATACCTGTCTAGCACTGGTATTTCTCTTTTGTTTATTAGCCATGATCACAGACATTCTTTGGACCACACATGAAATGGAGAAGAGACTGAAAAGAAACTGTGTTGGCTTTAGGTGTCTTCTGTGGTCACCAGATCAGAGATGAGGAGGGATGAGGGATAAGAAAATATGCATGAGTGAGTGAGTATTGTTGAAATTCAATGAGCTATAAATGCTGAAAGACAAAGGAAAGAAGGAGTACAGCATTCGTGTGGTCTTTTAGGAGAAGGGGTGAGGAGAAAAACACAACTGGTCAAACAGCTTTCCACTTGGTTGCTGTTCCTAATGAGCTGAAGAGGGAAGGTGGTCTTGCTGAGCATGAGCCAGTGGGAACGGGGCAAGGGCAGATAACAGATCTATTTACTGCCTGTCATGTACCAGGCGCTGGTAGGGTAGGTTAAATTCAGTCAAGTGCTTTGTTTCTTTATCTTAAATTTAAACCTCCCAACGATCCTATGAATAGACGAATGTCCCCGCTTTACTGAAGAAGCACCAAGGCTCACACAGGTTAAGTAGCTTTTCCCAGGTCCTGCAGGGCCAGACATGACCCCAGTTTTACCTGGTTTGAAAATGCTGCCAATGAGTGGGGGGAGATGTAGGGAGGGTGCTGTCAGTGGGAAGTGAATGGGGCTGTGATAAGCAGCCCGTGTTCCTCTCTTCTTCTTACTAAATTAAATTAGAATTAGTACATTAGTAATTAGAAAATTAACTGGCAGAACAGAGGAAGCTGCAGTTGAGGCTGGACTGGGGGCCTGTCTCTCCACCTCTCGACCTTTTGTCCAGAGCTCTTCGTTCACAGTAGCCTTTCAGGTCGGAAAAGGAGCTGTCAGGAGGCTCCATGGCTGGTATGGAGGCTGTCAAGAGGGTGAGGGGTGCGACCTGCCCTGCTGTTTGGGCTGAAAGAGAGACAGTGCAGGGGGCCACGGGAAGCTGGGGACAACTTGGGGGCTGCCATTTGGTTCTGCACTGGTGCAGCGGGGCATGTTGGTGGTGTTGGCGTGGGGTGGGTGGCAGGTACAAGGAAAAGTGGAAAGCGGCCATAAAAACAACGGAGCGACGTGTCAGTGATGAAGCTGGCGAGCGGGATGGGGTGGGGGGCTCTGGAAACAGATGCAGGGGGTGTGGCATGCTGGTGGCTGTCAGCTGGTTGCCTCTGGGGTCTGCGGAAAGTGCACTTGGATCTCGAAGATATGACTATCAACTGAAGAGACACACTCAGCAAACACACCAGAGTTTATCATCCCAATAAAGCCCTTTCTGTCAAGCCTCCCCCTGGGAGGTCTGCGATGACTCCAGTGTGCTCGCGTCTCAGAACGCCTCGAGAACACTTTCCGGAATTGCATAGGAGCCCCGGGGACTCTCTTCCGCATCCTTTCGCTGGTGACAAATCTTTGTTTTCTGGGAGTGGAATTTAATTCTGAGAAACAACCAAAAAATCGTCCCATGCCAAGTCTGGTGAATTACACTGGTGATCAAATAATGGAACTGAATTTTGGGTTGAAAATGACAACTGACCATAATGTAATGAAGCTGATTTTCTAGTGTCCTGGTACACATTTATTTAAAAATAACCTCTCATTACACTGTAGTCTATTCCACCTAATAATCTTTTTAATTTAAAAAGCAGGGGATTCTAGTACAGGCCAGCCCGGCAGCTCTCTGGGTCAGTGGTAGACGTGCCTCCCATCCCAGACATGCCTGCTGCCTCGCTTACCTCCAGTCCGCCAACTGCTGGGTGCCGGCCATGGTCTCGGGAATCACAGTCGCGTGCTGCACCGACGTGTGCGTGGCCACCCCAGTCAGCTGCTGCCACGCCGGGGGAAGCAGGATCTGCTGGGTCCCACTTGGCCAGGCCTGCTGTAGGACAGAGGACGTTTGCTGTCACCATGTCTGTTAGTCATAAAATCAATCTGCATGAGTCAAGCACTTATTCTGTGCCCAGAGTTGTGCTCGACCCTGTGATAGGTGTGAAAGTGGAGACCTGCTCTTCGGCCTCAAAATCCAGGGGAGATAAAATTAGCACATGGGACGTCAACAGAAGATAATAAGGATAGGGGCAAAGAACTGTATGGAAGCAATTCATTCACATTGAAGAATGATTTATTTATAATTTGCTCTAATGAACAAAGCTTAAAATTTCCAAGAGTTCATTTATTGATTTATTCTGTCACAAAATTACGTGCGAGAGATTGAGGTAGTTGAATTGGGCCATACAAGGGTAACTTCTTGCCCTCAAGAAGTTTTCTGTCTAGTATCCTTTATTTAATATTTTGCCTTGTGTTTATCAGCTAGAATCTAGAGGTCCAACTTGTGTTACCTTCTGAATCTAAGTTAACATATTTCTGAGATCACCAAGTATCCGATACTTGCCTGCAACTGAGGGCAGGCGAGTGTGACGTACAATCCTTAGCTGGGACCTTAAGCTTACCTGAGAATTACCTTGACTTTTCCTCAAAGCAAAAATGAGACAGTGGGGGAGTCGCAGCTTGATTCTTCGTAAATATTAAGCGTTTTCTAAGAAGTCTAAAACGAACTTTCTTGATTCCTCCTTGAACAGACTTACACGTGTGCGTGCACGTGCGTGTGTTGTGTTTTGAGCTCTCTGCATCTTCAGTCACTATTCTGCTTGCCTTTGGTTATTAAATGATTCACAATGAACACAGCTGTCCAAAGCTGGACACTTGAAGGAACACCACTAAGGTAAAATTCCTCTTGGGCAGATCAAGGACTTTGATTGGGGATCTTAGTTATATCTCTCTTGCCATTGGGATGGAGATGACTGACACTGGGTAATTAATATAATGTAGTGCTCCACAAACTGTGCGTGTGTTTAATATGTGTGTTTTGGCTCACACGTACAAACAAGCACTTCTGGAAGTGGATTACAAATTTGAGTCAAGGCTTAATAAGCAGTGATGTGTATAAAATGATACAGCTGCAGTTTAGACCTGAGTGGATCGCTCACCAGGTCTATCCTGTCATCTCTGTGGCAGATGAGACCCAGTGAAATCTCTTATACCTTGTCGATATTGCCTGTTTGCTTATTGATCTTTTTTGATAGAGGCAGAAAGCTCAGGGACCACAGATAAAACAGTAAATGCTTAATAAATGTCTGTTGATGAAATGAAGGAAGCAGTTCTACCAAGGCAAGTAACTATACTTAACTGTATTTCAGGTTTACTGAATTCAAACATAGTGAGCAGAAAAATAATTTAATTGAAACAGTTATGAGCTCAAAAGCTTAAATGAATAACAGTTTCACTGGCAGTAAGATTTCTACTGATTTTGCCTGGAACTTATTTCAGATCTCATAAAAAGCATGTGTTTTGACTAATGTCATTTTAAAATAATACATCTTGACATCAAGCTAAGGACATTATTTTTTCCCTATTTCCCTAAAATGAATATTAACATTTTACTTCAAAGGGAGATATTTTTGTACCTCTATCACTGATTGGTGTGTTCAGCTCATTTCAGACAACACTTCATCAGATATTTCTATAATTTATTACTACCTTATAATTTATAAGGTTAGCGCTGATATTTCTGGATGCATACTGTGTGCCAAGCATAGAACTAAGACCATAAATAGATTTTCTGACTTGCTCTTAAGACCAATCCTGTGAGGTAAGGACTGTTTTCCCCTCCCTTTTCTCAAATGAGTAAACTGAAACATAGAGAAGTTAAATAGCTTGCCTGGAAATATGGTAAATTAAACATACATTTACTGCTCTCCCTCTTTAAGCTCAACTAAAATGACAGTGAAGGAATGAAAAATATATATAGAGCCATAGGACAAAGAGAACAGGAAGTGACAATAACAGTTAACAAAATTTTAGAAGCTGTTAACCAGAAGGGCGATTACTGAGTTCACAGACTGAAGGAATCTAAGGACAAGTCTGTATATTAAACTATGAGATGCCTTCACCCCCAGATCCCTGGTATGTAGAATTATTACCCAGCCTCCCCAGTCTCAAAGCAGGAGCCTGGAGGATTCTCTCTAGGGAAACTGACTATTCCAAGAGAAAAAAATATAGATACATTTGACGAGAGGGGATCTGCCAATGAAAATGCTGAGCTCACTCCTTACTGGTCTATACAGAAGCCCACGTTCAGCTGTGGAGAAGTCCACCGCCCTGCCCCTGAAGCTCTCCAGTTATTTCAGTGCTTCAGTCTTATATATGAATGAACAGCCGGGATCGCCAGATTTTAAAGGAAGCTTCTAAGATGAAAGAGACAAACAAAAAAATGAAACTCAGAGGAAACAACAACAGTGTAGGAATCAGAAGAAAATTTCAAAAAAATATGTAATTAATGTCCTCATAGAGGTAAAAAAAAATCTATCTATATCTCCATGAAACAAGATCATGTATAAGAAGATATACCTATATTCAGAGAACGAGAAAGAACTCTTGGAAATGAGACCTATGACAACAGAAATGAACGATTCCATAGAGTTGAGAAAATATTCGGAAGTAGCATAGATCGAATATATAGAGACAAAAAGGTGGGCGGGTCGGGGGGAGATATGAAAATCATTAGATCACTTCAAAACACCAGCACCTAATAAGAATTCTGCAAAGAGGGAACAGAGAAAATGGAAGGGAAGAAGTTAACAAAGGCAAAAATAAAAGAAAATTCTCCAGGTAAAAAGGGCAAATAGGTTGTCCAGGACAATGTATTCTAAAAGACTCACAAGGAAACATGCAGTCATGAAATCTCAGACCACGGTAGACAGGGAGAGTCTTAAAAGATTTCAGAAAGAGAGAAACATAACCACCACTGAACTTCTCAATGTGCTCAAACACATCAACACATCAAACACACAAGCCTTTTAGAACTCGGGAAGAGTTTGGGGCTGCATAATAATAGACACAGAGGAAACCCAATGAAAAGATGAGACAATCATTAATTCCAGGAACAACACGCTGTACAGGAAAAGAAATGGAATCATAGTATATTATGAGGCTCAGCTGAAAATAATGATACACTATCGATGATAATAATTAATTAAACTTAAATTCAAAAATAACTTCCCCAAAGTGATACAGCCAGTAAGTGGCGGGGCTGGCACCTGGACACGGGCAGTCAAACTCTAGAGCCCGCGCTCTCAGCCAAACTCCTACCTCTTTTTATGGAGATGATACATAACAGTGCTGGCCCTGTTCAGGATCAGGTGTTGGTGGTAACTGCATAAAAGTGGTATGAGAGAGTCTTCCTTATTCATTAACAATATCAGGCACCAAGCAAGACTGACACAGACGGCAAGACAGAATGGCTGGACAGACTGGCTGAAAGTAACCAGAGAAGGTTTTGAGAAGCATCGATGTTTTGTATTTTAACAGTTTAAAGAGTCCAAGCCAGTGGTTTATCCTTAGGGAAACATTTAAAGGGGTTCAGGTGGTACACGCTGATTGGCTAGAAGAATGCACAAAACTTCTTCATGGCAGGGCAGAGTCTACAAGGATCTGGCAACCAGAAATCGCCATATCCTGGGGGCTCTGAAGGGTCAAAGCGGGTCTGGGATCTGCCATTTGAAACGTGAGATAAATTCAATACTGTATCAATCAAGAACTGTACTTCCCATCTCTCTACCTTTACCTACTCATTCATAGTTTCTGATGGTGGTCAAGATGCCAGCTCTGGCCTGGGGCTTGGAAGGACAGAGGTGACAGCTCCTTTTAGGCGGTATCAAAAAAGCATTACTGGTAAGGCAATCCATGTCACCCTCGTGTCACTGAAATGAGAGGGTGTGATTACACCCTCTTCTTCCATGAACACATCTTTGGGGTGCCCCAGAGAGAGTGTTTCCCTTTGAGGGACATGTGATGCTGCTGGGAGGTGGGGCAGAAAAGGGCAGAGCAAACAAAGCTAACATGAGGGATGGATTTAAAAGACTCTCTAAACTTTCACAGATAAACTCCTGGAAAAAGTATAACTGTTTAGATAAAAAGAAATACGCAGAATTTGGGGATATATTTAAAGTAATAATCTTTGGAGTGCCTTTGGAGTGCCTGATACCTAGAAGTTTATCCCAAGAAAAATGAAGGCGTCAGCTTACGTGTTTAATTATTGCTTTTTTTCTTTTTTTTTTTTATAGCTGCCCTACTAGTTTTAGAAGTTAGCTTATTTTCGTCCTTTGAAGGGACCATTAAACAATACCTAGGAGAGGACGTCCCTGGTGGCGCAGTGGTTAAGAATCGCCTGCCAAGGCAGGGGACACGGGTTCGAGCCCTCGTCCGGGAAGATCTCACATGCCGCAGAGCAACTAAGCCCGTGCGCCACGACTACTGAGCCTGTGCTCTAGAGCCCGCGAGCTACAACTACTGAGCCCGAACGCCTAGAGCCCATGCTCCACAACAAGAGAAGCCACCGCAATGAGAAGCACACGCACTGCAATGAAGAGTAGCCCCCGCTCACCACAACTAGAGAAAGCCTGTGCGCAGCAAGAGAAAGCTTGTGCGCAGCAACAAAGATCCAACGTAGCCAAAAAGAGAAAAAACCCAAAAACCTAGGAAAGCTCGACCTTAATAGGCTAACATATTGGCATGAATTGAGTGACAGAAAAATCAAAAGCAACCAATAAACAAAAAGACACACAGTGATGCTAGATAGGACAGGACTTTTTTTTTTTTTTTTAAACTTAATCTCTCTTAGGCGTCTCTGCATGTCAAGGCACTTTGGTCTACCATGTCCTTGACGCGCAGGCTCAGCGACCATGGCTCACAGGCCCAGCCACTCCTACTGCAAACAAAAGGGAGCTAGGAGGACCAGAGACAGAGGAAGGAGTAGAAGGTGTGCTTTATACGCTGAAGGTTCTCTGTTTACAAACTTTCAGCAAGTCACAGCTTTCTGTGCCATCAGAAGCTGGTGTTAGTGGTCATTTGCAGTCTCAGTTTGGACATAAGAACAAAGAGATGAAGAATGGCTAATATCAATCTCAAACAAGCTGTTCCAGAAAACAGAAGAAGAGGTAATAATATCCAGCATATCTTACGAGATTGGTGTAATCTCGATGCCCAAAGCAGATAAAGATTCTACAAGAAAGAGAAATTCATGCCGCTTCTCACTTATGAACATAGATGCAAAAATACTAGCTATAGTGTTTGCAAACTATCCAGGATTGAAAAGCATACAAACACATCAAGCACATCATGATTAAATAAAGTTCACCCTGGACATACAGGGATAGTTTAACATGACAAAATCTATTAAGTAACTTGGTACATTAACAGATAAAGGAACAAAAACACAGGAGCATTTCAATAGATGAAGAAAGAACATTTGATGCAATTTAATATTAATTCATTAAAAAAATTAGCAAACTTGATGAAGCGTCCCTATCAACTCTTCAGAGTAAACAAAATCCCTAATGGCAAGCAGCTAGAAGAATTTCCTTTAAAGTTAGGTTCAAGTTAAGGATGCTCAATATTAACACTGTTATTAAACGTTGTTTTGGAGGGGCTGTCAGCACAGTGATATAAGAACAATAAATAAAAGTTATAGAGATTGTAAAGGAAGAAACAAAACTGTATCATTTGTAAATGAAAAGATAGTCTACATAGAAAATCCAAGGGAATTCACAGAAACAATCAGAACTAATCAGAGTTTGGAAGGATTGCTAGATAACGAACTCAATAAAGAAAAATCAGTTACATTCCTATGAACCAAAGACAAATAATTAGAACATACAGTTAAAAAAGTTATTAATAACAAAACTGTAAAATGTTTAGGAATTATTCTAACAATAGAAAACTTTATTGAAAGGAATAAAAGGTAATTTATATACAGTTATACCATGTTCAGGGATGACTTAATATTATAAGGATGTCAATTTTCCTAAAAGTAAATATAAATCCAATGCAAGTCCAATAAATACAAACCAGGGTTTTGGGTTTTGTTTTGGCTTGTTTTGGAACCAAAATTCTTATGTAAAGGTGATGATAAAATTCCCATGGAAAAGCGAAGGGATAAGAATAGACAGCGAAATTCTGAAGAACAATATAGGAGCAGGGCTTTTCTGACCAGATACCAGACATATATTAAAGTCATAATAGTTAAGACAATAGGATATTGGAGAGGACAATGGAATAGCATAGAGTGAGTCCAAAATAGACCTATGCAATTTGACTATATTAAAATTAAAACCCCAAACCTCTATTCAACAAAAGATACCATAAGTAAGTGTCTTTGGGAACCAACTTTATTTAAAAACAAAAGTGCCTCTAAACTAACGACATTTTGGTCAAGCTGTCCTTGACGCCCAACAACAGAAACAGTACAGCATGGTGGTAAAAATACAGATGCTGGTGTCTTGGGTTTCTGTTCTGGTTCTGCCACCTAATTGCCGTGTGACTTTGAGCCAGTGCTTGTGCTTCATTTCCCCTATTTGTCAAAAGGAGACAAATACCTTACTATGTTGTGGGGATTAAATCAATAACAACTGTAAAGTGCCTGGCATAATGAGGATATATTTGTTATTAAGGTTCAAGTGACATTAAGGATTGATTACTATTATCATTACACCACTATGGTTACCTAAAATTTCCACAACACTTTACATATTTTCAACCAGTTTCACCTCTGTGATTTCATTCTAAGAATCTGTCAGAGTACCTGTGTGAACAGATAAGGAAGGTTCCATCCCAAAGCTTCTGTGATCCTGGTTTTCAACTATAAAACAAAGAGATAATCTCCAAGGCTCTTTTTGGCTTTAAAAAAATAATTTCAATTTTACAAGGAAGAAATGCTAACTGACTTGCCTTGGGTCACAGAGAGTTAGGATTAAACCCTAGGTCTCCCATATTAATTTGCATTACAAAGATACAATGATAATTTCCCCAGACTCTCCCTGTGTCTAAATTTCTTCTTGTAATTGTAAGCTAGATACTTAGGAAGGTAATTCACCTGGGCATCATTCAGAATATTACTGATATATTCTAATGATTTCAAGCATCTAACTCATTGCCAGGGAGGGAATTAGCGAAGATATAGCTCTTTTGTGAACAACATTAACGTGGATCATGGTAATACCAGTAATAATAAAGAAAGAATTACCTGGGCAAGCAGACCTGGTTGGATCTGAAGAGGCTGAGCTCCTGGGGCTTGAGTGACGATGGGAACCGCGTTCTCCATTCTCACAGAGTAGCCAGCATGCTTAGAGGGAGAGGCCTGCAATCCTAGTCCAGACAACGGGCAAGGGGGAAAAGGGCTAAGTGACTGGAAACAGCTGGACGAGGAGAACCTTCCTAGCCCGCTGTGTCAGCTCTCAGCTTCCCTTGGCACTAGGTACCGCCTGGTCCTTTGGAAGTCTCCCCTTTAGTTTCTAACTTTAAAAAAAAAAATTTTTTTTTTTCTTTTGGCCATGCCACATGGCTTGCGGGATCTTACTTCCCCGACCAGGGACTGAACCTGGGCCCTTGGCAGTGAAAGCGTGGAGTCCTCACCACTGGACCGCCAGGGAATTCCCTCTAACTTAAAATTTAAAAGAACCACGAAAACAGCCTTGAATGTTTTCAAAGGCTAGGTCTTTGAAAGATTAAGGAATCTTTAAAGCCAAAAGTGGAACAGTTACGTTGGCAAATTACAGCAGGAAAACAACTGCTTTTGACATGAAGATATATCTGCGTATGTCAAAGCCAGGCCTTGGGGGAGGAGTGAGGCGGCTGGAATTGCACTGATTCAGACTGAACCGCGTAGACTTACACCAGGAGGGTTTCAGAGACAAATTCTTGAGCTTTCTGTGTAAACTGTAACCAAGCAGCCAACTCCAGCTTAGAGTTTTCAGGAGAAGAGGCCGGGGTGCATGGCCAAAGGATCACCTGGTGGGCACTTGGTTGGGGGGTGGTGTCCAGGAAATGCTTTCCAGACAGATTTATATTCTTCACAAGAACTGGGACTAGTTGGCTGTCGGAGATCGGCAATTTTTTACAGATAAGCCACACAGGATATTCCATGTGAGGAAACGCAAGAGCTGACATCAGCATAACAATGGGAACACACACAATGCGCTGATTTACAGACAGCAGCTGGGCCTGGGCCGAAACCACTGGCAGGTGATGAGAATAACAAGGCGCTGACTTGGTGCCGAAACGTAAGTCCCACTGTTTCTAGGCTGGCCGCCGCAGTATGGGGGCCCTCAAGTTCAGTGGTGCCAGGGCTCTCAGCAAAAGAAATGAAGAGGGCTTTAGCAGGACAGAAGAGTTTGGGGGCTGGCGCCCCAGAGGTGGTCTTCTTGGAAGCAGGTGAGAGGCTGTGTCCACTCAGCCTTACCTTGGAAGCCGGGTGGACACACGATGAGCGCTTGCTGGAAGGGGTCGGGCCGGGCGCAGATCTGGGCCGCTCCCGTCTGCAGGGGCATGCTCCGCTGGGCCACCGCAGCCATGGATGCCGCTGAGGGCTGGTAGAGTGCAGATTGGTAGTTTAGTATGGAGACTTCAGGATTGGCTAAGGAAAGAGTGGCACTGGTGGAGGTGGGAGCCTAAAGGAATGGTGGGGATTAAACAAAAATAAACACAAATAAAAAATGAGGGAGGTGGCATGTTGGGAGACACGAATCTAAATCAAATAAATGAACTCAAAGAAGAGCAAACAAACAAACGAAAACCAAGAGCAAAAAAGCAAAAACAGAGGGGAGTGGAAATATAGTTGGAAAGTCTCAGGGAAAAGCAGGCACCTGCAGCCCCATGAGACACAGGACCACCTGCGGTGCTTACATCCAGGCCTGTTCCTAACATTTATGGGGCCTGCAAGTGCAAGTGGACGCCTGCATATCATGTCTAAACACTGCAAAGTTAAAACTTGGCTAAAGGACTTACGTTCTGCCCTTCCACCTGGACACGTACACTTTCATAACCACCTGGAAGACTGGGTTTGAGTTTGAATCCCTCTTGGATTCCTTGGCTTGGCCACTGGAACGTGGAGCTGAATGCCTGCCTGCCTTCTCTCCCTGTCCCAGCTCTGTCCCACAACTTGAGGGCCTTTGGGTGCATGTATTTGGACTTGGTGGTACAGTCCATACTGGGGAGGATGAAACCAAGCCTGGGGTGCCAGGTACCCAGAGCTTGGCATGGAAGCACACATACCTGGGGAGGGCCCAGGCAGGGGGCCCTTTTTCTCAGGTCTAAGGGCAGCACTGTTTACAGATGCCCTGAGATGTTTGCAGAGCACCGTTACTGTAAAGAAATACGCTGCAGAAATAGAGACGGAGAGGGACATGATGAGACTGGGGTTACTTGTTGGAATTCGGTGCCTTCTCATGCTGGCGTTCAACTACTAAAGCTGGAAGGCAGGGAGGAAAGATGCCAGGGGGTCAAGAGAACTTAAATGGAGATGGGTTAGATAGATACTGAAGTTATGTCCTCTTCCCTTTCTCTTCCAGAAAGAGACAGCATTTGAGATTGAAATTCCATGTGAAGCAAAGCCACGCACGGAAGGAAAAGAAATTCTAAACTGAGAATTCTCCAGTTTCACCCCATCTTAGTCTTCTTCATGCTGAGCCTTTAGCAAGATAGGTGGAGTTACCTATGGCTTCAGATTCAACCTTTATAAGAGGTTTTGCCACTAGAGGTTACAAGCACTAAAAAAGTAAGGAGGGAAAGAGCCACAAGGATATCGTGGACACATACAAAATCAGGATTTCAAGAAGGGTATGCATGTGTGTCAAATCTGATAAAAAGGATAAAGTCTCATTTTACATGATTTTTATACTTATATTTGATGCTGAATTTCAGTGCAAAGCAAACGAATTTGAAAGTAATCACTAAATTATTTGGCGCCCATGTTTAGATTTTAAGATATTATTGTAACAATAAGTGTCTGTTTTTGCAGCACCACACAATTGGCCTCCAGGTAGTGTGACTGGGGATGCACGTGTGACACGTGTGGGCCAGCATCTTTTATTGGGTTGGCCAAAACGTTCGTTTGGGTTTTCCGTAAGATCTTATGAACTTTTTCCATAAGCTCTTACGAAGCTGAACGAACTTTTGGGCCAATCTAATTTTTTTATGTTTTATTGAAGTATAGTTCATTTACAATGCTGTGTTAGTTCTGGTGCACAGCAAAGTGATTCAGTTACATATATATGTGTATGTGTGTGTGTGTGTGTATATTCTTTTTCATATTCTTTTCCATTATAGGTTACTAAAAGGTATTGAATATAGTTCCCTGTGCTATACAGTAGGTCCTTGTTGTTTATCTGTTTTATATACAGTCGTCTGTATTGGGCCAGCATCTGTGTTGCTACTGATGGCACGACTTGTGTTTCCTCTTTGTTCTCTCCATGGCCTCACCTCTCCCGGAGGCTTCCCCACATACACACTTCCCACCACCTGCTTGCACTCTACACACCAGAGACCAGACCCTCCTCACATCTTCCTGCCTCCGGGCTTCCCTCTTCAGGGCACTAGCACCAATCTCCTCCAGTTCCCATGCTGGCGCTCAACTACTCCCCCTTCTGGCCAGTCGCTGGTACTGCTGCTCCTTCCTTCAAAACGTCCCCAGAACCCTCTTTTTAATCACTACTTCCTTAGCTGAGGCCTGTCCTGGTGCCTGGGACCTGTAAGGCCCTGACTAGTGATGCTCTGGCCTCTGCTTCCTCTCTTCCAATTCGTTTTGGACACAGAGGCTAGAACATTCTTTCCAAAAGACTACTTGGTGCATGTCACCACCCTGCTCAAAAATCTCCAATTGTTGCCTAACGAATACTGTATATGCATCTTGGTCTGGCCCTCCTTCCTCACAGTTAGGCCAACCTTCCCATTGCAACGTATCCTACTCTTCCTGCTTACGGCACCAGCAAGACAGTCCACTCACTGTGATGGGGCTCTGGTGATGAAGACCAAAACCACGGTGATATTTTGGCAAGGAGTTCACCGACTGGCTGTGGCCGCCTTAGCCTGAGGACTGAGCTAGGCACTGGGTGGGAACGTTTATTATTTTGGACTCCAGGCTGTAGAGAACATTAGCTCTTCCCACTAAGGAGAGTTGTAAGAACACCAAGGGCCCCCAGGGGGCAGCAGATTCCAGGCAGCCTCTCCTACTAGAGTTTAGGCAGAAGGAGAGGACAGGCTGGGAAGTAAAGCTGGGCCTTAGCAACACACCATGCCAGGAATGGCCTGGAAAACAGGGTCAATGACTCTTCCGTGGGAGTAGGGGACCTGTCGGAAAAGAGTAGATGGCCCGACAGAGTATTTACACTTCAGGATTAGAACATACACACTCCTTTCCTATGGGGTGGGGTGTGTGTGTACACACACACACACACACACACACACACACAGAGGTGTGCTGTTGTCATTAGAGATTGATATTAAGACTGAAAAAAATCTAGGGACATTTATTTGGTGGAACTGGTAAGGCTGGTTGGTGGGAATAAAAGTAAAAGTCTCTTAGATGCCAGAGGCAGCCTGAGTGAGGACTTGGGGATTATTCATTCAGTAACTATTTCCTGGGTGTCATCCATATTTCGAGCAGTGTATTAGGTGTTAGATTCTGCTAATTTTCTGCAAAAGGTTGGAAAGCTGCAGGAAGAAAACCTCAGTTTCCCGGTCCCTTTTTAGTTCTAACTGCTGGAATTCTGGTGACAAGATTGATGAATTGATTCTCCCCAAGAACTGGAAAAGGACAGGTTTTATCTTTCTTGAAAGGAGACCATGTGGACCCAGCAGTGTGGACACCAGGAGCAAGGGCCTGAGCTGGGTGACCGCCAGCATCCCTTCCAGTTCTAGAATTCTTTATCAGGCAGATATCGGTCATAAAAGGATCACAGCATCTCCTTTACCTTATTCCCACATCAAGACAGGAGAGCAGTAAGAGGTACCATCTCAGAAGTAACTCCCTTAGTGAGTCATTTCTGGGACCTTTCGATGAGCCAGTAGTCAATACAAAAAGTGCCTGGGATTCTCAAAGGAAATAACCTTGGGAACACACACTTTCTTACAGAGTTGAACGTGGCAGCAGAGGGATTTTGTCTGTTGTACGTGATATTGGAGGAGTTTTGTCTCCTGACTCGGTTTGGTGGGAAAGTACAATTCCTGTCGCTCACACTATCAGCCCCGCCTGCCTTCCCCTCCGCTCCCCACTCACCTGGTTGTGGACGGTGTTCAGCTGGTTGTTGAAGGTCATGGTCAGGTTGGTGGATGTGCTGGGGGCCACGTGTGTGATGAAAGGGGTTTTGCTCTGGTTTACCGTGTCGTACATGTTCACCCGACGCTTGCAAATCTCCATGTTCTGGAAACATGATTTGACGCTGTTCACGCAAAAGGCAGAGACAGAGGCATTAGGGAAGGACAAGAAGGTAAGGTGGAATCCAGGGGAGAAAATGGAGAGAGAACAGTTAATCTAATAAACAAAACAACCGGGACACTTCACGGTAGGTCTCAATTTCCTGGATTTCTCATGCAGCGCCTGCATTTGCAAGAGTCGGCGGTACTTAGATGAATCCCCCCATTGTCTCACTACCTCTTCTCCCCATCCTGGTGGGTAAAGGTTCTCCACCAGCACAACAGACCTCTGGGCTCTCACTGCACTTCCTCATGCTGCTGATCTGCCTGCACCTTCACTGCTCATTCTCAGCTTTCAAGGTGGTTTCTGGCGCATAAACAAACGTATAAGTTCTCTGATTGGGAGCGTTGAACAGCAGTTGATGACCTGCCTCCACCTTCCTTGCGCTCACCCTTTCCAGCTAGTCTAGGGCACCAGCGCCATCTAGGGGTCAGCCAAGGAACTAGCCAACCCAGTACCAGGACCTCGTGCCACGCTTGTTCCTCCCTGGATTGTGTATGGAATGAGAACAATGATCTTAATGATTACTGCTAGTGGCTAACTTTACTGACACTGTGGTGGTAGTTGTTTGCAAGCACTGTCTCATTCAGTCCTACAGCAACCACGAGGGGAAGAGATACGACCATTGGCCCTATCTTATGAGTAAGGCTGAAGCAGACAGAGGATGGGTAATTTGTCAAGATCAAGAGCTAATCACTGGCAGTCTTCACATACACATGTACATTCTCTTTACCTTCCTTCATTCTGCCTTTCAGTTTTCTAATTCTTGCCCAGTTACATGAAGTAAACTTTCTCTTCCTCTTTTTCTTCCTCCATTGCATTTGTGAATCAAAACAAAACTCTAATTACGAAAGTCAAGTATAGAAGTGTTGCTGACACCAGCATCAAGGACAAGGAAAGCCACGAGTGGCCCTGACCAAACTTTTGAAAATCCACCATATAGTGTCCTTTAGACTTTATACATTGTTTTTCATTCACTTGTGTCTTCCTCTAATTAAACTTAATTTTCCTCAAATGGTAATATTCAAGACAATGAATATTAAATTTCAATTTAAAATACTTATTTTTAAGTATAAATAGTTTAATAACAATATAAAATTCTACTATTTTAAGATTACAGATGCATACTGTTTCCACATACTATAGGTAAGTTATATTCTGGGCCAAGCAGGTGCTTGTGGGCTATCCCAAAACATCCTCTCCATGAAAGATGTTCTGAACTGACTTAGACATTCTTTCTGAGTTAATGACTACTTACATTGGCTACACAATGCACACTAAATAAACATTTACTGACTGACAGCCCTGGAGAGGAAGGAAAACGTATTCTCCAGTAACCAAGAGCTAGAAACACCATTACTAATGCTGGTAAGGCCAACATGTTTTGAGCATCTACGAAGTGTCAAGCCCACTGCTAAGTGCTTTCACATGGAGGCTGACGGAATCAAACAATAGATTTTGTGTTCTTTTTGGACTGTAGTTAATGCATCAACGGTTTTCTGACAATTCAACACAAAGCTTTTAGACTCAGAATCTTCTAGCTGAAACGGTCTGAGTTTTTAGTTTCAGTTAGAGGAAAGCACTTTCACGTTGGGTTCATTCTGAGAGTGGTTTTTAAGGAATCTGTGCACTAGAATCCTGGCGTGGAGAAATGAGTGGAGTCTCTTTCACCTGTTAATCTGGATGCTGGGGTAACCCTGGCCGAGCCCCAGAGGTGGGGTCTCTAGCAGGGCGGTGGGGTGGCCTGGAGGTTTCTTCTAGCCCCAGAGTTCTCCACGGTCTGCCCAACAAGTTCTAGGGTTACCTGGGGATCAGGCCTACTCTCGGGTAAGCCTGGGTATGCGCAAAGACCCTTCTTTCCTTCCGAGGCTTATTTTCCGAAATCTAAGTTGTCAGTTCTTCTCTTGGTCTCACACCAAGTTCTGAATTGGAAGCTGATGCCCATGGATTCCACGCTTGGTCTTCATCCACCACAGTGAAGCACCCTATATCTGTTTCCTTACAGAACCCAGGGACAGACAGAACCCTGAGGTCATTCAACCAAGCCCCCAACTTTATGCAGGGGACTGTCTCACTGACTTGGTGCAGATGGTAACGGGAGCCCGCTAGTCAGCACCCCTCCATCTCCAATCTGTAGCTGTTTCTCAGTCATCCCACTTCACCCCGAATACGCAAAGACTGATCTTATGGGGCCCCATCCAGTAAATCACCAAGTTTGCCTTTCTTTTGTGGTATAGACTGACACCCCTTGACTTACCCCTACCACACCCAGAAAAAGGACAAATCCCGTAATGAGAGTTTGCAAGGGATGGGTCCAAGTGCCTTCTTTATACAGGAGTTTGGTTGTTTCAAACGTGCTTCTAAATTAGAGGCAATGTCTGGTCGTTGCAATAAAATTTGACTTGCTCGACAACAGCTAGTAAGGAACAGACCTAAAACTGAGGAAGCACCGTCCATGGTAGGTGCCACACCATCCTTTCTCATATGCTGGTTAAGGTCAAATCCAGCCTTAAGCAGCCCCATCTGATTGTGGCCACGGCAGGGCCCACGATGACCTGCAGCTGTCTCTGATCCGCGGCCTCTTCCCGTGTATTCCCTCTCCCTCCTGACCCTATCTACAATCTGCTGCTCTCTCGAGCACCCTGCTTCTCCCAGCAGACACCCAGGGAGGTGACTGTTTATGCTTTCACATCCCAAGCGCCTCGGGGTCGAGGCGTTGAAGTGCTATCTCTCGTTACTCTCTGTTATAGGCTGAACTGTGCTCCCCTAATTCACATTAAGTTAAAGTTCTAATCCCCCCGTACTTAAGAACGTGACTGACTTTGGAGATGGGATCTTTAAAGAGGTAAAACGAGGTCATTAGGGTGGGCCCTAATCCAATTCCTCAGAAGGAGGAGGAAATTAGGACACAGACATGCAAAAAAGGAAGGCCATGTGAAGACACAGGCAGAAGACAGCCATGGGTAAGCCAAGGAGAGAGGCCACAGAAAAAGCAACTCTGCCAAACACCTAGATCTTGGGCTTCTAAAACGATGAGAAAATAAATGTCTGCTGTTTAAGACACGCAGCCACTCAGTGGTCCTTTGTTATGGTGCCTCCTACTACCCCCTCCCACGCTCAGGCCGCACAACCTCATGTCTTGTCTTTCCTCCTCATTTCGCCGAGGCCTGGGCCACTAGCTCAGTCCTGCCCACCCGGGAGATTTCAGAGGTCACCCTGACTCCTCGTCAGACATCCTGGCTTCTTAGTTCCTTCTCACCTCCAGTGACCTGCGGTCAATTCCAGCCACCCATTCCTTAGACTGTCCAACCGGAAACTGCTTCGCATCCCCCAAATTCAAGCCTAGAAATTCAAGCCTCCCATCCGGTCACATTTTCTACCCATCTGGCTTATTCGACTATTACTATACTAAACGATCTCTGAGCTGATCAGACCACTCAGTCTCTTTGGACCCCTCCCATCTTCCCTTCCTTTCTCTTCTGGCTAAGCCTCCCACAGCCATCACTTTGGATTTCAGTTGCTCCATTGCCAACGCCTATCTCCGTGTCAACCTTTTTCTCTTAGCAGCCCGGCAACACTCCACCTGACGGACCCAGCTACCTCCATCCCTCCACGTCTCTCCATGCCTTCACCTGGGAAGCTCAGTTACAGCCGCGCTATTCATGTCCAACCTCCACGCTCAATGGTTCTGCTCTATTTCTCTGTTCCATTTACTCTGCCACCTCCCACTACCTGAACTTTCGGGAAACATCTTCTGAGCATCCTTTATCTCTAAGCTCTTACTACCAGACACTTCCCATCAGCATCTTAAATTGCTCAAGTCTCTTCCATATGAAAAGAAACCCCACCCTGGGGCCTTCCCTAGTCACCCCTCTATTTTTTCCCTCCCCTTTCCCAGCCTTCCTTCTTGAAAAGGGTACTATCTATTTCTTCACCTCTCAATCTTTCAACCTGCTAAACTGGTTTCTGCTTCTACCATCCACTGAAACAGCTCTCACTAGTTACCAACAACTTCCAAGTTGCCAAATCTGATGGGCATTTTTTTCCAAGCTTATTTGACTTGACCAAGCGACAGCAGACAGATCTCTGTTAAACACAACTCTCACCAGCCATTCCTCTGCCATCAAGCCTTTAATGACTTCCCGTTGCTCTTAGAAGAAAGGCTGCAATCTGTAACACGGAAGGCCCGCCCCTGGCTTATCCTGGGGCCTCATCTCTCCCCGTCCTTCAGCTCCAGGGCCGGTCCTGCCCGTGTTGGAGTCTCCATGCGGCAACGCCCCTTCCGCTCTCGCAGGCCCTTCCACCAGGCACCTCCCTCTCCTTTGGCGGTCCTGTCCTCGGGTCTTCCCCGCCATGCCCCAAGCAAGGCCCCCTTGTTACATGCTCTCCCGTCCTATGTGTCCCCTGATAGCATCCTGGATATGTGGGGACCGCTGGTTTAGTACCTTCCTCTCTCCTACAGATTGTAAGCTCCGGCGGGCAGGGGTCCCATCTGCTTTACTCCCCACATACTGCAGCCCCTGGCATACACACCGCACAGCGAATGAATGAATGAACGAAAGAACACACCCAGATCCACACTGGACTGAGTCCACTCGTGACCTCTGCCCTCGCACGTGGCTTTGCGTCACAGACGCTGCCATTCTGAGCACCTCGCTTCGTGCACAGACCCCCAGGGTCCGGCCCACCCGGCCTCGTGCCCTCTCACGCCCCACTGTTCCCCCTCTTTGGTGTCAAGAAAACTTCGGCCCAGGGTCCCAATGTGGCCACCACCTGCTTTGATGAATAGTTTTACCGGAACACAGCCTCCCTCATCGGTTTATGTATCGTCTACAACTGCCTTCAGCTCTAATGGCAGCACTGAGCCGCTGTGACAGGGACCGTATGGACGCAAAGCCTCAATTATTTACTATCTGGGGATTTCGGGAAAAAGTCTGCCCAGCCCTGGAATAAAGCGTCGCATGGGACACCTACTGTGTGCTGTGGGGAAAGTCGAGTAAGTGTGTCATGGTGACAAAGGGGTGGTTCAGGGTCTCGATCGGAGTGATTCTCTTATCAGCGTCTATGGTCAGCATCTTCTTCAACAGGTCGATGAACTCCCGCCGGTCCGCCTTTTCCACCAACATGTCACTCCCTTCCAAATCCGTCGTCATGTTCACCTGAAAGCAAGCGGCGACAGGTTACCAAGAGCCCGCGCGGCCTCCCTCCCCCTGACGCCTCTTAGTTTGCGCCCTGCAGCTCCATCCTAATCTCTCGGTCACCCCTTCCCAACCCCCGGAAGGCTGTGTCTGCCCCGTGGGAGGTGCTGCCTCGGGTCATCACTGCCCACCGGACGCGGCTGTTCTCTCTGCAGGAGAGACAGAGGGAGGGCACGCTGGGAAGGGAGAGGCCACTGCCGGCACCTGCAAATGTATAAACGTGCCGGGGGTACCCGGCTCCTGTTCATCACTTAGGCGGAAATACACCTCACATCACGCCTCACTGCAAAGAACCACAGGATGAAGAGAGTCCTGGAGACGGAGTGCGTGACAATGTGAGTGCACGGAATACTACTGAACGGTACACTTACAAATGGTTTAAATGATAAAAGTTATGCTACATGTATTTCCCCACAGTTAAAAAAAACAATAATTACAACCAAGCGGTAAAAAATAAGACGCAAAAAGGTTTATTTATTTAACCTTCCGAGGGAGATGCTGGGGCCTCAGCACCCTCTTCCCACCCCTACGGTGTGTCAGTCCTCTTGCAGGTCCTGAACTAGGGCCCGAATTATTCAAGTCCCTGGGTTCGCTGGGATCACCTCTGGCCAAGGCAGGCAGGACATCTGAACACAGGATTTTTCTTCCAAGAGCAAAAGCTTATACTAGGATGGCCTTTAAAAGCCTTGTTTTGTGGTGCTTTCTATATTTTCCAAGACGTGCGCGGGAAGGCGATTTCGGTTTTCTCAGGCAATCTAAGCTTCTAATCAACTGACAAGTATACTTTACTCAGAATCATGATTTTTGGTTACACTTCTCTTCCATAAGAGGTGTGCTAAGTCTTTATTGGTCTGTAGCTTTATTTCTCATTGCTTTGAAGAAAAACTCACTTTGGGTTGCCCTGATTTCAGACTAGTTTCTACCCTAAAAATAGCTGACGTTCTAGAATTTTCTCTGGGTACAAAGGTGAGAGGCTGTGGTCCCTCCAGTGAGCTGAGAGAGACTGAGTGCAGTGGGCTGAACTGTGTTCTCGCAGAAGATGTGACTCCTAATCCCCGGTACCTGTGAAATAGGGTCTCTGCAGATGGAACCAAGTTAAAGTCATACTGGAGTAGAGTGGGCCATAAATCCAATGACTGCCGTCTTTATAAGAGAAAGAAGGGAGATTTGGACACAGAGACAAGAGGGAACACAGGGATGAAGACCACATGAAGA
Source organism: Delphinus delphis (assembly GCF_949987515.2). Lineage (NCBI taxonomy): Eukaryota > Metazoa > Chordata > Mammalia > Artiodactyla > Delphinidae > Delphinus > Delphinus delphis. The sequence continues at coordinate 93,049,824 of NC_082691.1, forward strand.
AGGAGGCAGAGACTGGCCGGATGCAGATACAAGTCAAGGGAAACCGGGGATTGCCAGGGGCCGCCAGAAGCTAGGAGAAAGGCACGGACAGTCTTTTCCTAGAGCCTGCAGAGGGAACATGGGTTGTTGGTACTGTGATTTCAAACTTCCAGCCTCCAGAACTGCGAGAGAATAAATGTTGTTGTCTTAAGTCACCCAGTTTATGGCCCCTTGTTAAGGTAGCCCTAGGGAACTAATCATGGGCATTAAACTCAAATGTACTAATGGGCTTGAATTCTTCTTGTGAAGACATCAGTAAGATTGTCCAGTACTATTTTACAATTGGAAACCAATAAACTGAAGCCATTTTTAAAAAGCTGGTGTAAGGTTTTTTTAATTTTTTTATTTTTGGCTGCGTCGGGTCTTCATTGCTGCACACAGGCTTTGTCTAGTTGTGGTGAGCAGGGGCTACTCTTCATTGCAGTGCGCGGGCTTCTCATGCTTCTCATTGTGGCGGCTTCTCTTGTTGCGGAGCATGGGTTCTAGGCGCGAGGGCTTCAGTAGTTGTGGCACATGGGCTCAGTAGTTGTGGCTCGCGAACTCTAGAGCACAGGCTCAGTAGTTGTGGCGCTGGGCTTAGCTGCTCTGTGGCATGTGGGATCCTCCCAGACCAGGGCTTGAACCCGTGTCCCCTGCATTGGCAGGCGGATTCTCAACCACTGCGCCACCAGGGAAGTCCTGGTGTAAGGTTTTAAAAATGTTCCACAAATCCAATGGTATTCTTCCTAAGGCTGGCATATCATTGTTTAAGGTCAAGGTCAACCACCACAGTTGAGTAATGTGGATTTCTACCCACCATCCTACATTAATTGCTCTTGCAGAAGTCTTGCTGTGCTTGGTTTTTAAAGGGCTAACACTGCATACTCACCCACAGAGCTTACCTGGGCCATATCATCTAAACAGTTGAAAATGTACTTCCTTGCTTCTTTTGACTTAATCCCCGTCTCTGCTTCATGGTCATCTGGTGTCTGGTCAAGAGAGGCAAAAGCCCATTGGTAATATGAATTATTTCCTAGTCACTGTGACTCAAACCTGCCAGCTTCTGCTTCTCCCAGAGGGTCTTCTCCCACCCTTCGGAGAAGGAGACTAGGATTCTTCTTAAAGTGGCCTGCGTACGAATGCCTTCCTCTCTTTAGCCTCCACACTAACTCATCCCTCCTCCTTCCTTCCTTCCTTCCCATGAACACCTGTTGGGGGCCTGCTTTGAGTCACGTCTGGAGGATCCCCAGATGAGCAAGATACGCCACAACCCTGATAGACCTACATTCTCCCCTAAGTTTAAGGAATAAGGTCAGGTTCCATATGTGGAAAAGCAGAAGCCCTTTTTCCACTTGCTTTAAAATGTTAATTTAATGTATCAAACTCGTATACGTAGAGCTCTCCCTATGTGCCAGGCGCTATTCTAAAGCACGTGAACTCATGTAACGCCCTTCACGACCATCTTAGGGAGGGCAGCTGCCAGCCCATTTTCCAGAGGCAGAAACAGGAACAGAAAGCTTGAGGGGCCTGCCAAGGTCCCAGGGCCAGTGATGGCAGCTGGCTCCGGAGTCTGTTCTGTGTGTCCCCTCCGCCTGGGCCCGGGGTGCACACACCCAGCTCCCGAACTGGCCTCAGTCTAGGAAGCTGCTGTTTCCAATTACTATGGATTTTGGCACTCATTCATGGATCACAGGTAATTAATCCTTCAGATCTCGCTCAAGGACAGCACACCTGGAGCTGCTACGATCCAGGCTTCGATCTGGGAACAGCTGGCCAAGTGGGCCTGAGGCTCTTAACTAAGATGTAGAAGTGAACCCTGCCCCTGCCCGGCCTCGGCTTCTCCCCACCGGGACTCTTTTTCACCGGACCTGACCTTGAGCTGCTCACACTCACAGGTGCCAAACGCCAGCCTCCCGTCAATAGCCTAGGATCCTTGTTTAGCTTCCAGATCTCTTTTCAAAGTCTTTTGCCACCATTGGCCACACATTATCTTTAAATGTATTAGAATATAGTGTGGTTTCTGTCAAAAAAAAACACCCACCCACACTCTTGCAAAAAAAAGAAACACCTAAAATGAACACAAAACACACTTAAGACTTGTATTATTTTCTCCTTCCCAGGAAAAAAAACATTGATTTTAATTACTAGGCACAGATCAAAGTGAAAGCAAAATACGTTTCTGTTAAAGTCAAAGCACCAGAGTTTACGGTATGCAATGGTGCGCTCCACCACCTGCCGGCCAGGACCAGCAGACCCCTCCCCGGGGCCTTCGTATGCTGTGTGGCTTAGCCTGCTTCCCTGCCTGGAAGGCCCTCTTCATCCTTCGGGGCCCGGCTCGAATGCTCCTCCCCGACCCTCTGCCACAGCGAGATTAAAGGCTCCCTCCTCCGGCCTCCCACGCTCTGTTCCTGCCGGGAACAGAGCGCTGGTCACGGCGGGGAGGCAGGGCTTGCCACACAGGTTCAGGCTCCCTCTGGACTGGGAGCTCCTTGAGGGCAGCGGGTGGTTCATTTCTCTGTCTAGTAACCAACCAGACAGGTGATTAAGATTCACTGGATTAAATCTCAGGAGTTTAGAGATCAGAGTTTGAGCCGCAAAAGGCAGCAGGTCAAACAAAGTGGTGTTTTTTGGTACACGGGCCTCTCACTGTTGTGGCCTCTCCCGTTGCGGAGCACAGGCTCCGGACGCGCAGGCTCAGCGGCCATGGCTCACGGGCCCAGGCGCTCCGCGGCATGTGGGATCTTCCCGGACCGGGGCACGAACCCGTGTCCCCTGCACCGGCAGGCAGACTCCCAACCACTGCGCCACCAGGGAAGCCCAAGTGGTGCTTTCTGAACATTCAGATTCATCCACACCATGTATCAACCACAGTCGCGCCTCCCCCGTGGCCGAATCACAATCAGGTCCAGGACCAACGCGCCGCTGTCAAAGGCTCCCCACTGATGGGACCTTCTTCCCTGCGTGCCGGGTGTTGGAGGGGACGCTCTTCCTACCTTCAGCCTCCACAGAGGATATGGCGAGTCTGTGTCACGGTTGAAAAACCTAGTTGTCTTTGTTCCTGCGCTTAATAAATATTCTGCTGGCAAACCCTGTGTTTGTGAAATATACCGAATCTGCAAGAAAAGATGAGAACGAGGTCAGGGCTTTTCCCGTCATCATACATGTGGTGCACTGATGGCTCTAGTGTCTTGGAGAAGAACAACAATTTTATAGGGAGAGAGAGAAGTAATCAAAGGAAAAGGGGAAAGAAAGAGGAATAAAGAAAGAAAAGCGAGGCGAAAGGAAGCAAGGTTTGGGAGACAGTGTAACACCGCGTAGCCCCATCTGTACGTCAGGTTATAAATGAGGTGCCAATCCAGATGAAGAATGAGGGCTTGCTGTGCACACCTGTGCTCTCCGGACCCACCTGGTCGTACTCTGAAGCTCCTGGATACAGCGGCCAGCCCAGGAAGAGCTCTGCAATGACGCAGCCCAGGGACCACATATCAATTGCCTCACAAAATGGTAAACCAAGGATGATCTCAGGGGCCCTGGAAAGGAAGAATGGAAAAAAAATCATCAGCAATTTGGAAATGCAGGCAGGTATTTCTACATGAATTCTACATAAAATCCAGTCTTTCAAACCCAGGCTACCATTATTGACCCCCTGAAGGGCCTGTCATTCTCGAGCTGGACTGAAATGACCCCTCCACCCTTTGACTTGGCCCTGCCCATCAGCAGGGAGCCTGGCTGAATGACTGGCCGGGAAGAACGGTAGGTCTGTGGCTCTAGACAGACCCCCAGGGAACCACAGCTATTGACTTCATTACCGTCACACTCCAGCCAGATGAGCCGAGTATCATTTCAGAGACACTTGGGGAATTATGTTTTGTAGCTGAAAACTTGGGAAACTAACCTTTAGAGGGCCCAGTTTTTACAAAGGAATTCTTAAGTACAGGTATTCTGTTCTCAGTAATATATATAAAACAAGTGGCCTCCACCCAGAATGGGATTACGTGCAATATCTGTTTATGCCAACCATCCTTAGGCGTTTGTATCACTTTCCCAAGGAAACACTGTTGTTTTTCATTAGCTTCTAGAAAGTTCTCCACTGTGACCATTCTAGAACTCTGTTCGCGATGCCTAGTTTGGGTATCGATCAGAATTCCATCGTAAACCCTTTCCTAACTGTAGAAATTACGTTCCTTCACGTGATAAACCAGGTTACATGCTGGAACTTCTGAAGGAAATCACCTAAACTCAAAGAGAAAATTTCACATGCAGTTGGTAATCAAAACCAAAGACCACAGAGTACCTCTTCTTTTCTAGGAATTGGTCATGATTGCTAAGGGTACATTTTGGAGAAAACCACATTCAGAGTATGAGATACGAACCCAGTTTATGTTTTTTAAAAAAACGTGGCTCGAGGCACTCTGCTGATACATTAGCCCAACTTCTGTTTTCTCTCTCAACTGTCCCCTTGATTAAGCCATACAGGAAGATGCTACTCTCCACCCTTTCAGCAGCCTGGAGCGGAGTGCAGGGAGCGGGGAGACCTTTCTCTGCCTGCGTTATCTTCGCCCAGCTAGCACGAGAGGCGGGGGGTGGCAAGGGAGGGGGCGTCAGAGACACCTCCACTTGGAGCTTCAAGCTGAATTTTCCCTGCTTAAAAAGCATCTCCCCACCTGCTCCTTTAAATTTGCTCTCATTGCGAATCTTCTTTTTCTCTACATCATGGTACTGAAAAAAAAAAACAAAACAAGAACCAAAGTGTCTTGCTACCCAGTCTTTTGACTTTTCAGGTGTAAAAAGGAGTTTCTTCACTTCCTTGGAGCTGGAGAGTCAGCACTGCTGCCAGTGCTTCCAGAGCTCCACAGTCACGATCTGGGAGGCAAGAGTGCCTGTCCTGAAGCCCAAGGCTGGGTCTCCCCAGGCTCGGGAGAAGGGAGTTGCTGCGGAGGGCGGAGGGAGCGAGCTGCTGCTTGACGGGTCTGCCCTGTGCCCATCCCCTCACGGCTGGGCATCTTCAGCTGCCAGGGTTTGCCTGGCACTTGGCCCTGTCTTTGGTCTTTTTCTCCTCCAAGCCTAGTAGCTGACGGTCCGTGTGAATACGGGAGGCCGCTCTCGCCCTCTGGCACTGATGCCCTGGGGACGCTGGGGGTGGTTTTATGACACATCACTGCTGGACTGTCCTGTGTCATGGGGCCTCCGATCCCACAACTGGCCTAGGTCACTGTGTCCAGCGCTGCCGCCCCACACCAGGGCTTCCGGAGCCCCCCGATCATTGTGTGTAACCGACCAAATTATTGCAGGTTGCCTCTGGTAATGCAATCTCCTCAGAGGTGGTTTTGGTTTATTTTAAAAAACACATCTTTTAGGAAAGAAGGGAATATTTGAAAAGAACATTACAGAGAGAACAACGTGCTTTTCCTACATGTGTGTCAGAACCTGCTTTGCTTTCTGCCCCCTCTGTCTAGAGTCAGATGTGTCCACCTGCCTCCTCTCCCTGGGAGAGGCATTCTGGTCTGGTCCTGAGAAGCCCCTCCTGTGGCAGCCGCTGCTGCCTCAGGATCAAGCATCGCGGCACCTCTGGCCCCTCTTCCTGTGACCCGTCCCCTTGCCCTTTGCAGCCTGGACACTCCAGTCTCCAGGTTGGGTCTTAGGAACAGGCAGCTGCTGTTCCATGGGGAATCTCTGGATGTGACCATGGGGCTGCCCTTCTGATCAGGTTAATCAACTGGTCCTCATGCCCCTAAGCAGGTCACTGGGAACCTCTGGAAACCCATCTCCCAGATTCTGTTCCCTGATGCTCTGCCTAGCAGAATCCAACAAGTAAGACTGTCACGCAAAGGGCGCTCCAGCAACGTTCTTTGGAGAGAAACACTAGACGTGGACTCTGTCGGCTGACGTTACACGGACAGGGCCTGTGAAAATTGTTCAGTCCATTCTCCATCGGAAAAGGAAACGGCGGCGATTCGTGGTACCGTGACGTCTACAGCAGAGGATTTCTCTTGCCGTGACCATAGTGAACAAATGCTTGAGCGTCAGGTAGGGCGGCCGGGAGACAAAAGAAACAGAGGGCGTAGCCCTGTCCATTGGGCCCCAATGCTGGGAAGGCAGCACTAAAGCACACGTCAAATGAGGTCGAGCACAAAACGTACACAACACACACACACACACACACACACACACACAGATATGAAAACAGAGCTAATCCAAACACACAAACTCGCTCCAGCATCTCCCGTTTTAAAAAATCAAGCAGGGCTTCCCTGGTGGCGCAGTGGTTGAGAGTCCGCCTGCCGATGCAGGGGACGCGGGTTCGTGCCCCGGTCCGGGAGGATCCCACATGCCGCGGAGCGGCTGGGCCCGTGGGCCATGGCCACTGAGCCTGCACGTCCGGAGCCTGTGCTCCGCAACGGGAGAGGCCACAACAGTGAGAGGCCCGCGTACCACAAAAAAAAAAAAAAAAAATCAAGCAGAACGCAAGGACAAAACACACCAAACCCAAAACCAAACCTCTCCTAATCCCTTCAGCTCCCGCAGCTGTTGCCTTAATTCTCTGTTCTCCTTCGAAAGCTGAATCTCTTAAGAGTTATCTCCGGCAGCTTCTACTGCTTTGCCTCACGCATCTTCCCTCCCTCCTCTAACTGAACTTTCCCCTCCGCTCCACTCAATTGCAGAGCTCGCCGAGACCAGCAGGAACCACGTCACGTCCCCTGGTCAGCTTGTAAGCTCTGGAACCCGAGAGCCGCATCTCTTCCACGCAGTTGACCGTTCTGTCTTGTTTTGAAACACGCAGTCTTGGTTTTCACAACACCACGCACTGCCGCATTTGTCCTGCCCCTCTGGCTCATGGCTTGTCTTCCTTTATCCAACTGCTACCTGATGGCAAAGCCGTAGGACCCCTTCTCTTCTCTCTTTTCATTGTTTTTCTAGGTAATTCTTATGGGTTGAATTGTGTCCCCCAAAGACATGTTGAAGTCCTAACCCCTTGCTACCTCAAAATGTGCCCTTCTCTGGGAACGCGGTCGTTACAGATTAGTTAAGATGATGTCATCCCGGGGTAGGGTGGATCCTTAATCCAATGTGACTGGTGTCCTTAGAAGAAGAGGGAAGTTTGGACACAGACGCAGAGGGAAGATGGCCATGTGAAGATGCAGGCAGAGGTTGGAGTGATGATGCTGCAAGCCAAGGAGTGCCAGGAGCCAGCAGAAACTAGAAAAGGCGGGAAGGATCCTCCCCTGGAGGCTTCAGAGGAAGCACAGCCTTGCTGCCACCTTGATTTTGGACTCCTAGCTTCCAGAACTGTGAGAGAATAAATATCTGGTATCCTGAGTCATGCATTTTGTGGTACTTGTTTCTGCAGCACTAGGAAACTGAGAGAGTCATTGTATCCATTCTTACAGGTTTAAATCCCATTTTGTGTATTTCCAAATGTCTATCTCCATCTTGGACTTTTCTCAGCTCCAGCTTTATATTTATTTTCTTTCTTTTTTTTTTTTGCAATACGCGGGCCTCTCACTGTCGTGGCCTCTCCCGTTGCGGAGCACAGGCTCCAGACGCGCAGGCTCAGTGGCCATGGCTCACGGGCCCAGCCGCTCCGCGGCATGTAGGATCTTCCCAGACCGGGGCACGAACCCGCGTGCCCTGCATCAGCAGGCGGACTCCCAAGCGGACTCTCAACCATTGCGCCACCGGGGAAGCCCCAGCTTTATGTTTCTGATGGCCTGGCATCTCCACCGGAATATCTCACAATCATCTGAAACTTACTACGTTTGAAAGGGAACTCTTCTCTTCTGCACTCCGCGCCCCCCGCCCCCGCAAATAATTCCTCCCTCTGTCCTTGTTTCACTAAATGGAATTACCACCCCACCCCGCTGTTACTCATGTTGGAAACCTGGAATTGACCTTTGATTCCTCTCTCTCCCTCTCCATCCTCACCACCCAATCCATCAATATGGCAGCTCCGAAGTACCTCTCAGATTGGCCCCTGATTCTCCATTTCCACTGCCACTGCTCTGGCCCTGGCCACCCATCTCACCTGGAGCTTCCTATCTGGTCTTTCCACTTCGTCACCCCTTCCTCCAGTCCCGTCTCTACTGGCTGAACAGGTCACACGTCCCTCGGCCTGAAGCCCTTCAGAGGCTCCCTGCCACACTTAGAATGAGGTCTCCATGCCCTCCAGGCCCATGGAGACCTCCTGGGCCGGGCCCTGCCCAGCTCGGCACTGCCCAAGTTCAATAAGCTCCAGACTAACGAGCTTCGCCTCTCAGTTTCTGGACCCAGAGCCTTCATGCAGTGTCGTCGCTTCTGCCTCAGATGCTCTCTCTCCGCTGGCTCTCAGGTGGTGGCTTCCTTCTCATCCGTCAAACCTCAGCCTAACCGTCACCGCCACAGACAGGCGTCCCTCGGCACCAGTGAGTCTCTGTCTACAGTGCCATAAATGTCACTTTACAGCACTTGCCCAATAACCTGCTTACTGTCTGTCTCCCCTGCTCAGCCCACAAGGGCAGCACAGTGCCTGGTATTCAGTAGCCACTCAATCAGTAAGGATTTGTTGACTGAATAAAGCTTTATTAAATATAAGGAAGCGCTAAATTACGTGATTCAGATGGAAAGTTCTAAGGCAGCACAAAACAAAGGAGGATGGAAGGCGCAAACCTTCACAAAGGATGGAAGCCTGGGCACGAGGCTTTCGCCCGGGAAAGAGTGGGCCTCTGTGCGGGCGGGACCTGCAGGAGTGGAGGCCCAGAGATAGGCGTGGGCATGCGGCCCCGCTCAGCCGAGCACGGCACCCACAGCGGGGCTGGCACCGAGGGACAGAGGACCTGTAGGTGGCTCACGAACGAATTACAGCAAAAAAGCCAGCGAAGGTAGTGGGGGGGCCGGAGGTGGCACCAGGAGAATACAGGGTCAGGACCACAGGGCTGCAGAGGCCCATCCCTTCTCACCTTCCTCTTGAAGCCATAACCCTCTCAGCTCCACCGCTGCGGGCTTGCTGGTGCCCCATGCAATCCAGGCCTCCCTTGTAACTCCCTACTGGTCTCCTGCCTTGGATTTCAACCTCTTCCAATTTACCCCGAAACTCCCCCTCATTCAAAGGCTGTGTCCTTTTCTCTGCATGCACGACACATTGGTCATATTTCTGATACAGCCTGTCCCCTCCCCCCCCTTCCTCACTCAAACACACCCTGTTTTCTGTGCTGGTGGACCACGTGATGAACATATCGACACGAACCACCAGATCGGTCCAATAAATATTAACTGACCACCTACTATTGTAGATATATGTCCGTGTGTCTGCCCTCTACTAAACCTTCCCAAGGGCAGAGTCTGTGACTCGTGTGTTTTTTTTTTTTTTTTTTTTTGCGATACGCGGGCCTCTCACTGCTGTGGCCTCTCCCGTTGCGGAGCACAGGCTCCGGACGCGCAGGCTCAGCGGCCATGGCTCACGGGCCCAGCCGCTCCACCGCATGCGGGATCTTCCCGGACCGGGGCACGAACCCCTGTCCCCTGCATCGGCAGGCGGACTCTCAACCACTGCGCCACCAGGGAAGCCCTGTCTCGTGTGTTTCGATCCTCAGTCTGGCACACAGCAGTTGCTCCATAATAATCTGCTCAAAGCCAGGCCACCAGCCCTCGGGTAAGGAAGGCCCTTCTCCAGCCCCTCAGTAATCCGTGGGGGAATGAAGACCCTTCTGCTGTGGCCTGGCAGATGCCTGGCCCCTGTTCTGTTGGTCCATAAGGCTCTGAGCTCCTGGATGTTCACAGTCAAGTCTAAAATCTGTTTCTTTTTGTTTAGCACACCTGAAGCACGTTCGATGGCTGCGAAGGTGCGCTTATCCTTCAGTGAAGAAGAAACCATTCTTACCAAGGGTTAGTCCATGCCAGAATTTAGCGTCAATCATTCACTCACTTAGCGGAACAATTCAACTGCCGGTTTCCTGAGCACCTACTATATGCCAGGCACCGTGCTGGGTGCTGAAGATCGGAAGCCAGACCCTGTGTCTCCTCTAGGAGTTCACCATCTAGTCAGAGGCAACTGCGGGCCTACGGCTAACACAAAACGCGCGCCCGGCACACGAAAGAGGGGGTACTGCGGGGAGGAGAGGCAAAGCCCAGGGCGCTTCTCAGGAGGAGTGGACAGGTGGGGTGGCCTCCAGGTACAGGGCAGGGTGAGTGCACGTCCCTCCCTGGCTTCTCGGCCATGTCGCTGCTGTACCTCCAGCGCCTAGCACAGCGCCTGGGGCACGTCGGTGCTCACTATACATCTGTAGAAGGGGTGCGTCTTTCTGTCTCAACCCCACACCCTCAGCGGGTGCCAATTTTCCCTGAAGCTGGCGCCTTCTCCTTGGCAACACCTCCTATGACAAAATACAGACTACTTGGCCTTTCCGCTTCAAAGTTTACATGCTTAAAAAAAAAAAAAAATCACATTCCAGCTTCTTGCACGGGGGCCATTTCTGTTCTCCGTTCGGCTCCGCAGCAGGTAGGATGGCTGGCTTGGGAAATGGCCTTTCCCTCTGGGCCCAGAATCGCCCAGGTCCTGCTCATCCTTCACTCACCAGCCCGTGGAATCATCTTACAGAGGCTCTTCGGTGCTATTTTGGAACATCAAAAATACTTTAAACATACATGAAGTGTCAGACAAAATTTGCACCTAAGAGAGAGAGAGACTGTTCCTTTCCAACATTCCCATAGTAAGACGTGGAAAATTCTACTTTTCTACAGAAAGAGAATGGACAACTGTCATTTGCGACACACCAATGGTTAAGCTTCGATATTTCACTCCATTGGCTCTCCTGACAGTGTACATGGCTGATAAGGCATTCCCAGATGTCCAGATCCTGTGACCCTATAGGGGAATGACCCCCAATAGAGGTGTGGACACCACCCGAGTTGAGAGGAAACACGCAAGATCCCATGTTCACAGGTAGAATAATCCAGTGCCATTAGGTGTGGCTGTATACCCATCTCCTGACGTTGGTAGGAGGATGAAACGAAACAGCATCACAGGAAGCACCTAGCACAGGGCCTGGCACGGAGCAGGCAATCAACAGATAGCACATCACTTGTCTATGACGTGTCTAAGTCCACGTGACAGCAGTTAAATAAAGAGCATCCCTTTCCCTCATTTTTAAGGTCCATTTCCTCCTTATAAGTTGAGACGTTAGGAAAACAGTTTAAGTATATTGAAGCATACGCATTAAACATTTTTGCTTCATTTATTTATATGAAAAAGGTACAAAGATTAATATGGCCAACAACTAAGTCACTACCATTTAGCTTTAGAAAGAAAACTGCCCATCCGCAGCCCACCCCCTTCCTCCTACCGGGAAGCACAGCTCTGAGTCTGCATTGCCTTTCACGGTACAGTCTCTTCCTCACCCAACCTCCCCCCGGCCAAGTCCATGTCTCCATCAACCACACAGCACACTAATAAAACAAGTGCAAGGTTCACGGCCACTCCCAACTTGGGCAATAAATCTGCAACACTAATCAGAGAGCACAGGAAGAACTGTGCATTTCTGGAAAAATGTTACTCAATTTCTCCAAGTTTTTATTTCACCATCTATAAAATGTGATTATTAATCTTGCCTTTTTTTTTTCTTGCCTCTACAGCAGCTTGTGAAGATAAATTATGGTCGGCAGAATTATAAGGCAGTTTGAACTCCTTGGAAGCAAGACACTTTGTTAGCCCATGGTATTTTATACTCACTGATATTATAAGGTGTACTTGAACTGAACTGCAGTGAAAAAAGCCTGTTCCCACAAATATATGTAGATTGAAAGTAACCTCGGTATGGCTAGGGCAGAAGCAATCAAAATGTAAAACTGTATTTCAGATGGGTTGTTAAATCTTATGTTTCCACCACAAAAATAAGGAGACTTGGAAATGCTGACATGCTCTCAGAGCCACTATTTGAGCTGGTGACCCGGAGTAGAAGGCAAAGGATTACATCAGAGCAACACAGGGCCCGAGAAATGGCAGAAATCTGAGGGCTACGAGGAGGCTACTTTAGAGAAATTGGACCCCAAAGCCCAAAGGATCTGCATGGAAGACAGCATGGGTTCATACCATGTCTGGGGGATCCAGAAAGGTCCAAGTGGAGATCAACATAGCAACAGAGGCCTGGCTAATCTAAGGTCAACCTGGGACTTGATTTTGAAAAAGACACAGCTTCCTTGGTGAACAGGAGATGTGAAAGAAACAGCTCTGTCTTTGGGGTGCTAGAAAGATGAGGTGAAAGACAAAGGGACTCAGAGATGGAGCTCCAGGGACAAAACACAGGGTGTGGTTGACCAGGAGCCCCCTTGTTGTGTGAGCCTGCACTGAGCCAAGGTAATACGGAGACTGTCCTTATTACCAACGGCCTAGCCAAACACTGTGCGCCCTAAGAGCTCCAGACACACCCCACAGAAGAGTATTTCAGACGGCATGTCATCTGACGGTACCATGGCTCTGACTCTAGAAGGAAAGCCAGGAAAGACACCCTACTTGTGCCTGTGGTGGTCCCAGCGTGATGTTACATAGGCAACAAAATTGTTGCAGAGAGGTTCTAGAAGTTCTAGCTTGGGGCCACTGTTGATATCCATAAAACTGTGTGTGAGCTGATGAGGATTCAACACCCTCACTGGTGATTCTGCTGTAATTGAATATCTCCAGCTCTCACCAACAGAAATGCTCAAGACATCAGAACGAAGTATCACATCCATACAGAAAAGGTGATTTTATATATATATATAAATATATAATCAACTTCGGATGACTGTGGGTTTGGCTGTGGTGTCGATGACATTCTCACGCCACACTGGGACAGCCTCCCAAAGGAAGCGAGCTTCCTTGATTCAACTGACCATTTTCAGTACAATGTTACACTCAGAGTGGAAGTTTTTTGGATTTGGATTGGCAATGAACATCCTGGCTCGGAAGAAGACTTTCCTGGTGTGCCCTAAAGAAACGTATGTATCTCTCCACTCCCATCGCCCACCCCTGTGCCGACCCTTGGTTCCCAGCACTACTTCAACGCTGCAAAGTGCAGGGCCAAAATCTAACCTTCTTGATTATATACCAGAAAAAAAGGTTGGATCTAGAACTCAAGTGACTAAAATCTCCAAAGGCTTCTAAATGATGCTGGTGTGAGCTGGAAACCAGTTCCCAGGAATCTGGAGGATAAGCTGATGTCAGCCTCTAATTCCTTGTAAACCTCAGTAAGAAATGTTCACAGGAAAAACGACTTGGACTCCACAATGGGTCATTTCAAAGACATGCACACTGCCCTGGCCTTCCTTATCCTCTTGACACGTATCACTGTACTGTGTCTACTCGGCCCTTCCCAAGCCCTCTATCTCCCAGTCTGGTCTCTGGGGCGTTTACCACGAAGCCAAGGATTGCTGGAGAAACCTGGATCTTGCTTTCCAACACCCCAAAGGACTATAATGTTATCAGAGGTTTTTTTTGTTTTTTTTTTTTTTTGCGGTACATGGGCCTCTCACTGTCGTGGCTTCTCCCTTTGCGGAGCACAGGCTCCGGACGCGCAGGCTCAGCGGCCATGGCTCATGGGCCCAGCCGCTCTGCGGCATGTGGGATCTTCCCAGACCGGGGCACGAACCCGCGTCCCCTGCATCGGCAGGTGGACTCTCAACCACTGCGCCACCAGGGAAGCCCTATTACCAGGTTTTATACTCATACTTTTGGCCAAAGAACATGCTCAGTAAATGTCTGTGGAAGCACCTGTCAGCCAGGGAAATGGAATCTCAGGTTTCAGCACTATCTACACATAATGATTCATGTTACACATGTCCTGCTCCAGGTTCTTATAACGTTAAAAAAAAAAAAACTTTGATTGTGAAAGATAACACACATACCAAGAAGTGCACAGAGCAAAGACATATAGCTCCATGACTTATCAGAAGGCAACGCCCGGTGTCACTCCCAGCCGGGTAGAGAGACGCGGTTGGCATCACAAAGCCCCTCCCGTACACTGTCCCCTGTCCGCACGCAGTGGTGACGTACATCGAGGTGCAGACTGCATGCCTCCACCGGGCTCTGCCTTCTCCTGGCTTTGCAGTAACGGGCTCAGCACAAAGGCCCGGGGCGGCCGGCTGAGGGAGAGGAAGGAGACAAAGCCTCAGACGTTCCTGTTAGTTCCTTTGGTTGACTGTTTCTTCTGCTTTGCTGCTAGTCTGCTGACTGAAGCTGAGGGTTAAAACCGTGCATTTAGGGCTTCCCTGGGAAGCATGCTGATACCGGGAAGGCCTGACCCATGTTGTCACACTGTCACCCTTGTCTTCCCGAGGCCACTCCTCTTTTCTCTGCGCTAGGAGGGAATCTGGAATTTCAATTCCCCTGGACCAGGTGTAGATGCAGCCACTTTATTCAGAGTGGTGACGTGTCACCCCCAGCGGAGTGAAAGTGGGACATCAGGCCGGGAAGGAAGGCAGGCGGGCCTCCTTCACACCTTTGAGTTAGTGAATTCAAAGCTCACTAAGAAGGTACTATTACTTACCTATGTGCAAATTATCCATTTAAATGTAAAACTTCCCATTGGTTAACATTTAGCTTCGACTGGCTCTGTAGTGAGTACTCAGAAACGTTTGTCGGGGGGAAGGGTTGAACCAGCACAAGGCTGGAGAATCAGGATGCTGTCCTCCCGGGGGTCCCTGGGCCTGCCCTGCATAGAGGCCCCTGAGCGCCCAGCTCTCAGCAAGTGAACGGTACCGAAGACAAGGCTCATCCTCAGGTTATTTCCTTTCCTACAGCACCAGCTGGTCCTGTGGCTCGTGGGGCTAAATCACGAGGCGTCTTTACGGCTGATGGATGGGGGTAAGGAAGACAAGGCCTGAAGACAGAAACCTGTTCCTTCTCTGGGAGGGAGATGCATTTGGCGTCACTGACTGGAGAACTACCAATGGAGAGAGCGGGCGCCGAAACCTGAGACAGGAAAAGGAATCCACTGAGTGAAGATGCTGAACACACGCTGGGGGGTGAATTTCCCCTGCAGCCGCAGGGATATTCCCATTTCCTAAGAGGAGGCTTCCCTCCCGATACTGCGCTGTTTGTATAGAGTTACAGAGAAAGAAGGGCCAAAGCCAGCTAATATGCTACCTAAGCAAGTTTTCGACTGAAGTCAGGGGCCATCCTGGCCGACTGAGTAGGTTCTGGCCCACAAGGTGCAGGATGCGTCCCGTCTCCAAGCGGACAGGCGTGAGCAGGGGAAGGCGAGGCTGGCTTTGCTCCCTTAGGGACGTGCACACCGTTCTGGCTTTGCCAGGAGACCAGGCGGGCAGAAGAGGACTGAGGACACATCCTTCACCCAATTCTACAGCAGGACATGCTGCAGAGTGGACTTAACCACGGTCTGTTAGGACCCGCCACGGTCAGTTCAAGGAGGCCACACCCATGGCGGCTGGCTGTCGGTTCCGGCAGGAGTCAGGACGGGAGAGTTTTGCCAAACAAAGTGGGCATACATCCCAGGTCTCTAACCAAGGGCAGCTGATTTAGGTAAAACCTTCCAATATTCACCTCTTCCTAAAGGAACTGGAAAACAAAACAGAACGAAACTCAAGCTTGCTTTCTTGTGCTTGCTTGTGCCACGGAGGAAAAACGAAGCTGGCTCTTTGCAGCTGATATCAGGGGCTGCCGGAGAGCAGCGGACACACCCTCTGAGGGGCCCCTGGACCTTCAGCTCCTGCGGGACTGAGGGACAGAGCCCACGGGGGAGAGCCCGGGACCTCACGGCGACAGGTCCACAGCACACTGCAGACTAGAGCCCGGAAGACGTTTCTGTCGGCGGAAGGGGAGGCGGCTGTCCTCGCAGACGAGGATACCACTGCTCATCTGTCCAGAAACTGTTTTTCTCATCATAACAAGGAGGCTTCTTTGTAATCCAAGGGATGAGACTCTTGGATCTTGCCTCTGGAATGGAGCAGCCTTCAGCAAAAGAGATGAAAATGTTCACTTTGTTCTCTCGAGCACCGAACCCCACTCCAGCCGAGTGAGCTAACCCGCGTGTGGAATCAAGGCGCTGCACACCAATCAGCTGGGGCTCAAGAGGGGGCGTGAAAGGAAGGGAAGAAAGGACTCGAGAGGGAAGGAGGACCTGACCTGCTGGGAGCACGAGAGAAAACAGGGCAGAACGCCCTGGACACCCTCAGGCATCCCCCGCCTCCTCCACTGCCACCCCCAGTCTGCCTCCTTGGAAAGCACTCCTCTGGACCGCAAGGTTTCCAACTCGAATCCTGCTTCCTCCAGAGCTCTGCCCTGAGGCTCTCTCCTATTCTGTGTCCCACATCTGTCTCCTGCCGATTCTGGCTTTCACTCATCCCTGCCCTGATAATTATTTCTTAAAACGAGAAAACTCTTTTGGCGGCTTCTCAGCTGGACTGGAGGCATCTCGAGGCAGTGGATTGTTCATTATCCATCCGTACACCTGGCACAGGTGCTGTGGGGTGAGCTCTCCACAGATATGGACAGTCACGCTTCAGACTCACAGGCCGGGAGAAGCGCCGGGCTCACTCTTTTTCCTACCACAAGCCCCACGCAAGATGTAGTTAACGCTCAACATACAGATGCGTGCTGCACGGAAGTGATGGTCTGAGAAAGAAGTAAACACGGGGACCTCCTGCTATTTGTTGTTTATGTATTTATGGATGGATGTGTTTCTGTTTAAGGAAAGAGAAGGGGTAGGGAACAAGCAAGCCCTTTCTGGTACTTCTCCGACAGTGGGGATTTCCATGGAGAAATCCGAAGAGAAACCCATAAAGCTTTATTTATTTTTAGTGGGAGAAGCTTGACACGGGAAGTTTGTATCCTTAAAAGATACGTCAGCAGAGGAATGGTGGCAGAAAAGGAGAAACTATTTATCTGGAATTGAGGAAAGGAATAGCAAATGGAGATGGGAAGAGAAGAGGCAGCCAGGGAGATTTTAAAAAATACAACTAAAAAAACCACAAGCAATTAAATGGATGTTTGAAAGAACGGCAGTCATCCTTGGTATGAAGAGCTCAGTTTTTTGGGGTTTTTTTTTTGGCCAAAGAATAAAAATTTTGAAAAATCATTTAAAGTAACCGAGAGGCTGCTTGTCACACTCGCCTCTGTAGAGTGTCAGCTGTGTAAGTAGGGTTTTGTACGTACACATTTAGGCTTGTCCTGGATTCCCCCATGAGATCAAAAGTTCCTTGAGAAGAGAGAGCCTATATTTGCCTCCTACGGAAGTGCTGAGCTGCCGTGCAGCCCGGTGGTGCTCTGCACACAGCAGGTGTTCAATCAGTATTAACCAACTAAATGGAACTAACCAAATTCCGTCCCCTCCGGTTTGAAAGCCTCTGACACAGAACTGTCTCGTTCCTTTTCATTCAGCCTCAAAAAGGGTCTGTTTTTCAAGAAACAAAACAACACCAAATACCCCAAAGATTCAACTCTAGATTCAACTTTGAGGCTAAGTGGAACAATTCTGCCTGACTCTTTAACGATGCTTACTTGCGTGAAAATCAAACAGATGTCTTCCTTCCTCTCTCTTCTGGGGTCCCCTGACTTTACAGAGGCTGATAGGCTTCAGATGATCATAGAGCCCAAAGTTACGGGCCATTGCCGGGGACTCACAGTTCAGACCAGGAAATCAATACCAGTGGAGGAAGTGTGGAGTGTACAGCACTGAGTATTTCGGGTTGCAGAGAGGAAAGGTTGATGAAAGAAATAATGGCACACATTCCCCAGCCTAGTTATGTTTTTTTTCCCTCTGTGATTGCCTCAGTAGTTTAGATGAGTCTCATTCCTGCATATGCACCTTAACAACTGGTGAAAATGAGTCTATTCTGCAAGCTGGGGCTTCAGGTGCATCATCGGTTCTGTCATCCCTCCTACTGAGAGGCCACGTCCCACACATTTCTCACCGGCCCATCTGCATTATCCCCGAGGGCCACTCGCAGGCCTGTCTTGCTTGGCTGGGGGAGCCAGCTTTGGGAGGGAAAGGCAGGGGGCAGAGGTGGGGAAAGGATGCTGCAGGGGTATTTTTTCCCTGTACACAGTATTCAATATGGACAAACACATGTGTAGCCTCTGTATTTATCATTAATACCGGGATGAAGTAGTGACTAGATTTTACTATGGGAAGCTGCAAAGCACGGGGCGGGGCGGGGATGGAGTAGGGGGGACCCGAAGCGGGGGAGGGGGGGCGGGTCAGGAAAGCAAAACCCCAAATGGAAGAACGCAAACGCTAAAAGCTGGCATCTGAAGGTATTATTCAAAAACAATATGGGAAAAGGCAGAACTGCATTTCCGCTGTTCTTCTAAGGGGAAGTTCAGAAAAAGGTCAGAAAGAGAACAATGCAGGCCATCTATCACAGCAGCCTCTAACCTAGAAAGGTTACTTACCGCCTGCAGCCTCATTTCTCAATTCTGTAACTACCACCCCGCTTTCCACAGATGGCACGCCATCACGGCCTTATGAATTATGCATATCATTTCCATTTAGCAGCACCCTTCTCGGTGACCACTGCTAAGGCAGAGTGGCTGGGACGGGGCGGGGCGGAGTAGGCCCCTCCCCCAGGTGCGCAGGCAAACGCTGCCCCCTCCACGCCCCTGAGCCCCGCGCACAGTGCGCACGCGTGGACTCGCCTTGTGCTCCCCTTCAGTTCCTAGCGTAAGGTTTTGTTTATTGAACAAATAAGCACTAGCTACCAGCGGAGATTTTCCTAGGGGAAATCACAGTGGGGCACTTTTCCTTCCCCTGAACATTTGTATTCAGGAGAAATATGGTTAAAATGAGTATTTAGGGTGGTCTTAAAGGAGGCAAAGGCAAGGTGCAGCATGTGTGTGTGTCTATGTTTGGAAGTAGCAGCAGCTCCCACAGAGGAAAGGTGCAGAGAGACAGAGACTCTGCGCGCGCGCGCGCGTGTGTGTGTGTGTGTATGTTTGGAAGCAGTAGCAGCTCCCACTTGGTCCTGCGGTTGGAGTCGGGGTGGGGAGTTGCACAGGGGGTACCTGAAATAGATCCTGTGGCAGGAACTGAGGTCACCCCTCTCTCTGTCTGACCCTCTGATAACTGGCACCCCTCTCCTACCAATTCAGAGGGCCCCAGGGAATCTCAGGGGGCTATTTGTCTTCACAAATGCTATTAATATATCAAAGAGGGTACTATTCTTTGTTCAGGACACTACTTCTTGGGGATTTTCCTTTCATATCTTAAAAACACCGTTAGGCTCAGTAAAGAAGTGTCACCTCCGGCAACCGAGAGAACACGAGAACAAGGAAAGCCCACGAAGCAGACAGAGGGAGGCAATAATTGAAAGGGCTCCCTTGAAAAGCAAATGGTACACCTGAGTCTATCACTCTAAGAGGTGATACAGGTAGAATTTTTAAATCTACTTTTAAAAAGTGATTTTTGACACATTCAGGGATGACAGTTTTAAGATGGGCTATGAAAACAGGATATTTAATTTCTGAGGTTGATCTCAAGAACACAGTAGTAAATGAGATGAATATTAGAGACAAATCACTAGGACATAAATATTATTCCCTTAGGTTTTTTTGGGAGATCAAACACTACTCTCAGTGTTTGATCATTTGTTTAAAAAGGATTTAGTGACTACTGTGAGCACGGCTGTGACAGACAGCTTCCAAGATGGCCCCTAGTGATCCTTACCTCCTGGTATTCAACAGTGAATCCCCTCCCACATGAACAGGGCAGATGTGTGTAACCCACAGAATACTGCAGAAATGATAACATGTGACTTCTGAGACTAGGTTATAAAGATGTTGCAGCTGCCACCTTGCTCTCTCTTGGATCACTCACTCTGGGAGAAGCCAGCGGCCACGTTGTGAGGACGCTCAAGCAGTCTTACGGAGAGACCCACACAGCAAGGAACTGAGGCTTCCTGCCAACCACCAGCACCAGCTTGCCAGCCATGACAAAGAGCCACCGTGGAAGATCCTCCAGCCCAGGCAAGTCCTCAGACGACTGCAGCCCCAGCTGAGAACTGGACTGCAACCTTGCGAGAGAACGTGAGCAGAACTGTCCAGCCAAGTTGCTCCCAAATTCCAGGCCTACAGACACTGTGAAATACATGTTTATTGTTGTTTTAAGCCAATGAATTGTGAGGTCATGTGTTACGCAGCGGTAAATAACTAACACCCACGTGTGACCACACCTCTAAGAGAGGAGGGAGCACGCAAAAGCAGCTTGAGACTTGTTCATCTGACAAGCCTCAGCTGAGCATCCGCCTGGTGCCCAATGCTGTACCTGACGCTCCACCTGGTCCCTTCCCTGCAGGGACAGACACTCTGGATGTCAATCAACGATCACCCTCCTTTTTTTTTTTTTTTTTTTGCGGTATGCGGGCCTCTCACTGCTGTGGCCTCTCCCGTTGCGGAGCACAGGCTCCGGACGCGCAGGCTCAGCGGCCATGGCTCACGGGCCCAGCCGCTCCGCGGCATGTGGGATCTTCCCGGACCGGGGCACGAACCCGTGTCCCCTGCATTGGCAGGCGGACTCTCAACCACTGCGCCACCAGGGAAGCCCCGATCACCCTCTTAAAAAGGTAAGTGGCACGATGAAAGTGATGCCCAAGAAGGACTTTCAAGTGCCCAAAGGCAGGAAGGCCTGAGGGATAGAGCAAAGGTTGCAAACTGCTATCCCCATAGGAAGCATCTGACACAGACACAAAAACTGTTTGGCCTGTAAAGAGTTAAAAATTTTTTTTGGAATTAGTTATTAACATTTAGAAATCGAGTGAAATCTCCTAAAAATCTGGATTTCCAGCTTCTCTTGAAAATCCAAAGCTTTGCCAACTCGGGGCTACATGTCTGTGCTTGGCAGCCATCAGCCTGGGCCAAGTAGCGCTGCCCCCTTAAATGGCGCCCAGGTGTGCCCCCTGCTGTGCCCTCCCTGCTCGCTGACTTTCGCTGACTTTCCCCGCCTGGCCCTACAGGCATGTGGGTTTGCAGCCCTTAAGAAAGAGGCGAGAGGCAAGACAAATGGGGTAGCTAAGCAAGATGATTGTTTTTAGCTATATCCTGGGGACTTTTGAGTGGTAGAAAACTAGTTTTCTTTGATTAAACAAAGAAGGTTTAGTCAACAGCTACCCCAGAAGCAAGGGACACTTTAGAACTTAGAAGGAATATAAAACAATTATTACACTTTACACTGAACAGCATGAACTTTAAAAGGATCCCACGTGAAGTGTATACAGTGTGTGTTTATGAAAGTCTCCATTATATAAGACCTCAGCTGAGAGGAAGTGTGATGCTGGAGTCTCACTCTGCTGACCTGGCTTTCTACTATAACAATAATTTACAATAACAGAAGAAAGGAAGGCTCTGGCGCCATAACTCAGTGACTATCTGCCGGATTCTTCCCTCCTACAAGATACAATAATATACCCTTTGTTGGCCCTCGCCCAACTCTCCATTTGAAATAGGATTATAATCAGTTTTCAGAGTGGCTTACTCAGGAATTAACTAGCCAACCCCTGGATAACTGATTCTTGAACAATTCTATACAGTCCTTCGCTAATTTACCGGACGAGGAATGCAATGTTAACAACATCGTGCTCTTAAGAATGTCCTTCTTAAACACTCAAGTGCTGGGTGGGAGGACAGGGGCCCTTGGACTGGTTTAGAAAGCTGCTCAGGGTGGTTTTATATAAGAGCAAGAGAAAGACACTCTGCCTGCTTCCCCACCCCTACCCCGCCCCACGCTCAGGGAACATTACTGAGTGATTACTGCGTAAATGCAATCATCAGTATTTACTGAGCTCCTAGTGTGTTCCAGACCCTGCTACAGGGTGATACAAAGTCATGGATTCTGTTCTCAAGAAGCTTAGCATCTGGTGGACATGTAGAGAAGGATGAATACAGACAGAAGGGATATATGTCAGATGGCCACCAAGTTTACAGAAAGCAATCACTGTCTTTCACTCAACAAAACTTACTGAGCATCTGCTCTGTCCTGGGCGCTTAGTAATTGCCAATAAACAAAAAAGGTGGTCTCGCCCTCACGGGGCTTACACTCTAGTGGACTTCAGTGACTCACTCCAGGCTGGGAAGGACACAGGAAGGTAGGATTTAACTATGACTGCTAGGGATGGGTAGACTTTCAGCTGACTTTAGAGGGTCCAGAGAAGGCAGAGGGCCTGCAGATTGGAAAACTATAAGCGAAGGCGCAGAGGCAGGAGAACACAAGGAATGTCCAAGAGAACAAGCAAGGGACATGATGGGCTAGGCCGGCATGAGTAATGGGCAAAAGACACCAGGGCAGCAAACACGAACTCTGCCTTTCTGGGGCCCCGGCCCTGAGGTAAGACAATAAGCTATTCTTTGATTCCTTTACTCAGAAAGTACAGACACAAGGGTGTTTGTCTCTAAATATGAGTAACTGGAAAAGGTGGTACTGAGACTTATTAAACGCTGTAAGATGGATGGTGGGATTAGAGATCTGATGGGACTACCAGGCTCCTAGCACATACCGTAAACGCCTGACACACCGACCTTGGAAGGAGGCCAAGGTCTCCTGTTGGAGATGCCACTGAGAGCTGAGAAGTGACAAAGGAAGTGAGACACGTGGCCTCGGGGAGCACAGCCCAGGACCCCCCGCCCCGCGTGATGCACATTGCCAAGTTTTCTGTCGCGTTAGCGAGGCTTTTCCATCTGGGCAGTGTTTCTTCCCTCTCAAAGGTGGGGAGGGAAGAAGCAAACCACGCTCCCCCCGCCCCGAAGTCCGCGT
This sequence comes from Delphinus delphis, assembly GCF_949987515.2. Taxonomy (NCBI): domain Eukaryota; kingdom Metazoa; phylum Chordata; class Mammalia; order Artiodactyla; family Delphinidae; genus Delphinus; species Delphinus delphis. Next base: position 93,072,548 of record NC_082691.1, read on the forward strand.
CTGTAACAACCCGAGACGGTTTTACGCACGTGCAGCCCAGCATGTTGGGTGACAAAGAGGCGAAACGGGGTCCCAACGGCGCAGAGACCTGACGGGGCCCGTGTTCACGTGGGCTTAATGGTACGGGACACAGAAAAGCGGCTGCTGCACGAATGCTGCTCTTCAAGGTAAACATCGTTCGCAACATCTCTGGAGCTGCTTCGCGCATTTAGGAAGGGGTGGGTCTGTTCTGGACTAGGGCTTCATTGAGCCTGTCATCTGGCCCCCTCCGCCCCCCACCCCATGACAGCACCAGCACTGTCTCCACGGAGGGCATGGCAGCAAGAGAGACTCCGCTTCTTACAAATTCAGCAAAGTTCTGTTTTTGCAAAAAGCACGCCCGTCTCGATAATCCTGGTAATATCAACTCTCAAACCACTCCTTGGATCACCCACCCAATATTTATTTTGGGAACAGTTTAAATCAAGAGAAAAGCTATTTATTTAGTAAGTTAAACAAAAGCTGTTGAAAGGGTTCCTTGTGAGCGGGAGCCAGGATGGGGTGATTTCTCAAGTCCTCGCCAACATCATGGTTCTAGGATTCAATTCTGCTTTCCTTCTGAACACACGCAGTTCCACAGGCACAGGCAACACGGAGCAGTGGAAGATCACGCATTTGCATGAAGGGCTGTATGACTGCGGAGGGAACCCACTCCGATCAGAAAGCGTCCCTGGGAATGAGGGTCTAAGGCTGGAGCTGAGGGCTGTGAGCAAGTGACTGAATTCCAGGTGCCCACAAAGTGCAGAGTCAACGGCAACAACCACGCTTAGTTGAGGGAACACCTTCACGATAAATGCAAACCAGGGAAACAGCGGACGGAAGTACTGAGAAGGCAAGAGCAAATGAAGCAATTTATGATCGAGAAGCAAACGTCAATCTTCCCTTTGGAACAAAGGGAAGATGTACCATCAGTTAAGCTGTAAGCCGCAGTGCAGAGGAGGTTAGCAGAGCTTCGTGGGGAGACGAGGTGGGAGAGGCCTTCCGCTGGAGGTGGCGGCCAGTTCCTGGGCTCCCGGAGATGCAGGAAGGAGGGACCTGCAGAGCCGTCTGTCTCCTGCTGTAGCCACTGCACCTCATCCCAGGCTGCAAAGTTTTTGCTTCGGGTTCAGACGTGCTTGCTCCCTCTTTCTTTTCTCCTTTCCCTTCTCTTCTCTCTTTTTTTTTTTTTTTTTTTTTTACTTTTCGCTTTTGGCCGTGCTGCGACGCACGTGGGATCTTAGTTCCCGGACCAGGGATGGAACCTGCGCCCCCTGCGGTGGAAGCTCGGGGTCTTAACCACTGGACCGCCAGGGAAGTCCCTTCTTCTTCCTTGTTAGCAGTGCTGCTTGCGCCGCCGTCCCTTTCTTCAGCACGTCCCTCTTCTCCCCACCGACCTAGAGCCCACACGACCTTCCTCCTCTGCCCAGGTAACTCACCCATCCAATTTAAGACGTATCATTAGATCTGTAGTTTAGAAACATAACTATTAATAGCTTATGATTAAGATTTTAGAGCAAGCGCATTCTCCTGACAGGCCCCCAGAGAACCAGTCAGCTGAGAAGGCTGGGGGCAGGGAGTCTGGAGCCCGGCAGATAATTTCAGGGGAGGCCCACCCTAAGGAAACTAGGGAGACTGCTCTCATACCAGCCCTGACCTCCCTCTGCGCAGACCCGCTGGCCTTCTCCTCAGTTCCCGCCCTTAGCCTCCCCTGTCTTTGATAACAGACCCTGATAACCTTCAACTCTTTCCAAGTCCATTTAGATTTAGCATGCGCTTTGCCGGCTCTCCACGGATTTCTCCCATCGCTCTTCTCTTTCCTTTGCTGCCTCCTCTTCCTTCTCTCTCTTTGTCACTCTGGACCCCCATCCCCTCCTGTGGGACTGGTCCACTGTTGTTCACTGTCAGGCACTGGCCGTCAGACAGGTGCATCCCGGCCCCAACCTCGCGGCCTCTAGGTCCATATTCTCAAAGACGGAAGTATCTCTATTCGGATGCCTCAAACTGAACTATCACCTTCCCCCTTCGAAATGGGGTTCCTTTCCAGACCACCCCATTGATCCCAGTAGAACCATTATTTTTTCATTTCCAAAATTAGGACCCTCAGGTCATCTCTGCCCATGGCATCTTCCCTTAAATCGCAAGTTTCTGCTTTCTTTGTTCCTCAGTCACCTTTTCCTCTTCCTTCTCAGTGCCACGACCCCCGTGGCTTTATCCAGATTTCTGACAGAGTCTCCTGGCTGGTTTGCCTCTAATCTTTCTCCCTTCCAATCCCATCTAAGATGCTGCCAGACTTGTTTTCCCAGAACCGCTTTCATCATACCAACTTCCTTCCTCCAGAACCAATTTGCTTATCACATGCAATCCAAATTCGAATTGCCTCCCAGCCCCTGAGCAGCCATTCCCGTCTCTTTATCCCATCCTGTCTCTCTCTGTTCAATTCATAACTTCTTCTTTCAGGCCAGAATCTTCCCTTCTTACTCCACACTTTTGTGTGTGTTGCCTTCTCCACCTGAAATGCCTTCCCCTCTCCGATTCAAATCTGAAACATCCTTGGGGTTCAGCTCCACCCCCTTTATTGGCCGTCCCTCCAGGCCTCACCCAGGCTCTGCCCCATCAGGAGCCCCAGACTGCTCTCTGCCCCCCTTGCCACGGTCTCTCCACAGGAGGCATTACATCAGCCCCAAGCCTTCTGTTAGACAATGTTTGCTTTGCCATCACAGCTCATGATCACGCTGTTTACAGTGGGTCGAGTTGACCCAAATGTCCCTTCAGACCTCATCTACTCAATTTTTCACTTTACTGGTCCAAACTCTCGGGCCTGACCTCTGTGGAGCTTTCAGACCTCACCTTTAGCTCATCTCTAGATATGACAGGACCTGCACGTTCTGCCTGCACCCAGATGACCCCTGGCCAGAATGCCCTGCTTGCTAGACCCTCGCTCTTGTTGGTGTATGGTTATGCAGTCCTATCTCTGCCCAAGATTCAGTTTCATTTCTTCCCCCGGGAACTTTTTTGGTGCATTCCAGAACTTTCTTCTTTCCCTTCACTCACCTTCCATTAAACCTAATTGTTTCTAGGTGTGGCAGTTTGATCCCTACAATGAAGCTGTTAGCTTCTTGATGGGAAACCATGGCATCTTCTTTTCCTGGACACCCACATCAGAGGACCCAGTGTTATACACTAGGTGCTCACCAAGACACAACTGGTTGTCCTATTTTGTCTCACACCATGCACCCGGCCATCATTCTTCTAGATTCCCTTTAAAAGTTCTGGATCAGGGATCGGGAGACCTGGGTTCTACACCCAACTTTGCCATGTACGTACTTTGTTTTCCTGGTTGAGTCTCTTAATTGTTATGAGCCTAAGTTTTCTCAAATGTAAGATGCTAAGAATAATTCCTACCTGGTCACCTTATATATTGGGGTAAAGGTCAACAGAGTGTCAATATGCGTGAAAGACTTGATCGTAAGCTTAGTTCACTCACTCACTCAATTATTCAATGGACACCATAGAAATGACAAAGCTGTTATGGGATGATGAGACAAGAATTTTCAATCCCATGAAGTTATTTTCATGGAATAATTTCCATGAGAAAATGGGAAGGCAAAAACAAAATTTTCTTCATAGAAACTAACTAATGGCAACACGACTAGAAACCAATACTAAAAGTTTTGACAGGGGTGAGCCTTTGGAAGCATAGATTTGGTTTACTAATAAAAGACTTCATCTTGGGTAAAGAGAGGGGACAGTTGGGGTTCTGATGGGTACAGCAAAGTTGGGAAATGCTTCAAAGGTGGGTAAGACCTTGTTTTGTACATTCCCAATCCCCAGTGCCCATGAGGCCAGCTGCTTTCTGCAGTCCTCTTTAGGCAGAACCCCAGTAGGTTGCTAAAATACCTGATGGTTTTTTGTTTGTTTGTTTTTTGGCGGTACGAGGGCCTCTCACTGTTGTGGCCTCTCCCGTTGCGGAGCACAGGCTCCGGACGCGCAGGCTCAGTGGCCATGGCTCACGGGCCCAGCTGCTCCGCGGCATGTGGGATCCTCCCGGACCGGGGCACGAACCTGTGTCCCCTGCATCGGCAGGCGGACTCTCAACCACTGCGCCACCAGGGAAGCCCGAGAAACTGACTCTTTACACACAGTGGATGTCTAGGGCGGCAGGGCTTCATTCTGCCCTGAAGCCCTGGCTGGAGAAGGTGAGATGCCGACCAGTGGATGTGTTTCTCAGTGAGGCCAGCAGCACGTGGTCGACCAAAACCAATAGGGCCCCTGTTTCTTTGCTGCCACCAAGGGCAAGGGGGCAGGAGGGACTTTCTTTACTCAGGAGCACCGCCTTAAGGAACTCAGTCGATTTTCTATACCCCTGTGTCCACATTTCCCTCGCTGCCCTACTCTCTCCAGGGAGCATCCCTTTTCCTCACCTTCTCCCTGACTTGCATCACAATCAGACCATTCAACCCAAACTCTCTACTCTGCACTCAGGTATGCATTTCACTCAGCTGAAGATTTTCACGGGCACAACTGCATGGCATTCAGTTCTTTCTGTACTTATTGCAAGTCTTAAACAATCCTTTTCAAGTCCATCCTTTTGCAAAGTTCTCCAGGCCCTGAGCCCAGCGCTCGGCAGAGCTCCGAGCCCAGGCTGTGGCTTCTCTAAGTCTAGAGTGACGCTCTTCCCTGGGCTCCTAGGGTCCCAGGCCCGGCCTGCGGTTAAAATGATCATCAAGTCACCACCTCCTGTCATCCTACAGCTTCTGAAGTAGGAACCCGTAGGAACCCATCTTCTCTTTATTCCCTGTCCTTGGCCTACACCTTTCTAAGGGTGGGTCCCTAGCCTGTAACCTTGTGGTGCTACAGCTGCATTCCATCTCTTTCCTGCCCTTCCTGTCTTGCCTTTATTCCTTTATTCAGTTCTCTCTGACCCCTCTTCACACTCCATCTCCATTCGGGGATACAGCTCATCGTCACTGGTTTTGTCACTTCTAAAACAGACCTCTTTACAGCTTCACAACACATTACTGAATGATAAAAGCAACCCCTATACTTCAACTCCCTTATTTATAATTTTTTTTTTTTGAGGTACGCGGGCCTTTCACTGTTGCGGCCTCTCCTGTTGCAGAGCACAGGCTCCGGACGTGCAGGCTCAGCGGCCATGGCTCACGGACCCAGTCGCTCCGCGGCATGTCGGATCTTCCCGGACCGGGGCACGAACCCGCGTCCCCTGCATCGGCAGGCGGACTCTCAACCACTGCGCCACCAGGGAAGCCCCCTTATTTATAATTTGGATATTGAGATTCAGAGTAGCTTGCTCCACAGCTCAAAAATCACCTTTGCATAGTTTTCTTTGGCAAGAAAACTTTTTATCAAATACAAGCCATTCACTGGCTGGCCATATGAACGTTCCTGGAAGGGCCATCCCCCGTGTACAGCCTAACCATTCCTGGGTGCTACTGTCTGTCTCCTGGGGAACCAATAACGGGCGGGAGTGGGGAGAAGGCAGCATCGGGGGAAAAAGAAAAGCATTGGGGGCTTCAAGTGGGACATCGTAGACATATGAGAAAAGTAAACACAATTTTCTGACTTAGAACTTCAGAACACACTCAAATAAGTATTATTTGCGTGACCACAGCTGACTTTGCTGTCATGTCTACCACAGGACATGTGCTTTTCCCTTACACACGATTCAGACTTTCTTCAAATCCTTTCTGAAAAAAGAAATAAGAGAAACAGAATTAAAATCATTGTTTGCTCTCTGCCCACAGGCCATGGGGACAGAGGCTGATCTGAGGTCTGCTGTTGCCATATGGCCTCCAGGGCTTTTTACACTGGTGAGTTGGACCTTGCACCTGTGATCACTTGTCCTCCACAGCCCAGGTGTTTCCAAATCCTATTTCGATGGCTGAACTCATTTGGGACTCACAGTTCTGTAGGCCGGTGCTGAGAATGGAGTCAGGCTGCCTCGTGCCCAGGGCTAGCCAGTCTAGATACTTAACAAGGAAAGAATTATTCCAAGAAACAGAAGGTATCTGAGTTTCCCTGGCAGATCCGGTGACAGAGAAACTCCCAGCCCTCAGATCTTGGCAGGAGATAGGAAGTGGCTTGAGCACCAACAAGGGGAGCTGTGTACAATGGAAGGAAACAGAATCTGAATAGTCCAAAGAACATAAACGTGGACGTTCCCTTCTCCGATTTGCTGTCTCACATTCCACAGGCTCATGGCTTCTAACAGACACTCTTTTTTTTTAATTAAAAAATTTATTTATTTATTTATTTATCTTTGGCTGCATTAGATCTTTGTTGCTGCTCACGGGGGCTACTCTTCGTTGTGGTGCTTGGGCTTCTCATTGTGGTGGCTTCTCTTGTGGAGCACGGGCTCTAGGCACACGGTTTTCAGTAGTTGTGGCTCGTGGGCTCTAGAGCACATAGGCTCAGTAGTTGTGGCACATGGGCTCAGTAGTTGTGGCTCTCGGGATCTAGAGTGCAGGCTCAGTAATTGTGGCACATGGCTCAGTAGTTGTGGCTCTCAGGCTCTAGAGTGCAGGCTCAGTAGTTGTGGCGCACAGGCTTAGTTGCTCCGCGGCATGTGGAATCTTCCCGGACCAGGGCTTGAACCCGTGTCCCCTGCGTTGGCAGGCAGATTCTTATCCACTGAGCCACCAGGGAAGCCCCTAACACTCTATTTGGGACAATCCCGGGGTGTGCTGGTACGCTGGCACTGGGTGGGGGTGGAGCAGGTCATCTGTAATATTTGTGGACTTCTGTGGTGTAAAGACTGCCCCCATGGCTGACTTCTAGCCACCAACAGTTGAACTCCTGGCTTGCAAAATTCCTGATTATTTAACCACTAGCCCCTGAAAGCTGGTATAAGCCACCAGCACACCACTGGATAACACATTAGAAACCATGGAGTTTAGACATTAGATACTGGATAACACATTAGACACTGGATAACACATTAGAAACCAATAAGAGTCTCTTCTGCAGAATCCCTGACAACTCTTCATCAAAGCTCCGTCTAATCCTCCACTGATGAGCTGCTCACTGAGTCCCAATCTGCTCACCCTAGAATCCCCTAGGTGTGCCCAGTGGAAGAGTGCAGGATAAATCTACCTGTCTGGGGTGGTGTCTTCAACATGGCAGCCCTCTACATATTTAGACAGTTACCATAAACCTGGAGGTGTTTCTTCTCCTTACTAAACAAACATCCTCAGGTTCTTCAATCACCACCCTTCACATCAAAAGTAAAACTGGCCCCCCACAATAAAATGAAAAGAAAATGTTCTGTATGTAACATGACCCAAATATGATTCAATGAGAATCATATGCCTATCATCTCCCTTGTTCTAAATACTACGTTTTTCTTACTCTGTCCTAAGGTTGCATTAACTCTTTTGATAGCCATCCTATACCAACGACTCATCCTTACACAACTGTCTTTCCCAAAGCCCCCCAACCCGGCCAACCCTGCATCCCAAAGTCTTTTAATATATTCCACAACTAATTCAGGTTTCTTCCATCAATTGATTTTTAAAAACACCATATGCTATGACTATATTATTCTTACTAAATGTTATATGGTGAGCTTGGCTCGTGCTTCTGTCCTACTGAGATCTTTTCCAATTTTCCAGTAACGTAGTTATTCTTCCACAGTCTGTGTTACCCACAAACTTGATAAACAAGCCTTTTATGTCTTCATCCAATTCACTCACTTTGACAGAATTCTGCAGCAGCTGTAAAAGACCTCCTTCTACACTGAACGATTCTTTAACCCATGATCTTTGAGTGTGTTCCTCCCACCAGCTAAAATCCACCAACTCTACCACTGTCCAGTCCATATTTCTTCATCTTGCTCCTAGAGTTTCAAACACCTGTCAAATGCTGAGCTGAAATCTAGGATGTACTTTTAGCAGAAAAGCACTATATAAAGGTAAGGATTTGCCTATGATCCACCCCACTCCCCTGCAGATCTATCCCTCCAGAAGTGTTACGAAGAAAATAACGGGGACCTTATGATGGTTCCATAGCTGCTCATAAACCACTTGCCAATTAACCCCTTTTAGAATCTTCCTGGGAATTAACAACAGGTTTACCACCCGGGTTCTCACCCAGGTTCCCACAGATCTCTCTAGCTCACTCTCTTGTGTGTTACAGCCAAACCAAGCTTCCTGAAACGCCACTTTCTTTATGTCGCCCCGTGTTCAAGACGCTCCTGGCCCCGCCACCCGACCTGGCCACCGCCCATCTTCGGCTCTATGTCTGGTGCCTCTCGTCTGTCCACTGCTGGCTACACTAAGTCCTGCTTCCACCACCCTCAGCCCGTAAACTCTCCCTGCCTTCTGCCCTGCTCATTCCTTCCTACTCTTCAAGGTGCACCTCAAGCCCCTTCCTCCATGAAGCTTTCCTCTCAATTCTGTTCCTCACTGACCTTTGCCTTCTTTATATACTATTCATTTGAATGTTTACAGCTGTGGAGTCATAGAATAATGGCCTTTACAACCTGGAAGACTGGACTGGAGACCACCAGGCCGAGCTCTCCCTTTAGATTTAGAAGGGAGTTTACACCCAGAGATGCAGCAGCACGTGTAGCTGGAGGGCCCCAGGGCCTGGGCCTGAGTGACTGTGCTGCCACAGAGCTGGGTGACACAGCCCATGGGCTCCTCAACTGCCTGAGGCTCAGATACCAGACTATAGAGCAAGTTCTGTAGAAAGAGCCACACGCCTGTTGGCTGCCGGTGGTATCACTAGTACCCTCAGCTAGAGGGTGAAAACCTTAGAGTTAACTGTGCATGGAGAGGGGCTTCATTTAGCTTTAAATAGTGCTATTTATAAGCATTAGGGGCCAAACTTTAAATAACAGCTACAGGTAAAACTGGGTTCATGAGACATTAGAAACAAACAAACAGAAAACATGTGAAAGCTAAATTCAGTTAGACTCTGGGGTACAATTTGACTTTGAGAGACTAGCACTTTCCACCTTCCAACCCTGGAAACTAGCGACAGAGTAACTGATAAGAAGTAACTAGCCCAGAAACCTCCTACACTCTTATCTCCAGCTCCCCTCAAGCCCACCTTTGTTTTGAGCGCGCTCCGTCCAGCAACTGTCACCAGCAGAAGGAAGTGGTACCTGGGCCTCCCTCCAAGAGGCTGCTCCCATGGGGACTGTGCCTCCTCACACTTGGTCACTGGCTTCACTGCCACCCCCACTTCATGCCTAAACACCCAGGCTTCTCCTAACTGAAAAAACCCTCACGGTAGTAATCACCCTGCTTTCATCTTCCTTTTTCCCCTGTCATCTGCGTTTTTCTTGTCCTCCTTTCTCAACTACTCCAATAAGTTTTTTCCCCTGAAAACTCTCTCCCTCATCCCTACAGCATGGCTTCTGTCTGCGCTGCTGTGTTAGAACATTCCTGCGGAGGCCAAGGAGCGTCCCCTCTGGGGGTCTCTGCGGCGGCAGTGATGTGGGTCTGAGGCCACACTACGGCCCTATTTCTCTGCTGGCCCTTTTCCCCTCTCCACCACCGACTTAATCCTCCCCTTGACTTTCAACTGCGTTTTCCTTCTGAGTGCGCACTCGTCCAAAGCACACAAGACTGACAAATCTAATCTCTGCTCCTAACTGCTCCTGAATTCTATACCTTAATTGTCCAAATGAACATTCTACTGATACTGGATGGAGACAACACACCATACAAGCAGCTCGGAATCCCTCTTCTGTCTTATTATAGGTACTCTGTCCCCAGCCTGTCATCAACACCAACACAACAACGGTTTCCAAATGCTTAAAATTCCTTTCCCTTGGTTACCCTTCCTTCTTCTTATCTCACATTCAATACTTTATGAAACCCAGCAGATTCCTTTTCTGTAAAAGATCTAACGTTGCTGTGTCTTCCCCCATTTTCTCAGGAGACACCCAAGCTATGCAGGCACTGACCCAGCTCTTCTGCCTGGACTCCTGTCTTCAGCCCCTGGCCACATTCATCAATCAATTCACGCCCTAGTCACAATTATTATTCCATTACCCACTTTCCAGAAATCTACAACTGCTCTTTATTCTCACTACGTTACCAAACTCATCCCCTGTTAAATTAGTACCTGGTACTTAACTTTCTCTTACATATATAGTCACCCCAGCTGGGACACCCAGGGCTCAGCTAACCTGACCCTGCTGCTCATCTGAGGATCACCCAGGACTGGGGTTTCAGTGCAAATGCTCATGGTGAGACCTGTTCATTTTGAGCTTTGAGAACGTTCCTCAGTTGTTCTGTTTCCAACGAGACTGTAAGCTCTTTAAAATCAGTAAGTCAGGGCTTCCCTGTTAAAAGTCAAAGGTCAGTCCATGTCATTTTATGGACTGGCAAATATCGTGTTCTTCCTTGAAGTTTTAACTAGACAGATAAGACACTCCAGAAGGAACTGTCCCACTGTGTGACTCTCTGGGGGTTGGTAACGGACTCCCAGAAAGTGCAGCCATTCTTTGCGGGCGCCACAAACAGACACAGTCATTTGCTAAATGGCACCATGAGACACCTTATTTTTCATGCTATGACCTGCAGTCATTTTGACTGATCCTTTCAATTCCTCCTTAAAGTGGTATGGAACAAAAACATGCTAGAAAGTGTATTCAAAAACCTTGTAACAATATTAAAAAACTACATTAAAAAAAAATCTGGGGGCTTCACTGGTGGCGCAGTGGTTGAGAGTCCACCTGCTGATGCAGGGGACATGGCTCCAGGAGGATCCCACATGCCTTGGAGCGGCTGGGCCCGTGAGCCATGGCCGCTGAGCCTGCGCATCCGGAGCCTTTGCTACGCAACGGGAGAGGCCACAGCAGTGAGAGGCCCGTGTACCGCAAAAAAATAATAATAATAAAAAAACAAAACATCTGTATTGCCACTCTAACACAAAAGTTTTTCACTTACAATTTTTTATGTAGTCGTAATCACAGTCCACGTACAATTTTGCTTTCTTTCGTCACTGATAGTTTGTAATTACTCTTGTATACTTTTGATCTTTATACTTATAACCCAGACTCCACCCAACTATTAATATTCCATTTTCAAACTTTTATTCTTCATTGCTCATTTGCCGATTCTGTTGTCTCTAATATTCAATTTTTAGAAAAAACAGTTGGATAATTATATATATGCATACAGCTTTTAAAAATCAATTATTTGTAATTTTAAGGAATGAGATTATCGGATGAAAGGATATAAATATATTTATGGCTGCTGTTATAATTTGCCAAGTTGATCTTTAGTAGGATTGTACAAACATATAGTTTTAAATTCAATTTTATAATTTTTGATCTACCTCTTGTGTTGGGTCACTGCTGCAGGGTCCTAAAATAGTGACTGCCATTTCAGAAACGGCATTGACTTGCTGGCTTTTGTAATAAGAAAAACAATAACAAAGGGAAAGCTCTCACCAAAAAAGCCATATATCCTGGAAAAAGTTTGTACATTTGTACAATGTACAAAACATATTGGTTAATCTCCTTTACACACAGAACAATCTGGTTTCATATGTAATAAGTTGTGAATGCTTTCTATTTTACCTGGGTTATCTTTTAGGTAAGACAGAAGAGAGCATTTATTTACACATAAATCAAAATTAACACTATCTTATGCAACAACAGTTAGATAACTTACTATTAACCAAGTAAGTCTGATTAATGCTACATGTTGTGGGAAACAGACATGATTTACTTTTTATTTAACTGGTGTCTGGTGAGACATCACTCACGTAAAGCACTGGTAAGTGTGCTTTATCACATTTATTTCTTCTAGATTGACTAGAAGAAATTAATAAATGAAATCAATTCTATTAGAGTTTAATGCCATTAATTTTGTGATTAAAATTACAAATGTTAATTCAGATTTTCTAGGACTGTCTGGCTAACGTTAAAATTGCACATTTGATTGGATATTAGCTGTTCTATTTCGTTGAGACAAAATCCAGCTTTGAATCCAAGTGGTTAAAAACGGTGAAGTAAAAAAGGACTGATGACTATCCTTTATTCCTCTAAATGTAACTATTTACACTGATTGGCTTTTGTCTATATGCCTTTCAACTGTCAAGATATTTTGAAAATAACGGACCATGGAAGAATTCACGAAGTGGCAGGATCAACTTAACCTGTGCTTTCTAATGCGAGGTGTAGAATTTACAGAAGGGCCAATTCAATTTTCTTATCAAAAACAAAACCAAGAACATGGCCTTAAAATCCCTTCCTTTGGGTTAATTAATCCCTTTAGCTAACAACTACTTTAAAAAATGGAGGTTTATCATTCTGACTAGGGAGTGACCTTTCTGGAAGAATCTCAGAGCCCTCCTCCCACTCAGGAGGCCACAGTCTATCCCCTAGGCCAGTGGGTCACTGTGTACTCAGCCTGCTGTTCAGTCATTTAAAAGGATGAACCATAAACAGAAGCCCCGATCTCTCACTTTGAGGAGCTGGTGATCTGGCAGGGGGGATAGCTACACTGACTTCACATAATTAAAGACAGCGGTACCATTCATAAGCCCATTTTTTTCTTTTGTAACAGGGAAAGATCTTAAAAATTGTCTTCTTAAATCCAGCTTTTCAAGACTCATTTGTGAATGAGAAAACAAGACTATAAAAGGTTCTCCATAAATTATCTGATGAGTATGGTTCTTACACAGATGATATATGGCAAGTGGAGGGATGACCTGAAACCACGTAAACGCAATGGGAAATTCCTAGGTGCCACCGAATTGTTTCACGAGCAACGATACTACCACAGTCACACACACACAAAAACTAAGTGATGAAGTAGAAAAGCACTAAAGCCTAGGATAACCAAATAGATTGTATCTCAAAAAAGACTTCAATAATGTGAAACTACATCAACTAGGATGGGAAAAAATAGTCTACAAACATTATAAATGTGCTAGTGTGGCTTTTAGAGGAAACTGATGAAATATAAAGAGCTATTGACGGCAGTCATACGGCAATGAGGTCAGCACAACAGCTAGGCACAGGCGTACCTGGCTGAATCTTAAACTGGGATCACTAAGCTTTATTTATGTCTTGCAATGCCCATCATTTTCATCTTCTATTTATGGAGATTCCAAGACAGAGCAAGACGTGGCACAATTAACAGGTTAAATGTATTTTTTACTAGCTCTACTAAAAGATTTGGTTTAAATTACCCTCAAATTGCTTTCAGACATTGGGCAAGTGAGAACTGATACGGTAAACGCTAATTTCAACTCTCATGATGGGTTTGAGAAGCCGGCCTGAGAAGGTTCAGAAGTCATGCAAGAAGCTGTTCTTCCTTCAGTGGACACCTCTCCCCGCACAACTGGTGGAGGGGTGCAGAGTCAAAGGGTCCCCCCAGGTCTGCACCCTGATTAAGATTCTGGACTCTCAGGTGGCAGGAGGGACACGATGTAATTCCTGATCATTCCCGTAGCCGGCAGTGGAGGGGGAGCTGCACCTCTCACTCCTGATATTCAGATCGGATTGCTTTCAGCCAAGTTTAAGTATCTTCCAGCTTTGATGATAACTTGAAAAGCAACATTCTTAAAACCCACAATTTGAAACAGTGAACCAAAGGAGTAATTTGTGACAGAAAGGACATTAAGGTATTTTCATAATACTTGAAAACGAAGTATTACAACTGGAATTTGGTGAAGTGAAATTGGCACGTCAAACACAATAGAAGACTGTAAGAGTGAAAGGTAGAATAACTAAAAGAAACAGTAATTATACCCAAGACAGGTTTATAGAAAACCACACTGGTTAACTTTGTATTTATAGACTTGAAAAGAACTGCGAATGTGACATTTTCTCTAATATTGTGATTACTCTGCACCCATCTTTATGCCAGTCTCTAAAATTGATACAGCCACTATGGAGAACAGTATGGAGGTTCCTTAAAAAACAAAAAAAGAGAACTACCATACGACCCAGCAATCCCACTACTGGGCATATACCCTGAGAAAACCATAATTCAAAAAGAGTCATGTACCAAAATGTTCATTGTAGCTATATTTACAATAGCCAGGACGTGGAAGCAACCTAAGTGTCCATCGACAGATGACTGGATAAAGAAGATGTGGCACATATATACAATGGAATATTACTCAGCCATAAAAAGAAACGAAATTGAGTTATTTGTAGTGAGGTGGATGGACCTAGAGTCTGTCGTACAGACTGAAGTAAGTCAGAAAGAGAAAAAAAATACTGTATGCTAACACATATATATGGAATCTAAAAAAAAATAAAGATAATAAAGATGCAGACGTAGAGAATGGACTTGAGGACATGGGGAGGGGGAAGGGTAAGCTGGGACGAAGTGAGAGAGTGGCATGGACATATATACACTACCAAATGTAAAACAGATAGCTAGTGGGAAGCAGCCGCATAGCACAGGGAGATCAGCTCGGTGCTTTGTGACCACCTAGAGGGGTGGGATAGGGAGGGTGGGAGGGAGACGCAAGAGGGAGGAGATATGGGGAGTTATGTATATGTATAGCTGATTCACTGTTATAAAGCAGAAACTAACACACCATTGTAAAGCAATTATACTCCAATAAAGATGTTAAAAAAAAAAGTGTTGAATGCAGATCAGAAAGTCAAAGCCGATTGAGAACTATTTATACGATCTGTGTGCCCACATGGATTGGACTCCATTACAGTGCTTTCAGTTGTGAGTAAAGTTGTAATGAAGTGACTTCAATGTATTTATTAGAAACGGGCTTTGCCAGACTCTGAGCTTTGAGTGCTACAGTTCAGATGGGCAACGCAGACTATTTTAATTATTCCCATTTGTTCACTGTAGGCAGACCTCAGAGATATTTCAGGTTTGGTTCCAGAACACAGCAATAAAGTGAGTCACACGAATTTTTCGTTTCCCAGTGTATATAAAAGTTATTTTTACATGATACTGTGGGCCTATTGTGCTTAAGAAAAGTACTTTATTGCTAAAAAATGCTAACCATTATCTGACAATGCAGGGTTGTCACAAACCTTCAATTTGTAAAAACTGTAATATCTGTGAAGCGCAATAAATCAGGGTATGCTTGTATTTATAGATCTAGTTTAAAATGACACATTTGAATTTTAACATTATAATACCTTGTTCTGGATTTTTGTAAAACAATTTTTATTAATTTCTTATAGTTTGTCTACAGCTCATTCATTTGTTCATTAATTCGTTCATTCAATATTTAATCTAGTGATCACAATGCATGCTGGGCACTGTTTTAGATGCTAGAGATAATACAGTGAATAAAACAGACACACCCACTGCAAACCTCCCTGCCCTCATGGAATTTACATTTTACCTCATATAACACACGGAATGTTAACAGAGTTGATTAGCTGTTGACTTAGTGATTTGAAAATATGTTACATTTATTTAAGCTGGCATGAAATTATACAATATCTTTGATATGGAAGACTAGTCAGGCTTATAAGAATAACTGGGAAAGTTTTAAATATGTCATATCAACTAGTCAATTACTGGAGAAAGGTCAGTTCAAGTCCTGACTTCAGAACATAAGGACTTAAAAGTAACATTTTTATTAATTCTGGGGTCAATTAAGATCATTAAACCAGAATCATGATTTATTTAGTCATTGTGGGTTGTCCTCCACATGACTACCTCATCTTTAACTCCTATCATAGTTATAAAGAATTTACACTTTTACTATCCTCAGACATGGTATGATTTAGTATTTTATAACGTATTCAGTATCCTCCTTGCAAAAACAATAACGCAAGTTGGAACAAAGCCTAGAAGGCAAAATTACCACCTGCAACAATTAAGACAAATATTTTAACAGCCATAAATCTGTCTAGAACAGAAAGTCCTAGTGGTTAGAACAGTGGTGATTAGAAAAGCAGTGGTTAGAACATTTTTATGGAAAAAAAAAGGAGGGAGAGGGGAGGTTGGGGGAGAGGATGGCCAGTAAATGACATTAGAGACCTACAGAGTCACCCCACCTGCTCCGAGGCCTGGGTAGAGGTGAAGATTGGGCAAAGGATGAGCTGACAACGCCGAGACTGAAAAGAGTGTCAGTCGGGAAGAAACAGAAGGAGCATGTTGGCTGGCAGCAAACGAAGGGAGTGGTGGCAGTCTCCTGACCTTGACAGTGATGTACTCTCGCTCTCATTCATATTCTGTCAGTTCTCTCTCTCCCTCACAGAGGAAAAGTCAGGCAGCCACCAGTGCTCTGAGCACACTGCCAAATCCCCCCTCCCCGAGCAGCAGCCCAGCATTGTCTGCTTCTTTTTATAAGATGAAATGCGGGAGCCCCTGGGGACTGAGGTCTGTGCGGCTACCTGTGTGAGGCTCTGGGCGGGCTGGGGTCGGGTGGAGATGCTGGCCGGGCTGTGGCCCCAGGTGTTTGCATTCGAATTCCCTCTCACTGTTTCAAGTGGGTCTTTGCTGTCCTTCTACCTGCAAGGGCAGTAGGTACCCTAAAGAAGTCTATTTTTAAAATGTTTATCTCCGGCACACTGTCTGGCACCGGGTAAAGCCCATTCATAGAGGGTGGTGTTCAAACACCTGCTGTCTTTCGGTTTTGGGATCTTCAGTATAAACGTAGTAAAGAAGCTATATATAGCCAAAAATGACAGTGATGCCGATAACCAAAATGTGTGTGGCTCTTCACAGTTTATAAGGCGTCTTCCCCGACACCCTCTCTTCCGTCCCTCAGAGCTGTGCTGAAGGCGGCTTATGGGTTCAGTGAGGTCAGATTTCACACTATGCAAAGTGAGGGGAGATTTTTGTTTTTCATCTTTTAATCCTCTTCCGTTATCCACATAGAAAGCAGCAAGAAAAATTAAACGAGAAACTGCTTGGTGTTGATTAGGTAAAATGGTGACTTAAACAAAGGAGAGATCCGTAAGGACAAGACAGCCCGAATCCATCCAGGGAGCGAGGTGTGAGCGGAGCCTGAGCAAGGAAGGTGTTGCAGGGAACGCGGTAGAGAGAGGGCCTTCGTCTGGGGATAAAGTAGGAACAGGGGCACAGAGAGGGGAGCCAGACCGGCTCGAACAGAACAGTAAAAGCAGATCTCAGGCAGACTGGCCTAGTCTGGCCCCGAGTAGCAAACCTGGCATGGACGGAATGCTGCTCCTTTCCACGAGAGGAAGAAAAAGGAACACGGTAATCATACTAATCAATTAGTCTTCTGTTTCCAACCTCAATTACCAGAGCAAATTAATTACTTCATTAAGTAGGAGATTCTCCCTTGATTCCAGTCATTAATGAATATTACTAAGTAAAACTGGATTTGTATGTCTAAAACTTTCGCTTTTCATACCCTTGACAGGGCTTAGGGTCAAGACGAGAAAGAGGTGCTGGATATGAACTTGGGACTCCAGCCCTGGCCATCACCTTCCCTCCGTCCAGCCAGGCTCTTCTCTGTAAGAACCATCGAACTGAACTGTCCTTGGAATCCAGATGCCTTAAGCGTCTGCCTCTATCAGTCTTAAAACTAACCCTGGGTTAAGTGCTCTCATCTTTTCTGTATTTGTGCTGTGTCTAATTTTAGTTTTATTGTACCAAAATGACTGACGTGGGTTTAACTGCTTTCTCAGATGGGTGTTGGTTCATCCGACGGACAGATGCTCGCTCCTACACTTATTAGCCTGGTGCGTTCTGACTAATTTATGGAACGAGGTAGGGTACGTTTTCTCCAGCAACACATCCTGCTCAGTGACTGTATCATCACCAAACATTTCAAAGTGACTGTAGCTATGTTAAAAATACTAGCTAACCACTGAGAGAGGTGTGGCGGGCTGAAGTCCCTGGCCCCAGGGTATGGACAGCTTGTGAGGCGGGACACACACCTACCAACAAACAACACGAAAAGTCAGGGCCTGGCCAGCTGGGTGGGGCTGACTTGAGTTTTTTGGAAGGAGCTTTGAGGTGGACCCTCAAACTAGTGCTAAGAGCTAGGAGAGGGCAAGGGTTTCCAGTCCAGGGACAAAGTGTGACAAGCCAACTCTCTGCTGAGACTCAAAACAACCTACTTCCTTCAATGATGCCTCAACAGATGGCTGCGCTACGCTCCTCCTCGGTGGTTTTCCTACACCCAGTTCCTTCCCCAGTATGAATCACTCCCACAGCAACGTTCCCAAACTACACGTCCCATCAGGTCAGTCCCCTGCTCTGGAGGACCAAGTACAGGCTGTCACCCTAAATTAATATGGTCCTAAGGTAACTGTATTCATCCTGGTTCCTTCGTCTGAGTAGAGGCCAGCAATCTCCTTCTGCAAACGGACAGGTGATAAATAATTCTGGCTCTCAGGCCACACTGTTGCAACTATTCACCTTGGCCGGCCTGGCGTAAGAGTAGCCACAGACACCTGGCAATGAGTGGACGGGGCTGCCTTGTGGGCCGTGGTTTGCTGACCCTTCTGTAGACATCCCAAGGCTGGGCCCAGCCATGCTGAGCCCTTGGCCGTCCCCCTTGGGCCTTCCAGCCAAGAGACCAACCTCCTTCCACGGAGTCCCCTCACACTCATTACTGGCTGTCAACATCCCACACGCTCTTCTGCCTGCCTCAAAGGCCCCTCCACTGTTACACCCGTCTGCTCCCCCAACCAGCCCCTTCAGCAGACATTTGTGGGCCGCCCACTGTGTGCTCAGCGCCAGGTATACAGAGTGGAAGGCTGGTCCCGCATGGGAGCGTTAGAGTCTAGTAGGGGTGACAGACAGGTGAGGATGATCTCAACAGCACGGAGGACCCGGATGAAGCTCCCCTGCCTCTGACCTGCCACGGCACCTGCTCTCTACAACGAAACACCTCGCGCTTCCGCATCTACACCCTGGAGTTGAGGCCCCTCCGGAGAAGACACCTCACATGGTTCTGTGCACACAGTGGGTACTCAAAAAACAGTTAATAGAGTGAATTAAAATTTAAATTAATAGTGCCTCATGTCTACCTGACACATGCATACAAATTTTAGAACTTTAAATAAGAAACTACTGTATAGCACAGGGAACTCTACTCAATATTCTGTAATGACGTATATGGGAAAAGAACCTAAAAAAGAGTGGATATGTGTACATGTATAACTGATTCACTTTGCTGTACAGCAGAAACTAACACAACAGTGTAAATCAACTATACTCCAATACAGCTGAATTAAAAAAAGGTGTATCGAACCCACTGTGCACCTCAGATTTAAGCAATGCTATACGTCAATTATATCTCAGTGAGGCTGAAAAGAATTTTAATGAATTTTTAAAAAATAATAAAAAATTTTAGAACTTTAATATTTTTCAATAAATATAATACAATGTTACGGTGAGGGGACCGATTTCCGAAGAACAGGACCATAAAAGAAACCGGAAATAAGTAGGAGCTGGAGGCTGACGTACGTATTTTTTTACGTATCTGTCAAACAACAACAACACGACAGCTCTGTGACCATCCTTCTAGCTGGCGAAGTGACTCTTATTCTGTGGACATGCACTTGCGAAGATTACCCTGAGGAGACGTGGCCACTCCGAGTAGATTAGAGAAGTGGAAATGGGGCTATGGAATCGTATTAGGAACGCCATGTGCTTGGAGGGACCACCTTTAAACTAAACCGCCTATCAAAACACCTTCACGGGGCACTGCCAGTTATAAATGTGCTATACTCGACTGGGAGAAAATTCCGTGAGAGCTTACAAAACCTCACTAGAAGCATTAAACATTCCTAGCCGTTTCGGTATTTGTCATTCAGCAAATGTTAATGTTTCTTTTTGTATTCCTACTGAAGCTTGAAATTAACATGGCTTTTTGTTTATTTCTTCATTTCTGCACTCTTGTCAGCTCATCTCAGGAATGTACTTTGTTAGCCGGCTGCTGCAGAGCCAAAAAAAAAAAAAAAGCCTCAAGACATTCATACCCTGACTAGTAAAAGGCTCTGCGTGAAATTACATTTGTTCTTTAACCTCTCAGAAATAGAACCTTCCGCTTAAAGTAAATATTTAACACCTAGGACGCCTTTATCAAGAAACATTTTGAGACATACATTAGTCTCTCTCGGTCCCCCAAAGCCAGAACCCTGGCGGTGCAAAGTTCTCTGCAGATGATGCCGAGGGACCGTGTGTACAGGGTATGTAGGCTGGAAAGCAGGGGTGAACACAGAATTTTCTAAGGCAAACTGATCTCTGAAAAACACCCCTCCCCCTCCCCAAGACTCTTTAAGTCTTGTATTTTCAAACCACTCTGGATGCAGGTCCCAGGGAAGGTCCTCTCTGCCCCAGGGCTGTTTGTGTTGGATCCAGACTGCTTCCCAAGGACCGACTCCGCAAAGCCTCCCCCCAGCTGGGAACCTGATTTACACCCCAGCTTAGCTGCTGCCCTGACAGCGCTGGTGGGCATGGGGCCTTCAGAAGGAGAGCCCTGACCTGGGGCACTTGGGAGGGAGCAGCCTCTGGCTCAGGTACCCAATATTGAGTTTATGTTGCTGACTTAAAATCCTGCCTCACAGGGTGCCGCCGTGGGTGTTTTGGGGACGCTGCTGTATGAAGGCTTTTGTGGCGGCAAGGGGTTGTTTTGAAAAGTATAGACCGTGACAGGCATGGGTACTGAACACCCCCAGTAACAGAATTATCAGAGTCCGTACCCCAAACTGGCTTGAAGAATGCCTCAAATGTGGCAAACCATTTTTAACTTGATGTTAAGATTGGCCATGAGTCTTCAGAAGACAGAATCTTTCTCCATCTGTGGGTATGTGTATGTTTAAATATGCTTGCTGAACTTCCCAGCCAGGACAGAAGGGCACAGCCCCCCCACACCCCGGCTCAGAACGTGGCACCTGATAAAGCTCAGAGGACAGCCACCGATGGTGGCTCTGCGTGTCCTTTTAAGGCCGTTTCCACGGGCTGTGTCTCCCGCCTGTCACGAGGACCCTGCTTAGACCACAGGGCCCCTGGGTTACACAGCACCCCCTGTCCCGGGGTACCTGCTCGTGAATTTCCCATGGAGGATATCATGATGCTATATTCATCCTTGTCCTGGCTGACGTTGACTCACTATATGATAAAGCCACTCTTCAGTCTCTATTTCGGGTAGACTATGCACTTCGGGGGAGCTGGTAACACACCTCTCCTAATATAAACGCACAGGAGAGGCCATTAAGTGCGGGCCTCTGAAGTTTTAACTGGGTCAATGTCTTCACTGCCACATCCCATAACCAACTTGCAAACTAAACTTGCGATGTTTTCTCGGACTTTGGCTTTTAATCGTTCTCTTTCTTGGCTTGTTTTGATAACGCAAGCCGGCTGCTATCCGACGTGAGGACCGGGGACAGGACGGGGGCGAATGGGGAGGAGGGAGGTAGAAACCCTGCTTTTTGGGCCCTTCTGAGTTGTCCTTATTAAAAGTTGATTTCAAAAGTTTGTGGTGAATTTTCAGAACGCCAGGTACAACCCCTCTATATAAAGAGAAGCACAAATCCACTTCCACAGCCCATGTCTGGATGATCTGCCGTTTTACACACTGAGCCGCAATGCTCCACCCACCCTCCCATCTCCTCCTCCCTTCAGCCTGGACGATCAAGAGGCGACCATGGAAAATTATCTCCAGCGATTGCTAAACGCCACGTAGGAAAAACGTCACATTTTCTGTGAACCCAAATTAAGCTGTTTGCTCTAAATGAAAATGAAGGATGCCGCAGCCCCCACCAGGCAGCGCATTTAAAGATTCTCACGTGACATGTCCCGGTACCCCAGGAACAAAAGGTTTTCTTTAAGAAAAGTCTCAGAATGCAGCCTGGACTCTCCGCTGGCCAAGCCGTGTCCACTGCAGCACCCACCGCCCCGGGGGGTGGAAGGCCTCAAGTTCTCCGAGCCAGAATCCCCCCACAGGTCTTTGCCCAGTGACCCGGGGCCTCGCTCGCAGGACAGCCTCCCTGTGGAGTGGGAGTTGTGCCAGCCTGAGTGGGCTTTGTTCTTTCTAGCTCAGGAATCACAACTGCATTCTTCAAGTCTCGTTCCTTCCCTTAATTTGCCACGTCTGTTGCTGGCCCACAGCTTGTGCCACTTTTGGTACAGACCCAGGGTGATGCTGGGCTCATGGTAACACACCGATGTGGCCACTGCCCCAGCTTCCAACTTTCCTTGGTGCTGCTCATTCCACCCTAGAAGGAAAACATGCTTGACTGCCAATTACTAGCTCAATATTCATGGCATCCCAGCCCCTGATAATTCAGTCCAAGTTACCTTGCCAGTCTCATCAATCACCACCACGTCCATTCACTCACTCCCTTTTTCATCTGTTCATTCATTCATAAAGATCCCCTGAGGCCTACAGTAAGTCAAGCATTGCGCCTGGTACCAGAGACACTAAATAACACGCATCTCGAGCCGAGTTTCCTCAAGAAACTCACACTTGGGCTTCCCTGGTGGCGCGGTGGTTGAGAGTCCGCCTGCCGATGCAGGGGACATGGGTTCGTGCCCCGGTCCGGGAAGATCCCACATGCCGCGAAGCGGCTGCGCCGCTGAGCCTGCGCGTTCAGAGCCTGTGCCCCGCAACGGGAGAGGCCACAACAGTAAGAGGCCCGCGTACCGCAAAAAAAAAAACAACCCAAAAAACAAAAAAAAAGCAGCTCACACTTGAGTAGTGTCCATGCATGTGCAGCACAGGGTCCGGACGGAGGGCTCTATCCAGCCGCCGAGGACGGAGGTGACACTTCTTGGTTCCTTAAGGCCCAGCTTGGATGCCACCTCTGACGGGACGCTTTCCCTCATCACCCACCCTCCTCTGGGTCCGCCTGGGGCGCAGGGCAGTAATGAATGTGCTCAACCTCGGCCCGCACAGGCATGAACAGTCCTCGATAGGCACCCTGGCTTGTACACGGCGAATGCTCCGTGCATGTCTACGGCTGATTCAAATGTACCTAAGAGTAAATCTTAGGCTCAGGGTGAACAGCAACCTTCCCAAAGTACTGCACCGAGAACCCAAGTTCCTCCTTCTTCTGATGGAAGGGGCAGAAGCGTGCCAGACGACTGAAGTCAGGAGTCTGCCTGCCGGCCCCAGCTCCCCACTCTGAGTTGTGTGCTTTCCAAAGACTCTCCTCAGACCCCTCCGGCCCTTGTCCCCCATCTGCATCTGCAGGACAGTAGAGGCCCCGGATGGGGAGCAGGTGGGAGGAGAGGTCCAGGCCCCCAGGGAGCAACACAGCAGCAGGACGAGACTTTCTGGTGGTGGATGGAGAATGCACCTCCCCCCTTAGAGACGAAGCATGTTCACCACTCACGCACCATCCCTTCAATAAGGTCACTCGCTAATTACTGAACAAAACCTTGCTGTTCGTGTGATATGGAGCATTTCCCAGGGGGGCCCGGCTTTCAAACGCAGGGTCTGGACAACGACCACTATGAGCACATCACGCTCATGTGTTTCCTATACACGCATATGCTACATGTATCGAGATAAAAATACTGTAAGACACTGCACTGGCTACTGTTGCAGGTGACAAATCACCACAAAACTCAGTGGCTTAAAATAACAGTCATTATCTCATAGTTGCCATAGGTCAGAGATACAGTAGCGGCTTAGCTGTGTGGTTTGGTTCAGGGTGTCTCATGAGGCTGGGATTAAGATGATCTGCTTCTAAGCTCACCTACATGGCTACTGGCAGGAAGCCTCAGTCACTCTGGCTGTTGGCTGGAGGCCTCGGTTTCTTTCTACATGGGACTCTCCTGGGCTGCTCACAACAAACACAGATAGATTTTTTTTTCCCCTCCTGTGATTTTGAAGGCTGTAGATGCTTTAGAGAATGGTTGTGAAATATTTAATAGGCTCAGAATCTGAGGACGGATATCTATCTATCTATCCACACACATAAACATGCATGCATGCATATTTTTTGTATCCATCTACCCCCACACACACATAAACATGCATGCATGTATATTTTTTGTATCCATCTACCCCCCCCACACACATAAACATGCATGTATATTTTTTAGTGTAAGGCAAGTGACATTAGCCACTTTCACACTGCTGTGCAATCACCATCACCAGCCATTTCCAGAACTCTTTTCATCTTGTAAACCTGAAACTCTGTGTCCATTAAATAATAACACCCCACCCTCCCCTTTTCCCTGTCCCTGGCAACCACCATTCTTTCTGTCTGTAGGAATTTGGCTACTCTTAGTGCCTCATATAAGAGGAATCATACAATATTTGTCCTGGCTTATTACACTTAGTGTAATGTCCTCAAGATTCATCCATGTTGTAGCACGTGTCAAAATTTCTTTCCTTTTTAAGGCTGAATAATATTCCGTTGTATACGTTTATCACATTTTGTTTGTCTATTCATCCGTCTATGGACACTTGGGTTGCTTCCCCCTTTTGGCTATTGTGAATTATACTGCTATGAACATGGGTGCACAAAGATTATTATTATTATTATTTTTGGCCGTGCAGCACAGCTTGCAGGATTCTTAGTTCCCAACCAGGGAATGAACCCGGGACGCCTGCAGTGAAAGTGCCGAGTCCTATCCACTGGAGTGCCAGGGAATTCCCTACAAAGATTATTTTTAAAATTTATTTATTTATTTTTGGCTACATTGGGTCTTCATTGCTGCGTGTGGGCTTTCTCTAGTTGTGGCGAGCGGGGGGCTACTCTTTGTTGCGGTGTGCAGGCTTCTCATCACTGTGGCTTCTCTTGTTGCGGAGCACGGGTTGTAGGCGCACGGGTTTCAGCAGTTGTGGAGCGCAGGCTCAGTAAGTTGTGGCCCACGGGCTTAGTTGCTCTGCGGCATGTGGGATCTTCCTGGATCAGGGCTCGAGCCCGTGTCCCCTGCATTGGCAGGTGGATTCTTAACCACTGAACCACCGGGTAAGTCCACGAAGATTATTTTTAAATGTTTTTAAATATGTAAACGTTGTAAACATTTTCAATCATCCATGTCACTGATACAGTATCATTTCAAGACCTCAGTAGAAAGTATTCTTGATTCTGAATTAATGCCAAGGTTAGTGGTTGGGAAACTTTAAGGAATGAGGGTAGATCTTCTCTGGACCCGCCCTGGGCTGGGCTCCACCTGGTTCTCCACCTGGTGCAGGCTGGGGCATGGCAACCTGGTGAGTATCAAGAATGACCGTAAAGAAACTCAGGTTTACCTCTATTTAAAAATGTGACACTTTGGCTAACACTTAAAAAAAGAATGTTCTATAGTAAAATATATGTGTTCTTTCAAAATCCAAACAAACAGCCCTCTTGAGACAAGTTTACAACAGATCCTGAGTTAGAGCCTCTGCAAAGGAAATATCAATAATTATAACGCAACTTTGGCTCTTACAAAACTCAGATAATACTACTAAACAGCTGGGGTGGGAAGTTTAAAATTTAAAAATCAATAAATATATAAAGAGAAAAGTTCTTCCCTCCTCTCCAGTAGGAAAGCAAACTACGGCCATCTGGCCTATGAAACAATTCCTTTACTAGGCCACGGGTACCCATCACGAGGTGAAACAGGGCTCCGTGTAAAGGAGGGGGGAAAGAGCCGCTGCCTAAGACAGCTGCTGAGGCCAGGACATCCAAAGCCCTGGGGCCATTCCACAGAAGATGGAGCGGGTGTCTAAAGGCATAGCCACTCATCTAGGGTTTAATCAAGTGTCAATGATAAGGATTAAAGACAAGTGGTCAGTGATGGAATTTTATGTATTTTTCAAAACTCTAAATGCCTACCACTTAAAAAAATTAATTTGTGACGTTCGACAACATATTCATTGAATTTTTATAACGTGCCAGGCGTTGTTAGGTGCTTGGGATATGAAGCACAGTGGTGAAGAAAACAGACAAATGGGCTGAACACAGAACATCTGACGTTATTTAAGAATTTCGGTTTTAATTTTAACAAAGAGTGTGGGCGCTAAGTTATCTCCAAGCTTTGTCTCAATCCCCCCTTCCGTGTGTCAGGTCCGCCACCAGGCACCCTTGCCAGGACCAGGAGGCCAGCACTGGGGAGGAAATACTAGTTCCTTGGATTCCTAAACTTGCAAACATCAAGCAGTACGGAGTGGGTCTCATTATCAATCCCCCCTGCTCCAAACTAAACAAAATTCTGGCCAAAACAGCCCAGCTTTGTGCTCAATAATATTCTGAGGCAGTTTTGGGGCTGGTGGATGGATGGGTGGATGAGAGAACAATCTAGATACGAGATGAAACAAGATTTCCCACAGAGAGGCAAAGATCTCTGAGAAGAACCCAGCTAGGGCCCTTCCTAGCCACGCTCTGAACAGCTGAGTTTGAGCACACCCGCGGGTAAGTCTGGCCTTGTTCTCTAGCAACACGGGTTCCTGTCAGCCCAACCCACTGCCAGGTGCTGCCAAGGCTGGCAGACAGACACAAACGTCCCACTGGGCCTGCAGGGACAAGTCCAGCGCCCACCACGTGTGCGCACCCGCGCACGCTGAGTCCCTCCTGCTCTCCCTGAAGCCTGACCGGACCCGGCCCGGGGAGGTCTTGCTCCTGCTCGGCCGTGTGGGTCGGGCACGGACGACGCTCATCCTCCGGGTGCTCTCCTGGCTCTACAGGTTCCTCAGACTTCTCCACGTTCATCCTCTCCGGCTCCTCTCTGGCCACTGCCGCCAACTGGGAGTGTCGAGTAAGTGATAACCTGACCTCTGAATGTCAGAAGCAGTGGAGGGCAGCCCGAGACTGGAAGACCCAGGAAGGTCTGGGAGAACTGGCTTCTTACTCTCCCACCTCTAGAGTCTGGGTCAGATGTCAAGAACCAGAAGGTGGGAGCTGATGGCTGCCGTCGGGGTCTCTTCCAAGGGCTATTGCTGGGGGGTCTGCTCCCAGCTACAGGTACATATCTCAGAGGGCTGGTCTTCTACTTATTTTCTACTACAGCCTACAATTTTGGCATCAGATGTTTCCCTGAATAATGTGGTACGAGATAATATTTGTCTATCACTTGTATGTCTCCGTTGACTACTATTTTTTTTAACATCAGAGATGAATTTCCATGTACAATCATTTTCCCTCTTCTTACCTCCTATCCAACCCAGACCCGGAGAACCAACTTAAAAATATTAACGTTCACTACAAGGTGAGTTCTGCTTATGTGTATATTTAATGTTACCAGTATAGAACCTGAAAAAAAAGTTGGTGAAAAGGACCGTTAACACACAAGACTTTGGGGTACTTTCAGTAGCTTTCGTGTATTAAAATATACTTATACAAGGGCTTCCCTGGTGGTGCAGTCGTTGAGAATCTGCCTGCTAATGCAGGGGACATGGGTTCGAGCCCTGGTCTGGGAGGATCCCACATGCCGCGGAGCAACCAGGCCCGTGAGCCACAACTACTGAGCCTGCACATCTGGAGCCTGTGCTCTGCAACAAGAGAGGCCGCGATAGTGAGAGGCCCGTGCACCGCGATGAAGAGTGGCCCCCGCTTGCCACAACTAGAGAAAGCCCTCGCACAGAAACGAAGACCCAACACAGCAAAAATGAAATAAATTAATTAATAAACTCCTACCCTCAACATCTTCTTTAAAAAATATATATATGTATACTTATACTTTTGCTTCTAGTTTTATTAAGCTCATGTCTTCAGGTATCATTGCAAGTCAGACCCCAGTATTCGCAAGGCATATGAAGAGAAATTCTCAAAATGAAAAAAACATAATTGCCAGTTGGTGACTCAGAGCAATAGCTAAAGATTAATCCTGTCATAGCCAGGAGGTGCCTTTTGAGTGCCAAATTTGCCCAGGGTGTGAATGCAGCCATGGACCCTGTGGTCTCCTCCCCAAGAGCTGGGGAAATAAGGGACTTCTGTCAGGGAGGCCTGCTCTGCTACGGGTGAACACTGATCAAGTCGGGCCCAGGCAATCAGAGAGAAGTGGTCCCATTTGCTAGTGTTAATGGGGCTGCCTAATCCAATCATCACAGTGAAGTTCATGTACAACCCTGAAGTTCTCATGATTAAGGTTTAGCCAGTACAAGTGCATCACCTTGAAGTTATCTATGTCCCATCTTCTCTTATGAGAAGAATCAACTTGCTATCCATTCTGGAATGAAAATAAATATTGCCTGTGAAACGGTCCCAAATCATTTCCATACAACGTCATTTACATGTATTCGCGGAACTGTTGAAGGTGCCCAGTACTCTGCCTGCTACAGGGGAGCTGTTCAGAAATGCTCCCACCTAATGAGCCCAGACCGGAGCTCCCCCTCTACAAACCTGCCCATGCCTGCCTGGCCCCCACGTCCCGCTGGTCCAAGGGTGGTCTGAGGGTGATGCCTGACTTCCACTGAACCACGTGGCTCAGAACTCCAATGTCATGGCTTGAACTTTGCTAGAGACTAACTGGGGTCTAGAGGTACCTAACTTGAAATCAAAAAAAGAGGAGGAGGAGGAAAGGGTCAGGACAAATGAGTCAATAACCCTGAGAGACACAGAGCTTCCCTGATGGGGTCAGAGACAAAGGCGGCCCAGGACGCAGGGGCACACGGGGGCCCAATGTCAGGGACCCGAGGACAGGAAGCAGCAGAGACGACAGATTCCAAAGGGGCCGCAGGGCAGTGTTGGGAGGAGGCGTGCCCGGCGGGCCTCTGGAGCACCACAGAGCACATGTTGGCCGGTTAAAGGAGCAGGGACCACACCACCGCGGAAACGCCTGCCTGTGTTTAGTGTCATGAGAGCAGGGAGCAGGCGTCAGGGAGCCGGGCTGCGGTCCCACCACGCACTCAGGCCCTTGATGGATACCGAGCCCCCTCCCAACCTGGGGTCTGATCCCGGCCAAACTCAGCCACGCAGGCCTTCCAGCTACTCCTATTCAGCCCCTGGCCGGGGGCCTGAACCCTAAACCTAAACTTAGTATGTGTTAGACGTAAATGTGCTGAGTGGGACCTACACCGAAGGAGGTGGGATTACATAATCGTCAGATGGCTTTTGGCGCCCCGGTGCTGGGACTCTGTGGGAAAGGTTCTCTTCAGACAAAAGCAAATTCCCCTCCTTGCTATCACCGTCCAGTATTGGATATATATGGGGTGAGCTGCAGAGCCCCTACAGTTCTATAGTTTCTATCGTGCAAACATCTGGCACCGCTGCTGATAAAACTGGGCATCCAGCAACACGGCAGTTGTTGGTCATTTAGCACTCGGATGAGCCCTTTACCATCAGCATTAACAAACGTCAGCGTCCAGGTCTGCGGAGGGAGTGCCAACGAACTTAATGTTCTCTTTTTATAAGACAACACACTAGATATCCAATGTAACTGGGGCTTGCTCTTTAGAGATTTATTTCGCCCCTCATAGTAATATGTTGCTTGGAATCATGTAACTCTGACCTGGCACCACTGTGTGGAACACAATTTATGCATGAGAAACTGGACTAAAATGAAAGCCTGGGTGTCGGGGCAGCAGGCTGGGGCTGGGGACTGCTGGCTTGCCTCCTTTCTGGCTCTGTGTCCTGGGGCAAGGTAGGTTCTCAGCTTCCACGTGTGTAAGTGGGGATGATGAAACGGAGTTGTTCTGATGAGTAAAGGGAATCGTACACAAGGTCGTGCTCTGTAAAGTATACAATTATATTTATATATTAAAAATAAGCAATAAATTAAGAACTGTGTCCTATAAAAGAAATCCAGATATTCTTTGGAATAGAAATATGTATGTGTTACACTTATTTCTCCTTTCAGGGAAGGTACTGAAACTATCACAACCCGGTTGTATAAAAAGAGAAGTTTCCAGAAAATTCTTTATTCAAAAATAAAACTTAAAGGTAAAAGGTATTTACTGTACCGACATGCATAAAATCTACTTTTTTAAAAAAAAAAATAACTAGTGCTCAGAGCAATGCTAGTCTGATGCAATCTCTAACCATAAAGTATCTGAAACAGTATTTTCTTTTTAGTTGAGATACATAAATGTAGTAACATTTGGAGCTCATGTATTTGGCTTCAACGACGACCTAGAATATAATCCAGAAACTGGAAGTGAACTCCAAAAGGCCTCAGAGCGCCACAGACAGGTGTCCTGGAGTCTACACTTGAGGCTCCTGTGTGCCGCATGGCGAGGGGATCAGGCCCTCCCCAAGAGCCTGCTTCACACAAACGCCACTGGGCAAGGGCAGAGCCATGGGGCTGGCTCGGTGTCCCCTGCAATGTTCCCCATCCTGGACATGCACAGCAGACCTGCTAAGGGGTACAGGGTGGGTACTCTCCCCGTGGTGGGGACTGTGGCCCCAGACATTAAGGAGAACTCTGTCCTTTTCTGCAAAATGGGGGTGGGGGGGCAGTAAGAGCCACGTGATAGTAATTGTACTTTTCTTACTATCTTCCAACTGAGATAATACAAAATGCCAAAAAGCTACGACAGCCAAGTAATGCTCTTCAATATATTCATCACAAGAACGTCTGTATGCCTCAAAAAAAAAAAAAAAGTCCTGTGCACCTGTGCCAAACATAACTAGTGAACACACACTATGTGGGGGGAGCACAGAGAGTCCTCCTACATTTGTGACCAAGGCCCAGGCAGGGAAGCAGAAACTATGGGCCTCCAGCTCTGAAATCCCAGGAGTTAATGACTTGCTCAAGGTCACACGTCCAGCCTTGAGGCCAGAATCCAGGTCCTTTGGTTCCTGCGTCAGTATTTTTTCATTACCTTTAACAAGGTGGCTACTCGACTCTGCAGTCATGAACGGATTAGAACATCACACTGGAAGCGGGGAGGGCTCGGCACACTGACAGCAGTGAGCGGAGATGATTGAACCCTGGGAGCTCTATGGCTCAGTGGTTACACAATCACGGGCAATTTTCTTAACCTCTCTGAGCCTGTTTCCTCATCTATAAAACGGCGATAATAACTAGCTGCAAGAGTTGTGCAGAAAAGAGATAATGTACGTAAAGTTTCCAGCACATAATGGGCACTTAATAAATGGCAGCTCTAGTTATTATCTTAAGAACTCAATGAATATAGCTAACAGGAGCCTTTTAACTCTGGAGCAAAGAGGATGAAACACCTACATAGAATACATAAGTGCATCTCTGTAGTTGAGCACATTTCATCACATCATAATGACAACCCTGAGGGATTCAGAAAAGGCTCAGCTGAGGGGAGAGCACCCTTTGGTGGGAGGAAGCTGTGTTTGGGAGTCTGACACTCGGTCCCAATCCCAGCAGCCCTAGTCACTAGCCTTGTGACACTGGCCATTGGTTTCCTGAAACTCAATTTTCTCATCTACTAAATGGGGATAGTAACGGTTGTCATGAGAATTAAATGTAGGCCCCTGGCCTTTAGCAGGTGCTTATTCAATGTCAGAGCCTTTCCCCCTTTGTCTTCTACTCCATATCAGATGGCAGTGGGTGCTTTGATGTCTTCTTGTTAGATTTCTGTCCAGAAAAATGAAAACATTTTTAAGTATGGTGTTGAAATGGGTAAGTTTCAGTCACCTGGAAAACTTATACACACAGGATATTCTTTAGTCTTCAGTATTGTGTGACTCGTGTGAGTATTTCTGAAAAAAGTCTACATTCATTAGAGCACTAAAACACAGTATGCAGCATGCAGTAAGCATTTAATGAATACTTGCTGCAAACTGAATACATGAAAGGAGTGATAATCCAACCAAAAAACAAGCAACTTTTATGTGCATAAAAAGTGCAATCTTGGGACTTCCCTGGTGGCGCAGTGGTTAAGAATCTGCCTGCCAGTGCAGGAGACACGGGTTCAAACCCTGGTCCGGGAAGATCCCACATGCCGCGGAGCAACTAAGCCCGTGTGCCACGACTACTGAGCCCGTGTGCCACAACTACTGAAGCCCGTGAGCCTAGAGCCCGTGCTCCGCAACAAGAGAAGCCACCACAATAAGCATGCGCACTGCAACGAACAGTAAGTAGCCCACACCCCCCACAACTAGAGAAGGCCCGCGCACACCAACGAAGACCCAACGCAGCCTAAAATAAATAAATTATTTTAAAAAAAAAAGTGCAGTCTTTCCTTGCAATAATTCGTTCTAAACTGAGAAAAAAAAATCTGGAATTGAAAAAGCAGGAACATACTTTTTTTCCTATTCAGTAAATAATCAAGAATGGTTAAGTCTAGGTGCTCTGCACAACTCAGTACTTTGGGTTTCTCAAGTTTCTCTTTTGACCTGGCTGACACAGACTATTTAGCTTCGAGTTAGCAGAAATTCACTTCATTTTCCTGACTCATGAAAGAGATGTATTCAGTAAAATCCGTGCCCTCACAACTCTCACACAGTTTGTCCTGCCCAGACACACATGCACTCACAGTGCCACCAGACACCAGATGTAGGGCAAGAGTGAGGTTCTGTCACCCAGCCCAGTGAGCAACACCCTCCTCTCCACCACAGAGATAACGTGGACTGACCGTGACATCCCAGCCACACTCGGCTCGGAGCTCTGTGGGGTGTCCCCCCCCACAGGGCAGGACCAAAGGCACATTCTTCCAGCGCAGAACCACCTCCTGTCTCTGGAGACACGTGGGCGCACCGTCCTGGTCTACCTGAGTCTCAAAGGGCCACGGACCAGGGTTCAGCGGTCTGGACAAGACTACCGTCACCTGCCAGCCCGATCACTCCTGTACATTCCAGTGTTGTCCAAGGTCACGCGAGAACAGAGAAAGATGGTGAAACGTGAGGGATGGAGGAAGCAGTGTCTGCTTTGAGTTGGTGGAAGGATGCTGATGAGCGGAGGAAGGTGGGGGAGGAGGGCTGGGAGGAGGGCGATGGTCCCATGTCAACCCGGGGCAAGTGCCTGGGAATCACTTATGGGGCGAGATGCTGCCGCGGCCACATTAGAAATTCCCTGCAAAACTGCTGAACGATGGTACTTTTCTGCCTCAGATGACGGTCACAATATAATGGTGGCGCAGTGGCTGAGAGTCCGCCTGCCGATGCAGGGGACACAGGTTCGTGCCCCGGTCAGGGAGGATCCCACATGCCGTGGAGCGGCTGGGCCCGTGAGCCATGGCCGCTGAGCCTGCGCGTCCGGAGCCTGTGCTCCGCAACGGGAGAGGCCACAACAGTCAGAGGCCCGTGTACCACACACACAAAAAAATTCCCAGGGTCACCCCATTTTAGAAGCCAGCTTCTCCTGGCTAGCTGCTCCTCAACATGCCCTCTTCTGGCCACGACTTCGCCATTTTGTCAAGAAAACAAAATGCCCATCTTCAGCTCAGCACATGGGCTTCCCTCACCAACACCATCTCCACAAAAACCCAAGGAAAAAGTAATAAAAGTGACATACAGTTTATGAATATTCACACTGTCTCCCACTGGTGGGCCAGCAGCCACATGTGTTCTAGCATTAGAGGCGGAGGTCCAGGAACAGCGGTCCTTGTCGTCAAAGGGACCATCACAGTGCGCAGCTCCAGAGCCAAGGGTGAGGCCTAAATATAACTGCACAGCCATCGAGAGGTCAGAAGCCACCTTTCATCACCGGCCAGCTGGGTGGCCTTGGGGGGTTCACCACACCACCTCCTGGGGCCACCCCATCCGTGAAATGGGACTGATGACGTCAACCCAGTTACCTGACGTCAGTGCTATCAGGAGGAAAACTTCTGTACGCACGACACAGAAATGGATCTAGCTGAGCATGAGGACGTTAGAAAGTTTTCCAAGGGGGCCAGAGGAAAGCAAAGAACCAGAACAAATCAGAGCTGTTCTACTGGACAATTTACAGGACGGAAAGTTTGTTACAACCAGTACAAACTTCCAAGAGGACAAAGAATGTACACTCAAGAGAAAACTGTAGGGAAGGGAGATGTACAGAGTCACTAAGTATCCCCCATAAAAGATGGTTTGGACAAATCACCCCAAATCATGGGGAAGCGTGACTGGGGAATAAAATGGCTGTAAAAATAGAGTTTAATGAAATCTTATCCCACTTAAGACAGCTTAACTTTGATCACAGCGATTTCTAATTTTCCTTGCTGGGTTCTCCTTGCGAGAGGGGTCTACTTCTGATTCATCGTGGCACACTGCCTGGCTTGTGACAGGTATCCTATAAACATTTCCTGAATGAAGGGGGAACGAAAAGCTCTAAGTCAAGACTTGGAGAAGAGCAGACACATTATGAATGTTTACAACAGTTCTGGGAGAACTGGCCAGAAGGGGAAAGTGCCTTGCAGACCAGCAGACACCAAGGCAAGGAGCAGGTACCTGGAAAGCCGTCAATAAGATCATGTTGGTGGAACTTTGGTTGGTTTTATGGAGAGTAGGGGGAAAAAAGCAAATATGTAAATATACATGTGGTAATATGCAAATTCCTTTTCCACCTAAAGGCCTGTGAGAATAAAATCTAATTATCTACGTGGCAATCCAGGGGTGGGGGAGGGTGAAACGCAGAGTCTTTACTGATTAGGGAAGACAGTTAATGTGAAAACAAAACCCAGGTACTTTGTACATCCTCTAAATGGCAGGGCCAAGAAAGGGTGTGACACACAACGGGCACAGATGTAAGGAAGGGCAGAAAGGGCCAGGGGGAGGCAAGCATGAAAGAAAAGTACTTGCGTCTCCCTGGGGTCCACACTCTCCAGGGGACTCTCGGCATTTTCTTCTTCAGAGAAGTTGACATCTCCGCGCATTTCCACGGGCCAGGCCTTGCATGTGTGGATTTCATTTAATCCTCACACTTTTCTAAAACAGTGTTGTTGTCCCAAATGTAGGGATTAGGAAGGTTAAATAAGCTGCCCAAGGACATAGTAAGTTGCAGAACTAGAATTTTATTTCAGGTTTGCCTGCTCTAAACCCAGCAATACCATATACTTTAAGAATACTAAAACTGTCATAAACAAAGGTTTTTTTTTTTTTTTTTTTTAAGACCAAGATTAGTCTCCCTTATAAGACAGAGGGAGAGAGCGAGAGCCACCCCCGGCTCACCATCCTCACTGCACCTGCTCTGTAGGTGAGATCGTGTTCCTCAGAACAGCACCAACCTGCACTTTTGCACACTTGGTGCCTGGGGCCCTCAAAGAGAGTGAAGATAAAGCTCTTCCTTTTCTTCCCGAGTCAAGGAAAAAACAAAACAAAACAAAACGTTCTTTAGTGTTTCAGCCTAGTACCAGGAAAGTAGAAATGACCCTAAAAAATCTGCTTTTGTAAGAATTTTAAAGTCAGCTCCATAGTTACCGCACAAATACAGTTCTCAAAGCTACTCACATTCAAGCTGGCATTTTTAACAATGCTGGGTCCCAGGTACAAATAAACCAAAAAGGGCCTAAATCTCAGGTCCCAGTAAAATCACATCCCACTCCAACTTTTTAGCCTGAAAAAGTTTTTTTTTTCTTTTTAAAAAGTAATTTATTGAGGTGAAATTCACATAACATAAAATTTACCATTCTGCGGTATTTAGTATATTTACAATACTGTGTGACCACTACCTCTGCCCATTTCCAAAACATTTCCATCACTCCAAAGAAAACCCTCTTGCCCTTTCAGCAGTTTCACCCATTCCTCCCCGCTCCCTGCCCTGTCAACCACCAACCTGCATTATGTCTTTACGGGTTTATCTGTCCTGTTCATATAAAAAGAATCACACAACATGAGGCCTCTTGTGCCTGGCTCCTTGCACTGAGCACGGTGTTTTGGATGTACACCCATGTGGCAGGGTTGTCGGAAGTTCCTTCCTCTTCATAGCTGACTAATATTCCATCGTAGGGATATACCACATTCATCCACTGCTGGACATCTGGGTGGTTTCCACCTTCGGTTTATTGTGAATAATGCTGCTATGGATGTACAAGTATTTGTCTGAGTACCTGTTTTTAATTCCTTTGGAGTGGAACTGTGAGCATCATCTGGTAATTTTACATTTAAAAATCTGAGGAACGGCCGAACTTTTCCATAGTGGCTGCACCATTTTACATACCCACCAGGAATGTATGAAGGTTCCTGAAAAAGTTCTTTTAAACATATCTAATTTATGAAAAAAAATTCCTGAAATGATTTTTTATTAATGCTGACCTTTGCAGCTCATGAAAGGCTTAGGGGATTTATGTTACAGCTTTCCTTTAACAGTCCTTGTGAAATCTCTAATCCTCAGCACCCCCTCACCCCCCCCCCATCAAGTATGGAGAATATGTTAATCACCAGAACGGACACCCAGGACATTTACAATCTAGCTAGTTGCCCAGGACTAACACTCAGGACACAATTACAAAACAAATCTAAGTCCAGAAGTTCCATCGAATGCAAGGAGGCATTTTTAAATGCAACAAGAATTTATAGCAGACGAGGGAGAGATGCACGGAGAGCAAAGTGGCCAAAGAAAGATGAATAGAGAAATGAAGCCTGAGTAAGACCCTGAAGGACGGGTATAATAAATAAGAAACACAATAACCCCTGGCTTCCATCCAATGGCCGCCTTATGGACTGAGGGGTGCTCTGCGCTGTTACTTCAGGGTAGCCTGGGCAGCAAGCGTCCTGAGAAGGAAACGAAGAGCTGGGATCCTCAACCTGCCTCGCCAGCACAGAGCCCTACCTCATTTCCCAAGGGCGGCAGGGACCAAATCTCCTGCAGAAGAACGCCCCTCCCACCTGCTAAGAAAGGCGACGTTGTCGTGTTTCGTTAGAAATGTTCAATTTCTGTGGCAAAACAAACCCAGCAATTCTCACGCCGTGCGGGCAAAACTGTAAGTATTTTAAGTGTGGTGAGTCTGGCTTGCGAGATGGAAGGAGGGATCACATGAGGATGTACAAGGTCCCTCCCCGCTTCCCCCGCAGTGCCTGGACACCTCCACCGCTACTAGGCTGCGTGTGCCTTCCTTCCACAGCAAGAAGTTAAATTTCTGTGCGGAGGGACGCTTCATCGAAGCGCAGGTCAGTGTGACACTCGGGCACACCCTGCCGTGCGAGGGCCGGGCAGGGCCTGGAGTGCGGGTCGCTGCGCCCCACGTCCGGGCGCGGTGCTCCGCAGCGCAGAAGCCCGCAGCACTTGAACTTCAGCGAGCTGACAGATCAACTGCTCTCTACCTGGCACTGCCGTTGTCTGCATCCATCCTGTTTACATTTTGGGGGGTAAGCTCTTGGGCTGAGGCTGACTGGTCCCCGAACGCACCGAGGGGCGAGGTGCGGGGCTGTAGCACGCCCCAGAGGACGCGCGTGCGCACTGTGGCCGCGCGCCTGCCCCATGGGCTCTCCCACCCCGACTCGTTCATTTCCGA
Organism: Delphinus delphis; assembly: GCF_949987515.2. Classification (NCBI taxonomy): domain Eukaryota; kingdom Metazoa; phylum Chordata; class Mammalia; order Artiodactyla; family Delphinidae; genus Delphinus; species Delphinus delphis. Next base: position 93,109,688 of record NC_082691.1, read on the forward strand.
GCGGGCGTAGATGCCGTCTGTTTCTTCGAGTCAAGGACACCACCTTTCGCTACCACCGGGACAGGGTGGGAGCAACAAACAAAACCAAGTAGTATGCAAATCCCAGTGTCCATGCGGAACCAAGCACGGACTCCCAACGTGACGGGAAAACGAATCACGACTCCGCGCCCCCCGCCTCCAGAGGACAGGCCGCCAGTCTGTATGAGGGTGGGGAGGGCAGGAGGGTGGACGGGAGCCTGCTCAGACCAAACACATTCCTGGGCCTGCGTGCGGCCCGGGCCTGTGCACGGGAGCTAGAGGCTGTGCCTCTGCATCTGACGTTGTTCTAGGTGTCTTGGCCCGGGGCCCTCCACCAGGGCAGGAATGGCCTGGACAGAGTGGGACACGCAGGCTGCACTCGTGGGGCTGGTCACTAACACGTGGGTGACCCCCGACAAGACAATGACCGCACAGTGAGACGGGGACAACGTCGCTGCCCGAGCTACCCTCGGAGTTATGATAACGGTCACATAAAGTTCCTGGAACACAAAAAATGCGAGTCACCTTCGTAACCAAAGACCCAGGCAAATACAAACGGTTAATTCCCCCCTCCGACAGGGTCTGCCCCACTCGGCACTTCTGCAGATTTCTTTGGTGGCTTCGTGTTCCTGAGACTTTCGTCAAATGGGTGTGTTCCTAAGAGATGCTCTTTCCGCAAGAGCTGCGGCACATTCCCCAAAGGTGGGGGGGGGGGCGGCGCGGTACCCACAGCATCTGCAGTGTTATGCACACAGGTATCTGACATCATCACCCGCTGAAGAGAGCTTGTAAAGTAAAGCACCGAGATGAGGATATGGGTCCTTCTATACAAACCATGACACAGAATATTAACAGGAAAAGCTAGAAAAAATATTCTAATGGCTCATTTTCAGAGAAAAATCTATCTTCAATCTTACTGTTTCTGTCTGCACCAGCAGAAACCTCATTTGGGTCCACATGGCCCCAAATTGAGAGCCACACATGAATACATTTCTTGCGGGGGCAGCAAAGCAATTAACTGGCAACCTTCTAAGAACCAAGCTCTCGCTTAACTGTGTCCCTGGAGTCTACGTATGGTGGTGCCTTAGTGCCTGGAGACGTCCCACCACTGCTGTGTCCACCTGGATTAGCGTGGGAGAACCCTGGGGACACAGGTAGAGGAAGAGAAGAAAAAGGAAAAGGCAGGATAGAAGGGAAAGGCTGGGCATGGTTAGAAATAGTAACCTATTTACAGTCTCCGCTATGCCCAAGGCTCGGAGGGGCTACGTGAGGCTAAGTACAGCGGTGCGAACTCACATAGACCATCAAGGTGCCCACGGCCCTGGTGTGTTACGTCACTGGCCCAGCTAAGGAGATGGCATGTCAGGGAGGTTAGGAGATTCACCTGAGTCACATGGTTGGTGGGACACTGAGACCCGGGTCTCTGTCTCCGCGTCACCTCCCTCGACAACGCCAATGGTGGCTGGTCATTTCAGGTCACTGTAAAGTGGGTTCACAACATCAGCCCTGGTTCTTTCACAGGGTCTAAGAGCCAGACTCTGGCCCCAGGAAGTGCATAACATGCCAGATTATACAACGTCCGAATGTCTCCGGAGGAAGAACCCATTTCTGGCTGTGGCACATCTGGCACTTGGGCTCCACCACAGGAGCCGGACGGGGCTGGGTTCTGGGGCCTGGGTGCAGCGGCAGGCAGGGGAGGCATCCTGGGAACACTGTGGGCTCACATGGGTGCTGAGCGTGAGGCTGGGGCCTTGGAACAGGACTCCGAATTCCGGGCTGGGAACTGGGATGTGGGAGCCAGAGCAGGCAACATGGAATCAAGGAGGGAGCTGGAGGGAGAAGGGGCTGTCTTCCGAGAAGGAAACGGGCACGTGGAAGAGCAAGGAAGGAGGCCCCAGTTCTCCTCGGAACTAATGTAGAGAGCAGCCTGGGTGGCATCACGGGGCACGGGAAACAGGGGTGGGGTGGCCACGAGCTCAGATCTGCAAACGCACGGACCTCATTGCCAGGAGGGTCACAGAAAACCCCCGTCTTCAACCGGCCGCTCTGAGCTGCAGAGGACACCATGCAACGACATTTACATGCTGCGGGCTCGTTTCTTCCAAGGAAACAAGTGAAAAGTTCCTGTCAGTGGGGAGGGAACGGAAAGAACGTGGCTCTGTGCCCAGCATGTGGCCTTGGGTCACGGCCCAGTTACTGGGGTGCGTGGCCCAGGCGGTGCTCTTGGGAACTGGCCTCATCACGCCTGGGATCACTGCTGGGGACAGGAGCCCCTCTCCAAGGCCCATCACTCAGAATGCAGACAACAGAACCCATTGCATCCAAGATGGCACGCAGGTGGCCTCTCTTTCGAGGGGATAAAAGACCTTTCCTACAAAACCAGCCACTTCTCTGTAATAAGCATGAATGTCCCCACAGATGAGAGGCCTGCCGTTGGGAAAAGCTGGTTTTAGGAAAGCTATTTTATCGAAAACGATGTTGTTTCACACCTGGGTTTGCTGGCCATGGCCATGATAATGTAAGAGCCAAGGGCAGGGCGCTGTAGGCACAGTAAGGCTGGATGACCAAGTTCCACAAAGACTTCATTTTCCTCCCGGACTCCGGCATTTCAGGGGTAACAGTCCCTCACTTCTCTGTTTCTAGCAGTCACTGTCCTTCACTTTTAGAGGGCAAGTCCATGACCTATACATGAAACGGCAGATGTAAAGTAAAGAAACTGTGGGAGAGAAATGCTTCCGTCATCAACAGCTGTTTATTCCCCAGAGTTGTTTTCATAGTTCCCTGGCCCAGCAGTTTCCAGAAATGATTGTTTCCCTGCTGGCCATTCTGTTACAGGATGAACAAAGGTATCTCTTTTACCCAAACACAACACAACAAAAACAGGAAGAAAAACTAGGCAAGATAAAGTTGAAGGGTTTAATATTACCGACAGTTTCTTCGAGATCTTTAAGGGTAAATAGATTCTAAATTTTCACTTGGAATTTTTAAATTTTCGGATGTAAGTTCTATGAGTTTTAGCCTGTTACCACCACGACAGTCAGGACACAGAGCAGTACCATCTCCCGAAGACCTCCCGGCCGCTCGTCGGGGTGAATGTTCACCTTTCACAGTGAGAACATCTGACTCTCAGTGCCAGAGCTATCTCTGTTCTGGGGGTTCACATTTAGTTTATTTTTATTTGCCAATATAAGTTCTAATTTACAAAGAGAAGAGGAATAGAAAGCCTTCACTGGTGGTCAGTGGATGACAAAGAGGCGGCACCAACAGTTGATCCCTCATGTTCTGGCCAAACAACCTTGATTTTTATAGTCAATAATGACATAAATAAGGTTGTGACTGGAGAGTACACTTCCCCAGTCACACGAAGCAGGATCAGAAGGGGCTCCAAGTATGGGGAACCCTAGGGACCAGCCTACCTGCTGCCACTGAACTCACACACCCACACTCTCCCCACGGAGCAACATACATCACATATACAATACACACTAACATATATGCCACACATACAAGGCACACACCCCACGTGTACAACACACACAGCCAACACAACCCCCCCAGACACCAACACATCTCACATATACAACACAGACTAACACATTCACACACCCAACACACACACCACACGTATAGTACATACCAACACACATTCATACACATGCACGCACACGCACGCACACCTTCAGGGAGTCCGTGAGCAGAGTCCTGCCCATCACTCCAGTCTTGGCTCCTGGATCCTTCTGATGTCGGCGGAGACAGACAGTGGATATGGGAAGCACGGCAGGTGGCAAATGCGATGTAACCTCCTGAGGCTTCCCGTGCCCGCTCCCCACTGCCGTGAAGCTTGTGTGCCCAGCCCAAGCGCAGGATTCATAGCTTCACCGCAGGTACACGAGCAGCGGCAGGAGAGTGCCGGGCCCGTGCCCTCCAGTCAAGAATGCTGCACCCGTGTCTCCCTCCTGACTCAGGGGAAGAGATGTTGTTCCTCTCCTCAAACGCTAACCCCTTCACCATCGCACTGGACACTGTCCCTTCCTGACACCAGAGGAAACCCACCAAACGTACTCCGTTAGCGCCTACTGGATGTGAAGTACGTGCTGCGCCTCCACGTGTCCACGGAGATGAAAAAGAAACGACACGTGATCCCAAGGAGCTCGGGAATACTGGGGATGTCGATAGCCTACAATGATACCAGGCCAAATAAAATAAAAGCTAAGCCAGAGGCACACACACCGGGAAGGGGGCCCAGGGGAGAGCGTGATGGTTACTTACAGCAGAGGCGAGGTGCACACAGGTGAGCACGCACCACAGCCATCTCGTTTAGTCCTTAGAACAACCTCAGGAACTGCTGTCGTACTTCCCTCATAAGAGAAAGAACAATGAGCCTCAGAGAGGTTTGGGAACTTGCCTGAGGTCACACAGCTATAAAGCAGCAGATCCGGAATTCAAATCCAGATCTCTGCCAATAGAGTGATGACGATAAGAATAATGATAATGATGATAACAGTAGTGGCAGTAAAAGTAATATAGCAGCAAACATGGGCTGAGTGCTTGCCTCGTGCCAGGAACACGCTGAGTCATGTGTCAGGAACTTTATCCTCTGCGGGAGATCTTTGCTCATTCAGTTCCTACGTATGAAGACAAAGTTCCGGGGCACACGACTAGCATGTCCGTAACATCTCAGAAACAGAAAAGCAGATAAGGGGTTAGCGGCCCAGAGGACAGGGCTGTCTCCACACGTGCAAGGTTCCCTAGTCAGGTCTTGCTGGGCTCGGCCCTTTCTTCATACTGGGAAGTCATTTCTAATTTTCTGTCAAGGTGTAATGGGACATGACAGATGTTGGCTGATATCAGGGAACTAATCTGTTAAAAGCTGAGTCAGCTGTCTTCAGGTTTTAAATTGAAATCTCACAGGTTGACGGAACGAACATTTTTGGTGAGATGTCTGCTCCCCAGAAGGCTGATAAAGGGGGCCCGTATGATCCAGGGTTTGGAGATGCTGGATGCCATGGGCCCGAGGTTTAGGGCAACAGTGAAAGGACTGTAGGAAGGACTACAAGAAGCTGGGCACGTGGGTGTTTCTGCTGTGACAGTGTGAGTTGAGCTATAAACATGAGGCCACTGATACCATATATCCATCCATCCATCCATCCATCCATCCATCCATCCGTCCATCCGTCCATCCGTCCATCCGTTCATCCATTCATTTGGCCAGTTAGTCACTCGCTCATTCAACAAAGGCGCCTTGGGGAACACACAACAGCTACACGCACCAGCAGAGAGAACGCGGCAGACAGTAACCCGCCTCCACATCGCCCCACGGTTCTGACAAACTCAGGCTTCAGGCACCTCCCCCTGCTCAGGTGTCTCCTCTCTCAGACACAGCCTCCATCTCCCACCTCTAGTGGGCAGGCTGGCCAGATAAAGAAGGAGAGTGCGGTGGAGGCAAGATTTTTTTTTTTTTTTAGCGTTTCATTCAGATCTCCCAACTCTCCCCAAAACCAAAACGTGGAGTTCAACTCTGAATTCTTAGACTGCAATACTTAAACTTGCCTACAAAGGCACTTCCCCTCTATTCCCTTTCCATTTAAAAATGGCACACAGGTCATCGGTGGGGAGGACAGAGCGGATCCCCGAGCACAGGGCTGGTGCTCACACTTTGGGTCCTTCTGGGCTCATGTCACGTTCCCACTGATCTTGGCCACAGTCACGTGGTCTGTTCTGCTTCGCAGTCTCCCCTGAGTCTCCTCAAACCCACCCAGTCCTCGAACAAGCTCGGCCCAAACAAAGGCACAGGGGAGTCAATACCCTTGAGGGCCCTCGGTCTCAAAGGGCCCAGAGCCCCAGCCTCCCCGCTCCTGGGGCACAGTCCTTGAGGCCTACAGCAGGAGCCACCCCCTAACTCCTCCCGGTATCCCCCCACCCCATTCCCTTCCTCCTGCTTCCTGAGGTTTTCTCCCAAACAGACATGCTGCACCCAAGCCCTGCCTCAGGCTATGCTTTGGGGACACCTCACCTATGACAACCGCTTCTACAATGTCACCATCTCCATCTCTTTCCAGGAACGAGGGCCACAGCCCAGTACTCGTCACCAAGAGCCCTGCTCCTCCACCTGGCTTTAAGACCCGGGGAGCCAGAGGCCGATGGTGCCAAGGACGAAAGGGAACGCCGGGCTCGAGCTGCCCTGGCGAGGCTGTGGCTGGGCGCTCCCTCCTCCTCTGGGGAGCTGGTGAGGCGGTGGGGAAAGGCTGGCCCGATCTGTCCCAGCTGTGATGCAGAGACCCGCAGCCAGGGGAGGCCAAGGGCAGGGGGGAGGGGGCCCCTTCACTGGGGAGGGCACTCAGGACTCGGAACATATAATACAAGCGGCCCAGGGAGACTGGGCAGAGCGATTCAAAGGCAACATGCTCTGCCTTCTTGGCTTAAGGAGAGATGTCTACACCGGGGTAGACGAGGACAGCGGAGCCTGGCACGCCCACCGCTGGCTCCCCAGGGACAGCTCATTCCATGACAGATTCGGGGGCAGAGCTGCATAGCTGAGGGCACTCCTACTCGTTTCTTGAAACCCCAGCACAAAGCACAGTGTCTGGCACATCTTTGGAATTCAAAAAATGACTTGCTCGATGCATAAGTGAGGATTATAGCTCCAAGCCCAGCTGTGGCCACAGGGAGAGTTCAGCAGCTACTAAGCAGTCAGTGCTCCGTCGACTGCAAATTATGCAAAAAGTCACGTGTGTTCATGTCTCCTCTGTCCCTCTGCTTCCCCTCCCAACCACCCACCTGGCAGTTCACCAGTCCACCCAGTAACCCCTCCTGTCGCATGCACCAATGATTTTTGGATCTTCACTGTCACCACCATTGAGGCGTAAGGGGTTGGACCACAAGGAATCTAACAACTGGGCCCCACGGCGGGGCTCTCAGCCACCCAGGTGAAAGGGCAACAGCCCCGTGCCAGGTTGCCCACGGCACCCCACTTCTCCCATTTTGACAGGTCAGGTGGCAACCCCCTCTGTGGGGCAACCGACTCTGGGATCCAAGCCACCTCTGGCAACAGTTCTTAAAGGACAAAACAATAATTTAAAAACTGTAAATAAATAACTAAAGCAGGAAGAAACTCCTGGAGGCGATGGATCTCTTTAAGGCATAAACTGTGGGGATGGCTTTACCTCCAAACTCACCAAGCTGTACACAGTAAATACGTACAGCTTTCTGTATGTCAATCATACCTCAATACAGTGGCTTAAAAAAAGAGTTCACCCTAGAGCTTGCTTAAATCTGTCATCTGGCTCCACCCCGCAGAGAGCCTGTTCCTTAGATTTCTTTTGCAACCCAGGAATCTCCATTTTTAACAAGCACCTGGGTGATACTTCGGCAGGAGGGTCCTTGGATCACCCTTTGAAAACAACTGGTTTATACCTTGAGCTCAAGAGTGGTTCCAGCCCTCCTGTCCTCAGGTCTGGGGACATGTAGATGGCAATTCTGCAGCAAGGCAGGAAACTGGGCCAAGTTTCTGGGGCATCAACACTGCTTCTGCACCTGGGCCCTTGCTCTGGGGTCGCTCTGGTTGGTTCATGTGGTCTGTGAATGTGCATGGTTTTTCAATGTCTTTGAACTTGTGTGTGTGTCCCTGCATGTATACGCATGTCTGTGGCGTGCGTCTCCCTCCATGTGGCAGGCATCTATGTACATCAGCATCTTTGCATTAGCTTCTGTCACCAAGGTGCCTGCAAGCACACCGAGCTGTGCGTATGTCATGCATGGGCTTGTACTGTGTTATCTGTGTTTATTCGTGTGACTGTGCACGCGCGTGTGTGTAGGCGGGACTGGAACACCAGGGCAGAGATACACTCAAATACACAGAGAGGTTCTCCCTTTAATTATTTCATACTTAAAAAAAAAAAATTCGATTTCAAATTATTTCACCACACAACTCAAGGTCCTAGAGACAAGTAAGGGAAAACTAAAGATAACCTAATAGCCCCGATAACTTATTGATTACTTCTCCTCAGAAAAGACACTGCAACTCTAAAAGCTTTTACATATTTATAACCACCTCCCTCATCTGGGTGAATGAGACTGTCAGTGGGTTGAATATTTCACTCAATATTCTCAAGGGTAAACTAGAAGCCTTTCCTGTTGTATCTACTAGTAATAAAACACAAATTAACTTAAAAAGCTAATGCCGGCAATGCAGATGCTTTCAGAGCTCTTCTTTTCAATCAAACCTAACTTCTAGTCAGGAATCTGCACAAGCTATGCAATTTTGGAAACTATTTTTATGACTTTATTAAGTTATGCCCCCCCCCTTTTTTTTTTTTTGCGGTACGCGGGCCTCTCACTGTTGTGGCCTCTCCGGTTGCGGAGCACAGGCTCCGGAGGCGCAGGCTCAGCAGCCATGGCTCACCGGCCCAGACGCTCTGCGGCATGTGGGATCCTCCCGGACCGGGGCACGAACCCGTGTCCCCTGCATCGGCAGGCGGACTCTCAGCCACTGGGCCACCAGGGAAGCCCTATGCCCCTTTTTTGAAGCGACTTAGCGAAAGATATTTTGGAAGATGCCGTGTTCCCTGCTGATGGGGAGATGATGGAGGGTCCCCGGTTTGAGCCAATGAGGCCAAGGTCAGCCCACAGGAGAGAACACTGTCCCCTGGCCATGGACTGAGCACAGGCCCCGGTCATAATGAGATCCAGATGCGGGGCTGTGGATGCCTCACAGTTGACATTCTACCAATATACTGACTCAGTGGAACACAGTCAGCTGGGGATGGACGGGGCCAGGACTGGAGCTAAGGTCTCTTAACTCTCCTTCCAGAGGCTATTACTTGATACCAGTGGTGGGACTTGAAACCCGGTTCTGGAGGCCAGAGCTTCACAACTGTGCCTTAGGGAAAGCAAAGTCCATAAACAAAAGACAGCAAAACAAACAAACGAACAAAACCTATTCCCTCTTAGCCAACTCTGCAATCACAGTACCAGAATTTAAAAGCATTAAAAGTGTTCACATTTATACTGGCTACTGATGGGGGATGGGGAGAGGATCCCCATTATAATCTAGGGCCTCTTCCCTTTATTTATGAATAACTACTATTGTCTCCTAGCCTCTGCGTGCTCCCCAACTTTTTGCCCCCATTTCAATTGATTAACTTCACTAATATCCTTAACTTCACTGAATTACTCCTTTGTTAAGTCCAAGCCCCTCAAGCCTCCATCAAAATTCTCCACGGTCAGGCCTCCCTCACCTAACCCTTACTTGCCAGCCCAAGCCTTCAACTCCTTGCAGGTGTCACTGTCATCCCCCCTCCCCCCCATCTTCCCTTATTAATTCCAATCTCCATGCCTCTCAGGCTCCTCCCACCCCCATCTCACATTTCCTTTAAGATGGACCTCAAGAGTACTTCAATACAGCTTGCTCTCTAAAAACCCTACCTATTGAGGGAGGGAGACACAAGGGGGAAGAGATATGGGAACATATGTATATGTATAACTGATTCACCTTGTTATAAAGCAGAAACTAACACACCATTGTCAAGCAATTATACTCCAATAAAGATGTAAAAAAAATAAAAAATATAATAAAAACCCTCCCTATTAACCCATCTCGCAAAATCTTTCACTGGCTTTGAATCTCTTTAACTGGTTTTTCTCATCACGGGTTCCCTAGAGTCTCAATGAATATCTGCTGAGTGATCAAACATTTGTAATATCAAAGTATCAGAAATACACTCTAGGCAATTTGTGTCTCTTAATCTCCTCAGAGAAACCATAAACTCCTCCAGATTAGACATCTTGCGCCTTATCTCCTACCCGTCAGTACATCGCAGGACACACAGTAGGCATCCAATGAATGTTTGATGAATTGAACTGAATTAAAATTTATCTCCCCCTCACCTAAAACCACCATGGAATCAATTTGAAGACAGTGTCTGAAACCAAAAGAACCAGACAAAAAAGGTTACATTATTCTGAAAGAGTAGATTACTGGCCTTTTCTTCATGTCCTAAATTTTTATGCACGCCCCACCCTTTTTCTTTGGTCCTGGTAATGGTCTTAAGTGTTTCAAATTAAGTCTAGACAAGAGTATTTTGAATAACCGGAGCAGAAACAAAAAAATCCACACATTTCAATCTCTATCTCCTGCCTGAATGGCATGGCTTTCCGTTTGTTTTTCCTGAGTAGAGCTTAATATTTAGTCTTGTTTTCAGTTTGCTGGTCACACTGACAGCGGAAATACCCCAGCATCAATTTATTGCTTGCTCCAAAAAACTAACTGGCATCAATGTAGAATCAAATGCAGTAGTCCCCCCTTAATCACAGTCAGCCGCGATCCAAAAATATTAAGTGAAAAATTCCAGAAACAAACCATTTTTAAGTTTTAAACTGCCTGCTGTTCTGAGGAGCGTGATAAAGTCTCACAAAGTCCCGTTCTACCCCACGCAGGACGGGACTCTTCCCTTTGGCCGACACGCCCTGCCCATTTGTCTCCTAGTAGCCCGCTCGGTGATCAGACTGACTGTGGCATCGTGGTGCTTGTGTTCGAGTAGCCCTCATTTTACTTAATAATGGCCCCAACTGGCAAGAACACTGATGCTGGCAATTCAGATACTCCAAAGAGAAGCCTGGAAAGTGCTCCCTTTAAGTGAAAAGGTGAAAGTTCTCCATTTAATAAGGAAAGAAAAAGAAAGTATGCTGAGGTTGCTAAGATCTACGGTAAGAATGAATCTTCTATCCGTTAAATTGTGAAGAAGGAAAAAATAAATTCATGCTAGTTTTGCTGTCGCGCCTCAAACTGCAAGTTACGGCCACAGTGTGCGATAGGGCTTGGTTAAGACGGAAAAGGCACTGAATTTGTGCAATAAGATATTCTGAGAGAGACACCACATTCACATAACTTTTATTACAGTATATTCTTGTAACTGTTCTATTGTATTATTAGTTACCAATGTTAATCTCTTACTGTGTCTAATTTGTAAATTTCCTATGCATATGGGAAAAAACAGTGTACATAGGGTTCGGTACTATCCTCAGTTTCAGGGACATCCACTGGGGGTCTTGGAACGTAACCTGGAGGATAAGGCAGGGCTGCTGTAGGGAAACGGCAGGGACTTCCAAGGTACGTTCACAGAAGTGCACAGGATCTGCTTCAGTTCCATCCCTTAGGGTGTGAACTCTTCAAAGGAGACACCATTAAGGACCCCTTTCTCTCTCAGTGGGCCTCCAACCACCTGCACAAGCTCACCTCTGATTCCCCGTGGCGAGTCTTGGGGTGTGTGCAGGGCGAGGACTTTCTCCAGGGACACCCCTCTGGAGACCGGGGTGCAGTGGGTCTGGGGCAGGGCCGTGGCGGTAGTATGTTCTTAACACGCTCTCCAAGTGATTCTTATGCACAATAAAGCCTGTGACCAGCGTGGTTGGATGGTTTAACTAGGTTACTGACCTTCAAGTTGGAAGGTCAGGTTGGAAGGAGCTACCCACGCATCAGGGTTAAACAATGAAAAAAGCAGCCTTTGTTTCCTGAAAAACACATGGTCAGGCTTGCTTCACAGGATACCTACGGCAATATGCCCGGCCTCAACCAAGCACGTGCCTAATAGCCGGGGGAAACCGTTTGCTCCCCGAGACACACCTACTTTTCCAGGTACATCCCCCCACCCCGGCCCCACGAGGACAGGAACATCTCTTTATATCAGACTGTTTCCACATCACTAGGCGGGGACGACGGTGGGCTGAGACATTTAATACTGTCCACTTAAAAACAGGGCAGGACGTTAAATGTCCTCCTCTTTGAAAGTGACGTCGCCAGGGGATGACGGCCCAGCTCAGATACAGGGGGCCCGGGGGACCCAGGCCCTGTCGAAGGGTGATGACTCCTCTACTCCAGGTGGCTCAAACACAGTCTCTCACGACGCAGCTGAGAACACCGACCTTCTCAGATAACAACGGACCACTGAGGAGCCTTCTCCACCCACCTCCTCTCCCCCGTAAGAGGCAACACAATCAGGAAAATCGACTGGACCAATGTGGCCGGGAGCTGGCTGTCCCACAGCAAGGACTGATGCCGACCGGGCTGGAGGCTGTCCTCAAACCCTCAAACTGCTGTGTGTGGTAGCAAACTACTCCGGGGTTCAGACGAGCCCCGGGGGAGGAACAGGACGCTGTGACCAATTTAGAGATGAAGCATCACTTCAGGCAGAAACCCTGGGCTGGCTTCATGTTGACGGTGCCCCTAAAGCAGAGCTGGGCACAGGCGGCCACCAGGAGGACCCGAAGGACTCTCGCCTTTTTTGGTCAAAGCGACCACAGGAGGAAGAGGTCCTGCTCAGAAATTTAGGCAACAGTCACAGGAGGTCTAAAGAAAGGGGTCACAACACAACCAGAGGGAGGGCCTTGCAAGGCAAATGGGGGCACCGGGGCTGCAAGTGGAAGACGGAGAGGGGGGCTAAGGAGAGCCCTGGACTCTCGGCACACGAGCCTTCCATACCCGGTGGAGCGGTTTCTCCTGCCTCCCAGAGCTCCTGCGCTGGGGTCCCCGGTCCCCGGGCACCGGGGCCGACACGAAAGCACAGGAAGCCTGGAGAGTCTGTCTGCTGCGAGAGGGGTGCCACACGTCACGTGGGCACAGGAAGGTGAGAACACGAGCGAGGCCAAGAGTCCCAAAGTCAGCTTACCCAGTGCATCAAGTTTGGCTATAAGTATGCATTGCCTTTTTTCTTTTTTTTTTTTTTTTTGCGGTACGCGGGTCTCTCACTGTTGTGGCCTCTCCCGTTGTGGAGCACAGGCTCCGGACGCGCAGGCTCAGTGGCCATGGCTCACGGGCCCAGCCGCTCCGCGGCATGTGGGATCTTCCCGGACCGGGGCATGAACCCGCGTCCCCTGCATCGGCAGGTGGACTCTCAACCACTGCACCACCAGGGAAGCCCCTGCATTGCCTTTTAAATAGAATTTTTAAAAGCCTTTTTACAAGTTGCTCGGCTCAAGTTTTAGAAAACATGAATAAAGCCAGTATCGTCCATTAAACGGCATCAAGTTAACAAAATAATAAAAGCCCAAGCAGCCTTGACTTTGCTGCAGTTCACCCTAAATTCAGGCCAAGACCTAGGATGGAGCGGCCTGGCCTGCTGAACTGGCACCCCCAAGTGTAGAGTGACAACGGCGGCGGGGAGCTGGCCAAGGCACTGGCTATCCCTCGGATGGGCTGCTGACCCCAGATGGTACCACCCAGAGCTTGCGTTCAGAGAAGGGCACTTTGTAGAGAGCACGCCTGTTGTTCCGGCCCCTGGCCAGCGTCCTCCTTCACCCTCTCCCGGGGGTCCGCAGGGCCTGCTCCCTCCACCTTCAGGCCCAGGCTCCCCTTCCTCGGTGGCCACAGCCCTGGGCTCACAGCCTCCCCCTCTGCCTGGCTCTGGGGCTGCGGGCCTGACAGCAGACCGCAGGCGTCTAAGAAGCTGGTGAGCGGAGAGGAACCGGGTGAGCAGTACAGATCCACCCCACCCGGAGCCCAGCAGGGACGCAGATGCGAGGCTCCTCCTGGATGCTCAGGGCAGGCGGCAGGGGGAGGACAGCACGGGTGGAGGGGCCTAGAGACTTGTGTAATTCGGGACTGAGATGAGGGAGGTGAGGGGGCAGTGTGGGCGTGTGGCCTGTGGCCACAGACCTCCCAGGGGAAGGGGTACGAGGTCAAGGACAGAGACCCACGGGCTGAGGGCCGGGCGAGGGCACCTGTGACAAAGCCGGCCGGCCGGAGGGGTGAGCAAATCGGCAAACAAGGCGTGGGGGGGACGGGTGTGCCTCAGAACGTGTGACGGGCCAGCTGTGCTGACGCGGCTCAAGCACATTCCCCGCCTTTCTCCGTGGCCGGGAAGGAGGTGTGGGGAAAGCACGTGCTCACTCAGGGGTCGGGCCAGCAGGGCTCGGTCACGGAGGAGCCGTGGGATCCTGGGTCTGCTGCCCACGTGTCAACCTCTTAAATGTGTTGTCAGCCCCATCTTCTCATGGGAGTTTTAGCTTCGTATCTCGCCAACTTCCACTTTCACCAGACCGTTCAACATGCCCTCAGACACAGCCCATCGCCATCTCCCCAGAACAGACTCACTCGCTTCCCATTTCCATCCAAGCCCTGTGCACTGACCACACGCCAGATACGGAGCCAAGAACCCAGCTGCGTCCCGGCTCCGCCATCCAACAGCCCCAACACGGCTGCTGCCCGGACTCGCCCAGGTTATGGGTCAGGAACGAAGGGGTTAGAGAAACGAGGCAACCAGCCCAGTCGCACAGCTCAGCGAGTGGAGGGTTGAGGCTTTCCTGACCCCAGAGCCAGTGCTCTCATCTGGGTCCCACCAGAGCCGCGATTCCTAACCCTGGCTGTGCACTGGGAGCCCCAGGAGAGCTGTGAAAAACACCCATATAGGACGCCACCCCCAGAGATGTCGATGATTCAGTTTGCGGGGACTGGGACCTAAATCAGGTTATTTTTTAAAGCCCGCTCCACCCACCGGTGCTTTTGACATGGAGCCAGGGTGGGAAGCAGTATGCCACGGACTTTTACAAGTTGCTCAGCTCAAGTTTTAGAAAACATGAATAAAGCCGGTATCGTCCATTAAACGGCATCAAGTTAACAAAATAATAAAAGCCCAAGCAGCCTTGACTTTGCTGCAGTTCACCCTAAATTCAGGCCAAGACCTAGGATGGAGCGGCCTGGCCTGCTGAACTGGCACCCCCAAGTGTAGAGTGACAACGGCGGCGGGGAGCTGGCCAAGGCACTGGCTATCCCTCGGATGGGCTGGTGACCCCAGATGGGCCTTGCCTCTGCCCTCCTGGCTGTGTCCCGGTCCCCAGCGCTGTGCCTGGCTCACGTTAGAAGGGAAATAAATCCTTGTTGAACGAGTGAAGGAATGAAAAGCGTCACACTTTCCCACCAAGGGTGCTACAATCCTTCATCTTCCTGAGCCCAAAGTTCTCCCACCACTGGAGCACGCTGACTGGTCCCTAGGCTACAGACCCTCCCTCCTCCCATCCCCTTCCCACACGGGCACAGAGTCATCTTCTCAGAGCATCACTTTCATCCTATCACCCACCCTCTGTCGTTCAAATGTTTCGGCACTTGCTCCACGTTTATGGACACAGTTGCAACCCCTTCACCTGGTATCTAAGACCCCACCATCCTGGTCCCAACCTATCCCTGCAATCAGATTTTCCACCACCCACGGATCCTCTGCTCTGCCAGGCGGGCGTCCTCCCGGTCTGCAGTGCGAGTCTTGCGCACCCTTGCCAGAGGGATCATAATGCGTGTCTCTCTCGCTCCTTCACCCATGTCTGGATTCCACCCGTCCGTGACAACCTGACTCCCCGACCATGCCTTTGCTCTTTGCCCACAGCCCCCAGGAATCCCTCCCAACTCTGAACCTCTACGCCAAGAATCTTACTCGGCTCCATTCTTACGTGGCTTCTAATCATCATTTCAATGTGCACATGTCCTATTTCCCGACTAAATCGTGATCACTTGAGGGCAGCAATCTTACCTCCCAGGTAGTGACCAACACTGCACGTGCTCCGGGAATGCCGCTGGGCATTCAGCATCTCCTGTCTCGGGGCGAACGGCCTTACCTGTAATACCTGGACTGCAGGTAGGTGGAGCACACAGCCTTGGACACGTGACTGGCTGAACCAAAGTCGATGACCTTGACTCTGTACGGTTGTCTAGATGGATCCACCAGCATGATGTTTTCTGGTTTGAGGTCCGCATGGATGAGACCTAGGCTTTTTAGCTTCATCAGGGCTGTGGCAACCTGCTGGAGGACCGGGCGAATGTATTTGAGGGGCAAGGGGCTGAACTTGTTCTGCTTCAGAAAGTCATAGAGGTTCTGCTCCAGCATCTCAAAGACCAAGCACGTGTGATTCTTGTGCTGGAAGCACTCGTAGGCACGGACGAAGTTGAAGTCGTCGGCGCTCTCTGTGCTCAGGCGGGCCAGGATGCTCACTTCGATCTGACCTTGGCGGGCGTATGACGGGTGGTTCTTCAGGATCTTGATGGCCACAATCTCATTGGTGCCCCGTTTCCAGCACTTGACCACTTGCCCAAACGTCCCTCGGCCCAGGAACTCTAAGACCTCGTAAGTGTTGGTCATGGAGCACAGCACCTCATGCTGGACCAGCTGATAATCCCCCTCGCTGTTGGAGCCACTGTTTTTGGAAGTGGCAGTCGAGGTGGTGGCAGTGGCTACAGTGGCCCCACTCGCGTTATTCGGAATCATGGGTGGATGCTCTTCGATGATCTGCACGCTGCTCGTGTTCTCGATCTCCTCACTCTTCCGCTTGAGTCCGCATTTTTGGTAGGTATCAAGAAGGCTCACAGTGCTGCGACGCATGAGGTTGTGCGGTCCGCCGAGGACTGGCCCGGTGACGGAAGTGCTACCTGCTGATGTCACGACGATGTGCCCAGTGCTTCCTGGGAAGATGATGGTCTGCTCGTACGGTAGGCTGGGGTTTGGGATGGGCAGGGAGGCGCTGACGGTCGTGGCGGCTGGCTGGGATGGTGGCGCGTTCTTGTTCTGGCCATACACTTTGCTGTGGGAGCCGTACCCGGTCATGTCCCAGTTGGAACTCGGCTCTACTTTCAGTTTCTTCACGCTACAGAAGGCACTTGATTGAAGGGTGTGAGGGGAGAAAACTTGCACATGTGAGGCCATACCTGTGAGAAAGAGAAAGGCGAAAAGAAATATCTTAGTCACCCTTACACGAATGAACGCGACAGAGCCACTGCAGTTCGGACCGGCAGCATGGGTCCTAGAGTATACTGTCTTCTCACTTCGAAACAACGTCGGAAAAGTGAATCTATTCCACCCAGAAGCACCGGCTCGTCACTCAGTCTGTGGGCTCCAGGGGTTCCAGTGTTCTGCCCGCCACCATCAGGAGGGTGGGAGACTTGCAGGGTGGGAATACATTCAAGACTCAGAAACACGATTAGAATACCAGAACTTAGTTCATTATGTCGTTTTTTTTAAATAAATATTGTTTGTGATAGAAACAAATTCTTCCTCAGTTCTCACTGGGCTGCAATCCTATTAAAACTGAAGACTGTATCAGGTGGCCCAGCTGTCACATACTTAGTTGTCTCACGTGGCCAGCTCCCCTCTGTCACAGGCCCTAAGACTGTCAGGCTTACTCACGTGAGGAAACAGCTTCCATACAGGTCCGAGCACAGAGCCACTCGTGATCTGCTGGCTTCTGGATGAACCATAATGACCCCCTGGCATCTCAGTCACCTTAAATGATTCTGCAGGGTTGAATCGACCAGCAGTTGGTCTGATGTTTTCATTTAGATAGTCTGAAATCATTTTATCAGCTTTGTTTTGGAGGGGAGGAGTGGGCAGCACAATTCATGGGCTCTGTTCACTCAGCGCTCCTGCTAAATTTATCTATCAATAAATTTATCTAGAAAGTAATACTATTTCATATCAAAACCTCACCCACAATTTAGATAACCTCAGAAATCTGTAAGACCATAACTCTGGAATGGCTGTACAATTTATAATTATGGTGATAGTGGAAACAAACAAAAATTCATAAAAATTAATTAAGGAGAAGTAACAAGGAGATGAGGAAGGATAAGTCCTTACAGGTAAAAGCAGAAACACTGCCCATCTTCTAAGCTGCAGTCGAGAAACATTTCCTATAAAAGCATAAGGAAAGTGGGGTTTCGATCAAGCACCGTTGGTGTTTAGCGATCCCAGTGTTCGTGTCTCTCTGACCCCGTAGCATTACCTAGGGTGGTTATTTAACATTTTCCTTCTCTCCTCGTCACCCATCACCCTAGTCCACCCTCTCTCTCAGCAACAACCCATCTTCCACTTTGTCCAGAAGCCTGAGGCCAGCAGCTTTGCTGTCCACCTTTATTCTCTTCATTTCAAAACACTCCTGAATTTGCATCCATCCTCTCTTCCATCTTTCTGGTCTCAGAGTAAGAGGTGTCTCTCTGTTCCAACACTAGAAGTTCCCCCTATTCTCACGATTCAGCCTCTCTCATTTTCTCTTGAATGCTATGCTCCCTCCGCTGTCCACTCTGATGGCTTTCCACTTCTCCCTGTTGATTGGATCCAAGTCCTTAGTAGGTACTTAATAAAGTTTTGCCAAAAGAATCAGTGACAATCTTTCTCTTCTGCCTTCACATCTGCACATGGCAACTCCCAACTTGGAAGGTAAGAGGAGTAACAGCCGTATTCTTCCTTTTTGATACTTCCCTTCTTCTCACCTGTAATCAATGGTTTATGCTCCCTTTTCTTCAAGGCCTCACTCCTTAATCCATCTCACCACACACATACACACACTACAGGACTCTGTTCTTAAAGGTAAACGACTTCCTAATTGCCTAATCCCATGGCCTTTTTTCAGCCTCTAATCCCTTTGACCTCTCGGCAACTGACCAATCTGATACTGCTGACCATGACTTCCTTCTTGATGCTCTTATCTGTGCTGTGTGAATCTGTATCCTCCCTATCCCGCGTCTGACTGCACATTGTGTGCTGGCTGGTTCCTCTTCCTCTTCCTCCTTTAAAATGTGGGCGTCTCCAATGTTTGGACTCTGTTCTCTCTGGATCGAAGCTGTCACCTCTATGCAGGCGACCCCGACACGTTCATCACAGGCGAAATGCTCCCTTGTGCCTTCCAGTGACGTATTTCTGCCTCCTGCTACAAAATCAAGGATGATCTTCCAAAGATGAACTCCTTACCTTTTCCTAAAAATCTAGCCATTTCACCCTCCATGATAATGTCTGCATGGCTGTTCATAAAATATTCTTCTAGTCACTTGGTTCCAAACCTTTGAGGATTCTTCTTTGCCTCCATAGACAAGAAGATTTGGAGTCTCATTTCTCTGTCCTTCAAAATGTCTCTTGTAACCATCTCTTTGTTTCTGTTCTTGCTGCCTCTTCCATAGTTAAAGCATTTATCACTCTCCAGTAGACAAAAGCAAGCACAGACATCTGGTCTACCTGAACACTCTTTCTTCCTCTAATTTGCCCACATTCAGCCACCAGATTCTCTTCCTAGAACATTTCTAAGCATGTCACGTCTCTGTCCAGAAACTTTCAATGATTCCTTAGTGTCTAGAAGGTAAATTTGAGGACTCTTAACACCTTCACATTTGTATTTCAACTGCTTTGTTGGCTTCACCTCCAACTATTAACCTTCCTGAACCCTCAATTTTAATTAAGCTGTTCTACTCACTGTTTCTAGACTGTCTCTTACAGTTCCTACCTCCATGCTCTTACACAATTCCCCCATCCGACATGCCTTCACCTCTTCTCTCAGCTTATCCAAAGATAAGACAATTCAGATGCCTCCTCTTCCCAGACAACTCCAACCTACACTGATATTCCCAACTCTCCATTCCTAAGGCACTTACCATGTGCACTGCCCATTTGCCCACAAACTGCATTTCTGCCTTGCAGAATCTCTTGTCTTGAACTGAATTACTTATCTTTTGTGCTATATAACTTTTTATACGTTTAAGTCATGTTTCCGTAACCAGGCTATATTGGGAAGGCGCGAGCCACAGGTTATACTTCTTTTCTCCCCCAGCATTAAGCCGGGTTTGTTACATATGGGAGGCACTCAGTTGATGGAATAAAGCACTCTAACCGATCAGGCTTCAAGGAGAGCTTAGTTTTCTAGCTATACAGCAATTACCAGTCACAAGCACCTATGGAACCTGGCCTCACTCTGGAGAATAAAGAAAAACCTGCCAATACTTTTCCACCCAAACTAAGGCAGAGTCCAGGCAGCTCCTGTCCTGGGGTCAGCAGTCATGTTCTGTCTATACTTCATCCCGGATGTGCTCTCACTTCCCAGCAGCAACCTCAACCTGTCTAACACCCAGCACCTGCTCTGAACCCTACCTTGACGCTGATCCCATAGATCTGACAGAAGCTTCCTTTCTTGTTTGGTTCCTGAACTCCAACATCTACTTGTGTAACATGACTATACTTCTGTAGACAGCCTTCTGCCTGACAAAGACTATTTTGGCTTGCTCATTCAGAATTCACACTTTACCTGTTTCTTCCTATGGTACTTTTTGTTCAAGTCAATCTCCCCTTAATTCTATAATAACACAGAAAATAGCTTTTCTATATTTATCAGTATTAAATAACCACATTGTTCTAGATATTTTATACAACATAGAAATGACCAATCCCTCAGCTTTTAGTAACGTATCCACTGAAGGGGCAAAGCAATAAGCATTTCCTTTATTCTTTGGTATCGAGCTTGCCCCTCACTGCTCCATCCTCAGTGCTTTGTGGCAGGAGGACAGGGAGGGGGGCAGCGAGGGGTCAGAGGTGGCCGAAGAAATATGCTGATGTTACGTAAAGGAGATGTAGCTCTATTCTCTGTTTTCACTGTTCCAGAAAAATCTTGGTGGAAAGGCCAGGGTGTAGCAGTGGAATTTTACAGAGGGGAAGAGAATGGCTTATGACTTATTTGCTACTGGGATGACAGCCAAGGGTCATAAAATTGTGGAAATTGTCACTGGGTACCTCTGGTGACATTCGCGGGATCAGAGAGGAGACCTGCATGGCTAGAGACACCCTTCGCCGCACCGCCTGCTGCAGACTCTGGCCTGGCCTGGTGTGGCCACTGCTGCTCCTTTATAAGGTCAGCAGCCACTATTCTAAGAAGTAGATTAGCAATTCCCAATACAGCCTTATTTCCCCCTCCAGCTTGACTGAGATATAACACACATAAAATCGTGGCAGTTTAACGTGTACAACGTGATGATTTGATACGAAAATATGGTGCAAAACGATGATCATAATAAGGTTAGTTACCACCTCCATCACCTAATTACCTTTTGTGTGTGTGTGTGGTGAGAACATTTAAGATCTACTCTCTTAGCAGCTTTCAAGTACACAATACCCAGTTGTTGACTACAGTCACAGGCTGTACGTTAACATCCCAGAACTTATTTATCTTAGAGCTGGAAGTTTGCCATTACAGTCTTATTACCTTTATTCTGTAGCAGGGGTCATTTTGCTCTGTGAAGCAAACTGCTCAAAGAAAATATAGGTAAAGAAAGTCTTCAATAATAATAAGAGCAATTATTATTATTACTACTACTGTTACTTATTTTTAAATCTCTAAACTATCTTATAAGTGATAAACCGTTGCTGATAGTTGCGTAGCTTAGTCTCAAAACAATCCTACAGGAATAACCAAACTTATTGCCAAACATTTCTCCTTGAGATTATTTTTCTGGAACAAGTACTCCTGATTCGTGGAGAATCCCAGCCCACACCCTTTGCATTCTATTTATTCAGATCCCCAAGGCTGGGGCCGAGGAAGGCAAGGGCCTTTATGTTTTCCACTCTAGGAAGAGCTGTTTCCTCTCATTTCTTTCTGTGTTGACCTTTGTGCTCTTCAAGGCCTGCTGCCCTCCTTATCTGTCAATTTTCTTCTCAGAAAAGGCAGGGGGTTTAACGGGCATTTTCAGTTTGATCCTACGTCACCATTTCAATCACGTTTTAAGTCATCTCTGCCCTTCCTATTTGGTTCTTGGAAGAGGAAGTGAATTTTTCTCCACCTTCCTTGGGAGACTGGGAGGCTCTTACCATATGGGCGTGAGGGCAGGTTTTGAGCCCATGGGGAGTGAGGCACCAGGGAAATCACTGTGAGATAAATCTGCAAAACTCATACCTGCTCCCTAGAGGGGGCCACGAGACCCAGACTGTTCCACAAAAGCCCGAGTAGCCTCCCAAAATAACTCCTGACAGGACTACCGCATTGTCACTCATGTGAAAGCAGTGAGTCACCACAATTTAGAACTAAACTTTCTAAAAGGCACATCGCTGTTACCATCTGTCTCATAAGAAGGTCGAAATTATAAGCATTGAATATTAGATATTCATCAGGGCCCTGCATGCTTTTTAATGTTACTGATACAAGTTTATGCAGATGTTATAAAAGTGACCAGTAAAAAGCATTTAAAAACTAATTTATTAAAATTTAAGTCAACTTGTACTACACAACTGTAATATGTCCTTCCTTGCATATGGCAAATGAAATACAGCCCCTATAAAATAGGCACTAAAATACATCCTATAGTTAGCAGAATTAAACTCCATTACTTGTAAGAAGTCATTTCTTATTACCACAAAGATGAAAGACTGCTTCTTTCATGCCCCAAACAAATCCAGGTCCCAGCCACCTAGGGTGCATTTCTGACACTGCTAAAGGCAGTGAAAGCACTGGATCCTCTTTTAGCCATTTTATTCACATGCTCATTTTGCATTTTTAAAAAGATATGCACGGAAGTCTGCATTTCAAAATAATATTTTTAAAACATTTGCCTTCTACTCTTTATTAGAGCTGCCATTTACGTCCATCAAATGCTGTCACACTTGAATTCAAACCCTATTACTCAGGAGTCTCATGATTCTCCAGATTCTAAAATCCTGAGCACCCAGTAAGGACCAGGCTCTGGGCAGGATGTTTTACGAACAGGGTAAACGTGCATCCGACTTTGGGACAGTCCAGAATTACCCTTGTTATTCCAAATGAATTAGTAAGAGCATCCTCTCCACTTTCATTCTTACAAGGGTCCTAGTTTGAAAACTAGGAAGTCAAGTGATGGGTTGAGGCTCCCATAAGAAGTGGAAAAACCAGACCTTGACCCCAGAAGTTCAAATCTGGGTAATTCTATGTGCCACTTTGTCTTAATAGTTTAAAGAGAAATTTATTTTTCTAGGGTTAAGAATAATTTTTTCCACCTTAAAAAAAAAAGGATAGTTAAAAATCTTCATGATCTTCCTGAGCTCTTAAGTCACAAGAATTTTTAAAAGGTCATTTGTTAAAGGATTGGCTCATTTAGTTCATTTTTTCCACGTATTTGCCTAGTTTCTTCATAATTTTATATTTCACAATTAGATGAACTGAAAAGTTGCTTCACATCTGAGTACATTTCCTTTCCATTTCACCACCCCAAAATTATCTACTGGAAGATCAGACTCTGCCTATACTACAGGGATGAGTGAGGGTTCAACTATGATTAAAAAAATAATTAAGCTGAATTCAATTTCACTGGACTCTTATCAAAGCTCGAGAGAAGGAACTATAAGCGAAACAGTGGCACCATTTTTATCAGTATGTAAAGTTTAATTTTGGTGTTGTAGATCACCACTCAGAATCCAGTTATATTATTAAAGAGAACAGAATCATGAACACCTTAGTTTGGGAATTCACTTGGCAGTCCAGTGGTTAGGGCTCCAAGCTTCCATTACTGTGGGCATGGGTTCCATCCCTGGCCGGGGAACTAAGACCCTGGCAAGCTGCACAGTACGACCAAAAAAAGAAAAAGAATACCTTAGTTTAGGAGGTGCCAACTTCCCCACTTCCTGTAGTCCTTTGGCCACACACTTCTACCGAATAGTAAGTATCTGAGAGAAGCTACAGATCTTTCTTTTTTTTGTACCCAGCTAACTGCTAGATCTCTCTTGCATATCACATTATGCACATAAGGTACAGTAACATTACAGAATATTTCAAAAAATATACGAATGTTAGAAATACGCATCTGAATGGACATTAAAAACGCCTAAAAAGGGTTAACCTGTATAATCGCTGATTACCATAATTGGATGCCTCAGGGGGTTGAACAGTAATAGAAAAGTTTTCTTCACTGATATAGGTAACAATATTCATAAATTTTAATGACAGTAATCCTGCTTGTCAAGTTTATATATTTCACAAGTAGTAACAAAGATAATTTCAGGTTAGCCCATTTCTAAATAATACATTTCCAGAACAGTGTATACTAAATGTCTGTGGGGCTTGTCTATCATTTTCCATCAACGTCTATTTACCTGCTAGCTGTGTAATGTTAAATGAGTAGTATATTCCACCAGAGCAGTTTAGGATCAACCACAAGCTCTACAGCATTCTTTATCAATAACGACAATCACGATACTACTGATCCCATCAAGGGCCCTCTATATAAAAAGACTGGAGCTGGGGACAAAAGGAAGCACAAGACACCTAAGACATCGGCACTGCGCTAAAGGAGCTTAAAATCTCATGGGGGCGCCAAGTTCAGTGCAAAGTAAAAAGGACAACTGGCAATTCTGGGCAACGTAAGCAACTTGCCGAAGTAAATGCAACAGGAGTTCAGAGGCAGGAATCACTATGGGCTGTGGTTAGGCAAGGGTTTACAGGGGAGGTAAGTAAGACTTGAGCTGCGACTAGAAAGATGTTAATATCTTCTGAAGGGCACAAGGACAGCGTTCCAGCTCCTGCTAACTGGGTGTTGGGGGCTTGCAGCCAGCACTGTGGTCTCTGCCCTCAGGAAGCTGAGGCTTTGCTTGGAGACAACTTAGGAGCATTTAATACATTAACAAATGCTCACCCCCAACGCAACTACCAGTCTACACTGTGGGCACCAACAGCCTACTTACCCAGAATTGTCCTCTCCTGATAATTTCAATCTTTTGGAAGTAATTTTTAAATACTGAAAAGGCTGGTGTGAAGCCCTACCACTAAAGCCACTCACTTTATACTGACTGTCATCTAACACTCCATTAACAAGTCGTAGAGGGGCTATCGTTACTGGGTTTGCTCTCTGTGTCAGACTCCAGGTGCACACACCCCACAACCGTAAGGTCAGGTGCATTTCCCGTTTTACAGATGGGTAAGTGGAGTGCAGGGAGATGACACAGTTTGTCCAAGCTCACTTTGCTACTACCAGCAGAGCTGGGATTTGAACTAAGGTCTGCCTGACTACCAAATCTGTGCTGTTAACCCTTCTTCTTCATGCTTTAGGGTCTCGGAGTTAAAGCACCAGATAAGGAGACAGGTAGCAAAACAGCCAAGGCAAGATGAAAGCTGGTGTGTGAGAGGAGACTGATCTAAGGTACGGGGCACGCCGACCGCACGCCACCTGGTAACACAATGGACCCCACGACAGCACTCCCAAGTCACCTGCATTTCTCTATCCTCTGGTTATTATGACATCTGGGAAATACAACCACTCAAAACTGTTCAAATAAAATAAATTTACCTCCTGAAAGAGGTAAACTTCACCGGTCTTGGGTGAGCTGACCTGGGCTGTCCTAGCAGTCCAGGGGGGAGGTAATGGGGACCTGCACTGAGGACCCTGCCTGAGAAAACAGAAAGGAAGGAGCAGAAACATAAGACGGTGCGGAGAAGAGAGGCAAGACGCACTGACAGACGGGACGCAAGGGCAAAGGCGAGGGAGCAATCGAATATGTCTGGGGGCCTGAAAGGAGCGGGGGTTCCACAGATGGTGACACGGAAGATGGGAGGTGGTCTTAAAGTGTTGTTTCTCTTGGGGGATGGGATAATGGAATGGGTTTTGAACACGATGAATTACAAGCACTGACAAGAGATCCAAGTTGAAACCTTCACTGTTCAGCTATTCATACTGAAACTCTGAGGCGGGGAAGTGCTTAATTTACCAAAGTTACAGTGTCAGGAGCCGCTGGTCATTGACAATCAAGCATCTAGTACCCATTTGCTGAGCTGAATCCTGAATGAAGATAAACCATTTTGAAAAGACAATGGAAATCAATAAGATGGGCTAAGCTTGCACAGGATGAATCAGAGCGGGGAGAGGGCAAGGTGACCCTGGACCAATCCATGCATAAGACCAAGGACAAAGGGGTAAGGTCAAAAATATGGCTAAACAAATACCAGTAGGACAGTGACAAAAATATGGAAAGGGAAAAAGACCGAAATCAAAGGGTCACATCCCAAAGAGACTGGGAAAGGAACGGTGTTGCTGAAGATGAGAGCCAAGTGAGCTGGAAGAGCTCGATTTTTAAAAAATTAATTTATTTATTTATTAACTTATTAACATTTATTTTTGGCTGCGTTGGGTCTTCGTTACTGCACGCGGGCTTTCTCTAGTTGCGGCAAGCGGGGGCTACACTTCGTTGCGCTGTGCGGGCTTCTCATTGCGGTAGCTTCTCTTGTTGCAGAGGACAGGCTCTAGGCGTGTGGGCTTCAGTAGTTGTGGTACGCGGGCTCAGTAGTTGTGGTGCACGGGCTTAGCTGCTCTGCAGCATGTGGGATCTTCCTGGACCAGGGCTCGAACCCGTGTCCCCTGCACTGGCAGGCAGATTCTTAACCACTGCGCCACCAGGGAAGTCCCAAGGAAGAGCTCGATTTTGGAGAGGTTTCACTGAAGGCATTAGTAACAACAGAGAGGAGACGACGTTCTATATGTACCAACAGAAAAACCAGGATGGGAGAATGGGCGAGGGGTCGTTGACCTGAGGGCTGCCAACAACACCTAGATGAAAATGGAATCCATGTGGGTAAAGCTGTTTCCCAGGAGAATTGGTGTAGAAAGCAGAGCAGATGGCAAATAAAGTAATCCTTGGGGGCACAGACGTTGTCAAACAGTATGAGGAGGACAGTATGAGTCACAGTGAAGAAGTCAAGTATAAAACGATGAAAAAGCAAAAGCAAAAAAAACCCAAAAAACAATTAAGGGATTGATCCAGGAGAATGAAAACAGAGAAAGCGCTACTGGGCCTGGCTAGGAATAAGCCACCAGCCCCCTTTTCCCACAGGGTCAGGAGGAGAGAAAGAAGTGGCACTCCCCTGGGAAGAGAACCAAGTGCATCATATTATGCCCCTTGCTTTCCCAAGAAATATGATTCTTTTAAGGACTTTCAAAATCTTTTACGTCATCTTCCTTGAATCTGCAAATTCTACCATAAGCTTTGTTTCTCCAGTTGAGAAAACATCCTTTTCCTACCATTTGCAAATTCTCCACATATCTATCTACCTACTGGCTCATTATTTGTCCAAATCAGCCCTTATCCACGTTCAGACTTACTTTCTCTTTCTGAAAGTCGCTAACTTCACCTATAACAGAGTCAGGCCTCTCTCAAATTCCCCTTCCTGTGACTCTGCCTCGTTGCCTGGGACTAAGCCATAAAGCACTATGGATGTGCCGGCCTTTCACTGCAGTGGGTAAGTAACTGTAGGC
Source organism: Delphinus delphis (assembly GCF_949987515.2). NCBI lineage: Eukaryota > Metazoa > Chordata > Mammalia > Artiodactyla > Delphinidae > Delphinus > Delphinus delphis. Next base: position 93,136,698 of record NC_082691.1, read on the forward strand.
TCTATAAATTGATTCTCTAGAGGCCATGTTGCCAAGTGTTCATAAGCAATCTAAACATGACCAATCCAAGATAATTCTGGTGAAAAAAAAGAATGATACCGATAAAACAAACATGCTCTTCAGTTTCTTTCTCCAGGAAACTGGAGAATCAATGAAAGGAAAACAAGTGTATAAAAAAACCTTCAAAAACTCTGTTTTCAAGCAATAATTGCATTAATTAAGAACGTTAATTATTTAAAAAAAATACTTCTCAACATCGGTGTATGTATTTGCTAGGATGGCCATAACACACCACCACAGACTGAGGGGCTTAAACAACAGAAATTCGTTGTCTTGCAGTTCTGGAGGCTGGAAGGGTGTTGGCAGGGATTGGTTCCTTCTGAGGACCCTGAGGGAAAGGATCTGCTCCAGGCCTCTCCACGGTTTGCAGGGGGCTGTCTTCCCTTTGTGCATGTCTCTAGGTCCACATTTCCCCTTTTTAAGAACACCAATCATATAGGATTAGGGCCCACCCTAATGATCTGTAACTTGACTACCTCTGTAAAGACCCTTCCTCAAATAAGGTCACATTCTGAGGTAATGGAGTTAAGAGTTAAACATGTGTTTTTACAGGCAAGGCGGTTAGGGAGACAATTCAACCCTTAACGGAAGGTTTAAGGAAACCGAATGCATTTTACTAACGCATAACCTTCTCAGGATATATTGCCATATTTTAAAAGAACTCTCTCTGTTTTTCCCTCCTTGGAGATAAGACATTCCATGTTGTAATTTCCCTATATCTTGCCTCAATGGACCCAGGAGGGGATTTCAGTTAGTCAAATATGATACAAGCAAAAGCGAAGTGATTATTTCAAATTAAATTCTGCATAAGTTTATGTTACTTATGCAGTGCTTCCGGAAAAGGCCATGCAGGAATGTCTCTGCAATGTATATCGAGGAATAATTGTAGTCATTCTGGTATAAAAGCGAATTGAAAGTCACATATTAATAATACCAAAATGGGAAAGTAAACTAAGTTTCTAGCTCAGATTCTGAGTGCTCCAAACATTTCTGAAGGAGACATGAGTACGCTCAAGAGGCAAATCAGGTGAGGGCTGGGCGAGGACGAGGAACTTTCCTTCTTCAGGGCCACTCTCGCCTTAATAGAGCCTCGGTTGGGTCTTCTCTCAGACACACTCTACTTCCCTTCTGCTACCCATGTTGTCCTTTTAGTCCAAAGGTGGTAGAGGCTTACATTTTTCAACTTTGCATCTTCTTTCCAACTGAGGATCTCAAGAAGAGAACACTTAAACACATCTGGTGGGATGAAAAAGGTAACACACCCACAAACCGGAAAAACAAAATCAGCTATACTTCTGGGTTTAACCCAGAATTTCATTTAAATACACATTTTTCAAAGATCTAGCAGGCTGCTCACATTGTCCCTGAAATGTTCTAAATGAGGCAGTCAAAGTCTCAGCAGCAGTAATTTTCAGGTGTTTGAGTCACAACAAATCTTTACAAAAGCACTGTGTCCCCGGACTGAATACCTCAAGAAAGCGGTGAGCTGCGGCGGGGGCAGGTACTGAGGGGTTAGCTACGTGTCTGGCGATGCTAGGGTAAGCCTCAGATTGAATTTTTCTACCCTTCAGAAATGGCTGATAAGGTCCAAATCAAGACTAAAAATCTGGCAGGCTTGTTTTCTCTTTTAGGCAAAAAAGAAGTTGTTATTCTTAAATTCCTCTTACCAAATTATGTGTTTTATTTAACCTTACCCATCCTATGCCCAGCCCACAACTAATTTGTCTTGTGAATTTAATTAGCTTCTCCTTCAGCAATGTTTGGCACGCTCAGAATCGGAATTGAAAACCTACTTTACTCTTTTCCATTTTGGTGTTCTTATTATTGAGCCACTGTCAACTTTCTTTTACACCAACAAATTATATAAATCTATTACTCTGTTACTCTGGGTAAATTCTATTAAGAAGTGACCCCTCAAGAGGTATGTTGGAGTCCTAACCCCTAGCACCTGTGAATGTGACCTTATTTGGAAATAGAATCTTTGCAGGTGTCATCAAGGTAAGATGAGGCCGTAGTGTGAGTTCTAATCCAATATGACTGGCGTCCTTATAAGAAAAGGAGAAAGGACACAGACACACAGAGAGAATGCCTCATCAGGACAGAGACAGAGCCTGGAGTGATGTAGCTGCAAAAGCCAAGGAACGCTGAGGATGGCTGGGGGTCACCAGAAGCTAGGGAACAGGCGAGGAAGGGTTCTGCCCTGAGTCTCAGCCGGAGCATGGCCCTGCTGACACTTTGGTTTCAGACTTACAGGCTCCAAAACTGAGAGAATAAATATCTGTTGTTTTAGGTCACCCGGTTTGTGGTACTTGATTATAGTAGCCCTAGGAAACTATACTCTCTGGGATGTAATTCAGGATATATTTCATTGAGAAAACATGTTTGTACTCAAGCTACGATAAAGTATTTATAACAACTGCAGAGTCACGCTGGCCGAACAGCAGTCTGCCCTGACAGCCTGTATTCTCAGCCTCTCGCTTGATAGACAGGAGAAGCATCCTAGCCTTACACGCCCCCATCTGAATTCCGAGGCCCGGAAGGGGGTTGCTAAACACCTCTTCTCTTTATGCAAGTATGTTTGTTCTTCGTGATCAACATGTGACTCCTCTGGAAGGCACAGAAAAGTTCAGTCTGTTCTCACCGGCTATGGCAACAGTTAAGGAGTCCCGGCCAGCACTTCCTTGGACCTGCCCTCTCTAAACCTCAGCTTCTTGCTATTGTACAGACAAACCAGGACAAGAGACCACCATCTGCGTCCTGCCTTCAGTGCAACACCTGTCGCTGCCTCTTGCACTCATGTTTATGTATTTCTTTGAACATTTCTCTCGGGGGCTGCTACCTACCTGCAAAGAAAGCTTTGTGAAGATGTCATACAGACCCAGGGATGCCCATGAGGCCAAGTGCACAGACCTCTTTTTCCTGGGTTCTCTTCAAAGACAATATTCTTTCATCCCTCCTCTTAAAAGCACGGTAATATAATCCTTCCTACTTGATTTAAATGGTGACTGCTGTTTACAACAGTAACTCTACGTTACAGCTCCTTTGCTCCTCGGAGAATTTTTTCATTACTCTCAGTTTGCCTTTAACTGACGTCTGGTGAAACTCAACTAGCAGTCGATTTGGGAAAAGGTAGAGGAAACGCCGCCCGATGGTGTAAAGGGAGGAAGGGGGGCGGAAAGACATAAAGAAAAACCGGAGGGATGGGGGAAAAGCAGGCTGGGATGCTGGAAGGGAGTAAGGTTGGGGAAGAGGAAAAGGAAAAAGAAATACAAGATGGGAAGGGAGAACACAGAATGCAAGTGAAATGGTACTGTGAGCACATGCAGAATAATAAAGGAACACTGCGATGTGTTTTGTAAACTATCTAGCACAAGAAAAATGCTGCATGGTATTATTCACAATATTTAGGCATGTATCTGTGTGTGGATGTTGCAGATATAAAAACCAGCTGGCACAGGGATCCCTTGGCAGGACAACCAACAGCCCATTCTAAGCCGCGCAAATTAAAGCGGGCTCTTTGGGCCGCTGCGAGGACATTTTTATGCTGTGAGTCACTGTCATCAAACCAGTCCTGGTATTGCTGTGACCCAGCAACCCCACAGTGCTGGCCACTGGCACACGGCCTGAGGGGAGGTGCCCACTCTGATGATACCAGGTCTTGCTTCCCACCCCCGGAGCACAGTGAAGGCGTCAGAAAGCTCTCACGTGTCCTGCTCTGGGGCACAGAGGATGGCAGCTGGTGACATAGCTGGTCCCAACTTAACAATGGTTTGTGTTCCAAGGGCTCAATTCAGATCGTTTCTGAGTTCCCAGCCACTGTGTCAGATGTGGGCTCTGCCCCTTGCCAGCTGCGAGTCTCAGCAAGTGATGCAGCCTCGGCACCCCAGCTTCCTCCTCTCTGAAATGGAGACAGTATCTCACAGGGTCCTGGTATGAAGGGAATGAGTCAGTGTCTATCATGCACTTAGAGCAGTGCCTGGTCCAGAGTGAGCTCTACGTAAGTGTCCGGTGACAGAGGGGGAGGGGGAGGTCAGCTGGCTCGCCGAGGCCCATCTAACAAGCAGCACGGCCAACACGCCGGCTGCCTGAGATGAACCAAGTTCACAGGGTACCAGGGGTCCCCTCAGCACCACGCCTGGCCGGACGAGGGCCTCGGTACCCTACTTCTGAATGACCGGACGAGGAAAGACAGAAAAGACAATGAAATGGGACAAGAGCTCATTTGTCACTTATCTCAAATGCTGTTCCTAGAGGGAAGGCAGGTTTGGACAGGAGGAAGCAACTTCCAACGATTCTGAAGAGGACACCGGGGAAACTTGGAGGGATTCAGAAGATTCAGATACAGACTCTATATTTTACGTACTTTACCTTAAAAACGTATGTCCTTCTTTTCTGTGTAACATTTTAATCAAAAGCACAACTCCTGCACTCTACTATATACAAAATGGATAAACAAGGACCTACTGTATAGCACAGGGAACTATATTCAATATCTTGTAATAACCTACAATGGAAAAGAATCTGAAAAATACATAAATATATATACATATTTTTGTATAACTGAATCACTCTGCTGTACACCTGAAACACTGTAAACCAACTATACTTCAATTTTAAAAAACTAAAAAGAAAAGCACTACTCCTGGTCATAAACAGGACCCAGTTTCTATGCACAGTGTACTCATTGCACATTTGTATCTACTGTATAAACTATGACCTAAGCATTTCTGATCGACAATCAGTAAAAAGACTGAAGACCCTAATACATGTGAGAATTATGTTTAATAAATTATATATGTTCTACTTTACTCTTATGTTTATTAAAAACACAAAAATAGAGAATTTAAAAGGATGAGATAAAATACACATATTCTAATATTTTCTTCTACATCCCAATAAATTGTTCTGAGCCCTGCATTTTGAAAATCCCTGTTATAACTCGAGTGGCTAAAGCCAAGTAACTTGGAATTAGTCTTGGCCATATGGTTAAACTTGGCTAATAAAAAGGAAGTGACAAGTGTCGTCTCTGGGCAGAAGCTTTTTACAGCCAGTGTGCAATTTGCCTATTTGGTCCCACTTCTCCTTGCGAACGTAACCAGAGATGATCCCAGGGTGGGTGGAAGGATGGAATGAAGGTTAGAAGGAGCGGAGACCCCAGCTGACTCAAGGGGGACAGGCAGCAAGATGGTGGAGCAAACCTTTGTTATTTTAAGTCCCTGAAATGCGGGGGGTATTTGCTGCCGCAGTATAACTTAGCCTATCCTAGCCAGCCCTGTAACCTTCCTTAATGCTCCTATCCCTAATGAGCCTGAATTAATGAGGTTGATTGTAATTACCTTTTGACGCTCGTGCGGCATCCTCACCCACCAAAATCAGAGCACACATATTTTAGAGACAACTTAAAAAATATTAAATAGTTCAGTCCCTAGCTTCCATATTTTAGCATCACTTCTGGGCTTTGTGAAAATGCTTCCTGAGATCAGTGGGTCAAATGGTGGAACAGCTCTGACCCTCACAGCTATTAGTGACTTCAGGTGTACATGCATTAAGCCCCACCCAGTAACTTTCCTGAGCAAGTGGAAGGTATAAGATCACCCATCACAAATGCTTCTTGTTTGGTTTGGAAACTTTGAGGCAAATGACTCTGCAGTGACCAAAATGGGAAGCTGCTCTCCAAACCCAAACAGGAGTTTGGCACTACAGAATTTAGGCTTATGTGCCCTCGTGGGAGAACCAGCTGATGCCGTGCTGCTGCTGTGTTCTCTGGGAAAAATGGACTTTTCACACCCTGTCCCCAGTTGCATGATGCAACGGTTATGTTCCTGGTAAAGAACAGTCAAGTTCTGACGTCATAATAACCATGAGTATTACTCATGGGAAGCTCACAAGCCTGGCAAGGCACAGGCTGTACCCTCTTTATCACTGAAGTCACCAATGGGTTTAAAAATAGCATTTCTCACACACCCAGGGTACCACTGATTCATTAATGGCAGAACAAACACTATTCTGGACTCCTTACTTATATGGGATTTTGGATTGAGCCGCCTAGAATTGAGGCACAGCATCTGTCATTCCCCTAGTAGGGGTGTTACGCTGTACTGTCTTATAAATAGAGATCTGCAGATCCTAAAAGAAGGAATTCTCAAAAATTACAAACCAGGATTTAAGATGCCATCTTATTTGTGACTCAGAAATGATGAACCTAAAATATAAATAACCAGAATATATATAAATTTGGGAACTATGCCAAACACGCCGAACATACCAAAATAAAGAGGGCTGATGTTACAATGATAAGTGATAGCTGTCTCAGCGAAGTCTGTAAAAAAAAGAGTCTGACATTTTTCACTGTTTAGCGGGGAAAGAAGGTATTTGAACCTAGATGCCGGATAGGGGTTCTTTAGAGAGAAATATCCCTGAAGCAGAGAATGTTTTCATAATTTACAGGTATCCATAAAAGCACATAATGCGCTCTGCTCAAGTTCTGTGCTTAGTAAAGCAATCTCTGATTTCTAACAGAAAGGAGGAAATGCCCTTGTATACGCATGTCTAGGGTTATCTTTCTTTAAATAATTCAGATTAATCATCTTCCGTAACAGCGGTCCCAACTTGGCACCAGGGTCTGGTTTCGTGGAAGACAATTCTTCCACGGATGCGGGGGGGGGGGGGGGGGGGGGCAGGGGGGGGAGGAGGGGCAGGAGATTGTTTTGGGATGATTCAAGCACCTTACATTTATTGCGCACTTTACTTTTATTATTATTACATTGTAATATGTAATGAAATAATTATGCAACTCACCATAATGCTGACAGGAGGTGGAGCTCAGGCGGAAATGCGAGCGATGGGGAGCGGCTGTAAATACAGATGAAGCTTCGCTCGCCCGCTGCTCACCTCCTGCTGTGCGGCCCAGTTCCTAACAGGTCACAGACCGGTAGCGGTCCGTGGCCCAGGGGTTGGGGACCCCTGTTCTATAACATCGGTTAGTAAGAATCCGTCCTTCTCAACGTCATAATCCTTGACGAATTTATGAAGTCACATTGCCCAATCTGCCAAGCTGAGGATTCTAGAGGCTGTGGTGGTCACCCAGAAATACCGGTTGAGAGCCTGCTATGCCCAAGCACCACCCAAAGTGCTGGAGGAAGGCTACAGGCATCGTGAAAAACAGTACCATTGCTTTTCAAGAGACCAACAAGACGAGATGGGTGACATGGGAAAGGATAACTGATCATATAAGGCAGGCGTAACGGTTACCGACTGACTGCAGCGGTCAGAGGGAGAGTGGGGCACAGGAGAGCACCCCAAGAGGAAGAAGGGGGCAAATGAAGCACAGAGGCCAGGGGACACACAGTGCGCTTAGGGAATAAGATGAGACCTGTTTTTTAATTAATTAATTTTTATTTATTTTACTTATTTTTTCTTTATTTTTGGCTGCGTTGGGTCTTCGTTGCTGCGCACGGGCTTTCTCTAGTTGCGGCGAGCGGGGGCTACCCTTCACTGTGGTGCGAGGGCTTCTCATCGCAGTGTCTTGTTGCGGAGCACAGGCTCTAGATGCATGGGCTTCAGTAGTTGTGGCACGTGGGCTCAGTAGTTGTGGCTCATGGGCTCTAGAGCGCAGGTTCAGGAGTTGTGGCGCACGGGCTTAGCTGTTCCGCGGCATGTGGGATTTTCCCGGACCAGGGCTCAAACTCGTGTTCCCTGCATTGGCAGGCGGATTCTTAACCACTGCACCACCTGGGAAGCCTGAGACCTGGTTTTATGTAAGTTTTATAAGCCATGTACTCCCCACAGGACCTGGGGTAGTTTGCAGGTACAACATAAAAATAAGATAACTTAAAGCAGGACGGAAGCCGTTTAAAGGGAACACAAGGAAACAGAAAGGGTCTGACTGCAGTGAGGGCTCCTGCAGAGAGACTGCAAATGAACTTGGAAAGACTGGAGTCAGATGCAGAGGGCCTTTGGCGCCAGGCTTCGCCTGTATCCGGGAGGTGGTGAGGAGTCGCAGGGGTGTTTGGTGGGGGCGGGGAGAGGATAGGATTAGCAGGGCTTCTGGATGGAAAATGGACTCGTGGCAGAAGCCCAGAGGTAACCTGCTCACCTTGGAGGTGCATCTGGGAGAGAAGATCCTGGAGGAAAGATCCTGGCATCAATGGGAACTAAAGCAAGGTCACAGACAGGAGACGAAGGGGCAACTAAAGACCGGCAACTAAAGGGGAAGTGAGGGCAGGAGAGGAGTCTGGGATATCGTGTAGGTCACGGTGACAGATCGAGGGGAAGGCTGGTCCCTTTCTTGGCGTGGCAGAGGGAGGCACAGCGTGGTGTGCACGGCCAGGCCGGCTGGGCGGTGGGCCCTGGGAACAAAGGGGCTCGCGGGGCACGGCGACTCTGCTGCCAGAAAGAGCTCAGTCAGACACACCAGGGACCGGGTGGCTGCAGTGCTCCCCCGGGGAACCCAGACAGCAGAATGCAAGAGGCACTCACTGGCAAAGACTGCCCCCCTAACCCCCAGCCTGCCCGATTCTCGGTGCGTGGATCTCGCAAGCCAGAGGTGGCCTGAAACTAATCAGCGCTTAGGCTGGGCCTACGAGTTACTGACTTGTGACGCTGGCCTCAGCTGAAGCTGGGAACACTCTCAGAGAACACAGAATCGTAGTCCTTAGGCTTGGGCACCTACGGCCCTGAGTGAGAACACACGGAAACCCTTATAGAAGCCCATGGATCGATCAGAACAACTCGGCCAGTTAGGGCACCTCATATTACACAGAAGATGTGAGTGGAGAGCATCCGAATGTGTGCTCTCCTGCTGATGGCCAGAGGCAGCGGAAGTGCTCTGGCTCCTTCATCAGCATCAAATGCGCCCTGTTTACTCCTCCAAAGGGGCTGAGGGGACCCGGTGTTGCAAGTTCGTTCTAAGGCAGCTCTCAAAAGGCGGCGAAGGGCAGAAACTGCACTGCTCACGCTGCACCTCATGGCCCTCAGCTGACGCCGTGTGGTCTTGGCCCTGCCACTCAAGCCCTTTGCATTCTTTTTTAGTTAAGCAGAAAATGAAGCTTTCAGCTCCATTTCCACTCTCTCTGCATGAATCCATTTCTTCTTTCTTTCTCGGCTCAAGCTATATGGCTCATATAAGATTCCCACCGAGTTCTTCAGTGACTCTTAGTTTGCTAAATATTCTTCTAAGAAATGCTGACTCAAAATAAAAGGTGGGAGAAGGTACGAGAATACATTCTAAGGGGCAAATGGAAATATAAGAAAGGTAAAGGAATAAGCCTGTGGATTTCTTGTTTCCCAGCTTTCACTCCCCTCCATATGTTAAGAGTCATGGGGGTAGTGCCCTATGGAAGTAAAGTCAGCAGCCCAGGAATCTGCTTTACTTACCCCTGCAGTAAAATTCCAGGAAGTCACCAGGAATTCCTTGGAGGAAAAGCTCTAACACCAGTTAGCTCAGAACTAGAAACCACTCTGCAATTTCTTTGTCTTCCCTGCATTTTGTCCAAAGTATGGTTGAAAATCACCACAGTCCATTTTCCCCTGGACTGGAGGAAAGTGAGCTGACAATGGGCCAGGGTTGGTAGCACCTGGGAATGTGGGCTGGGCAGCCCGGGCTGTGACCATCTGGCCTCCACTCCACGAGGAGTCCAGGCAGGAAGGTGCCGCGCCCCACTGGTCCTGGGCCCCGCAAAGCGATTCAGAGCCATGGGATCACCACTCAGCCACAACACAGAAAATGAAGGGCAAGAAGATGAGTCTTTCTTTGGTTGCAGGCTAAAATTTGGGAAAAGTTATCAGAACAAAGCAAAAGACCGTGGTTGCCGGGGAGGCCGCTTTCCTTCTTCTCACAGGAAATCTTTCCTGCCGCTTTAAGAGCAGAGCCGCACCTGCTCAGATACCAAATGTCAGTGCAGAATGGGGGGTTGAGGTGGGGAGCTGCACCTTGAGTTATTCAGCCAGTGACGAAGACACCAAGTCACTCTTGAGCTAAGGGAACGCGAGCCGGCCCCAGCACATGACTTGGAGAAAGGGTTCAAGTTTGCGAAAAGAAGGGCCACAGCGAAGGAACCCCCGACTCAAAGCTTAACCATCTATCATAGTCCACATGCTTCCCCCGAGCACAAGTCAAGCGGATGTGGGCCACAAACAAGACTGAAGACCTCATTCCGAAAGGAATGAGAACATCACTGGGTCACCTGACAAAACTGGAGTATGAACCGCGGGCTACGTGGGAGTTCTGAATCAGGGCTAAGTCCTCCTGAGTCAGGAACCGCATGGCGTCCTGTTCTCAGGACACAGAACACACGCGGGGAGGGCGGGGGAGCCAGTGCTGTCCACTCAAACTCTGCGCGATGCTGGAAATGCCCGTAACTCCTTCTGTCCCACACAGTAGCCACTAACCACAGGCGGCTACTGAACACTTGAAAGTGTGGCTGGTATGACCGAGGAACTGACTTTTACATTTTATTTACTTTTAATTTAAATGGTCCTTTGCGGCTAATGGCTACCGTATTGGATGGTGCAGAAATCAGGGGCCATGACATTTATAACTTACGCTCAAATCACTCAGAAAAAGCAGCATTTATGTATATCTAGATATGTACGTACACACACACGTGCGACAACAGAGTAGAAGTGAGAGGGAGGGAACACGCGAGTGAATGCAAATGATAAAGCAAATGGTGCAAAATGATAACCGGTGAACCTGGGTGAAGGTATGGAGCTATTCTTTGTATTATTTTTATTTTTGCAAATTTTCAGTAAGTTTACAATTATTTCCAAATAAAATGTTTTTTCAGTATAGGAGGGTGAACATTTATTCATTAATCACGGAAATCTAACAGGGTCCAACTGGAACTTATTTTCAGGTAGGGGGCTGGAACCAGGAAGTTCAGGGCATCCCAAAATTCTGAAGAGCTGTTGTGGATCCCAGACGACACTCGCAGTGTCCTCACAGCACGGCTCATCCGCACCCACCACCCGGTGCTTCTCCCCAGCGGCAGGATCAGGGCTTCTCCTCTCTTTGCACGGGGTTCCTAGCCTATACGTCTATGTCCACAGAAGACTTGACTGCAGTGACAAGTTCAGAGCAGTGTTTTAAATAACAGCTTTAGTGACCTATAATTCACGTACCATAAAGTCATCCTTTTAAAACATACGGTTCAGTGGTCTGGAGTATATTCAGAGTTGGGCGATCATCATCACTATCGAGTCCCAAAACGGTTTCGCCCCCTCAACAGAAATCCTACGCCCTTAGCAGTCCCTCCAGTTCCCTCTCTCCCAGTCCCCGCTAGCAGCCAATCTACTTTCTGTCTCCCTGGATTTACCTATCTTGGATAATTCATATAAATAGTATCACACAATATGTGGCCTTCTGTGTCTGGTTTCTTTCTCTTCACCTGATTTTTAAAAGTTCGTCCATGTTGTAGCATGTATCAGCGTTTCACTCCTTTTTGCTGCCAAATGTTCCATTGAACGGATACAGCACATTCATTTATCCATTCATCAGCTGGTGGACATGTGGGTTGTTTCTACTTTCTGGCTATATTTATGAACAATGCTGCTGAGAACTCAGGTGCAAGCGTCTGTGTGGAGACACATCCACAGTTCTCTTGGGTGTAGAACTGGGAGTGGAACTGCTGGGTCGTGTGGTAACTCCAGGTTTAGCCTTTTGAGGAACTGCCACACTGTTTTCCAAAGTGGACTCCGAAGTCCCCGAGCCTCATGGCGGACAGCGGTCCCGGTGAAAGCCCACGGAAGGCAATTCCACAGACACGGCTGCCCTCTGTCATCCTGTGAAACAGCACAGTCTCCATTCAAAGCAGGAGTCCGGGTTTGTTTGATTCGAGGTAAATAAATTAGAGAAGCTGTGACTCGCTCGGTGCCAGCAGCACGCTTAGCCTCGTACCGTCCAGAGGCCGAGCCAGCACCTGGCATGGGAGGCGAGGCTGGCACGTCTCGCGCTGGTGCCAGATGAAGAGGCTCTCTGTGCATAGAGCAGCTGCAGCAGGACGCAAGCTGGCACTCTCTCCGCCGGTCCCCTCACCATGGCGAGGCTGTCTTGCTACCGGTCAAAGCCCAGGGAGAGTGATTTACTGTCGCCCGCAGACTGAGCTCCTAAAACCGCCCACTGAGGAACTGGCAGAGAGAAAGACTTGAAGAGAGCGAGGGCCACGAGGGATCCAGAGAGCAATCAGACGGGGCGGGTGGGGGGGGCGATGTCAAAGAGACAGGGCCTTCGGGACCTGTTAGTCCTGATACATTCCAGGGTGAGGGCTAAGACAGAAGCCCAGGAAAGCAGCCAGGCCCCCACTGATGCAACTGGCGGCTCAGTAACAGGCCTGTGGCCCCCCCAGGCTGGTGGCAGACAAATGCCTGAGCCTCATGTTAGGGCACCGGACTAAATTCCTAGGCAGAGTGCAAATTCCGAAGCCACACCAGCAAGTCTTGAGCCACACCAGCTGCTGAGGTGAGGATGATTTCTGTGGCTCCGTCACAGCTCCGGGGAGCCCCTGGGTCCCTTCTGCCATCCTGAACTCCGGGCCCTGCCCCGTCTCATTCTCTTGCAACGTGTCACTTGTCCTTTACCTTTCCCACCTTGGACAAACTTTGTTGCCAAATGTTTTAAATAAATGGTATTCCAAAGGAAAACGGCTACCGAATTTATTTTATTAATTGATTAATTAATTAATTTATTTATTTTGGCTGCGTTGGGTCTTTGTTGCTGTGTGGGCTTTCTCTAGTTGCAGCGAGTGGGGGCTACTCTTCGTCGTGGTGAGCAGGCTTCTCATTGCGGTGGCTTCTCTTGTTGCGGAGCACGGGCTCTAGGTGCGTGGGCTTCAGTAGTTGTGGCGTGCGGGCTTCAGCAGTTGTGGCTCATGGGCTCTAGAGCACAGGCTCAGTAGTTGTGGCGCACGGGCTTAGCTGCTCTGCGGCATGTGGGATCTTCCCGGACCAGGGCTCGAACCCGTGTCCCCTGCATTGGCCGGCGGATTCTTAACCACTGCGCCACCAGGGAAGTCCCTGCTGTCTATTTTAAAAGATACCTCAACCACATTTTTGTGTTGTGGGGATGGAAAAAGGGAAGGCAGGTGGCTTGAGATCCTGAATGGCTCCTACTTGGACAGAGTCTGCCCACCAGGCCCCACGCAATCTACATGTTCTAGTCCACCCCTCCATCAGTTTCCCCTCAATTCCATGAATAGTTAGCAGTTCAATACAGCTCTGAATTTCCATAGGTAATTACTCCTATCCCATGTGCCTTCACTCTTTAAGTCAGCATTCAATAAATATCCATTATGATCACCATTATTAATTTCTTGATGTCTATAATATGCCTAGCCTTTTAAAATCATAGATAAATGGGTCCTACACCTGATCTAAGGAGAAAAGTCTGAGGAAACCAATATGAACACAGACTCGAGCTTTACATTACTATCTCACCTCATCCTCACACCAACCCTGTGAGGCCGTTACCGTTCCCCTCTCTTTACAGAAGAAGAAAGAGACTCAGACTCACAGGCTTAGCTGACAAAGGTCATAAGCTAGCAAAAGGACAGAGCCAGGGTTCACATGCATGTCACTATACCCTAAAGCCTGTGTGCTTTTCATTAATAACATAAGTGACAACGTGTTAAACATCATACACCCCCTTTCGAGCATGACATGGTTACTATTCGTAAAAAGAGCAATGGAGTAGGAGCTAGAAAGGTTGGCTTCAAGTCTGGCTTTGTGTTAACTTTGAGCAAGTCACTTAATATTTCTGAATGCAGGTTTCCTCGTATGTGAACAAGGCAACATTTCCCAAAGTGTGCTTCGTGACCTGGGAACTGTTAATATCTGTTATGAAAAAAAAGAACAAAATTTGAGACCAAAACAGTTTAAGAAAGGCTGGGTTAAATCAAATTAAGCTGTTGTCTTTACTGCAGGACTTCTCAGAGACTTTAATGCACCAGTGCACACTGTGAACCTCCAAGAGGGCCACACAATATGCTCCACAGCCCAAAGTTATTTATCGAAGGGAAACTTTTTCTTTTCCACATAAAGCATTTAATGGTTTTTGGTCAAGATGGGAGATTGGAAAATACTGGATTGGATAATCTCCAAGGAATCTTCTAGCTCTAACAGTCAATAATTATCTGATTTATCTTACCCTTCCAAGTAGATGACACACTTTCTGAGTGTAGAATGTGCTTTTCTGTGACATCAAGAAGATGGCAGCCAGGTAGAGGCAGGTCCAAGTGTTCATCAGAGAAGCAAAAGAAGACAGAGATGGCTGCACAATAATGGACACGCATGTCTGGAGGGATCTCCTACCCTTTAAAAATAAGTAGCCATCATCCAAATGCAACTGGACTGGCTTTGGCCTCCAAAGCAAATTTGCTGGGCATTAAAGAGATTTGAAACTGTCCTGACTGACTTAAGAGGAGGAATCGATAATGTCTGTCCACGACACTTCAAATCCACACTGAAGGAAAGGCTAAGTTGTCAGGGCAGACGTGTGGTTCGGCAGTTTCACAAACTGGTGGCGCTGGCTCTCTAGAGGACAGCCCAGGCCAGACTGCCAACGCCTTCACTCCTCTGGAGGCTCCCTTCCCCCGCTGTGCAGGGAGAAGGGGCCCCAACTATAGAGGCGCCGAGAGGCTTCTGGGAGGGGCAGGAAACCCCCCTGGGCCTTGAGGGATGACCTGGATTTGAACTGGCAGAAAAGGGACGGTTATACATGTCAGGTTGGGGGGATGGAGAGAGAGGATGATGGCTGCAAAGGCAAAGGGGCAGCAAGTACAGGACATGTCTCGGGGATGCTGAGTACAGTTCTCAGAACACAGAATAATTTCCAGGTCCTCTTGGTAGCTTCAAGGGTTCCCCATAAAACTCCCTTCTCCTTAAAATAAACCCATGATTTTCCTTGGGACTTTTTTTTTTTTTAATTTTTTGGCTGCGCTGGGTCTTCGTTGCTGTGTGTGGGCTTTCTCTAGTTGTGGTGAGAGGGGGCTACTCTTCAGTGCAGTGCGCAGGCTTCTCATTGCAGTGGCTTCTCTTGTTGCGGAGCACGGGCTCTAGGCATGCAGCCTTCAGTAGTTGCAACGTGTGGGTTCAGTAGCTGTGGCTCGCGGGCTCTAGAGAGCAGGCTCAGTAGTTGTGGCTCACGGGCTTAGTTGCTCCGGGGCATCTGGGATCTTCCCAGACCAGGGATCAAACTGGTGTCCCCTGCATTGGCAGGTGGATTCTTAACCACTGGGCCACCAGGGACGTCCCGGGACATTTTTATATATGACTTAAAATTGTCAGATCACTCTTGGAAAATACGTTACTCATCGTGGCAGCGGCACTGTGGAAGGAAGAGGATGTTCTCAGGTGTACCTCCATGTGGTCTTCAGCCCCGACATCCAGGTGCCCACAGCATGGGGGCAGGATGGAGGATACCCTGGTGCTGCAGCAGCTAAAAAAGCTGTACAATTACCCCCTAAGTTCTCCATCTAGAGAAAAACCAAGACTTAGAAATAGCCACTGCCCTACAGATTCTGCCAGAGCTCCCTTCCAGACCCTCGCTATCCCTGCTGTTCTAGGTTCCAAATGTGGGCTCTACGATGAGAGCTTTGTGCTTAGAAGAGCTCGTGACAAGACATAAGGGCAGGTATTAGGGCTCAGGATACTGGGCATCCAGTATCTGGGCAGTTAGTTCTCGACGTCACCTAAAAGGTTACAGATTTCTGTGAGAAACCTGGTAGGAGCGATTAACGTTGACGGCGTGCCTATTTATTTTCTTTTATTTATTTATTTTTGCGGTACACAGCCCTCTCACTGTTGTGGCCTCTCCCGTTGCGGAGCACAGGCTCCGGACGCGCAGGCTCAGCGGCCATGGCTCACGGGCCCAGCCACTCCGCGGCATGTAGGATCTTCCCAGACCGGGGCACAAACCCGTGTCCCCTGCATCGGCAGGCAGACTCTCCACCACTGCGCCACCAGGGAAGCCCTGCATGACTATTTAAAAGCCAGGCACAGTATCTAAAATATATTGAGAAGTCTTACAACTCCACAATGAAAAGACAAATAACTCAATTATTTTAACGAGCAAAGAATCTGAGTAGACACTTTTCTAAAGGAGACACACAAATGGCCAAGGAGCTCTTGAACAACGCTCATCATAATGAGTTGTTAGAGAAACGCAAATAGAAACCACAGTGAGATACCTAGAGAAGGGAAAACACATGTCCACACAAAAGCTTGTACACCAGTGTTCACGGCATCACTCATAATAGCCAGGAAGTGGAAACAACCCCATGTCCACCAAGTGATCAATGGACAACCAAAATATGGTGCATCGGCACAATGGACTACTGCTTGGCAATAAAAAGGAGTGAAGTGTTGATACTTGCTACAACGTGAACACAATGTGAAAACATTATGCTAAGCAAAAGAAGGCAGACACAAAAGCCCACATGTTCTAGAACTCCATTCATATGAAATGTCCAGGACGGGCAGATCCATAGAGACAGAAGGCAGATGAGCTGTTGCCAAGGACTAGGGGAAAGGGAGGATGGGGAGCGACTGCTAATGCGTCTGGGATTTCTTTCTGGGGGTGAGGAACATGTTCCGGAATCAGAGAGTAGTGATCAATGCACAAGTCTGTGGATATACTAAGAACTGAGTTGTATTTCAAAAGGATAAGCCTTCCGGTATGTGAATTACATCTCAATAAAGCTGAAAACCACGCACAAGGGTAAATGCCTGACACATACTGACACCCAGTGAAGCTGAAATGTGTGTTATCATTCACTTTTTGCAGGTGAGGAGACTTGAGGACTGGCGAGGAAGAGCTAATTGCCAAGAAGGGCCCAGACGGCCGGGTGACGGGGTGACGGGGTCTAAACTGGGGTCACTGGCTCCAGAGGCCACATTCTGGCCACCTCATCATGCTGCTTCTTGCCAAGATGATAAGCTAACTGGCAACTGCAGAACGGTTCCTATGGAAAAAATAGCACTCCCCGGACAAAGAATCACTGACCGACATAAAATGCTAGTGCTGGAAGTCACATTACAGGGCATCTTGCCAAGTCCCTTCATTTTACAGATGAATAAGTAGAGCTTCAAGGCAGTCAACTGACCTGCCCAACCAAGGCGGCAAGGCCGGTGGAACGTTCACCCCTCTCCTTTTACAGAAGACGAGCTGGCGTACTGTTCGCTGCAATTAGCCAGGAATGAAAAGGTAGATGGAGTTCACCCAGTTGGGGCACACAGGTCAACAGGTATTCAGCAACCTTCAAACATGCTGGCCTCACACCCATATCCCAGCCAGAAGATCACTCAAGCCGGTTATAGCTCAACACTATTCTACGGTTACCCTGAAATTTCTCTCCCAACCCCAGGAGTGCTCTGAAAAGTCCCACTAGGGTGCAACTGTTCCAAGGATCCCTCGGAGCTTTTGAACTACTTAGCAGGGACAGGGAGTTCTGGATTTAGCATTTAATGCGAGGATAAAGCACTGGAGACTTAAGAAACTTCCTCCCCCCCAGTCTGAAGTGACACTCAGGGGAACCACTTGAGAAGGGAAGGGGAGGAAAGCTGAAGCCAAAGGAATCGCCGCTGCAATCATGGGGTCTCGAATACTCTAAGTTGGGGGTCTTTTCGATGCCTGCTTAATGGCTCCATGGGGATGTCCTGTCTCAAAGTTAAAATGTCCCAAATCAAGCTCACAGCCCTGTTCTCCATCCCACAAACCTGCTCTTCTTCTGTTTTCCCTTTCTCCCATGACTACACTGTCATCACCATTCTCCCTGTGGCCCAAGCTAAATACGCTGCTTGCCTTTCACACACCCCTGGGGCTTGCCTGGGGTCCCCTGGCTCTACGTCCCCCATCCACTGGGCACTAGAGTCCACCTCCGCCCGCGTGTGCTCACCACAAGCCCTGTCCCAGACTCAATAAATGTTCACTGAATTGAGAGGCCAACCCCATCCACAACTAGCTGAGTCCTTCACAGCAAGTGGCGGCCAAGACAACTGAAGCACAGAAAAAGAGGAGATGGGTGACCTCACATGAATAGGTCACAGAGAGGTTATTAAATAAAAAACAGAGCCGGGAAGAGCAGAGCAGATGCCACTCTTTGCGTGTATTCTGCTGGAACGGAAAGGCACACCAAGACAGCGGGGCCACTGACTGAACCTGTAAATTATTAACTATTTCAGTGTGGTCCCCCTGAACTCTCCATTTGCTGATGGCTACTACAGTCAAATCATTACATTCAAATGGAAAAACCTGTGACCTATAACTTGCGCCAGCTGGACCAAAGGAGACACCCACTGTCCCCAGCCGAGCCTCGTGCACCACCGCCTGGAGCAACCTCGGGCTCCCCACCGCCCGTCGGAATCAAGGCCATCCTTCAAAGACCAGATCGAATCAAGCATCCCTGGTCGTTTGGGACCTCAGGGTTTTTTCTTTGTGTCTCGCTGACGGTGCTCATCACATCTTACCTTGCATCCCTTGATCTCTTTTGTTGCTTTGTTTAATCTCGTCTGCAATGAGTTGATGAGTTCTTGGCGAAGAGCAAGCGTGTGCTTCGGTGGGCACTGTCACACTGTCTGTGTGCGCGTGAGCCACGACGAGCTATCACTACTTACTGCTGCCCCCAAGCCCCGCAGCATAAGGCCGTGCACATGGTACAAGCTACCGAATGTGCTGTTGACAAACAGGTTTCCCTCAACCCCGTTTCTCTCCCTAACCTCTTCTCAAACGAAAACCCCTGCCCTCTAAGGCCCAGACATTCCGACTGAATGCCCACCCGCTCACTGCTCAATCAGGAGAGTCCGCCCCTTCCTTCCACGACAGCCCCTACACTGTTAAGAGTCCAGTCTGCTGGAGTGAGGGGGCAGGGCAAGCGGCAGGCACCATCCTGACATAAAGCGTCTCCGCATGACGCCCCTCCTTTGACTCAGGGTTTAGAAAAATCACAAGACTTGATGAACCATTTGCTTCTCTGTGAAATCAAAATGAGAGCTAAACAGAGTTGGAAAAAGGAGCAATTTTTAAATTATACGGGGCCCCGAGCCAAAGCCAGTGGTGAGCAAGGACAACAGTCATTTGTCCAGGGCTGGCCAACACAGGCGTGGGGACCCGTTCCTGTTCGGTGTGAAACTGCATCTGAGAACGCCCGGCTCTGGTTCCATTTTAGGTTCTGAAACCTCCCACCTGCACTCTCTCCAAACCAGCATCCTCTGGCCACACGCTCCACGCGGCGGCTGTCAGTGCAGACGGGTGGTGAGGGGGGGCTGGGCTCTAGGAGCTCCTCCTGGGCATTTGCGCACAGCAAATCAAGCACAAAATACTCCGGGCGCAACCTTCTGCCGTCAGACAAGGTGGTCTAACCTTGTCTTGGCTTCCTAATCTGCGACGATGGGTCCCTCAGGACAGGTCGAGGGTCAGCACACACAACCTGAAAGCAACTTCTCGGCCCGTCTGGACCCCTCCTCTCCTGTTCGTTCATCTGCCCCGCCTCTCTACTGAGTACTGAACCGTCTAAGATGATTTGGGCTCCAAAAAGAAGCCCTGTATTAAGCATCTTTTTAGCAAAGCACCTAGAAACGTCAGCTTGCATTACTTCACTTTTATTGCCACCAGTGCTCCGTCAGCTGAGGACAAGGCCACGCTCGGGGGCACCAGCAAACCCACGGTGACCCGTTAACCCAACCGTCCCCTGAACCTCAGTAAAGAGCCCACACCTCAGTCTTCTCCTCTGGGTCCTTTCCCGCCGCTGCCCTTATGTTCTGGATCCGCACCGTCCAACTGTTCACTAGCCACGAGTGGAAACTTAAATTAAAATTTTAAAAATTAAAAATTCAGTTCCTTAGCCACGCTGGCCACATTTCAAGCGCCAAGCAGCTACACGTGCAGCACGTGGCTGCCAGGCTGGACGGTGTGGGTCTGTAACACTATCATCGGTACAGAAAGTTCTTTAGACAAAGTAGTTCTACACAGTGAAATTTAAACTTAGAGGTGGATTTTTTTTAAAACCATCACCTTGTGGTCTTGAAGAAAATATATTTCCAACCCTAATGGACAAATTGCTTTCCTTAAAAAAAAAAACAACCCAGCAAGGCAAAAGGTCACCTCAGAGCAATGTCCCTCATACAACAAACACTCACATTCTTCAGAAGGTGGTCTGCTTGTCTGTGCTTCTCTTCTTTCTACCTCCCGACCTCAGAGCCTTACATCCAGCTCCCACTCTCCGATGGAAACATTAACCAAAGCACGTGAGTGATTCTCATTCCTCTGCTGGAGTTTATAACTCACTATTTCTCCATGGGCCCTGTATTAGCTCGCTAGAGCTGCTGGGACACAGTGCCAGAAACTGGGTGGCTTAAGACAACAGAAATTTATCATCTAGACTACATGTTCAAGATCAAGGTGTCAGCAGGGCTGGTTCCTTCTGAGTGTCTGAGAAAGAATCTGTCCCAGGCCCCCCTCCTAGCTTCTGGTGGTTTCTGGAAACCTTTGGTGTTCCTTGGATTGTACATGCGTCACCCCGATCTCTGCCTTTATGTTCACACGAAGTACCTGCGTGCAAGTCTGTGTCCAAATCTCCCCCTTTTTACAAGGATACCAGTCATATAGGATTAGGGTCCTTCCGTTCCAGTATGAACTTATATTAATTACATCTGCTGTGATCCTATATCCAAATGAAGTTACATTCTGAGGTACTGGAGGCTAAGACTTCAACATATGAACTTGAAGGCGGACACAATTCAACCCATGATGGGCCCTCAAGCCTCCAAGGAGAAGCACTCCTCCTGGCACACTACCTGTTTTCCATTATTCTATTAACATGAGACAATCCATAAGGAGCTACTTGGCCACTGAGCTTTGTGGGAGCAGGTGGCAACCCAGGCAGAAGCTCATACTACGTAACACTGTTTCCATTATCCATCAAGGCAATTCAAGCTCATGATACTAGATTTAATAAGGTCCAAAAGCAAAAACCAAAACCTGGACTTTGCCAGAAGTGCTAGAGGAAAACTGTCACAACTGTCACGGTCCTAAAATCAGTGCTGGGAAGTCCCTCCACGTTCATTCAATCAAGCCACCTCACTGTACAGGTATGATCTCCAGGTAGCATGACAAACACAGATGGAGAAAAATCTCTCCTCCCTCAGACTCCTTAACATAGTGCTCCTTTTCACAATCATCATACAAATCACTGTCTGAGCTTATCAAATGTGATCATAAAGGACAGAAAGTCATCCACCAGCACATGGACCCAGAAAGGCGCTTTGGTTCACAGCCCACACATCTGAGTTACAAGATACAAGAGGGTTATCTACAAATCCGGACAGCCTGGAGCAGAGAAAAACAACAGGCTTTAGTGCTAGAAAACCTGGTTTGAATCCCAGCCTCAATACTTATGAGATGAAAGATCTTGGCCAAGGTAATTACCTCCTTAAGCCTCAGTTTAGCCATCTGTAAAAGGGGGAGCATGAGACCCACCTCATATTATGTTGAGAAAGACCTGCTGATGGCCATCATTCTAATAATGACTTTTACTGAACACAGGCGATGTATTCATGATGCCTCCCAACCGGTCTGTGGGGTAAGGTGCCGCCGTTATCCCCATTTTTGAATGAGCAAACTTAGACTTAAGAGCCTAGAGGTAGGTCTCTCTGATGGCAAAGCCATGCCCCTAACCATTTCATGATAGGTCTGGTACACAGTGGGCGCTCTATAAATGCTCGTTCCTTCTGCATCCCACCCCTACTCTCTGCCGTGGTACTGAACACACTGTGTTAACAATCCATGCCGTGCTGCCATCCACCACTCCTCACACCTGCACAAGGGTAAGAGATCATCAAAGTCAGTTAGAATAAATGTCACCTCTCTCAGGACACAATTATTATCTCATTTGCCACTTCCCCAAACCCTCCCTCCTCTGTAACCTCCTACTCACTACAGAACACTCCTGGCACTTAGGGGTGGTGTCTCTGCACACTCTCCCCCCACGCCCGCCACGCACAGCCTGCTTCAGTCTCCCTACTCATTCCCACCCTTCATTCACACACTTGAGATAACAGGATGAGACTGCGTGGTATGGCTCTTGACGTCCCCACTCTTTTTAACTACTCAGCCTGTATACAGATGACACTGACCCTGGGTGAATGGTAGTTTCTTGGTTATAACCTCATGGTTTTAACTGCTTGGCTTCTTCCTTGGGAGTGGTTAAATAAAGATAGATATTAGCACAGTTTTCCACCCAATTATCCTATTTACAAAAATAGAACTCTCCTCCGTGAGTGTTTCAAATAGAATCCTTAATTTCTACAAAAGATGTCAACCTTACAAGGTCGATTCCTAAAGCCTCAATCAGTGAGCTAGAAAACAACATGGTAGGCAATGGAATATAACTTCAAACTATCTCTTCATATATATATATATATATATATATATATATAGTACTTTATATATGTATACACACACACGTATACATACATACCTATTCATACACGCACACACACACGCACGCACACACACACACACACACACACACACACACCAGTTAAAAGAAGTAATGGTTGTAAAGACTGTCTGATGGACACCCAGACCAGCATTTCCACTGGTTGTTCTGGGCACTGCATCACACCACACCGGAAGGCTAGAATTCCACTTGCTGAGTCGCATTCTGATGTTATGCCTCGCACTTCCGAAGAGGACTGACGTGAGAAAGAGCCGTAAGAGCTCAGCTGTCTGTCTGCTGTGGGAATGTGGAACATCCCGATGTGATACCACTCAGTTCTTCCCAGATAAAAGTTCACGTGCAAAATTGAGTTTAAAAGACAAAAAACTCTTTGCTTCTCTTGAGGACGTGGTATGTCTTCCTTGTCTGGCAGCAAGAATTACTGAAGTGACCACTTCTCTTTGATCCTATGAAGCTCAGAGACAATGGGAGGCTCAGCTAAAGCAATGCAGGGGTCTCATTGTTGGCACATCTGGGATTCTTTTTTCCTCCTGGCTTTGAACTTCTATATTGATTTGCATTTTTCCTGGTCCTGTTCTTAAATTCTTTTTTGTATTGTATGGGTTATTATAGTCTGTGTTTTTATTATACTATAAAACCAATCAGAATTTACAGATCAAGATGAGGTATAAATAATTAATTGGATAGAATTCAATTGAAATAATTACCATAGTAAGTATAGCCAAATTTAGAGAATGCTTTAGTTAAGAAAAACAAGTGACACAATCAGAACAAAACATTAAAAAAAATCAACATGTTGAAGCAGACACTGTAAGTTGCCTTCCTAACAAGGAAGACACTTCCTAACACTTCCACTTTTTCCTCTGGCAAAGCCCGGATCTGGTTCAGACGTCACCACCCCCATGCCCCCAACTGTCACCACTGCCAACCACCTCCCACTTTCCCCCTCGTGACTCAGAATCCAATCCTGATGAGTCTAAGCTGACCATTTCCTGTGCCTGCCAGTCAGGGATCAGGAACACACCTGGTTCTACCTGTAAGAAGGGAGAGGAGGACAGCTGGGGGCCATGGGGAAGGCTCCTTGTTTGATGAGTGGCTTATCAGTGCGGCTAGAATCACAGACAGATGGATGGACCGGTGAATGGATGAACAAACATGCATTTCTCCTGGGCCAACCACACATACTAATTTTTACCACCACCAAGTGCTGGATACTAACGCACACCCGCTGGGAGATACCGGAATGAGTGAGAAACGACAAAAGGCTCAAGGAGGTGGACGCCCTAAGGATTGCGACACTCCTGAGGACGCTGCTCCAAACGCAGCTCTCCAGATTCTCCCTGGAACCGCGGGAGCCCTAAAGGGTCACCTCTGATCAGCGCTTTCAGGATCTCTACACAAGCACCAAATTCCCCACCACTAACAGAGGAACGGCTCTCGCTCTTCCACAAAAGGAAAACGGAGGAAAGGGATGGCGGAGGCCAGGGGAACTTAGTACCCCCCTGGGAAGTACACTCTGTGCGTTCTCTGGACCAGGTACCACTGCCCCCACGTTTAAATCAACTGCTCTCAGGTCACCAGTAACGCTGCCTTTTCTATCTTTTCCACACCAGACACCCGTGGGCAACACACACACACGCTCGGAAACATTCCAATATTTTAAATGTTCTCCAACCCACCCACGCGCCCGCCCCCTCCTGCACACAGATGCGTCTTCCTTTGGTTGGGCAGGGGCTGTGTCTCCTTCCTCGCCATCGCCCTGCGTCCTCTGCCCCCAGGTGTCAGTCGCTTCCCACCCTGAGTCTTTGCTCCTCTAGCAGTCCCGAGGATGCCATACTGCTGCCCCAGAGACACCTGAGATGTAGTGCATCACACAGCTCTTCCCCACTCCCCAGATGGCCTTGCACACAGCACAACAAAGTAACATTCCTATATATTCCAGTAATCCAGTAATCCCCACTGCCAGACCCTCCCTGCCCTTCCCCTGGTGTGGAGTCTGCATGTGAATTTCTCACTTCCACACTCACCTCTCTCCCTTCTGCACCAAACCACATCCACACTGCCCTTCTGAACCACCGAAAAGCCAGAAATCTTCCTGAAGGCACTCAAAGCTAACTCCTTGGGGTCAGGATCACTACATCCAATAGCCCCAGTGCTCACACCTTTAGGCTTTTGCTTTGGAGGAAATGATTCTCCAAAGTCATCTTCTGCAAAGCAAATCCTACTTCTCACTAACCTGTATTTCCTTCCGGCAGAAAAAACCAAAACAAAACAGTAAACTCTGCTGAAACACGTGGGGTACTGGCCACACCTGCTCGGCTGAAATGAGAGGGGTTTTACTTCGCCAGACTTGCCAGGCTGAAAATTACTTAACTTACAACATGAGTCCAACGCCACTGCTACAGGCTGAACGTCCGCACAGCTGATTTAATCACAAGGGGACCTAGGCGACGAACAAGGCAGGGGTGAGTACAGGTTTGTCCCCCACGACCAGGAAGTCAACTCCAAGTCCATGTCCCACAAGAGGGTGTCTCCATCTACGTTACTGGGAGAGCACAGGTGGGCGTCTGCCCCAAGGTTCTTCTGTCCCTCTTCAGGTGACCCAGAAGGTAAGGTGGTGTCTTCCGTTCCCAGCTGAACCACTTAACACAGGACTCTACACCCAGTGGGCCTCAAATGGTGCTGAAAAGTTGACTTCTGAGGGTGAAGTGCTGGCAAATAACTGGCTGCCTTCATGGCACAGAGGGTAGCAAAGCAGTCACCGGCACGCCCTGATAGAAGCCTCTGGTTCAAGCCGAGTGGCAGGTAATAGAAACCAGGTTCCAAAAGAGCTCAGCTGAACAGGGGTCGGCTTGTTAGCTGAACTGGGAATCAGAGAGAACCCAGAGCAACCACAGGAGGCTTCTTCACATCGTGCTGAGAGCAGCCCCAACTCTCTCGGACGGTGAACGGCGAGTGCAGGACGAGAAAGGGGAGAGACCGGAGAAAGATGCCCAATGTCATGAGTGACAGAGCAAATTCCAACTTGGGACCATGCAGAGAGAAGGGTATCTCTCAGCTCAGCAGAAGGTCTTCCCAGCGAGATACAGAAAGACTTGTGCAACACAGTAGCCAGCCTGCTTTAAAAAAACGTTTTTTTAGGTTGAGCACAATAGGGAAAATGCAAATGCAGGGCTTATCTGTGACTCTTAGCACTCCTGAAAATGACCATTTTGAGGGTGGAAGGATGACGTGTTGGTGCACACGGGCATGTACGCACGGGCAGGCAGGAACACACACACACACACACACACACACACACACACACGGCCCACAGCAACCCACCCAATCTAGCACAGTACAGGCAGTTAAAAAGGTGAAACTGTTGCTTTAATTGTGCCAATCGTGGGATGGGGAAGGCGCCAGCCGAGAAGGCATTTAAAGCAGATTGCCCCATTTAGGGAGATATGATTCTTGGAAAGGAAGACTGGCACTTTTCCTAGACTAAAGGTTGCACTGAATAACCAAGGAGCAGGAGGGCAGCAGCCCGGGCTGCTGGGCTTCAACTGGACTTCAGAGGCGGGCGCCATGCCGGAGCCAGAACCGCTCAGGGCCGTGCTCCCTGCTCCAGTTCAGGGTCGCGTCCTGGTTATCTCTGCGTCTACACCCTTAGAAAGTGGGCAAGAGCTGCAGGCCAGGCCTGAACTGAGGGCTGGAAAGAGGACACGGCACACCAGGCCCTGTCCTTTCATTTCAGAACCATTTAAAGAGAAATAGTTACTTAACCTAAGTCTCTCCTGATAGAAGGAGCGTGAACGGGAGGTGCTTGGTGCTGTCACCTGGCTTTGGGTCAATGAGACGCCCAGCTGAAGCTTCATGTGCGCTGGTGGAGAAGAGAACCGATGCATCAGGTTTGGTGGAGGTCATGAGAAGAGCTGGACCCACACACTTCAGACACATTCCCTCCTATCAGGAGTGTATACCTTCTCTCTACAGTCCTGTATCTCAGGACTATACCTTCTCTCTCGGAAGGAATTTTAAAGGTCCCCTAGCCCAGCTGTCCATCTTACACTGGATCCTATTCCACAGCAGTTCCATCAAAAGGCGCTCACCTTGAACACCTCCAGCACGAAAGGAGGCTCTGATCCCCAGGACTGTCCGTTTGTAGACAGATCTGGGCATTAAAACGTTCTTCCTGACAGTCTGATTAACTCTGCTCCCTGTAGCTCCTCAAACCACTGGTTCCAGGTGGGTCCACAGCTACCTTTTTTGATCCATCTGCCCTTCAGATCCGGCTTCTATCTCGTACATTTCAATTCTCAATTAGTGCCTTTCACACGAATCTTTTCTTACAGCAAATGCAGATGCTTTAGAACAATATTCTACCATCCCTGTTCCTCAGGTTCAGGTACTTTAGGAAAATCTATCTAAATGAAGGAATCAGTGAATTTATCAATCTCTCTCTTTCTCCTACCCTCAACCCAAACATGCCTGATAATAATATGAGGGTAATAATCTTGTTAAAAGTCACATCTTTTGAACAAAATTGGAGCAATATAAAAATTCAGTATTGTCAGCCTCTAAACCCTTGGACGGTGATCAAAAGTCTCCTGCAAACACACACACACACACACACACACACACACACACACAAGAGCTCACCTATTTCTGTAATTAAAATATCTTTCTTCATACACTGACATTAAAGAGAAATAATTTCTTATTCAATCTTATTTTTCTGGCATTAAATTATTTCCCTTTTCCTACAAAATATATGTATTTCAGCTATGCTATTTTTTCAAAATTTTTATTATACTTTATTTTTTACAGCAGCTTTAGGTTCACAGAAAAATTGAGCAGAAAGCATGGGGATTTCCCACATACGCCCTGCCCCCACCCGTGCATCAGCCACGTACTTTTTAATGTTCTTCAAGGCTTGCTTGAGACCCTGATCTTAACTAACACCACTTTTTTCTATTGTTAAATGTGATTTGTGTCCACACAACCACCTTATAAAAGAAATTCTGGAACACAGCCCCCCGGTAAACTTAGGACTTCTTAAATATACCCGAGCTGATCTATCTCACTCAAAACTCCCTGTTCCCAGGCTCAGAACACCTTTACCTAATTTCTCATGTTTATCTTATGTATCTTACCTAGGAGTCTCCAACAACAATAGAATCTAGGGCTTAAAATCATCCTCCTGCAAAGATAACGAATCTCCTAGACATGTTCCAGCAACTGTCAGTCATTCATTCTAATGTAAGAGAAGGTAGCATTGGCCGTCACAAACCATGTATCACACAAAATTGTTTTTACAGGGCTGTTGGATATAACACATGACTTTCTCTCCTAGTGGGAAAAAAAACCCCACTCTCTAATTATATTCTGCCTATGGTAAAATAATTAATTTATGTGTGCTAAACCACACAGTAATTTTAAAAAGTAGAGGTGGTCTAGAAATATAATAGATCCAATCAGTCAATAAGCATCTAGTTGCACCAAATATTTGCCAGGCATTATTTAGGCATTGGGGCTTTAGAGCTGAAAGCCCACTCCCTGCCCTCATGAAGTCTCACTAGAGTGGGTGGCGGCAAAAGCAAACTAAATACATAAAGAAATCAGCAAATCAAAGCCACAATGAGATACCACTTCACATCCACAAGGATGGCTATGATAAAAAAAAGATGGACACAGGCTACAACATGGAAGAACTTGAAAACGTTACGCTAAATGAAAGAAGCCAGTTGCAAAAGACCATGTGTTGTATGATTTCATCTATATGAAATTCCATAACAGAAAGTATTAATACATTAGTGGTCTCCAAGGAATGAGGGGAAGATGGGACTGGGGAATAACTACTAATGGGCACAGAGTTTCTTTTTGGGGTGAGGAAAATGTTATAAAATTAGATAGGGGTGATGACTGCACAATGCTGTGTATATCCTAAAAACCACTGAACTGTACCATTTAAATAGTGAATTACAACTCAATAAGGCTGCTAAAAATATATACGAAAATCAACACTCTTCATACATGCAAACAACAACCAATTAGAAGACAATGAAAAACTATAAGCATAAACTTAAGATATATATAAACTATATAGAGTAAACTTTAAACATTACTAAAGTACACACACAAAAAAGAACACATGGAAAGAAAACATGATCTTAGATAACACTCAACAAGACTCAACACCTTGTAAAGATGTTAATACCCCCTGAGCAATTTATAAATTTAATGTGATCCCAATGGAAATACCAACAGATTTCTTCTGAAAACAAGACATGCTGATTCCAAAGTTCATATGGAAAAACAAACAGGGGGAATAGCCAGGAAAACTCTGAAAAGAAATAGCAATGAGGGAGAACTAGTCCTTTCAGATATTAAAAGACAATATAAACCTCAATAATTAACAACAGATCGACCAGTGGAAAAATACAGAATCTGGAAACAGACCCCTGGGCCTACAGGAATTTAATATATGATAAAGTAGACATCATGATACTGTGGAAAAAATATAAACTTTTTAATAAATAGTGTCTGGACAACTAAATATTGGAAAAATATAAAGTTGGCACCAAAATCTCAGAACATGCCCAAGTATAAACACCAAATGAACCAAGATGTAAGTGGAAAAATAAAATTACAGAAATACCAGAGGGAACTTAAAACCTGACATAGGACATGTCTTTCTAACTCTGACTCAAAATATAGAAGCCATAAACAAAAAGGTAAAAGTGATTACATAAAATTAAAAAGACTTTTGAAGGGCAAAAGACACCAGTGAATCAGTGAATCAAAACATATATGACCAAGCAAGAAGAACTACAATCCTGCAGCCTGTGGAACAAAAACCACATTCACAGAAAGACAAGATGAAAAGGCAGAGGGCTATGTACCAGATGAAGGAACAAGACAAAACTCCAGAAAAAAAACTAAATGAAGTGGAGATAGGCAACCTTCCAGAAAAAGAATTCAGAATAATGATAGTGAAGATGATCCAGGACCTCGGAAAAAGAATGGAGGCAAAGATCGAGAATGTGCAAGAAATGTTTAACAAAGACCTAGAAGAATTAAAGAACAAACAAACACAGATGAACAATACAATAATTGAAATGAAAAATACACTAGAAGGGATCAATAGCAGAATAACTGAGGCAGAGAAAGGATAAGTGACCTGGAAGACAGAATGATGGAATTCACTGCTGCAGAACAGAATAAAGAAAAAGAATGAAAAGAAATGAAGAGAGCCTAAGAGACC
Organism: Delphinus delphis; assembly: GCF_949987515.2. Classification (NCBI taxonomy): domain Eukaryota; kingdom Metazoa; phylum Chordata; class Mammalia; order Artiodactyla; family Delphinidae; genus Delphinus; species Delphinus delphis. The sequence continues at coordinate 93,166,452 of NC_082691.1, forward strand.
TCTGGGACAACATTAAACACAACAACATTCACATTACAGGGGTCCTAGAAGAAGAAGAGGGAGAGAAAGGACCCGAGAAAATACTTGAAGAGATTATAGTCGAAAACTTCCCTAACATGGGAAAGGAAATAGCCACTCAAATCCAGGAAGTGCAGAGAGTCCCATACAGGATAAACCCAAGGAGAAACATGCCAAGACACATAGTAATCAAACTGGCAAAAATTAAAGACAAAGAAAAATTATTGAAAGCTGCAAGGGAAAAACAACAAATAACATACAAGGGAACTCCCATAAGGTTAACGGCTGATTTCTCAGCAGAAACTCTACAAGCCAGAAGGGAGTGGCATGATATACTTAAAGTGATGAAAGGGAAGAACCTAAAACCAAGATTGCTCTACCCAGCAAGGGTCTCATTCAGATTCGATGGAGAAATCAAAAGCTTTACAGACAAGCAAAAGCTAAGAGAATTCAGCACCACCAAACTAGCTCTACAGCAAATGTTAAAGGAACATCTCTAGGTGGGAAACACAAGAAAAGAAAAAGACCTACAAAAACTAACCCAAAACAATTAAGAAAATGGTCATAGGAACATACATATCGATAATTACCTTAAACGTGAATGGATTAAATGCTCCAACCAAAAGACAGAGGCTTGCTGAATGGATACAAAAACAAGACCCATCTATATGCTGTCTACAAGAGACCCACTTCAGACCTAGGGACGCATACAGACTGAAAATGAGGGGATGGAAAAAGATATTCCATGCAAATGGAAATCAAAAGAAAGCTGGAGTACCAATAATCATAACAGATAAAATAGACTTTAAAATAAAGAATATTACAAGAGACAAGGAAGGACACTACATAATGATCAAGGGACTAATCCAAGAAGATTTAACAATTATAAATATATGTGCACCCAACACAGGAGCACCTCAATACATAAGGCAACTGCTAATAGCTATAAAAGAGGAAATCGACAGTAACACAATAATAGTGGGGAACTTTAACACCTCACTTACACCAATGGACAGATCATCCAAACAGAAATTTAATAAGGAACCACAGCTTTAAATGACATAATAGACCAGATAGATTTAATTGATATTTATAGGACATTCCATCCAAAACCAGTAGATTACACTTTCTTCTCAAGTGCACATGAAACATTCTCCAGGATAGATCACATCTTGGGTCACAAATCAAGCCTCAGTAAATTTAAGAAAACTGAAATCATATCAGGCATCTCTTCTGACCACAACGCTATGAGACAGAAATGAATCACAGGGGAAAAAACGTAAAAAACACAAACACATGGAGGCTAAACAATACGTTACTAAATAACCAAGAGGTCACTGAAGAAATCGAAGAGGAACTCAAAAAATATCTAGAGACAAATGACAATGAAAACACGATGATCCAAAACCTATGGGATGCAGCAAAAGCAGTTCTAAGAGGGAAGTTTATAGCTATACAAGCCTACCTCAAGAAACAAGAAAAATCTCAAATAAACAACCTAACCTTACACTTAAAGGAACTAGAGAAAGAAGAACAAACAAAACCCAAAGTTAGCAGAAAGAAAGAAATCATAAAGATCAGAGCAGAAATAGATGAAATAGAAACAAAGAAAACAATAGCAAAGATCAATAAAAACTAAAAGCTGGTTCTTTGAGAAGATAAACAAAATTGATAAACCATTAGGCAGACTCATCAAGAAAAAGAGGGAGAGGACTCAAATCAATAAAATTAGAATTGAAAAAGAAGTTACAGCAGACACCGCAGAAATACAAAGCATCCTAAGAGACTACTACAAGCAACTGTATGCCAATAAAATGGACAACCTGGAAGAAATGGACAAATTCTTAGAAAGGTATAACCTTCCAAGACTCAGTCAGGAAGAAACAGAAAATATGAACAGACCAATCACAAGTAATGAAATTGAAACTGTGATTAAAAATCTTCCAACAAACAAAAGTCCAGGACCAGATGGCTTCACAGGTGAATTCTGTCAAACATTTAGAGAAGAGCTAACAGCCAACCCTCTCAAACTCTTCCAAAAGATTGCAGAGGAAAGAACACTCCCAAACTCATTCTATGAGGCCACCATCACCCTGACACCAAAACCAGACAAAAATACTACAAAAAAAGAAAATTACAGACCAATATCACTGATGAATATAGACACAAAAATCCGCAACAAAATACTAGCAAACAGAATCCAACAACACAGTAAAAGGGTCATACACCATGATCAAGTGGGATTTAGCCCAGGGATGCAAGGATTCTTCAATATACTCAAATCAATCAATGTGATACACCATACTAACAAACTGAAGAATAAAAACCATATGATCATCTCAATAGATGCAGAAAAAGCTTTCAACAAAATTCAACACCCTTTTATGATAAAAACTCTCCAGAAAGTGGGCATAGAGAGAACCTATCTCAACATAATAAAGGCCATATACGACAAACCCACAGCAAACATCATTCTCAATGGTGAAAAACTGAAAGCATTTCCTCTAATACCAGGAACAAGACAAGGATGTCCACTCTCACCACTATTATTCAACATAGTTTTGGAAGTCCTAGCCACAGCAATCAGAGAAGAAAAAGAAATACAAATTGGAAAAGAAGAAGTAAAATTGTCACTGTTTGCAGATGACATGATACTATACATAGAGAATCCTACAGATGCCACCAGAAAACTACTAGAGCTAATCAATGAATCTGGTAAAGTTGCAGGATACAAAATTAATGCACAGAAATCTCTTGCATTCCTATACACTAATGATGAAAAATCTGAAAGAGAAATTAAAGAAACACTACCATTTACCATTGCAACAAAAAGAATAAAATACCTAGGAATATACCTACCTAGGGAGACAAAAGACCTGTATGCAGACAACTGTAAGACACTGATGAAAGAAATTAAAGATGATACCAACAGATGGAGAGATATACCATGTTCTTGGACTGGAAGAATCAATACTGTGAAAGTGACTATACTACCCAAAGCAATCTACAGATTCAATGCAATCCCTATCAAAGTACCAATGGCATTTTTTTACGGAACTAGAACAAAAAATCTTAAAATCTGTATGGAGACACAAAAGACCCCGAATAGCCAAAGCTGTCTTGAGGGAAAAAAACGGAGCTGGAGGAACCAGACTCCCTGACTTCAGACTATACTACAAAGCTACAGTAATCAAGACAATATAGTACTGGCAAAAAAACAGAAACATAGATCAATGGAACAAGATAGAAAGCCCAGAGATAAACCCATGCACCTATGGTCAACTAATCTATGACAAAGGAGCCAAGGATATAAAATGGATAAAAGACAGTCTCTTCAATAAGTGGTGCTGGGAAAACTGGACAGCTACATGTAAAAGAATGAAGTTAGAACACTCCCTAACACCATACACAAAAATAAACTCAAAATGGATTAGAGCCCTAAATGTAAGACCAGACACTATAAAACTCTTATAGGAAAACATAGGAAGAACACTCTTTGACATAAATCACAGCAAGATCTTTTATGATCTACCTCCTAGAGTAATGGAAATAAAAACAAAAATAAACAAATGGGACCTAATGAAACTTCAAAGCTTTTGCACAGCAAAGGAAACCATAAACAAGACAAAAAGACAACCCTCAGAATGGGAGAAAATATCTGCAAACAAATCAACAAAGGATTAATCTCCAAAATATATAAACAGCTCATGCAGCTCAATATTAAAAAAACAAACAACCCAATCCAAAAACAGGCAGAAGACCTAAATAGACATTTCTCCAAAGAAGACATACAGATGGCCAAGAAGCACATGAAAAGCTACTCAACATCACTAATTATTAGAGAAATGCAAATCAAAACTACAATGAGGTATCACCTCACACCAGTTAGAATGGACATCATCAGAAAATCTACAAACAACAAATGCTGGAGAGGGTGTGGAGAAAAGGGAACCCTCTTGCACTGTTGGTGGGAATGTAAACTGATACAGCCACTATGTAGAATAGTAAGGAGATTCCTTAAAAAACTAAAAATAGAATTACCATATGATCCAGCAATCCCACTACTGGGCATATACCCAGAGAAAACCATAATTCAAAAAGACACATGCACCACAATGTTCATTGCAGCACTATATACAATAGCCAGGTCATGGAAGCAACCTTAATGCCCATTGACAGACCAACGGATAAAGAAGATGTGGTACATATATACAATGGAATATTACTCAACCATAAAAAGGAACAAAATTGGGTCATTTGTTGAGACGTGGATGGATCTAGACACTTTCATACAGAGTGAAGTAAGTCAGAAAAAGAAAAACAAATATCATATATTAACGCATATATGTGGAACCTAGAAAAATGGTACAGATGAACCGGTTTGCAGGGCAGAAATTGAGACACAAATGTAGAAAACAAACGTATGGACACCACAGGGGGAAAGCAGTGTGTGTGTGTGTGTGTGTGTGTGTGTGTGTGTGATGAATTGGGTGATTGGGATTGACATGTATACACTGATGTGTATAAAACTGATGACTAATAAGAACCTGCTGTATAAATAAATAAATAAAATAAAATTCAAAAATTCAAAATAAATAAATAAATACACACATACAAAAAACATATATGACCAACTGGGAAAAAATATTTGCCACTCATATCACAAAGAATATATAAAGAGTCCTTAGAAATGAAGAAGAAAAAGACCAACAACATAGTAGGAAAACATATAATAAGTTCAAAACACAGTTTGCATAAAATAAATATCAAATGACATTTGAACAAATGAAAAGATGCTCAACCTCACTTATAATAAAAGAAATATAAATGAAAACTACTTTGAAATACCATTTCTCACCTACCAGCAAAAATACAAAAGTTTCCCAACAGATTCTATGGGTTCTGCTCTAGGGAAACAGGCACATTCGTAGAATGCTTGTTCTAGTGAAACATGGTACAAATCCTAACTGGAGGAATTTGTCAATACCTTTTAAAAGTTACAGATGTATTTACCCTTTGACCATACAATCCCACTTACAGGATTTTATCCTACAGATGCACCTGCATGAGTATGAAATTACATGTTTATAAGGTGACAAAACACAGATGGTTTACAAATAGCAGAGGATTGGATACAATCCAAGATTATGTTCATGTTCCATAAACCTGGTATGTCAACAAAATAGGTGCTCTGTGGCTGTAAAAAAGCCTGAGGATAATCTCTAAGTACTACTATAGAGAGAGCTCCAGAATATATTGTTAAGAGAAAAAGTTAAGATGTAGAACAATATATAAGGTATGCTACCTTTTGTATAAGTAAGAGTGTGTGTACACACACACACACACACACACACACACACACAATTTGAACATGCAAAATGAATGACTCAAAGGGTCAAGACACTAATAAAAATGGCTATCTATGAGGGAACAAAGTAAAGACTTCATTGTGTATATCTTTCTATATGGTTTAAATTTATAAATTTTTTAAAATTAATTAATTAATTTCTTTTTGGCTGCGTTGGGTCTTCATTGCTGCACGTGGGCTTTCTCTAGTTGTGGCCACGGACTTTCTCTAGCTGCGGCCACGGGCTTTCTCTAGTTGCGGTGAGCGGGGACTACTCTTCATTGCGGTGCGCAGGCTTCTCATTGTGGTGGCTTCTCTTGTTGCAGAGCACGGGCTCTAGGCGCGCGGGCTTCAGTAGTTGTGGCACGCGGGCTCACTAGTTGTGGCTCGTGGACTCTAGAGCGCAGGTTCAGTAGTTGTGGCGCATGAGCTTAGTTGCTCCATGGCATGTGGGATCTTCCTGGACCAGGGCTCAAACCCCTGTCCCCTGCATTGGCAGGCAGATTCTTAACCACTGCGCCACCAGGTAAGTCCCTATATGGTTTAAGGTTAATTATTTTAACTTTCAAACAAAAAAGAAATGTAGAAAGAATAACTTAACAAATTCCCATATACCTGTCATCTATGTTTAACATTGGTGTAGTTTTGACGTTGCGGTCATATAAACGCATCACCTCTCTCAAAAAAAGCTAAATTAAAAAATTTCTTAAACTGAAAAGAAGCTGAAAGATATGAACCTAACCATATGTCAAACTGGTGACACAGTCACCCTGAAGAAGAATTTATTTTTAGAGATTTTAGAATGCAGCTTTTAATTATACAGTTGACCCTTGAACAACACAGGTTTGACCTACGTGGGTCCACTTATACACTGATTTTTTTCAGTGAACATACTGGAATTTTTTTTTTTTTTAAGAGATTTGCAATAATTTGAAAAAACCTGCAGATGAACTGTGTAGCCCTAGAAATATCCACACACAAAAAAAAAAATCAAGAAAAAGGTACGTCATAAATGCATAAGATATATGCAGATATGCATGTAACATACAAAATGTGTGTTATCAACTGTTTATATTGTTGGTAAGGCCTCCAGTCAACAGCAGGCTATTAGTAGTTAAGCTCTGGGAAGTCAAAAGCTGTATGTGAATTTGTGACTGTGCAGGGGGTGTAGGCTGGTCCCCCTAACCCCTGCACTGTTCAAGGGTCAACCGTACATCCTTAGTTGGATGCATGCTAAAGAGAAGACATAATTACAAAGATGTGTTAAAGTTTCTTCTGTAGTTTCAGCATCTGTAATAATATAAATGTTGGTGTTTTGAAACTTTATTCTTATATTTATAGGTTATAGAAGAAATAAAGATTTTTTTATAGAAAAGAAAGGAGTTACGATGATAAAATTGAGGAAAGTAAGCGAATGCACAAGGTAATTAAAACTAAACTAAACATGTGTCTGAACTCTTAGTTTTTAACAACATGTACTTTCTAGCTCTGTCCACTGAAACTCTCTAGAAAAAAGTCACCTCTGTAGTAATAACCACCCCTAATGCCCAGATCGTGGTCTCTAACACCATTGTCCAATACCAGTACAAAGTCCAAGATGAGCCTGGGGCCTTTGCACCATTTAGCAAGAAAGCTTTTCACAATTGTGAGGTCCTGTCAAGAGGTCACAGGAGCTAGGTGCGGGGGTCTCACTGCCTAAAGTTGTAACAAAAAGATTAACGATCAAAACATACCAAATCAATAAAAATCCACGACTACTTAATGATAAAAAAGAAAAGGCAGAAAAAACTCATTTCTCACTATTTGAAATGGCTACTATGCAACTCCTTAATTTGAAAATTAATCATTAAAGGGTGAGTATTAGCAAAGATCCTGCTTTTCCAGTAAGAACTATTATTTCGGGGGAACCAGTTGGCCCCAGTTGAAGAGGAAAAGCTCTACTTTATTTAAGAATTAGGAAAACATCATTTTACAAAACCTAATGAAATGTATGAGTCCAGGCAAGAATTATCATTTGGTGCTAAAACCGTTCAGTACATGGTCTGTATGCCAAAGTTATACCTCACAGATCACCTTTTGGTCTCAAGGGGGAAAATGGAACTGGACAGGGAAGGGTTCGGGCTGCCATAACCCTCATCCAGGGGTCAATCTGAGCTTCACTAATAGTGGGTCCCTGGAAGGTGAAGCAAGCGCCCAGAATCAACTCTGGGGTATTCTAGCCCAAAATGATGAACCTGAATTCACTGAGCCCCTAAGACACAGGAAATAAAGGAGATGAAGAAATCGAGCTCGGCACCACCCTAAGGAAGCAGCCCCACACATCTAGAAGGTGACAGCTTCTATGGGCAACTGGCCTATTTCTTTAGAGAGAGACTGCCAGGTTGGGAGATGAAAAGAAAGTTACAACCAGATGCAGTGTGTGGTCCTTGATTAGATATTGATTTCGACAAACTGGCTTCAAAGGACATTTGAAGGCCAATAATGGAAATCTGAATATGGACAAGGAACTAAAGGAAATAAAGTTGACTGAAATAAAGGCTGTAAATTGTTCACTGAAAAAAGCAGATTACAAAACAGTACTACACCATTTTGGGGTTAAAGAAAAAAGTATGCGTACATATACATGCACAGAAAAAGACCTACAAGGATAACAGTGGTAATCTCTGGAGAAAGGAAAGAGAAAGGGTGTGTGTATGTTTTGCTTGCCTTTATCTTCTAATTTTTGTAATGCACAAGTGGTGTTTCTATAATACATCTCTTGAAAAAATAAAAGTAGTTAAATAAGGCTTTTTCATCACTGCTAATCTACAAAAGACCATCTAAGAAATGATGCATGACCTTCCTAAAATATGCTAAGTGGTCTGTCCACCGAGAGCACGCAGGATTCTTGGGATGTTCTTCAATTTGGAGCTTTGTTACTTGGATGATTCTCTGACAAATCAAAGATTTTCTTCCCCAGATGATGGCAATGCTGTAGGAAAAAACTAATACCAGTTAAGGTCTCAGAGGGATGAGGTGATGGTTTGAGATAAGAAACGAAAGTCAGTTTTTAAAAGGGGTACCTAAATGGCTCCTCAAGCACGCTTCACCTCCACTTCCCTGTGTGAAAAAACGTTACCAGCAAAGTTCAAAAAAATCTTTAGGAGAAAAGGGAGACCAGCAGGACTGAACACAGCACTCAAGTCCCAGGGAGAAAGCCCTGGACTAGGTGTACCTGATGGCAGAATCACCCTCTGACAATAAAGACACATTCACACCCATTTACAAACTCACTTATCAGGATTTCTTTTCTCTTTAATCATCACTCTCAAACTGAGATGATATACTAGAGGCTCTGAAAGGGTGACTTCTGCAGGTTTCTATATTGCAGCATCATACAAAGATCTGTACGAACAAAACTGTGCTGTACAATCATGTGCTGAGTTAACAAGTCTTGGAAAGTGTCTACAATGCATGTGAAGGTGACACGAGCAGAGAAGACAGAAATGACAGACTCGGCCCATCTTCCCGGAGCCTGCAGTCCAATGGGGCAGGCAGGTGGAAAACAAAGACACGCGAACACACAGGCACCCGAACACTCTAAGTGTCACGAGGGAAAAGAGCGGCGTGCCCTGCGACCAGAACAGGGGCATCTAATTTACAGGAGGAAGTGACATTTCAGTTGTGACTGCAGAGTGAGCAGGTGCTGGCCAGGCAGAGGGCAGACAAGCATTCCAAGCAGGGAGACTGTGTGCAAAGGTGCTGAAGCAGGAAGCAGCAAGGGACAGTCACGAAGGGGACAAAGGGGAAGACTGACCTAAAGTGAGATTGCAGAAATCAGCAGGGGCCGTGCTGTCGCTGTGTTACTCAGGATTTGGGATTTTACTAGAAGTGTGATGGAAGGCGGTTGGCCATCTGAAGTAGGAGAGTGATCAGATCTGTTACACTTAAAATCCACATGGAAATCGGCTGGAGGCTCAAGAATGGATGGGGGGCGGGGTGGGGACAGGTCAGGCAGGTAGTGCAGACGAGATACAGAGGTGGGTTAGACTAGGCTGCAAGGGTCCAAACTACAGCCTGAAGGCCGAATTCAGCCCAAAGCCTGTTTGTGTAAGTAAAGCTTTACTGGAACACAGCCCCACCTACTCATTTACGTCTGGTCTACAGCTGCCTTCACTACCACAGCAGAACTGAGTGGCTGTGACAGAGACCATTTGGCCTGCAAAGCCTAAAATATCTACTGTGTGGCCCTGTACAGAATGCCTGCTGACCGATGGACTAGCGGATGGCAGTGGAGAGAGAAACAGGTTCACCATACGAAGCAGATCGTATTTATTTGTGGATTCCGTATCTGCGAATTCACCACCTTGCTAAAATTTATTTGTAACTTCAAAACCAGTCCTCAGCAGGTGCTTTCACAGTCATCCCTGGGCACGCGCACACTGCCAGGAACAACCTGGGCTGCATGAAGCCTGATGCCTGTGTTCCCAGTTGAGGTCAAAAGAGGTCAGGCTCTGCCTTCTTGCTTCAGCTCTTATACTAAAAGCAAGCTTACTTTCCGTGGTCTATTTCGTACCACGTTTTTCACATTTTTGGGTACTTTTTGCTGGGGATTTTTAAATGACCCCCAAGCACAGTGATGAAGGACTGTCTAGTGTTCCTAAGTGCAAGGAAGCTGTGATGTGTCTCATAGAAAAATGCATGTTAGGTAAGCTTCATTCGGGCATGAGTTACAGTGCTGTGGGCTGTGATTCAATGCTCATCAATCAACGATATATATTAAATAAGGTGTCTTTAAACAAAAACACACATGAAACAAGGTTATGTACTGATCAGTTGGTGAAAATATGAGCAGAGGCTGGCAGGAAACTAATCCTAGGAGTGGTGGTCCATCATCCCTAATCCAGCCTCTGCGGTGACTTTATAGAACATAACTAATAGCGAACAAGAAGAATGGCTATATTTGGGAAGCAAAAATCAATAAAATTCAGTGATGGATTAAATATGAAGTGAAACGAAGTCGAGGATGACACTCAGGTTTCTGATGTGAACGACTGGGTGGAAGGAGATGCCATTTATGGAAATAAAGATTTCTGGGAGAAGCACATATTTCAGGTGGTTGACCAAGATTTTTTTCTTCGTACAAGTTCAGTTTGAGATGCTTGTGAGACATCCAAATAGAGGTGTCGTGTAGATTGTTGGCTTTATGACTTCGGAGCTCAGAAAAGAAGTCTAGGTAAAGGCACAGCTTTGGGAGTCACTGACATACAGAGACGATGGTGTTTGAAAGCCCTTGGCAATGGTGTGTGCCCCAACCCGAGCCCCGGGCAGGAGGGACTCTGTGCCTTCCTGAATCAACAGGCAGGTGAATTTCAGTCTTTATCTAGGTGGTTTGGTTTGTTTAATATAAAAACACTTAGGGGAGGAAACTAATCCAGTGGTCTATAACTAGAACTGGATAAATGTTCATACCCCTTGACCTAGCAATGCTTTTTTGAAGAACCGATCCTAAAATTCAGACACTCCTTAATGTTACACTGAACGACACTGAGAAATGATTCATGATAGAAAAACCAGAAACAACCTTACATTTGGGGAATGCTACACTAATAAAACCACCGATATTCTCCTCTGCGATTCCTTCAACAGATTCTAAGCTTAGAAATTTCAACCCCTCCAGAGGTTTAATAAATATCCACTTCTGTTTCCTTCAAGCTTTCTTAAAAAACGGATTTTTTAAATCCATTGATAAATTTACCTTTGTCCATTAAAATGCAGGCTGCTTCCGGGGAGGGGTGTGCATCTGTTTTGTTCACTGCTGCACCTCTGGCACCTAGAACAGTCCCTGGCATACTTAATGTGCTCAGCAGACTTTTGTTGAATTTAACATTTTAATCACATAGAATTTATCTTGGTATAATGTTATGAGGTAATAATACCCGTTGCGATTTTTCAAATTGCTATCACGTGGTCCCATTCCCATTTGTTAAATCAGGTTTTCTTGCCCCACCGCTTCGTGGAGCCTTCTTCGTCGTCTATTAAATGCTCACAGACAACAGGATCTTAACACTGGCACACCTACTCTGCCCACCGACGGGTCTGTCAAGTTCCGCGCCAAATCTGAACCTTTATGGTTTGCTTTAACACATGGCAGAACTGGCCCTTCCGCTGCTCTTATCTTTCAGACCTGACTGTTCTACGCCGGCCACCTTATCTTTCAAGAATACCAACAGAAATCAGTTTCTCAAATTTTAAAACATTTATTCAGATTCTGATTGAAACAAAGAACATTTTACATTGGGAGCAGAACCAGCGTATTTACCAATTTCACTCTCTTATCGAGGAAGGGATTGGGAAGACTTTCCCCTTTGCAGCTAGAGCCTGGGTGGGCAGGGGTGGGAGCTCTGGATCCAGGCTGCCGGGGGGCAACCTCAGCTCAGCTGCCTGTGAGCGGCGGAACCTTCCAGTGCCTCCGCAGTGTTAACACTGCTGGGCAGAACCTACCCTGCAGCATTACTACAGGATTCAATGAATTAATATAACTGAAACCTTAGAACAGAACTGGCAATACCAAGGGCTTGATAAGTATTAGCTGTTACCACCTTTTCATAACTTTTTTTCTTCGAGGTCTCAGGAAGATTATTCTCAGATTTCTGGTTTAGCTGCTCAAATGGGTTCATGGCGTGGCTGCCCCTTACTATATACCCTCCTACATGCCAGCTCCCGGACTAAGCGCTTTACACTCACCATCTCGTTTGTCCCTAATGGATGGAGAGGAGGCGGATGGGACAGCAGAGCGGGGGTGAGCGTGGGGTGGGAGGATGTGTGTCTGCAACATCAACGCTCCAGCACCACCAACCCCCGCCGTGGCTGCCCTGCTCCGCGAAGGATCCCGGATCCTTCCTACTCGAGTTAATCGTGGCTCTACGTGCCGCATGTTGCACCGACCACTCCAACTGCCCCGTGCGGAGCTGGAGGGCCGGCAGGCCGGTCAAGACAAGAGCACGCTCTGGCATCAGGAGGGCTCAAGGCCTAGCTTATGAGACTTTGGACAGGTTCTTTAATATCTCTAAGCCTCGATTTCCTCTTCCGTAAATGGAGACAATCACAGAGCTCTTTATGTTGATTAATAATAATATATTATTACTGTGAGAATGATATCTGCCCATTCTACTCTGAGGCCCCAGTGCCAAACTGGATGAACTACAGACTGGCCGGCTCTGGAGAGAGAACAAGAGAAAGTAGCCCCTTGCATGGACGGGCCCTAGAGGAGATGGGGCCTCGTCTCTCCCGGAGCTGAGGCAGAAAGGCTGGAGGCTGGAGGCCGTCTCAGCCGCCAAGAGCAGTACAGCAAATAATACCCTGGCCAGGTCTGCGACTCCCACATGCCCAGGGAAAGTTTTCATCAAAGCATCTACCATCTGATTTTAAATATGCACTGATTTCTCATTCTGAATGCATTCCTCTAAAATAGGGGCTCTCGATTAGAAATGCAAATTCTCAAGCCCCACCCCAGACCTACTGAAACAGAAACTCTGAGCGTGGTGCCCAGCGATTTGTTTTAACAAGCCCTCCTGGTGACTGACGGTTTCCAAAGCTGGAGAAGCACTTCTCCAAAACAGCTCCCTACACAAATACTCCAAAAAGTGAGCCCCAGCGTACCTGCACTTGGACCCTGACACCTACACCTATAACAAGGCAGAGACACAGCCAAGATACACAAAGTCAAACGATCAGCAGGCAGGTAAGAAGCCTGGCTCGCTGTGGGTAGGTGAGTGGGGAATAATAAGTAGGTGGAAGCAGAGAGGTGAGATGATGTCAAGGGAGGACAGAAGTAGGAGAGGCAGTGAATGTCAATGGCTGAAACAGACAAAACGGAAGAGCTGCTGGACTGACTAGGCTCTCTGTCAAGTTTCACTGTGGGAACAACATACTGGTTCCCGAGCTTTCCTTAGGCAGCAACAGGAAATGGGCACTTTCATCAACCACGCTTTATGGAGCAACTGTGAGCGCAACATCAAGGCCGAGGAGGGAAAGAAAGGAGCAGAGCACCCAGTGAAGCAATCACCAGCCATGACTTGTATCAACAGGAAACATTTTGAGTTGCCTTTGTTGCCCAAGTTTGTAGAGCAAGAAGTCCCCTTACCAGCACTGCCCTGAGAACAGGGCAACAGGGTCTCCAGCCCTGAACCCCGTACTTTCAAGACCCCAGCCACACCCCTCCCCAAGGGGAGAGGTGTCCCCAGGGTCACCAGCTGGGCCCCTGTCCTTTTCTGGACCATGTTCCGGATCCCTGGGACCCTGGTAATCCCCGTCCAAGAGGCCTCGCACCCACTTGTAGGCCTTCCCCAGGCAGGGCCTGTGGGGTGCACACAGGGGCCGAGCAGGTGGCCAGGAGGCACCCCTAGGTCCGCGGGGAGGTGGAGGTGGTCGTAGGTTGGACACACAAACCAGGAACCAGTGGGCTGCAGGCTGCCCTGCACCGTCACCCTGGGATTCAGCAATGTCAAGTCAAGCCATCCCTTCGTGTGAAAGTCTGTGTGTTCAAATACTATGAAGGGTTACTCACTGGGATGAAAGAGCTTCCAAGGGAGGTGGGAGGCGCAAGACGGAAGGGACCCCAACAGGATCCTCTGTGGGGTCAGAATGGCATGCCTGACAACAGGGATGGGGTTCAAGTTTTGGTCACATCAAAGAGAAAGAATGATTCGAAGCTCTACCTTGGGAAATTAGCTTTTTTTTTAATTAATTTTTATTTTTGGCCATGCAACGCAGCTTGTGGGATCTTAGTTTTCCAAACAGGGATCGAACCTGGTCCCTCTGCAGTGAAAGCGTGGAGTCTTAACCCCAGGACCGCCAGGGAAGTCCCAGCATTTTTTTTTTTTTAAAGCCACTTAATGACTGAAAAGTGCTCTGAGGTTCTGTGAAACTCATCACAATTGTACCGATTTCTCTTCTGTGATTTTTTTGTTGCTGTTGTTAATAAGTGGTTTGTGGTGACAAGCTGCGAACATTCTCAGGGTAACATAAGGAACAACTTCCTAACAGAAGACTCTTTAAAAACCAGAGCTGACGGCATGTGGCCTTGCTTTGCTCGGGACAGTGGGAAATAGCCCCCCAGGGATGGGCTCGGGGAGGTACCGTGGGCGGCAGGGCACCCAGGAGGACCAGGCCCAGGACCTCCCCCAGGTCTGGGAGAAGGTTCGCAGCTGTGACAGCCTCGTGGGAAGCACACCATGGAGCTCCCGCCGGCAGTGCGGCCCAGTGAAGCCTCACTCAGTGGTCACTGTCCTGGAGTTTCTGCGCCCACGGCCGGAGCGACTCTCAAGGCAATGTTGAGGCAGCCTCTTCAGTGCTCTGGGCCTCAGTTTCCTCCAGTGTCAAAGGTTGATACGAGTGTGTGAAGACTGACCCAGTAAGATCCTGAGATACTGTGATCCCAGGGTAGAATAAGAGAGCCTACCAAGAGAAGAGAGTCTCTAGAAAAACAGAATCGGTCGTCCTTTGGTATCTGAGGAGTGCTGGTTCCAGGACCGCTGTGGATACCAAGTGCCTAGTATGCTCAAGCCCTTTACATAAGACGGTGCAGTATTTGCGCATAACCTACACTATCTGCTTGTTTACTGTAAATCATCTCTAGATTACTTGTAATACCGAATACAACGTGAACGCTATGTAGATAGCTGACGGGTGCACAGCAAATTCAAGCTTTGCTTTTTGGAACTTTCTGGATTTTTTCCCCAAATATGTTCAATCTATGGTTGGTTGACTCCATGGATGTGCAAGCTGTGGATATAGTGGGCAGACTCTAAGTATCATGGTGCTGCTAACACCAGCAAGCTTCCCTGGTCCTAGATCACGGCCATGAGGGGTGAGGAGGAAACTGGAAAGGAGCAAATATTTACTGAATGCCCGGATTAGGCATGCGGCTAAGTGCTCTGCCACGCTCTCTTGTGTGACCTCAGCAACAGCCCAGCTCCATCACCACGGGGAGCTCGCCTCCCCCCCGCACCACGTGGCTCACCCTCTGCTGCCTCATCCCCTCTATTACATCCAGGCCAGGAAAAAAATTACCTTGTTCAAGTATCATTTTGATTATATTGGTCCCCTTTTCCACACCACAAAATGTCTCTCGAATTAGAACCCGTTTTAAGCCTTTCAACAACTGATCCCAAACGCTTACCGTTCTCGGCTGCTGGTCTATTTTGTGCTTACCACTCCAGCCAAGCAAAAATGACCTTGCAAATGAATTCCATTATGCACTCTGCTTGTTCACCTGGTTACACCAGCACAAGAGCTTTGACTGTTTCTGCTGTCGCTCTGGATAGGAAAACCTCACTTATCCGACATCTTTGGAAATAGGCCGATCCACAGAATTGATCTATATAAATTAATTTTCCCTCTTCCAGTAACTTAACCCTTTAAGAGGCCTTAAATCCTTTTTGGGGAGTAAGTCATGGTATAATTAAATGAAAGAGTTTCTTTATTTTAACCATTTTCTTATGGAAACATTTCTGTAATACATTAGAGAAACTCCCAGTCTCAGTTAACAGAACATAATGAATATTGATTAATCTTTTCCTGATGGCGCAGGTCATCCTTAATGAATAACAGTGATCACAGTGTGCTGGAGCTTCAAATGTACCTGCCTCAGGGGTGTGTGCCCCCGATCCCTGCCCCCATGACAAGTTCCCCTGAAATTCACTTTCCTGCAGAAGCTCCTGCTATCAGCCTGGATTCTGGTTGAGTCGGTGCAGTGACACAGAACTCAGGAGGGTGTAACTTGCTGCCTTTCTGCACAATTTTAAGAACTTACACGCTGCTTTTTGTCAGAGCTCTGTAAATTCTTCATTGGGGAAAGAAGATCAAACTTCCATAACAAGCAATGAACCAGAGTTTTCCAAACTGCCTTACCATGTGACTTTTAAAAGGATTCCAGACACACATATCATTAAAATTTGCTTCCTTAATGTCGTGAAACTAGAAGTTCTATACAGAACTGGCATGATGGATCACTTTTCTTATGATGAGCCCTTGGAAAATGATTTTATATTGTGAATAACCATTCTATAGGTTGAATCAAAAGGGTAATACTGATCTAGAGGAAAATGGTAAAAATATACGGGGAGAAAAACCTTATTTCATCAGAATGCAATCTGTAACTCTGTGAATCCAAAGTGTCATAACCCAATGTTATGGCAGGTTCTACAGTGATCTTTCACTGAGGATGGACAGTACAACCTGGGGGAAATGCTCTTGTCCATTCATATATTAAACTGCATTCTTTCTGTGACAATGAAGGTTTTATAAAGTCTACAGCATTAGCACATGCAAGAGTCAATCAATCTTAATTCTACTTAAACACGGTGGCATTTAATTAATCAGAACCTACTAGAGCAAAATAAGTTAGGCAAGAATTGCTAAAACAGGCCACTTTCAAAAACACTACAAATCTCTTAAATGCCGTGTTTAGAAATAAGTGGCTGTAAAACCACAAAACTATTTTGCAGTTTTACAGGTTTGCTGCTAAGGAAACCATAAACAGGACGAAAAGACAACCCTCAGAATGGGAGAAAATATTTGCAAATGAAGCAACTGACAAAGGATTAATCTCCAAAATTTACAAGCAGCTCATGCAGCTCAATATCAAAAAAAACAACCCAACCCAAAAATGGGCAGAAGACCTAAATAGACATTTCTCCAAAGAAGATATACAGATTGCCAACAGACACATGAAAGGATGCTCAACATCACTAATCATTAGAGAAATGCAAATCAAAACTACAATGAGGTATCACCTCACACCGGTCAGAATGGCCATCATCAAAAAATCTACAAACAACAAATGCTGGAGAGGGTGTGGAGAAAAGGGAACCCTCTTGCACTGTTGGTGGGAATGTAAATTGATACGGCCACTATGGAGAACAGTATGGAGGTTCCTTAAAAAACTAAAAATAGAACTACCATATGATCCAGCAATCCCACTACTGGGCATATACCCTGAGAAAACCATAATTCAAAAAGAGTCGTGTACCAAAATGTTCATTGCAGCTCTATTTACAATAGCCAGGACGTGGAAGCAACCTAAGTGTCCATTGAAAGATGAATGGATAAAGAAGATGTGACACATATGTACAATGGAATATTACTCAGCCATAAAAAGAAACGAAGTTGAACTATTTGTAGTGAGTTGGATGGACCTAGAGTCTGTCATACAGAGTGAAGTCAGAAAGAGAAAAACAAATACCGTATGCTAACACATATATATGGAATCTAAAAAAAAAATGGTCATGAAGAACCTGGGGGCAAGATGGGAATAAAGACACAGACCAACTAGAGAATGGACTTGAGGATACGGGGAGGGGGAAGGGTAAGCTGGGACAAAGTGAGACAGTGGCATGGACATATATACACTACCAAATGTAAAATAGACAGCTAGTGGGAAGCAGCAGCATAGCACAGGGAGATGAGCTCGGTGCTTTGTGACCACCTAGAGGGTAGGATAGGGAGGATGGGAGGGAGGGAGACGAAAGAGGGAAGAGATATGGGGACATATGTATATGTGTAACTGATTCACTTTGTTACAAAGCAGAAACTAACACACCATTCATTGTAAAGCAATTATACCCCAATAAAGATGTTAAAAAAAAGGTCTGCTGCTTTTTTTTTTATTGGCAACTATTTCACTAGCTTACTTTTTAATGGCAAAGTTACCCATCAGAAAATCACAAGTTGAATGGCTTTGCCCATCGTATCTTTTGCCTTTTCCATTGGCTCTAGACCAAAGATGGAGGAATACGGGCTGCAAGTCTGACTTGTAGCCACTCTCATGAACACCTCACTTACTCGTAGAGAACCTGGAAAAACAGGTATGGCTTTCGCTGACTCAGAACCTCTAAAGAATTTGACTAACTGTCCTTTCTAAACCTGGACGAATTACACCGAATATTACACCAAATCGTCAAGATTCTTCTGTGCACTCTCTCCTCTTCTTTTGAGAGTAGTTCAACTTTTTTTTTTAATGACTTATGTCAGCTGCATTCTGTTTCTCAGACTAAATTCTCCCAAGGTCCTTTCCTGCTCTGGGCTCCACGCTCCCAACAGGTGGAGCTAGGTTTTCTTTTTCTACAACTTCCTTCCCTGAGGGATCTGCTGAGTGACCACCCGATCTATATCCCCACCAATAAGTACCACAAAACTACCTAGAATTAAAGATCTCAGCCAGGCAGCAAAGCCAGGAATTAATTCTCCGACAGCCACGTAAGATGAATGGGTCCACTGGCAACGGAGCCGGTAACGCCAAATGCCAAAACCAGAAAGTCTCTGAGCAGCATGTGCAAATCAGAAGTGTAATGTGTTTACAAAGATATAAGATGTAAGTAATGAAAGAGGAAGATGGACTCTTCTGCAAATGAGAGATGGTAATTTCCAGGGATATTTCTAAGGAAATTTGTAATAGCTATTTTCTACATTCAGAAATACTTTTTTGATTCCAAATAAAGAAAATATTTCAAGAGAAAATAGAGAAGTGGGGTCTTCCCTTTATAACTCAAGAAACATGAGCACGTAAGAATTAAGAACCGATGCGAGGGTGCGTGCACGCACACACACACATTAAAGGCATTCCATCTTGAGTCAGACCACGGTCCGGTGAGCTCATGTTTAGTTTTGACTTTCACTTCCCATGCACCCTGAACTCGAGGACAGGGACCCTGCATAAACGTTTGTGAAATGGATGTTTTAAAGACATGCCCTGCCTGTAAAGTGGGTGTGACGGTGCCTATTTTGTGGCTGTTAGGAGGACAAGCGAGTCAATGTGGGTAGAGCGTATGCCACAAATTAAGTGGGGTCTAAGTCGCAATTACTGCCATTAACTTCAGGCACCTTGGTTTCTTTTAGAGGAAAAAAAAGACCTTTCTATATTCCAGGTTTTCCATTTTCTTTCTCTACCTCCAATCCCTCCCCCACCCCCAACAGGGTACTGCCATACAAAATGGAACTATTATGAGTTTGGGCCTTTCAAGTTCACACTCCATCAGAGGTTATATGACATCTGCTGGCATTATTCTGAACCTCGCCTTTGATAGCAACCCGGAGAGCTTGGATTGTCATCGTAAGACCACCAGAAAGCATCGGCAAATGACATGTTCAGAGAACAATAAAAAATGTTCATGTATCATACCCTCCTGATCGTCACTACTTTGTTCCATATACACCTCAAAGGCGGTTCCTTTAAGATTGGTCTCTACGGGAGGAAGGAAGAGAGAAATAAAGAAACATAAAAAATAAAACACAGGGACCTCCCTGGTGGCGCAGTGGTTAAGAATCTGCCTGCCAATGCAGGGGCCACGGGTTCGAGCCCTGGTCCGGGAAGATCCCACATGCCGCAGAGCAACTAAGCCTGTGTGCCACAACTACTGAGCCTGCGCTCTAGAGCCTACGAGCCACAACTACTGAACCCGCGGGCCACAACTACTGAACCTGTGCGCCACAACTACTGAGCCTGAGTTCTAGAGCCTGCGTGCCACAGCTACTGAAGCCGGCGCACCTAGAGCCCGCGCTCCGCAACAAGAGAAGCCTCTGCAATGAGAAGCCCGCGCGCAGCAACAAAGAGTAGCCCCCACTCACCGCAACTAGAGAAAGCCCGCGCGCAGCAACGAAGACCCAACGCAGCCAATAAATAAATAAAATAAAATAATAATAATAAATAAATAAAAATAAAATACGAAGAATATGAGCATCTGCAACTTGCATAAAGCACCAAATTTTCTTCTATAGGAAAATTATGTTTGGTGCACTGATCCAGAGCCTGGCTCATGGTGAGGCGGGTGCCTCCCCTCTGAGGAGCCCTTGGTAGGGAAGCCACCTCTGGGCGCTCCCTCTCCTGGGCTGCTGCCTGGGTTACGAATGGATCCTGATTAAGGGCAAAGATTATCTTTCATACTTTGGGATACTTTCCCAGAGGCACAGCTGCAGCCCCTGAAACTCTGTTCTAACGGCTTGTTGCCTCATTTTTAAAGTGGCATAGAATGTGCCACTAGAGAAGAGAAATCCTCTACCTGAAACCAGCAGAAGCTCAGCGGGAATAAAGAATCTAGAAAAGTCACAGAGGGGGTCCAAAAAGGCTCTTTCTTCTGTGGCCATAGGGGGTTTATTGTTGCTGGTGCCCAAACTGGAAAAGGAATAGCAGGAGATCAATAATTGGAATGTTGCTACTATTGGTTTTCTAAACTATTTGTGGGTTATTCTTTCCCTGGAGTCATCATGCCTGTAAGCAGCTCAAAAGCTAGAGGGATTTAACACGCACTGAGAAAATGCCTACTACAGCCAAGCGCTTTACCTGTACTCGCTTCTAATGGAGCCCTGGCACAATCGAACAGGCTTTAAAAAACAAAGCTCAGAGAAGTTAGGTAACACGCCCCAAAGCCATATAGCTAGATTCAAACCCCCAGGTTTCTCTGATTCAAGTATCGTACCACACAGTCCAGGATCAGGGATAAAATTAATGAGCCTTGATTCACTCCTCAAATGTGGTAAGAATGAAAACAATATTTATACTTCCTCATTTTAAAAATATAAAACATAAACACAGGAAAAGATATTTTTGAACAGGTGTCATCAAATTCTTTTAATGGAAGATGATTCAGAATCCACTTCTTGGTAGGTGTCTTCAGGCCCATCTGATGATAGACTTCAGCGCTACAGTTTTGGGAACTCTGACTGATAAGCCAACACTAGTGGACATGGCACAGCCCAGGGACAGTGGAACACAATTAACGTGGGATTTAGGGTCCTCTAATTCAGAACCTATGGCACTATAGACCTTTGTGGTTGGCCTTTGCACTACATATTGGAAAAAGCCTTGCTAAGCAAGTTGATGGAGTAAACATAATAGCAAGGCGAATGTTTAACCTTCTAAAGAAAATAAACCTTTTTAAAGAAGTTTAACTTGATCAGTAACAAGCCACTGAAAACTAATGTGCTATTTATAAACCTATCCTTAAAAGCAAGTCACAGAAGACGGATTATACTTTCCTACCCATTAATTTGTATTATCAAACATACCCTGTTTCCAACAGAGCATTTCTCTCTAAAAACCTGGCAGCTCAGAATGCTCCACTAATGCACTCAGGTCTTCACACCAAATTCCAGCTTGGGGCAACTGCACCCCATTTAAACAAATGAGTACACCCCTGAATTCCAGCTGAAATGCCTCACCTGTCATTATCCTTCTCCTGAGAACCCCATGTTCAATCTTTCAGTAGCTTAAAAACTATTAGAAATCACTCTTCTTGGAGAATTCCACAGGAAAAGCCCTGCTCCTTCAGGATACACACAAGGTGTCCATGTGCTCTGATGGGGATACGGTAAAAATCAGGTTCGCTAAATCAAGCAGACGTCACCAAGGAGGGAAAAAGGAGGTCACTGGAGTCTTAGAGGCACTCATAGCAGGACGGAAATGTGGGTTCCGCAATACAATGCCTGATTATAGAGGGCACCTGTCTGTTTTAGAGCATGACCAACAGTCTCTTTCGAAAAAGACCCAGACCTAAGCTTGTGCAGAGTGAAGCTGGGACTGCTTGCAGAGGGGTGAGAAGACTAGAAGAATGACAAAGGTATGCAGAAACTGTCTCAGAATCAAAGGGCACAAAGCACAGGAATAATTAAGACAGCACACAGACAAGACTGAGGGAAACCCAGGGTGGACAGGGGGGACCAGGCAGGTCACCTGGGACACAGACAGCAGGCTTGCAAATTTAAAAAGTGAGGTCCTGAGACCTTTGAGATCGGTGATGATTCTTACACCACAACATCTTACACACCCAGAGGTCTTTATCTGGTGTCATGCACTAGAAGAGCACTGTTGGAAAAACAGGAGTGCCAAGTCTTGGCCTCAGGGGTATGGCCTACATTCCATATGGATTTAGAATGCAAGGGAGGAGAACAGCACAGTTCCCAGGATGGCTTTCCACAAAGTTGACTAAATACATCCCAACCCACACACCCAGCCCCTTGTGAAAAGGGAAAGCAGCCCTTTACTATAGTTCTCAATTCAATGCCAAGTTCCTTCTCCAGTGCTCACCCGGAGTGTCCAGCAGAGGGAGTCTCAAAAGAGGTACTTAATAAAGAGAAAATTGTTTCATTTTAACACTCCACAGACAGTGGAAGCATTGACTGTAGCCCCCTCCCAGAGACACAGACAAACAATGAACGCCCGACTGGGTCCTCCTAGCGGGTTCACAGAGCCACCGGCTCGCTCTTTTCTGCGTGGTGGAGTGATCAGAAATTTCGTTTTGTTTTGCTGAATGGTTAAATGGACCTTGTGTTCTTCAGAATCAAAGAGGAAAGCCCCTGGAATAACATCTCTCTGTTGCCTTCTAAACAGGCCCCTTTGTTTCTAAGAGAGTCTGAAAAAAAAATATTTACAGTCCATAGGTTATTTACAGCCTCGTTATCCAGGACCTGACTGGTAACTTTATTCCACCCAGAAACCTAATTCATTTGGAGCCCTGGAACTAATAACAGATTTTCTTTTCAGATAAGTTTTTTTTTAATCTGCCTTTATAACAGAGATAAAACTATTAATGCGTTCCCTGTCTCACTCGCCAGGACAGCTCTCCGGATTTACAGAGGATTAAAATCTCCTCGCCCCTCCTCTCTGTTCCCCCACAAACCCCTGCCCCTCTCATTTGCTATTTCATCCACAGAATATCTGAACAAAACCGAAAGAAAGCCGGATGGACTGACGCTAAAAGTATGTAAAGGCTGCTACTTCAGTGATTGCACGAGAAAACATTTTCACGATGAAAATGACTGAAAAAAATCAGGCACCCTTTGGTTCAAAATTCCTCCTACTACAAGCACACAAAAAACACACCGAAGTGTAAAAACTTAGTTGATTTCAGTTTGATTTCTGCCTGGAAGCTGACAGAACTGACTGAAGAGAAACGAAAGAGAGAGGGAGTGCAGGGGAAAACGTAGCGCTCGTGCCCTTCCGTTCCTTTCTTTCTTCCTAAAGACAGATCAGAAAAAGGACCCGACGCCAGGTGAAGGTGCACGACGCAGGTTTACCCAGACCGATCGAGACGAACAGACGTCTTGGCTGCCTCCCCGACTTGAAAACCTAAACTACATTTTCCCCTTACACACGCTAATGCGGGGAGATTTTAGCCTACTGCATTGTTCTGCCTGGGTCTGAAATGGACTTTTCCTCCCGACCCCCTCTCATCACCTAGCCCCGTACATTCCGACCCGACAGCCCCCCAAAATCAGAGGCTCGCGAAGAATAAAGGAGCGTGGGGTGGGAGTGGAGGGAAATGGGAAGGGAGCTGCGAGGACAGAGAGTGGAAAGCACATCCTCTTAAAGGTAATTTTCTTTGGGGGAGGGGGGAGGAGGAAAGCTACACCGTATCACCTTTATTTATTCCAAATAAATAAAGAGCACCGTCATGGGTCTGTCTTTTCCCCGGCGCCCCCTCCTAATTTCTTTTCTTCGGCCAGGAGCCCACCCTCGCACCCACCAACACCCGCCCCCCCCCCCCACCGCCTCTTTCTCCACCCTGGAAATAAGATCTGTTCGATTCCGGATCCCGGCCGTTCGCTGGGCGAGGGTGGGGGCGGCGTGGAGGGGGCGGGCAGCCGGTTCGAGCCCCGGGGGTGGGGCGCGGAGGCCGGGCGCCCGGGGGCTGCGGGCCCGGGGGCTGCCCGGCGAGGGGCGGCGGGCAGAACAAAGCTGCGGGGGCCGCGGCGGCTAGGCGGCGCGGGGCGAGCGGGGTCGGCGGGCCGGCGCCGCTTACCTTCGTACACGGGGGCCATCGGGGCCGGGGTGTCCGCGATTCATGGCAACGGAGAAGGGAACGCGGCGCGCGAGCTCGGCCCCCCCAGCCTCAGTCGGAATCTGCCATCTTGAGCCTGTGTCTCCGCTCTCCGCGCAGCCGGGGCCGCCAGCGCCCGCATCACCGCCTCACTTGGCCGGCGCCGGGGGAGGGGGCCGGGCGCCGCCGCCGCCGCCGCCGCCGCCGCGGCCCGGGCCCTGCGCGGGGCTCCGGGGCAGCCGGGCGGACGGGCGCAGCGGCCGAGGCCGAGGGCCGAGCGGCCGCGGCCCCCGAGCGGGTCCGCGGTGGGGCGGGAGCCGGGGCGGGCAGCGCGCGGCCAGTCCCCGGCCGGGGCTCAGCTCAGCATGGCTGTGTGTGGGGGCTTCGGCAAAAGTTGCACGGGAGGCGGAGGAGGGGCGGGAGGAGCCGGGGGAGGGGCGGGGGACGGGGGCGGGAGCGGCGGCCGAGCGCGAGCGAGCGAGCGAGCGAGCCCGGAGAGCGGATTCCGCGCGCAATCGAGCGCCGATGGCACGGATGCGAGGCGGGGAAGGCCGAGCCTAGGGCAGGAGCGGGCGAGGCCAGGGAGGCTCGGCGAGGCCAGGGAGGCTCGGCGCGGTCCGGTGTGCACACGCTTCAGCTCTGATTGGCAAAGGGGAGCCGGTCCGCAGGGGTAGCAGCCAGAACTTTGTGTGTGCGCGCGAGCTGGGCGGGAGGGGGAACAGACCAGAAGGGGAGCCCCGGCCGGCAGCGGCTCGCCCTTCTCGCACCTGGTTGGCGCTCCCTGAGATCGGTGTGCGATGAATGAATGGAGGAGTGGGCGCACGCCGTCCTCGCGGGGAGGATGAGTAAGCGGAGGAGCTTTTGAAATCCAAATGAGGTCAGAGATGCAGAAGCCATTCCGAGCACGCTTAAGAAATGCAGCCCCCGGGTGGTCGCTGGATTCCTGCGGGAATCAGGTTTCCGCCCGGTCCTCACGCCTACGGTGTCCTGAGGGCACCCCCGCAACCCCCATAACCTGGACGGGTGGTTCCCTCCACCTGCCTCAACGCTCTCTCCGAACAGGGCTTCAACTAAACACGCTCCAGACCCTCCCCAGCCCGAAGCCTCGCCAGTTCACTGCTGCAGCTTCTTCTTGGATTCTGTGATGGGATGCCCTGCCGTCGCCCCCAACTTAAGAAGACTGGGGCCTCCTCTTAGTGACACATAGATTGATCATAAAAGATATTCAGTGGATGGCAAGCAGCTTTTTTAAAAAATGAAGTGTACTAGAATAGAAAAGATTAGACCCATTGCCCTTAGTAAGAGTACCCGTTTATTTCATAAACCTTTTGTTTCAGTTATATATACTGAACAACTGTGCTGGACCAGGATACAAGTTGTATTTCCTGCTGTGGGTCATAGGTCAAAAGTTTGAAATCTGTATTTGGGGAATATAAAATAATGAACAAACCCATTATTTTCCCACTACCTCTTATCCTTTCCAACCTCCATACCCTGTCACCACCACCCCCCAAAAAAAAAACCCAAAGACAAGCCCTTTCACACACTTACCTAGTTTTGTTAGTAGCACATCATTCCCCCTTTGTCTCAGGATGGCCTTTGACCCTGCTGTCTTCCTTGCCCCTATATTCAGTGCTACACTTTACACGGCTTCTCTTAGCCTAATGTCACTCACATTTGCAGAATCCTAGATTACCATTGCTAAAGGGGGTCTCAGAGATCATGTGGGCCAGCCATGCCCTTTTAGAATTGAAAAGATGAGGCCCAGGGAAATGAAGTATATTGCCCAGTGTTAACACAGTATTAAATCTTAGAGTTCAGTATGGAGATTCCTTAATAAACTAAAAATAGAACTACCATATGATCCAGCAATCCCACTCCTGGGCATATATCTGGAGAAAGCCATAGTCCAAAAAGATATATGCACCCCAGTGTTCATTGCAGCGCTATTTACGATAGCCAAGACACAGAAGCAACCTAAATGTCCATTGACAGAGGAATGGATAAAGAAGATGCAGTACGTATATACAATGGAATATTACTCAGCCGTAAAAAGGAACGAAATTGGGTCATTTGTAGAGATGTGGATGGACTTAGAGACTGTCATACAGAGTGAAGTAAGAAAGAGGAAAAACAAATATCGTATATTAATGCATATATGTGGAATCTGAAAAAATTGGTGTAGACAATCTTATTTACAAAGCAGAAATAGAGACACAGACATAGAGAACAAACATATGGATACCAAGGGGGAAGGGGTGGGGTGGGATGAATTGGGAGATTGGGATTGACATATATACACTATTGATACTATGTATAAAATAGAAAACGAATGAGAACCTACTGTATAGCACAGTAGGAACTCTACTCAATGCTCTGCGGTGACCTAAATGGGAAGGAAATGAAAAACGAGGAGATGTATGTATACATATAGCTGATTCACTTTGCCGTACAGTAGAAACTAACACAACATTGTAAAGCAACTATACTCCAATAAAATTTTTTTTTTAAAAGGGAGAAAACAGAAATCAATCAATCAGTCAATCTTAGGGTTAAGCTCTTGGCTCCCACTCTGGTGTTCTTTGCTTCGTACCATTCATTCATTCCCTTTTTTCTATCCCCCTGCCATCCTTTACTGGTCCTCAGCCCAGTTCACCCTGAGCACTTCTACCTTCAAAACATACAGTTTTGACTATGCCAGGCTCCTGCTAACAACCTTCAAGGAGTCAACCTGTGCACATAGGGCTGAGTTTCCTAGCTCCTTGGCTCTGAATCAAGGCAGGCAGGCTCCGACTTACCTTTCTAAGCACATGAGTTCAGCAAGTCCCTGCCTCTCCAGCCAGACTGGTTTACTCGTGGTCCTCTCCCAACCTTGCCCAGCTGTGCCTTTGTGCCTTTGTCCAAGCTGCTGCTTTCCCACCGAGGATGCCTTCTCCATCTTCTCTCTTTAACCAGATTCCACCTGTGCCTGACTCATTTCCTCCACAAAATGGCCTGAGGCAGCATGAGATTAAGACAGACCTGATTCTGATCCCAGCTCTTCCACTTAGTAGCTGTGTGAACTTGATCAAATTATTTAACCTCTCTGATCTTCAGTTTCTGCATCTTGATTATAATGAGAATAGTAATAATAATAATATTCTTCCCTTGTACCTATAAGTCTCTATCATGACCTTTACCATACAGGTATAATCTCTCGTCCCCTTTCCAGCACTATCTAATAGAATTTTATGCAGTGCTGGGAATGTAACCATTTGTGGCTCTGGAGTGCATTAAATGTGGCTGGTATGACTGAGGAACTGAATTTTTCATTTTAATTGATTTTAATAGCCAACATATGGCTAGTGGCTACCTTATTGGATAATGCATCTCTAAAATGTTAAGCTCAGTGGGGGCAGAGACCATCTTGGTTGATGTTGTACCTCCAGCAATGAGCACGCTGCCTGACACATGGTAGGTACTGCAAAAATATTTGTTTGATGAATAATAGCTATCATTTATAGCATGCTCCCTTGTGTCAAGCACAACACCAAGAACTCGGTGTAACTTATTTCGTACAGTCCCAATCTAACTGATTTTTTATCTTCTCTTTCTCCTGCCTGTCACACACACTCTGTTGGGCTCGGCATACTCCAGTCTAGATGGCTGACTCTCCTTTTCTGTATTGGCACCCTGTCCCCACAACTGGGTTGGCAGCATCTTGGGGCAAGGTCCATGGCATACTTGTTTGGATGTCCCTCGGCTCAGGTCTTGCACTGATTCATGTGTAGTAGCTGTCTCTAACTTCGTCCCCGCTGCTGTGTAGCCATGAGTGACTCTAGGCAGTCTCACTCTCTGGAATACCTCCTCTGTCCTCCCAAAATTCATATGTTGAAACCCTAACTGCTGGTACCTCAGAATGTGACTGTATTTGGAGATGGGGCTCTTTAAAGAGGTAATTAAGTTAAAAGGAGGTCATTCGGGTGGGCGTTAATCCAATATAGCTGGGGTCCTTATAAAAAGAGAATTAAGACAGAGACACCAGAGGAAAGACCACATGAAGACACAGGGAGAAGGAGGCCCCCTGCAAGCCAAGCAAAGAGGACTTAGAAGAAACCAACCCTGTCTACGCTTGGATCTCAGAGACTCCAGCACTGTGACAAAATTAATTTTGGTTGTAAAGCCACACGGTTTGTGGTACGGCAGCCCAAGCAAACTAATATATCCCACTAGAAGGCAAATTAAAATGAAGAAAGATCATTTGTGTCAACTGAAAACATCTTGAGGGCTTCCCTGGTGGCGCAGTGGTTGAGAGTCCGCCTGCCGATGCGGGGGACACGGGTTCGTGCTCCGGTCCGGGAAGATCCCACATGCCGCGGAGCGGCTGGGCCCGTGAGCCATGGCCGCTGAGCCTGCGCGTCCGGAGCCTGTGCTCCGCAACGGGAGAGGCCACAACAGCGAGAGGCCCGCGTACCGCAAGAACCGTCTTGGGTGTGGAAATGGAGTCCCATGAAAGAAGAGGAAGATGGAACCCAACAGACAAGCCCCGCCCACCTGCTCTTCAGATCACCGTGCCCAAAGCCGACCCATGTGACGCACAACTTCAGTAGAAAACGTTCAGCTGAGCTAGCACACTTGGCATCGTATAGATGGGAAATGTTATTTAAATGAATTTAGATACGTTTTCATGATTTGACAGATTGAATCTGCTTGCCTGTCTCCCTTCCCTCCAGTGACAGCAGTCAGGTGAGAGGGGGATATAAACCCAACAGCGAAACTCCACTGAGGGAGAGCGGGAGAGCAGGAAGGGAGAGAATCTGAGACGGAGTCCCGGGGGCACCAGTATTTGAAAGTTGGGAAGAGGGAAAAGAACAGGAGAGAGCAGGGAAGGAGGAGGAAAACCTGCACGGATGGTCCCTTGACATCCTAGGGCAGAGACCATTGCAAAGGGAGGTGAGGTCAGCAGGGCTGCGTGCTAATCAGGGGTCACACAAGACGCGTGTGGGGTGCATCCAAAGGACTGAGCAACAAGAGTTACATTAGTGCCTTTAGTGAGACTAATTATGGGGCACATGTAGGGTTCTTAAATTCAGCCTCCAAAGAATGCGTAGTGTTTGACAGGGGGAGATGGGAGGAAGGGAGGAGGGTCAGGGAGGCGCCAGAAGAGGGCACTAGAGAGCATTCCAGACCCAGAGCACGACCAAAGTCCCGGGGTGAGACATGAGATGGGCCCAGGAGCTAGCCCATTTGGCTTAGAGATAGTATGCATTGTATTTTATTTGTTTAATAAACACATTAGCACCTAGACAGTGTTCTAAGATGTTTACAAATATTAGCTCACTTAACAAATCCAGTATTTTACACTACATAGAACTCTAGGTTGCCGATAGACCATTTAACTTCGGTATGCTACGAGAAACATAATAAAGGCAAGAGAACTGGAAAGGATTTAGTAACCACCTACAGCAGTTACCTCTTCTAAATCTGCTTTCTACCAAATGGCATGAGTAATATCTTTCTCAGGGATCAGTAGAGTAAACATGGGGGAGCTTGGACCTCGTTTCAAGTTCATTTTGCTCACAGGACAAGTGACAAAGGGTCTTTTCTTCGTTTATGCCTGCAGTTGTGAAAATGCACACCATTTTGTTATCCTCAACACCATATTGTTATCCTCAAAGGATATTGTTATCCTCAAGGCCACAAGATGGAGAGATTTTTCTCTGTGATGTACACATTCAGGTGTGCATGTCCTGTTCTCACTCTCAGGGTGCTCACCGTCTGCAGCCCCTGCAGGTTGCACCTCATTCAGACTTGGTGTGTGTTGCCCTCATTTGCCTTCCTGGGCCTTATTTCTGGGTCGGAGGCTGTGGCTTTGTCTTTGAGGATGTGGCCAGCGGGAGGCAGTTCACTTTTCAGGATTCATCTTTCCAGATCTCACCTCTTTTTTGGCGTTTTGCTCTTTGTGTGTTTTCCTCTCTCTCTCTCTCTCTCTTTTTTTTTTTTTGCAGTACGCGGGCCTCTCACCGTTGTGGCCTCTCCCGTTGTGGAGCACAGGCTCCAGACGCGCAGGCTCAGCGGCCATGGCTCACGGGCCCAGCCGCTCCGCGGCATGTGGGATCTTCCCGGACTGGGGCACGAACCTGTGTCCCCTGCATCGGCAGGCGGACTCTCAACCACTGCGCCACCAGGGAAGCCCTCCTCTCTCTTTGACAATGTATCTGTCTCATCTTCTTTTCCCTTGTATCTTTCTACCTCTTCCACACATTATTTCTTCTCTCTCTCCTTTCCCCTTTATTATGATTCTCTTTCTTAACAAGTCACAATGCAGGCCTATATTTGTTTTACTTATTCTTAAGAAATAACTTCCTATTTCTGCTTTAAACCTTCGATCGTCTGAAATGATACATTTTGCGTGGAACTGGTGTTTAATAACTACAGGACTCCTTAAACAAAAGCTTCAGGGGCAGGGCATTATACCACAGAGGATGTGAAAGGCTGGATACTGCATTCAAATCAGGAAAAACAGGAGCTATGGCTTTAAGGGCAAAGGGTAGAGTGAGGCTTGGCAGGGTGAAGGGAATCTGTTTGTGGAAATGGCAGCCTTGGAGGAATTACACCAGCAAAATCAGGGGAATAGGGAAACCATTCATTTTCTGCTTCTGCTCCTAGAAGAAAAACGATCAGACACCTGAACGGGGATACGGGAAAGGTAAAGAGAGGCAGGAATGGCATTCGGCAGAAAAGAGTTATAGAAAAAAACCAACTCACAAAAAACCCCAAACCACAATCAGCCCGTGAATGTAAAACAAGCTGTGATGAAGACACACAGAAGATAGGGTGATTTTGTTGGAGGTTTCAGGAATGGCAGATTAGGGTGGATCTGCAGGAGAAAAAGAAGCAATCCAGCCCTGCAGGGAAATTTCTGTGATGAGGGAAGATGGGTAATAGCTTGGTTTGCCTGACATGCGGTCCAGGCTGAACTTGGATAAACTAGGCAGACATGGCACAGAGAGAAGCCTCTAGCTCAAGAGTGGATGCAGAAAGGAGGGCAGACACAGGAAGAGCTCTTTGAAAAGCCCTAGGGTCCGGTTAAGTCAAGTTAAACCTAGCTCAGTGATTAATCAGTGGGATTGAGCATTTCTGTGCTGTGCACAGTTTGTATCGTAAAGTCTCCTCCCCCGGCATGAAAGAGCCTGCCCCTATGTGGCAACCCCCAGAGGGAGATTGACTGGAATGGCAGAGGGCTGTCAGGGCTGGCTCTTTGCTCTGATGTTGCCGTGAGCTCTTCGATGCCAAATCCAGTGCCCTTTTCCAGCTCCTCCCCTGGTTGATCTCTAGAAACACATTAGTTAGATGCTGTTAATCCCTTCATTGTTCTTGAATCAATCCCCTCCCTTTTCATAAAAATGCACTTATAAAATTTCCCTTCAATTCTCCTGGTCATTCCTTCTCTCTCCCTTTCTTCCTTCCTTTCTTTCTTTCTTCCTTCATTTCTCTCTCTCTCTCTCTCTCCCTTTCACTCTCTCTCCCTTTCTCTTCCTGTCTTCCTTCCTTCCTTTCTTTTTCTTTCTTTCTTTCTTTCTTTCTTTCTTTCTTTCTTTCTTTCTTTCTTTCCTCCCTTCCTCCCTCCCTCCCTTTCTTTCTTTCTTTCCTTTTTCTTTCTTTCTTTCCCTTTCTTTCTTTTCACCAAGAAATTCCATTCATCAAATGTTCAGTGATTGCTTACTATGTGTTAGAGTCTATAGCAGGAGCTGGGAGTAAAAAGGGAATAAGCCACAGAACCCCTTTTCAAGGAGCTCCAGTTCAAAACTACCAGGTAAAGTGTACAATACAGTATGGTGAGTACAACAATTAAAAGATGCACATGGTCAAAAGCTGGCACAGAGAGACAAATGGCAAGGAGTGTGTTTATAGGACGGGGGTAGATGGGCGTCTGTGCCCAGCAGCATGAATTCTGGCTTGGGGACGGTATGTAGAAAGGCATGTGTGTCCAGGATCCGTAAGAAGTCTGAATACTGCTAAACACAAAGAGCAGTGGTCAGGGAGGGATGCCAAGTCAACGAATTTGGGTACATAGTCTATATGTGCCAGGTGTGGGGAGAAAATGAGTTCAATTTTGAACTGTTGAGTTTAAGGTTCCTATGAGATATTCAGATAGGAATGCTCAGTTGCCATGTGGGTGTAGGGGGCTGGGGGCTAAAAAAATTTTTGAGTCATCAGTATATCATGGGTGGCTAATCCCATGGGAGCAGGGAGATCACACAGGGAGAGGTTATATATACATGGTGGTGTTTCTCAAAGTGTGGTCCTTGGGTCACCCGCATCAAAACCACACAGGGGCTTTCTAAAGATGCAGATTCCTCGGGGGGAATCCCAAACCTACTGACTCAGGAATCTCTGAGGGTAGTGCCTGGAAATCTGCATTTTAAATTCACCCCCGAGAGAATACAGTTATAACAGGGAAGTTCAACAGCCACTGGTCTGGGGCAGCCACTGGTATGAGAAGCTAAGAGTTTAAAGGATGGAACTCAGAAGGGGAAGACCTAATCCTTCAAGAGGCTGTGTGATTTTCTCTAGGATTAGGTGCTACCCCAGAGTCCTGACATCTTGGAGATGAACTGACTTGGAACCACTAATTTCCAAGCATCTTGTTAAGTGAGAGGAGTGAGGTCTTTTTTTTTTTTTTTTTTTTGCGGTACGTGGGCCTCTCACTGTTGTGGCCTCTCCTGCTGTGGAGCACAGGCTCCGGACATGCAGGCTAAGTGGCCATGGCCCAGCCGCTCCGCGGCATGTGGGATCTTCCCGGACCGGGGCACGAACCCGTGTCCCCTGCGTCGGCAGGCGGACTCTCAACCACTGCGCCACCAGGGAAGCTCTAGTTTTTTTTTTTGTTTAAAAAAAAAAAAAAGGTTCTTTTGTCATAGAATTCTGAGGACTTTCACTGTACGCGTGAGATAAATTTGAATTTTTAAAGAATTTCTTTTGAAATATGGCAGTGTCTTCTGTTTGCTGTGGGTGATATACTTAATCAACATTCAGAAACTGCTGATTTGCTTATCTTTCTTGAGGAGACATATACTGCCTGGCTGATTTGAGCTAGCTTGTCTGGTTGAGTTGGATGTTTCAATAGAAGGCAGAACAAAAACGAAAAGTAAGATTTCTTTTTAATATTCTTAAATTTCCTTGTGTTCTTTCAACACTGTTTTGCTGATTCTAACTCCTGAACGTTAAATCCTGTGTTAAATAACCACTGAGAGGGGAAGGTGGTGAGCAGCAGGGAGGGGTCAGAGTTCTTTCTTCAGGAAAATAGGCCGGTGAATAACAAGAATACATCACTGGGCACCTGAGTCTGAACTTTGGGCAAAGCCAGGCCATGCCTGGAGAGCATGTGCTAGAAACGGGCTCAACAGGGCATTAGGTATGAGACCAACCCTGCCCACCTTGTCCCCCAACCCCCGCTGTCCTTCACTGAACCGCATTTCCCTTACCCAGTGTTCTCAAACTTTTTTTTTTTTTTTTTTTTTTTTGCAGTACGCGGGCCTCTCACTGTTGCGGCCTCTCCCGTTGCGGAGCACAGGCTCCAGATGCGCAGGCTCAGCGGCCATGGCTCACGGGCCCAGCCGCTCCGCTGCATGTGGGATCTTCCCGGACCGGGGCACGAACCCGTGTCCCCTGCATCGGCAGGCGGACTCTCAACCCCTGCGCCACCAGGGAAGCCCCTTAAACTATTTTGTTCCATGAACTCCCTGGAAGTCTGGTGGAGCCTAGGTACCCCTTCTTAGAGAAATGCTTTTAGATGTATTAAAAAAATACATAAGGTTACCAAAGAATCTAATTACATTGAGATACAATTATTAAATATATGTTTCTTTATTGATACATTAAATAACAAGACCTAACTGAAGGCGCAATAGTTACAAAGTAGTGATGAATACGAAAAATAGTTCAAGTTACCCATAACAACTGTCAATATGATATAAAAATACCTGTGGCTTCCATTGGTGACAAAATCACAGGTACTGCAATTACTCCTGTGGTTGGCTGCCTACAGTCAGATTTGAAGATTTAAGGTTCATGAAAATAAAGAAGTTACTTTTTTTCCCCATCTAAGTTCACAGATCCTCTGAATTGTATCCATGAACCCCTTGTGGGTATGGAACTCCAAGATAAGAATCCCTGCCCTTATCCTATTCTGCTATCTTTCTGCAGAGTATTTTTATTACTTTCTAACATATATTATTTACTTATTTTTAAGTTCATTTTTTACTGTCTGATTCTCCTAATTAAAATGTAAACTCCAGGGCTTCCCTGGTGGCGCAGTGGTTGAGAGTCCACCTGCCGATGCAGGGGACACAGGTTCGTGCCCCGGTCTGGGAAGATCCCACATGCGGTGGAGCGGCTGGGCCCGTGCGCCATGGCCGCTGAACCTGCGCGACGGAGCCTGTGCTCCGCAATGGTAGAGGCCACAACAGTGAGAGGCCCGCGTACCGCAAAAAAAAAAAAAAAAAAAAAAAAGAGACATTCCAGAGTTGGAATCTATAGGCCTTAATGACTAGTCGTATGGGGAGGAAGGGGGAGTGTTATGGGTTAAATTGTGTCCCCCACCAAAAAAAAAAGACATATGGAAGTCCTAACCATCAATACCTCAGAATGTGAGCTTATTTGGAAATTGGGCCATTGCAGATGTAATTAGTTCAATTAAGATAAGGTCATAGTGCAGTAGTGTGGGCTCTACTCCAATATAACTAGTGTCCTTAGAAGAAGATGGCCGTGTGAAGGTAGAGACACAGGGAGAAGGCCATGTGGAGACAGCGAATTGGAGGGGTACATCCATGAGCGAAGGAATGCCGAAGATTGCCAGAGAACCACCGGAAGCTAGGAAAAGGCAAGGAAGTATCCCCTCCAGGTTTCAGAGGGAACATGGCCTGTAGACACCTTGATGTCAGACCTCTTGCTTCTAGAACTATGAGGCAATACATTTCTGGTGTTTAAGCCACGGAGTCTGTGGTACTTTGTTACAGCAGCTAAAGGAGACTCGTACAGGAGGCAGTTAAGCCACACCAGAGCGGGGAACATGCAGGCTACTCTGAACTTTTATTATTACAACCATTACAGAGAAAGAGGAGCTGGAAAATATGAACATAAATTAAAAGGAAAACCCCAAAATGCTTCACATCAGTTCAGAAATGCCTGAAGCCCCACAGCTGCTGCTGGAACTCGGTCTCCTCAGGCCCCGGACTTGCCTGGTGGTTTAGATGAGGTGATGCGCGTAAAATTGTTTTGTACACATAAAGTGCTCTGGGGGTGTGAAAGCTTTGTCTTCACTTTAATTAAATAAAAACACAAGGTCATGTGTTGGAGTTGTCCCCACAAATAGTTCCCACCCACAGGCCTGGTGACATAATTTGTGGAGCCCAGGGCAAGTTGAAAATGTGAGCCCCTGGTTCAGAAATTATTGCGAATTTCAGGACAGTGTCAGCAGAGCATCAAGTCAAGCACATGGTCCTGTGCACCTGCCCTTGGAAAAGGGGCAGCCAGACCTATGGGGGGGGGGCGCCTTAGAATGCTGAGCTGTGCCCAGAGCACCGTAGGATTGGACTGGAGGGAAGAGGAGAAGTGGGGAGAAAAGGCTCAGGGTTGAGAATGGAGGGATGAACGTAGTGCATCGAATGGAGAGTGCCCTGCCCAACAGGGGACAGAGGTTAGGCAAGACTGAATACAGCACACATGTAGACAGTTAGATTGGACCTGCACTGAGGATAGCCTTTAGTGCCAAGCAGAGATGTTCGACTCTATTTCTACAAGCAATGGAGAAGCACTGAATATTTTCCAGCAGGAGTCCAAGTTGGTAGAGAGTGAAAGACGGAAAGGAAGGGCTGGGAAACAAAAGCTATAAGGTTTTGAGTCCAGGTCAATCCTACCTTGTAAACTATTCTCAAAAGAAGACTTAACCCCTCTCCCCAGCTCTCTCTGCATGACACCTGCCTATATGCTGAATGGTGGTCCTTGGGGTGAGGGTGTGTCACTCTGACCGGGTTCAGCACACCCACACCCCAGACATACAGACTCACCTTTCGGTCTGCTTTGTAATAATTTGAGAAATTACAGAAAATGCCTATACTTTTAGTATCTCTTTATTAACGAAATGGCCACCCGAGTGACTAGGATTTGATGATCTTTTTACTATGGTCTCAGCTCACTGCATCCTGTAAGAGTATTTTTTTCTAGAGTATTTTTAGGTCTGTATGTGTAGTTCTAGGTCAATTCCTCCTTCGACCGACACTGAGCTTTAACTGTTGCTTCGTAATCTGAACAGTATGGTTAGTTAGGCCCACGGGTGAAATGCCAAGGCATCTGTTTATATGTTCCATCATTTATTTCCTCTTCATCATCAAGTGTACATCTCTCTCTACAGTAACTTCCCCTTTATCCCACATACCTGTGACCACGTGGCAATCATTCTATCCCAAACAGCTGCGTCAAGATCTTAGGCTTACTAAATAATTTGTCTTAGCTACAGAGTCAGTGGAGCTTTAATTTAAAATGCAAGTAGGGACCAGGGGGATCCTTTGGGTTTCACGGTTGAATGAAGTATTCAAACGTGCCCCACTTCTACTACTACTACTACTACCAGCAGGCTGATGATTTTTGACAACTGGAACGATTCAAGTCCTGTTAATTTCCTTTCATCCTCCTTTCTTTTTCATCCCCAACTGTTTTCTATTCATCTTTTATCCTAGTTTTAAAGCAAGAAAAACTGAAATAATTATTTAGAAAATCTCCCCTCCTGTCAAGACAGCAAAACCTATCGGGCAAGAGCAATTGACACAAAGTACTCCAAAAGAGAAATGATTCCTTAAACTTCCGGAGAAAAGAAATCAAGTTTGCACTGTGATCAAACTAAACTAAGTTACGTGGTAGTAAGGAAAATCTTTAATGTCAGACCATTTTTCCCCTTGCTCCTGTGCATTCATTCTCATGGATAAGGTGGGAGGTTTAGGTCTCTATATGAAATTTGGATGAGTTAGTGGATGTTAAGAGAATGGGTAACAATGATGGCGCTATTGATTGAGACAGGTTCTGGATTTCATATCTGGTTATTCATTTTAAAAAACCCAAACAAACAACAAACCGAAACCCTAATACGTACAGTGGAAGCCACGGCCTCGGTTCCGTCACACACCTGCTGTAACAGATCAAAGCTAACGATGGTCTAACACAATGGAAGTTGATTTCTCCTAACATCCCAGAGTGGGTGTTCAGCAGGTGACCTTTCGTGCAGTGATGCAGGGACTGAGGCTTCCCCCACTGCTGGGTGGGACCTCAGAGCCCTGTGCTTCCAGCTGGCAGACAGGAGAGAATGGGGGGTCCCAATGGGAGGTTTTCGTGGGCCAGGCCTAGAGGTGGCGTCCCTGTCTTCCATCTTCACTCCAAGGGCTACAACTCAGTCACGTGGCTCTACCTAACAAGAGTGGGCTGGGAAACGGATCTTCTCCAAGAGAAGGAGAGCAAGTTACAGGAAGACCATACAATCCCTGAACCGCCAAGGGCCCAGTTCTGCACTGGGTCATGTTCAAAGAAACATAGGTTCAGCCTCAAGAAATCATCACAGTAAGAAAGGTAAATTTAATCCCTGGCTGCTGTCACTCAAGAAAACTTCAGAAAAGAATTATCTTCTAAATGCACAAACTCTGTAAGTCTTCTTGCGTCTTGACCTTTGCATGTGTGTACCCCGTACACATGGCAGCCACCTCCCAAAGTCCTCTCCTCCCTACTCCAAGCTCCTGAATCGCTTTGCAACTTAGATTGCTCGGACTTCTCCCTCCCTTTCACCTTAACTGTGCCTCACTTAGCCCTCTAGCCTTCGATTGCCCCATCTGTGAAATGAGAAACTTGAACCAGATGACCTTCATGTATTCAACACTCAGTGAATATTTATTAAGTGCCCATTGGGCTAGGCCAGCTCAGACATTCTCAGATGCTATGAAAAGGGCAAAATGCTTAAATCAGGGACTTTCCCTCAAAGTGGCAGAAGTCTTATGAGAATCCATACCCCACGGGGTTGTTTAACAGCCCCTTCACGTAATGAGGAAATAGATTTTTCTGATAAAAATAAGGTCCTTCTCTTCGTGTCATTAAGAAATGGTCAATGAAATTCACTGCAATTCATGAAAAACAGCTTATAGAACTGGAACTACCATTTCTTTAAAAAAGGCATTCCCAATTTGGGGAATCCAGTTTACAGAAGCAAAAATATCAATATCTAACAATACAGGCACAGAAGTATTTAACAATTTATTATTTAATACTTTATTGTAATTGGAGTGGCCAAAGACTAGACTCGACTGAAGCAGGACATTGGGCAAATCTCCCCAAACCAGAGGATATGATGTAGCTACCAAAAGATAACATGTTTGAGTTATATTCATCAACATATCAAGTGAGAAGAGTAAGTTTCAGAGTAAGGTGCCTCATATAAGCCCACGTGTATAGAAAGAATTTGGAAATCCCGAACTGTGCTGTGTGTCTTAGTAAGATCCTGGTGAAAGGTGCAGAAGGCTGCTAACCCCAGGCTTTCCACATCTAGGATGACAAGGGTCAGGAATGGAGATGTGAGATTATTAACTTTTTCTTTACTCATTTCTGGAGTGGGTTTTTTCTTCCATCTCTTGCAATGATTGCATACTTTGGAATTAAAACAATTTAAAGTATGATTGAAAGATGCTAAACAAAGATGCATTTTATAATGACATATGTAAATGGGTGGTGGTTCTCATGAAATTTAGAAAAAAGAAGTGAAGAGGAAGAATGTGTCTGTGTATCTCCACATTATAATATTCTTTCCCCTGGGAAGGCAGTTTCCAAAGCCAGGCAGGGCTGGTGTGTGTATCAGGCTATGCTATTCTCCACAGCAAGTGCAGCCCAAGACTCCGATTCCATGCTTAGCAAGCTATCTCTTCTTTAGAAATGTCATTTACCAGTTTTGTGTATATCAGAAGGTAAGTGCCCTGGACCTAAATATTTGGACCGTAGATCTCTCACTCTAATACACTCGTGCTGTGATTTGGGAGAAAAAACAAAGCTAGTCTGTGGTTTGGTTAGAAAGCATCAACTCCTCAGATCCTGATGACTGTTTGGTAAACTGAAAAAACAGAGTTACCAAAACCACAAGGCTGAGACCTGGACCACGGCTCCGCAAGATTCTGCAGAGATACAGCCCCTATGAGGCCAAAGAGCCAGCCAGCCTCACCCATGATCTGTTTGGTGGTTGGTTTCTGGCCTGTGTTATCACCCACTCTCGTCTTTATTCTCTCCGCAGTTCCCAGAGGTTGAAGACGCTCTCTTTTAGGTCAATTTACTAGAGAACTTAGCCCAGCATCTACGTATAGTTTATTGACAAAACAAACAAATTAAAACAGTGATGGCCATGTAGGCGGTTATCCTTCAGGAATTCCATGAAACAAAGTTGGATGAATGGTTAGCTGGTCCTCTTCAGCCACCAGGGATGTGAGGCAGTGAGAGGGCTCAGGCACCTCATCTACTTACACAGTCATAGGAGCCGAGTTTGCTCTGAGCCAGGGCTTTGACTACTAGGTCAAGTCTGCGGCAAAGGATGAATGAGGGAAGAGAGAAAGGATTACTGTCACTCCTCTCCTCCAAAAGAGATGTCTTGGAAAATGCACTTTTTAATTTGTAAGCGTCATTTGGTATTATTTGAGGCTCAGAGAAGAGACCATAGATAAGAAATAAGGCAAAACAGTAAACACCAAGAAGGGTCATGTGGGCTGTTTGCCTGCGGCCTGCCTAATTCATGGCTGACTAGGCAAGATGTTCAGATCAGATCACCAGTTTCTACATATGTAATCGAATGGTTATCTACCAGGTGGATGGCATAAGTTAACACTTCTTGAGGAAGAAAAATAGCATAAAGCATTCCTGCGGGTATCCTATTAGTCATTGGTACATTTTTAAAGTATTTATTGAACACCTACTATGTGCCAGACACTGTTTTAGTGCGTGGCATACATCAGTGAACGCCTCTGTCTCACAAGCTTGTAGTGCAAGACAAAACAGAAACCCAGAAGAAATGAACAAATAATATCCAGGCGGTATGTGATACTGGCCAGATGAAAGATTCATATTGTAAATTCTATTGACTTTTAAGGGATGGAAAGATCGCAGTCTGCTGAAATAGTCAAGAAAAGCTTAAATTTTGAGCCAAACATTTAGGGATAGATTTGATTTAGAAATCAGAGAAGAAAAGGAAACATTTCACACGAGATGGGACAGCATGATAGCGGGAACATTTAAAAGTGCTTTACAGTTTGCGGAGCATTTTCTCATCCATGCTGTAGAGGTGAAAATGAGCAAAGTTTTTCAGAGTCAGTTCTGAAATGAAGCTGACTTATCAGAAGGGAAACATCCCTCCTTTCCCCTCTACCCTTCCTTCCTGATCAGGGTTCATGGTTTCATATGGACTTGCTAATCTAAAGCCCTTCTACAGGGGAATTTCTCCCCACAGATGTGGCAAAGGGAGCCAGGAAGCTGTATTCTTCTGGATATCTCGCGTGTGTGTTGTGTGCCAACTAACAGTTGGCATGGGACACTTGCTATTTGGGGTGAACACGACATTTTACAGCTTATAATCCCAAATTAAGTAACTCCTGGACTTTGAAGGACTTCTCTTTCTTAGCCAATCTTACTTCTCATCCCTTCCCAGGTCAAAGTAGATCTATTCTTCCTCCCTATTTCGCAGCCCCATCTGGCTTTTCTACTTCTCTCTTGCTATATGCTGCTTGCTCCACCAAACCAGGTCCTACCATCACCCTTCAGTTTTTAGATCAAGCCCTACCACCTTCACAAGCTCCTCTCCATCTATAAGTGCCAGTGGTGATTATTTGCACCCTCCTGATCTCTGCAATGCTTCTTACTATTGGGAGGAGGTGTAACGTATCCCTTTGAGAATCTGATGAACACATATACACAAAAAATGTTCCTAATTTCAAGAGACTCATGTTTCTCTGAAAACATCACTTTATAGAACACATTTGTTTGGTACAAACCATATACTTCAATGCTTTCAAATATACTTTTATATTATTTTGTCTAACGTATGTCTTACTGTCATAATTAGACTAAACTTGAAAATAAAGCTATTTTAGAAATTTTTGGTAACCCTCTTAGAACTAGGTAGAATATAGAGACCATGGGAGGTATATAATAATACAAAACAGAATGGATAAACAAACCGTGGTACATCCATACAATGGAATATCATCCAGTGATTAAACCAAATGAGATATCAAGCCACAGAAAAACATGCAAGAACCTTAAATGCTAAATGAAAGAAGCCAGTCTGAAAAGGCCACATGCTGTATAATTCCAACTATATGACATTCTCGAGTAGGCAAGCCTATGGAGACGTTAAATAGATGAGTGGTTTCCAGGGATACAGGGGGAGGGAGGGATGAAAAAGTAGAGCACAGGGGATTTTTAGGGCAGTGAGTCTACTCTGTCTGATCCTATAATGGTGGATACACGTCACTGCACATTTGTCAAAACCCACAGAACGTACAAACACAAAGGGTGAACCCTAGTATAAACTGTGGACTTTAGTTTATAATAATGGATCAATATTGGCTTGTCAATTGTACAACGTACTACACTAAGGTAAGATGTTAATAATAGAGGAAACTGGGGAGGGGATAATAATGGGAACTCTCTGCATTTTCTGCTTATTTATCTGTAAAATTTCTAAACTTCTAAAACTGTCCTAAAAATAAAGTCTATTAATTTTTTTTAAGAAAGAGTTTCAGATTTTGACCGTAGCCTCTAATGACTATTGGGATAAAGAATAGGCAACTCCTAATGCAATGCGTGTATTTGAGGTTTTCAAAGGTTGTATCTATTGATGTTAAACTCAGTTAAACTTGTTGCTTGACATCACGTCGACACAATATCCAGGATTTTTCAATGAACTAACCGAATTAGTAAGATGGGTTCTCATGATATAGACTCCGCCCAATCCTAATGTCAATGAAAAATTCAACATTTAACACACAAATTTCAATGTGAAAAATACTATTAGCTTATAACTAGTGAGTCTTAGACATAAGCAGAAAGAAACCCCACCAAGACATGGTAGTTATTTAAAAGAGTTCTTTTCTCTTGGTCTGTCTCTCTATTCCTAACAGGAGCTTTGAGGAAAAGTCGTATCTATCTGGAACAAAATGAATATTTGGAACCACAGAACATCAGTTTAGCAAGTAAAGGGCCAAATTCAGTGTCTTGTTCTCAATTTTGAAGGAACATAGTTAGGGGTGACTGACCCAGGAAACTTCTCCCCCGAGGCTGTTTACGCCTGAATTGATTATTCTGAGGTCAGACAAGGATGTTGGCCACAGTATTAGCCATTTACCCCACATTGATTCCTACATAGTATCATCTTGTTTGGTTTTTTAAAAGCTCGAATTGATGGAATGAACCATGCCAAAGTCCTAGTATTCTGTCCATCTTAACAAATAAAGTTAAGCATGTAGTGATTCAGCTGGTTGGGTAGAAAGTCATCCATTACGAAAGTTTTTTCCCTCTCCTTGGCCATCCTTTTCTATTGCAAACAAATCTCCCAGCTCTTGACCTTC
Source organism: Delphinus delphis (assembly GCF_949987515.2). Classification (NCBI taxonomy): domain Eukaryota; kingdom Metazoa; phylum Chordata; class Mammalia; order Artiodactyla; family Delphinidae; genus Delphinus; species Delphinus delphis. The sequence continues at coordinate 93,209,231 of NC_082691.1, forward strand.
TTGTTTGCTGTTTGGCCTTGGGGGGAATGGAGGGAAAGAGAGAAGAGTTAAGTCAAGGGTCAGCAAATGAAGGCTCCCACATGGTCAGTGGGTCGCTCTGCAGTCCCCTAGGGCCACTCACAACGGAGGATACAGTGGACACAGTAGTCAAGCTTTCCAAGAAGGGCCACGATGCCCTCTCAGTGACTCTTTTGACCTCAACCACGGCTCTGGCCGTGTGAAGCATTAATTTGATTCTGCTTATTATCTTCTTCAATAATTATAAAAATAATGTTTTCCAGATAAAACAAAGAGACTACTTGCTTCAACTCTTCTCAATCATTCGTGACGTGCATTTAAAGTGTATAGCCTGGGGTCGCCATTGTATACACACAATAAATCTTAGTTTATCTGGAATCCAGGCGGTCATGAAGCCTGGATGATGAGGGTTTTTTTTTTTTTTTTTTTTAACAGACAGAAGTCAGGGAGGGCAGTCATTGCTCAGACAATGCGATTCCAGCAAGTGCTGTTCTGAATCTCTGAGCTCTGAAGGGAAGAAGATGGATGAGCAGGCAAACTGAGAAGACAAGTGAGCCAGAGGGAAAGGAAGAAGTTGCTGAAGCAGGAAGAGAAAAAGGCATTAAAGGGGAGGAAGATAAGAAATGGAAGCTAGCAGAGGGGGAGAAGGGAATTGTCAGCAGGGGAGGAAAACCAGGGAGAGACCAGGGAGACCGAGAGGGTGGGCCAAGTTTTCCGTGTGCTGTGAACAGGGGCAGCCAGGTATATTGGTCTGCAAACCACGTTATTAGCTGCCTACCATATGGCTTCTGAGATATGTGGGGAAAGCAAAGGCAGAAAATAAAATGTTAGTCAGTTGTTCTAACACTGAAAAAGAATCTGTAAATTTTGAGAGGTGTGAGAATAGGAACCCTCAAAGTGGGAGATCAGTGTCTTTGTACATTTCATATATTGAGGTTCAAAGAGGACATTTCCCCAAACCATGGTAGTTCTCTTTCAAATAAAGTTGTTTCAGACCAACCATAATTAATGTTCCTAATGGTAACCCTGAAGCATGTCAAGAACCTAAAGGATACTTCTGAATTTTCAAAGATTAGGTATGTTGAGTGCAGTTTGACTAGTGAACGCCAGTTGAATGTTAAGTGTGTGTTGCTATATTCTCGTTTTGGGGAGATTGTGAATCCACATGTGAAAGACAGAATCACCCTCAATTACCTAGCATGCAGCTCATTTGGCAACCAGTCTGGACCTTAGATCCTAGTTCCAATTCTGTAACTCTATCTATTGTCTAGTGGACATTTCTCTCTGAGAGCCCTGTTGTCATTCAAAAACATTATCAGGAACAGCCTTGGACTTCCCTGGTGGCACAGTGGTTAAGAATCCGCCTGCCAATGCAGGGGACGTGGGTTCAATCCCTGGTCCGGGAAGATCCCACATGCCACGGAACAACTAAGACCGTGCACCACAACTACTGAGGTTGTGCTCCAGAGCCCGCGAGCCACAACTACTGAGCCTGCGTGCCACAACTACTGAAGCCCGCATGCCTAGAGCCCATGCACCGCAGCAAGAGAAGCTACCGTAATGAGAAGCCTACGCACCGCAATGAAGAGTAGGCTCCGCTTGCCACAACTAGAGAAAGTCCTCACACAGCAACAAAGACCCAAAGCAGCCAAAAATAAATAAAATAAAATAAATAAATTTATTAAAAAAAAAAAGCAGTAGCCTCATCTCTCCACCTGTCCTTTTCTGGAACATTGGCACCATTCATCTCTCATTGCACCTTTGATTCTCTCTTCTTTATCTCTGTGGGCTGCTAAATATTTCTTCAAAACCTCTCAGTCCCTCCTCACCATTCTCACTGCCCTGAATTAAGCCCAGGTCCTAATTTACTGGCCTCCCTCTCCACTCCTTTTATTCACAGCACACACGTCCTAGAACAACTTTCTCATCACTGCTTTCATCTGGATCCGATCTCAGAGCCCAGGAGTTTTCCCAGTTGCCCTGGCCGCAAGCCTAGCCTGCCCCACCAACTCATTATATGTCTTATCTGCTCAATTCTGGGCACCCCCCAACGGCATCTTCTCCAGCGGGGAGCGAGGTTTCACGCCAGAAACTTGTGGATCATCCTGTACTCCTCCCTTTCTCCCTTAAACCATCCATCACCAAGCCCTGCAGATTTCCCCCCAGTGCGTTCACTCATCTCCCCCTTTGCGTCTCCACAGTCACCACACCTGAGTTCAGGCAATCATAATCATTGATAGCTCCAACTATATACCAGGACTTGTTCTCGACATTCACCTGTATTTCCTTATTTAATCCTCACAATAACTCCATGAGGTGTATTCCATCATTATCTCCCTTTTATAGATGAGGAAACTGAGGCTCAGTGAAGTAAATTATCCAAGCAAATAATTAGTAGAACCAGGATTCAAACGCAAAGAGTTTGGTTCAGGAATCCATGTGCTTAACTTTTATTTTATATTGCCTCTCTTCTGTATATTTTCTTCATTTATGCCTGTTTCTCTTCTGTGTCTGTTGTTTCTGGTACATGGAGGGCAAAGAGAGACTGAAGAAAGAAGCAGATTGGTAGGTAGCGGGGTGAATAAACAAAGGAGCTTACCCGCAAGGCTTGTCTTGGGCTCTGCAGGACGAGTACGTCTCCACACCAGCCCACCACAATCTCAAGTTTATAGAGAAGCCTTAACGGGGCTCATTTACATCTTCAGTCCAGATGGTTTCAACAACACCTTACTGTCTCAAGGCTGCATCCTTGAAACAGCTCTTAGTGTGGGAACAGTGGACAAAACATTCCAAGGACAGAGGAGGTGGTAAGGAGCCTCCCATTGCCCCGGCCCAGCTCATGGGTCAACCTGTGGTCACATCCTCCAGCAGTGTTGGTTGAAATCACCAGGTACACTTTCTCAGATGGATTTAGGGAGGGTCCCTGCCACACTGGAAGGAGCCCAGCCGCCCAAGGGCTTCCCTTTTGGGGTGGCCAAGCCTCATTCCTGGGCCTGGGACACAAATGCTGCTGGTCATGGGGTAGAAGGATGTGTCCTTCTCTAGCGGCTTCTCCCTGACACCGTAACTCAGCTCCAGCACCAGGAGGGTCTGTCCCGTGCCATCTGCTGACACACATCACTTTCTGGTGAGTCTAATTTTAGGTCTTCCTTCTCATTTTGGTTCCCCTTTGCCTTAATATGTAGAACAAATCCCTAGATTTTTTTGGGACAATTACATAGAAGATTTTAGTGCTTCTCTGGCAGGAAGCAAGATTTCCTTCTTTTTATTTAAAAGAATCTGGGGGTCCTCTCAGTGGTTTCTGGGGCTGGGGGTTGACTGCCTGTGTTCTGCTCCCCTCTTTCCAGGTTGCCCCCTCCTTCTTCCTTTTCTCCCTCTCTCCTGCTTTTTTTTTTTGGCATGTTAATTGAATCTTTATTTTTTTATTTATTTATTTAATTTTTTTTTTTGGCTGTGTTGGGTCTTCGTTGCTGCATGCGGACTTTCTCTAGTTGCAGCAAGCAGAGGCTACTCTTCATTGTGGTGCGTGGGCTTCTCATTGCAGTGGCTTCTCTTGTTGCAGAGCACGGGCTCTAGGCATGTGGGCTTCAGTAGTTGTGGCACGCGGGCTTCAGTAGCTGTGGCTCACGGGCTCTAGAGCACAGGCTCAGTAGTTGTGGCTCACGGGCTTAGTTGCTCCACGGCATGTGGGATCTTCCCAGACCAGGGATCGAACCCGTGTCCCCTGCATTGGCAGGCGGATTCGTAACTACTGTGCCACCAGGGAAGTCCCTCTCCTACTTATTGAGACACTCTTCTCCTTTGCCTTCCATTATGCTTGGTTCTCAAAAGAGATTCTCCGGCTGAGCCTCTCCCTACACTCCTTTTCCATCTGCACCTTGCTTCTCCCCTTTGCTGCATCCTCTGCCTGCTCATCTTTCCACTCTAGACACTCTCCTTGGTGAGCTCACACGCCCTAAAGCTTTCACTATTATCCCCACGTCGAGGGTGTCCAGCCAAGGGCCCCAGCCCGGATGCCTCTGAAGCTTCCTTTAAACAGCCAGTTGTCTGCTGGATAATCTGCCCCCGTTCTCAAAGACCAGACATCGCAAACTCAGCATGTTGGAAGCTGCACTAGTCACCTTTTCTCACAGAATGTGCGTCCTGCACGGTGAGCGAGTCCGTCTAGCGCAGTAGGCTCTAGTTCGGCCGGCCTCCAGCCAGACAACACTCCCCACTTGTGCGAGGGTGATCACCCCCTCCTAACGTCCTTTGAAGCCTCCAGCCCCAGCTCCTCAAGGTGGCCTGCAAGGTCACGGGGGATTTGGCCTCTCGATCCCTGCTCCCTGCTGCGTTCTGTTCGCAGATCTCTGCACAGCTTGGAGGACTTTATCTCTGTGGCCTTGTCCTTGCCTGCTGGTAAATGGCCTTCTGGGGAGGAAATCATCCCTGATCTATAGCATTTGTGACTCTTCTGGTGTAAATACTACCACCATGGCAGATTTCAGACTAACATGACGTGGGACTTTCCTGGTGGTCCAGTGGTTAAGAATCCGTCTTCCAATGCAGGGGACAAGGGTTCAATCCCTGGTCGGGGAACTAAGATCCCACATGCCGTGGGGCAACTAAGCCCTCGCGCCGCAACTAGAGAGAAGCCCACGTGCTGCAAAGAAAAGATCCCACATGCTGCAACTAAGACCCAATGCAGCCAAAAATAAATACATCAGTAAATATTTAAAAAAAAAAACAAACTAACATGACGTGAAGTTGGGAAAAGTAGCAAACATTAGACAGTATTTCCACCATATACTTAACAATAGCCCTAAAAAACCTCAAGGCATAGATAATAGTAAAATGTAGGAAAATAATTAGGGAGTAATATATTTCTAGTATTTGTTACCTTTGCTTTTAATGTGATTTATTTAATTGTAAAAGAATATAATTTAAATGTTAATAATGATCACGTTTCACAACCAGCTTGCAAGACTGAACATTTAACGATCGGTCCTCGTGAGCTGGTTCGAACCAGCTCCAGGGCACCACTGACCCCTTTCCCAGAGATCCCTCTGCCCCACTGACATCTGGTCAAGGGTTATTAGGAGTCAGCTCTGCTCACGCTGGGAACGTGCCTCTTTTTTTTTTTTTTTTTTTTGGTACACGGGCCTCTTACTGTTGTGGCCTCTCCTGCCGCGGAGCACAGGCTCCGGACGCGCAGGCTCAGCGGCCATGGCCCATGGGCCCAGCCGCTCTGCCGCATGTGGGATCTTCCCAGACCGGGGCACGAACCCGTGTCCCCTGCATCAGCAGGCGGACTCTCAACCACTGCGCCACCAGGGAAGCCCAACATGCCTCTTTTTTGTCTCCATCATTGTTCTTTCCACATTGAGTCTATTTATACACCTGTCTCCCCTCCTAGTCCGTGAGCATCTCAAGGGCAGAGGCTGTGTCTGTAATCCCAGTACAGTGCCTGATACGTACTAGACACTCAGTAACCTATCGTTTAAATAATTGATGATGCCTTTCCTATTGGTACCATCCTATCCTCATCCATATCCCTTCCCATCTACTATGGGAAGGGTCTTTGGCTGCAGACGGAACAGTGTTCCAGGTCTCAGTGAAAACAATGCTTGTTGATTGGATTAGCTGACCGAGTGGACTAGAACATTTACAGGTAAGAATAGTTTACCCACATACATTAGAGGTAGGAGAGGGTGTGCTCTCCCAACAAGTCCCCAGACATGGGGTCCCCATGCCCTTGCCCATCACAGCTCATGTCTATAGGGTGCAAATTCATCACTTGTGGGAAAGTGGTCATTCAAAGCACTTGTACACGTTTGATGTTCTGCAGACTTCAAAGCTCAGATTTAGTCGTTTTTTACTGAATGAAGATTAACATTCTAAATCCTCATTCTGACAGAAAATCAGACCAGTCCACCAGGAAGACAGAATGGAACAGGGACTGAGCATTTTTACGTTAACAGGTAGCGTATTAGCCACGGGGATGGATCAACGGAAAAGGAATCTGTAAATGCCCCGATGGTATTGATGATATTTTTTTCAGTTTTTCAACCAAATGCTTGTCATTTTAATGAGATAGACTCTAATTTCTCAGCATTTTTAGAGTCATGCATATTTTTTGTAGCTGATTAAACACATAGACTGTAATCTAGAGTGACACATCTGTAGAACGTAGCTGCAGCCTGAGGAGGGGTAGCAGTGCGTTTTCTAGAATTGTGATTTTATACTTCGCTAGAATGACTTGTTTATATAAAGGAATCTTTCTGTTTTCCAAGAAGATTCAACAGTTCCATTAAGCAGCAGCAAAAGCAGTAGTCACTTCTCCCTAACAGATTTCAATCTTAGCAAGACTTATATTTCACAAATAAATATTTAAAAGCAAATCATAACAGCAATCAAAACCAACGCTACCACCCATACCCAAACTACACCAGTTAGTCTGGGTCCACTTCAAGGAATTAGGTGTTTCTGAAACCTATGTCGATTTCACTGTCTCCCTAAAGAAAAGTTTGGTGCCTTTACGATTCTGTCTATACACACACACACATCAGTCTGAAAAGCAAAATCAAAGGACTGAGCTCGCTCAGATTTAACTCTAATGCAAGTAAGTAGAATTTGAAAGAACAAGCTTTTCGACTGGATTCAGCCTAAAGGATATTGAGATTTCTTAATATCTCCTTTCACAGGTGAAACATTATTTCTTGCCTATGAGGGGCACAAATCTATATATACTCTGCACATACGTCACTCTTTGTCACCTTGGATAATGAGTCCCATCTGTGGTGGACAGATGTTTCCAAAGAGTCTAAGATTCACGAGCAAAAGGTAGGTCGCAGGTGACAGTGGTGCCTGTTCTGAATGGATGTGTCAAAAGAGAGCTGTGCCCCACAGCTTGTCCGGCAGCCGAATGAGCCCCATCAGAGGAGGACAGAATGGCATGGGCAGGCTCTTTTCGCCAGTCTTTGAAAAGACCAGCATCTTAGGAGACTGAATCTCTCTGTTATTGATGATTCTGGACTAGACGTGATCCCCTGGCATGATCGAGGCTCTTGGAACTATGGAACTCACCTCCAGAAGGAAAATCTAGGCGTGGTCTATAGACTCGAGAAGTAATTGTTAAAAGAAAAAAATAAGGGAAAGAAGAAAAAAGGAAAAGGACTTTTTCACTCTGACAAGAACCACAGGAGTAGTTAACCCTGAAGATGGAAACAGCAAATGACCTTTGGTGAGGGACATTTTCTGAGCATTTCAAGCAGGACTGACTGCTTTATAATACTTCAGATGGCATGGAAAGTTCTCTATCATGAATGAGAAATATCCTCTCTAAAATGAGCAAAGCCTTAAGTTAGTCCACACAACAGTGTCTGGCCAGGTGGAATATTTCAATCCTGCACTTCCTGGCCTGTACCCTTTAGAGCAATTGCATCTCGTAAATTACAGGAACGTGCCAAGAACAGGTGGTTGAGACATGGGGATGGTCATAAGTCTGGGGCTCAGTGGCTTCCAGCCCCCAAAGTCAAGGTTCTCAAGTGCTGACCTTGACACAACTGGAATTCCTGCCACAGAATTGTCTTCCACAGGTGGAAATTCAGTATCTTATGTGTATTTCTAATCACCATCCTTGAAAAGCCACAGTGTATAGGAATGTTAAAAGAGCTCTCTTTTTCCATCACACCATAAAAGGCTAGATGGAAGCTCTTTCTGAAGCAAAGATAATTAGGTTGAAATGTTGTACACTTTGTGGCCAAGGCTGAATTCCTACTGAGCAAATATGCACGAGCACAGGGAGGTGATATGGACCCCACGCTGCCAGGGTGAGCTTCTCAGACTCAGATGGAATAAACACCTTCCATGAAGTTATCCTCCTATCAGATGCTTGCAGCCCAAATCAGAAGTTTTTCTAGAAGATTTTTTTTTCCATTTCAAAAGTAATACATATTCAAGCTAGATTTTTAAGAACTTCAGACAAAACATAAGGAAGAAAATTTCCTTTGTTTTCTCCGTAAGTACATGCAAAAACATGTCTTTTTGCCCTGTGTTGCATTCTGTGGATCAGGTCTCAGTAAAGACAGCACTGTTCTTAGAGACAGGTTTCAAAATGAGGAGGCGGGTCACAAAAGGAGTGGAAGTAGAATATAACATTTCTCCACATTCCCACTCCCTTTCTTTGGGGGAAAGGATGGAGATCCTCAATGCTCCTGCACGAGTAACATGGCATCTGATCAGCTTCCCATGAAAAATGGACATCCTACTTCAGCCAAAGTGCTTTGAACGTCTGCAGAGAACGTGATGGGTCACTCGGTTAATCTTCTGACAAGGAGCCATTTTGTTGGAGGACAAGGCATGGATTTTTCATATCCAGTCCTTCCAATATGTGGTATTCTGGACACCTTCCAGCATTGGGCCAATGATGTCCTTTTGGGATATGTTTGACCACCCACCTTGGAGGCATCTTATCGTTCCCCTCTTGCGTAAGTCATTCCACACCACCACGGGGCTGGCCGCCAAGAAAAAATGCTTCTGCTGAAGGGGCTGAGGAAAATTTACTGCTCACTGGACTGCTTAGAGCTTCTGGAAAAGTTTTCAAGATGGGGAGTTATGACATTTGGGACCCAGTCTCGAAGGTAGCTGGGATGCAGGAGGCGAGGGCAAAGTGGGAGCCTCCAGGTCCTATGCTCTCTCTCTTCTCCGGTAGCAAAGTCTTCGCCCCCGGTCTGTCGGTGTGGTCCAGCTTCCATCTCTCTGTCCAGCCCCCTGTGGATAGTGTTTCTACTGGATTGTTCGTGTGGCTTGAATGCCTCCCTCCCCCCGCACCACCACCCCTCCCTGCCTGCCCTGGATGGAACACGGCAACCCTTCACTACAGACGAATCCTCTAAGAGGAAAGTAGTCTCTGAGTCCATCTCTCGGTAGCATTGTGAAGAGCAGGCTTCCTTCCTTCCCTCAGCTCCCTTCTCCATCCACTCGGGCCACGGCCTGGGCAATCGGTCTGTTCTCCGTGGAGAGGAAAGCCTGAAGCACAGCGCTCCAGCTCTCACGTTCTCCCTCAGGTTTGCTGGGAAGGTTGGATGGTGGGTTCACGTCAGATTCAGGAAGCTGGACTCCAACTGCTCTCAACATGATGGCGGAGCCGTGTGATGAAAGCACTGTCGGGCCAGGGGGCACGTGGCCCAATTTCTAGTCTTGCCTTTGCCAAAGTTCACTGAACCTGACCAAGCTGGAAAATACCTGCTTGGTCAAGCGGGCACTCTCTGGCCCTGCCTAAACCCCAGGATGGTTGTCACTATCCGATAAAAGAACAGATGTGGAGTCCTAGTACAGGTGGGGAAGTTAGACGCAGGTTCTGAAGCTGTGTAACAAGAGAAGGGTGGCTTTGCCGGAACCGAGTTCCCTAGAATTGGGGGAATTCAAGCAGAGACCAACAGCTTCCAGGGATGCTATGAAGGTGGAAGGTTAGACTAGGTGCCTGGAGTCTCCATTTGGTTTTCCAAAGATTGTGATTTTCCAGACTTTTCCAAAGATGGTGATTCATGCCCAAAAGAGATCTGACCTGGAGTCCTCACACAGACACTGCCTCCTGTGGTCTTGACTGGGGTCTGACATCCTGGGTCACCGAGCGGCGAGCTCCCCAGGCATTTTCCTCATCCACCCTCCTCTCCCAGCCCCTGTCCCCGAGCCTCTCACCTCATGGGTGTTCCAGAGTGTTTCCTAACGGAAACTTGGCTCTCCTGACCTCAGCTTGGAGCCCAAGTCCTGTCTCAAATTCAAACTGGCTTGGCCAATTCACATAACTTGTTGGGAGAAGGAGAGGTGTCTTCATGATACTGACAATTAGTGTGACTTGAATCTCAGTGTTGCCATCCAGGTGTTTCATGTAATGGGCTGTGAGTTTCAGGCAGACGTTAGGATTGTGGGTTTGAGATGAGAACCTGGCCTTGCCCTTCCGTGGCTGTGAAAGTAGCAGAGGGAGCAGGACAGATGGGAGGACAGGGCATGCATGAAAAGGAGACAGACAGATGGGAAGATGTTCAGCAAAGAAGCCCGTGGGCAGAGAGGTTCCCATGCAGCGCCCAGGCAATTCTCCTAGCTGCTAGGTAGCCTGACAAAGCAGGCAGGATAATTCGGTCACTCCACGAAGAGGGTGCCTCTTCTGATGTGCATTCTGCTAATTCGTGGCTCATTCGACAAAGAAAAAGCAGAGACTAACACACCCCAAATTGGTTTTGTTGGTAAACAGCATCCAACTGTTTTCTTATTAATTTACCTTGGCAATACCTCTCTATTATGTAATTATGTGGAATTTCAGACCCATATTTACTTCTATCCCACACACACCTTCTGTTCCTCCATCTTCCCACTAGCATATTGAGAGAAAGGACACAGATCTTCTCTTAGCTCCCGCAGAGCCGCAAATAGTCCTACTGGGAGAGAAGACAGATGTCATCCAAAGAGTGGGGTGAAACCAGGGCTGTGGCAGGAGGAGGTCACGTAGTAGCAGGCAGGAGGGGGAGAGGTAGCACCTACTAAGCAGGTGAGCAGGCATGACCCACCCACAGGAAATGCAGAATAGAAATTTCTGGAATAAGAGCTAGGAAAAACAAAGTGACAAGTGTTCATTGTGAAAGAACCTAGTTTGAAATAGTTCACGTTGATCCTTAGGGAGGATTGGGCAATTCCGGCCAGTTTAGTACACCTGTCAGGGAAAGAGGGAAAGCTGAGGCTTTTCCTGAGGGAAAAAGGAGGGCATTAGAGACAAAATGGGGGAAATTCATAAACGAAAACCAAAGAATTGCTAATACGCTGCCGCTCAAATACAGCAGCACTTCAGACCTGCGGTGTCCCCAGAGGTGCTGTCTGAATCTACTGTGTAGGTGGACGGAAAACCCTCTGGGAGAGTTCTTCCAGCGGGATGGGATTCTGGTGGTTTGGGTAGGGCTCTGACTTTAGCATGAAAGAAAATCTCCCGTGGTGCTTTTAACGCAGAGCTAGGGGCCAAAAGCTCTATTCTCAAAGAGCCCGTCCCAGACCAGCAGCAGCAGCGTCACCTGGGAATTTGATAGAAATGCAAATTCTCAGACCCCAGCCCAGCCCTACAGAATCAGAAAGTGATGGGGGGAGGGGAGGCCCGGTCGTCTGTGTTTTAAAAGCCCTCCCACGTATGTCTGACGTCCACTCAAGTTTGAGAACCGCTGCACTAGAGACATAGGAAACTCGAGATGCTCCTTCCCTTAAAAACGGCCCACCCTCCATCTTCCCCATTTCTTTCAGAAACGCCACCCATGTCTCCTTCATCCAGGCTGGGAACCTTGGAGTGTGCCTCGCAGGGCTGCTGTGGAGCGTGGCGGGCACGGAATAACTGAGTCCAGGGGTGCTGGTCACCCGGGAGCTTGCTAGACGAGACAATTGTCCAGCAGGCGGAAGTAAAGTCTCCTGGGGAAGCCATGCCTTTTTCTAATTTGCACCAAGTCAGGCTCTAATCAAAGGTGGGGCTCTTGCCCAGGCTCTCTTCTCTCGCTCTCCTTCCCAATCCGTCGTCGAATCCTCCAGGTGTTCTGCCTATGGAGCATCTCCTGAACCCACCCAGGTGTCTACCAGCCCTGTTCTCCACTTGTCTCCTGCCTCAGCTCTACTCACCAGGTCACCGCAGCAATCTCCCAGTGGTCTCCCTTGCCCCCCGTCCATCCTTCTCAACACCATCTGGTACATGTCCCTCCCTCCCTCCCCATTCCACTGCCCTTTCACTCACACACACACACACACACACACACACACACACACACACACGTGCACACGCCACAAGAATCTCTGTTGCGTGCAGGGTAAAGTTCACACTCATCCTGGTACCCAGAGGCCTCCTCCCGCCGGCCCCTCCCTACGGCTCCAACCTTATCTCCTAGCCTTCTTCGTGAACCCTCTGCTCCAGCCAAACTGGTCTACTGGTAAAACCCTGATAAGATAAGCAAGTCAAATTAGAGCCAGTGAACCCGGAACAGGTACAGGCAGCCACAAGGGTGTCCGGCTGGCTGCAGAAACTTCAAATGCTTAGGAGTCCAAATGGATACTCTTGGGTCTTGATAAATAGTCCCATACTTAGATCAAGTGGAGAATGGTACGAAGGACTCAAGGACTCAACGGTGCTTTCTCTGTATCTCTTCCTTTCCTTTTTTATATCTTTATTATAAAGTCTAGCTTTAGAAATGATTTTGTGGGTTTTTTCCAATAAACTGATATATTTTATAGAAAATTAACCAAGTGCTTGGATTATGGGAACAAATCTCAGTTGATTTTCAGGTGTTCTTGCAGAAAGAGCATGACCACGTACCTTCATGACCCAAAGAACACTACTGCCATCTGGTGGTTACTACCTGAAACACAGGCAGAAGTGCATTTATTCATTCAACAAACATTCCGTGAATACCTATTGAGTGACAGACAGGCTTTCTCCTGGCTGCTGAAAATACATTGTTGAATCAGAAAAGGTCTCTCTTCTCAAAACATTTACATCTAGAGGGTAGACATGCAATTAGTCAGGCAACCTCAGTGGAGAAAGCTTGGGGTGCTTTAGCAGGACACAGAAGTCATCATCATGGGTGGTCCTGGAGGACTTCCTTGAGGAGGTGACATCTAGCCTGGGTCCTGAAAATGCACAGGAAGGAGTCTGGCCTGTTATAGGAGGGTGAGGATATAAGATGACACAGGGCTTGTCATAACTCAGGCAGGCACAGGTACAAGGCAAGCTGGGACTTCAGTACACAGACCAGTGCAGACAGGGAGGGAGCTGGGACCAGTAGAAGCAGAGGCTTGACAAAATGTTCAAGGTACAAGGTTGACTTCTTCAGACAGAGCAAATGTTTTTGGCTCACATTGTCCACTGGCATGTGGAGACTTGAGGCTTGATTCAAGCAGCCCTACAGTCTAAGAGGGTCTAGTTGGGTGGACAAGTCTTGTCTAGTTGGGTCTAGATGAGCATCACACGTGGATGGATGGCACCAATGGTCTCATGGAACTGCAGGCTGGCTCTGGCAGTGAATTTAGAGCAGGACCCCAGCTAGCAGCTGGGGCTCGGGAGGTAGGCTCAGCCTCCTGGAAGGGGTTGGGAAAACTTGGTCAGATGTCAGCACTCCATCATTGTGGAGGCTAGATCCACTTTCTCCCTGATCCCTGAACTGATTGCAGTCTGCTGTCAAAACCCTGCGGATGCTGGATTCTTCTTTCTGGGCATGTCGTCTGTCTCCACCATGCCTGCCCCACCCCCTGTGGCTAAGAGGTGAAAAATGGCTGTTCCAGACACTAGCTTGCCTTAAGGCAGCTCCAAGACTTGCCTTAAGGCAGTCAAGCCATCTGCTGACTCTCCGCTTCACAAGCAGAGGATGCCTGATTGTCCACATGTAGCCACACTCTGCCACGAGCAGTGCCTCGAGAGATTCGATGACAATTTAGAAAGTGCGAATATCGGACAAGCTGAGATCATGGGTGACACATATTGACAGGCTGCGATGTGAAGGAAATGGGATGGGCCATGTCTGATTAGCAATATCAAGAGCAGCCTGTGGTCGACAAGTCTGGATCCTGCCTCTCAATGACGCCCACAGCCAAGGTCCGGGTGGTGGCACTGCCTCAACAACCCCACTGTGTGACTGGGGACCTGGGCGATGTTGACATGTGGAGGTTAGACTACTATCTGATGAGCTCCATACTCATTTTAATAATGAGACCAGTTGAGATACAGTTGGCGTAAATAGCATCACGTCACTCTCCTGCTTAAAGCCCTTCCTTCAATGGCTCCCCCTTCCTTTGGGAAGGAAGTAGTACATTTTGCACATAGCCCACCAGGTCTTAGGTGCTCTGACCCCCACCTCCCCTCCTCCACCATCCAGTCTCACATTTCCCTTGCCCAGTGCCTCCCAGGCAAGCTGGTCTCCTCTGCATTTTTCAGGCACCCCCAGCACAGTGCCAGGCACCGAGCGCAAACTCAGCAAATAAATGTTGATGAATGAACGAGAGGCAGGGAGGCTGCTAAGAGACAGTTGCAATCTAGTGAGAGATCATAGTGCTGCCATTTGGGTGCATCTCCAGATACAAGCTCTCTGAGATCAGAAACCTAGCTTGTTTGCTGCCCCTCTGCCTAGAACAGTAGCTAACACTGAGTAGATGCCGGTATATTTATTGAGCGAGTGAAATGAAGTGGAATGAATGAAAGAATGAATGGATAAAGGGAGTAGTAGTGAGAAATGGGAGAGACTCAGTAGGCAGGACCAATAGGGTTTGGTGATTAATGAATGTGGAGGTGGGGAGGGGCTGGGAGAGAAGGAAGAGGCAAGGATGAGCCCAAATTCCTGACTTGGGCGCTGGGGGGAAGGAGGTACAATTCACTAAGATGAGGAACTCGGGACAAGGACGAGGTTAATGGAGGAAGGAGGAGGCTGTGCTGATGAGGCCAGTTCTAGACACTGCGAGTCTGTAGCATCTGCAGGATACCTGTGAGAAGAGGTCCAGTGGGCGGCTGGATATATTAGTCTGAAGCTCAGGAATGAGAACTGGGCTGGAGAGAATAGATTGGAGAGGGATCAGCCTATGGGTGTTAATTTAAAGCCAAGTCAGTGTATGAGATTGCAATGTGACAGGCAGCGTGGCTGTATAATGATACAGAAAATATGGTCCCTGCTCTCATAACCAATACAAAATCAAAATTTGATGTAGACCTTTAAACTGTTTACAAACCCATCCATGTCTCCATAGCAACCTTGAAGAGAAGAGATAGTTCTGTCCTTATCTCAGGAGGGAGACACACACAGATGGCGGCCGTGCCCTAATGCAGGAGATGTTCTGACTTCACGTGGGTCACACAAAGAATGGCACCTGGAAATTCTACGCTAGCTGGTCCAAACCTGTGTCTTCCCCCACGTCTCAGCCATGGGGCCACAGAGATGGACAGAGAAGTGTGAGTCAGTCCTTTTCAAATTTGCTTTTCTCTAGTTCTGTCTCTACACCCACCACTCCACCAAAGCCATCCTGGGAGTGGTGGTAATGATCAAAATTGCTGAATCCGAAGGTACTTCGGTAAGCACCTCACCTGGTTTTTCTGTAACATTCACACCTGTGGCCATTTCCTATTTCTTTCAACAGTCCCCCCGTGGCTTTGGTGGAAACAATCGCAGACCATGTGTACGAGTGCTTCCCACGTGTCAGGGCTCCACGAAGCATCTCCACGGTACCTTGTTTTCCTCACAACAGCCCTGGGAAGTATGTACAGTTATCCCCACTTCGCAAATGAGAAACAGGCTCCAAAAGGTTAAGCAGCCTCCCAAGAGCATCCGAGCTAGAGAGTTGAAGCGGTTGGATTTGAATCCAGGACTTTTGAAAACAAAAGGCTGTATCTTTAAGCACTAAAATAGGGTCCCTCTGCTGGTTCTGCTGCTGTCTCCCAGATCATCCTTCCTCCACCTCTTTTCAGGCCCCTCTTGGCCCCTCCCCTGCAAGGCTGCTCTCGTTACTGTTCTTTCTGTGACCCACTACGAAAATAAAACTCCTTCTCTAGTTCAGGTTTCTCTCCTGACCGCTCCAGGGTCTGGAGTCCTCCGGCGCATCCTGACCTGTGTGACCACCAGGGGCCTCGTGCTCCGCTTGCTCACCACTGAAGTCACAGTCACTTCCCTCCACTCATTCCTTCCCCCAAGTCCTTATTGTGTTGTACGGCACCATATGGGCTCCATCCAAGGAGCCAGAAATTGGGGAGTTATCTTCAGCAATCCTTTACCACCACGCCCAATAACCAAATACTCTTGATTCTGCCCTCCCAGTCCTCTCTTCCCCATTTCCACATCTACTATTTCATTCAGACCATCCTCTCTTACCTAGACCAGTGCCTCTTCGCTGGTCTCCCATCTCAGCTGTAACCCACCCAATCTGCCTTCTAAGGAGTATTCCTAAAAATCCAGTCATGTTGCACTCAATTTTTGGTCCTACCCTGGCTTCCTAGGATAAAGTGTGTGGCCCACACTGCCTTGCCTGACCTGGCCTCTGAGTATCTGTCCCCTCCACTCACCCCCAGCGTCCGATGCCCTCAGGCAAGCCCTAGGTGTGCGCCCTCTCCCAAGCACATCTGTCCTACTCTCATCTGCAGGGTCATTGGTCCAGTCTAAGCTCAGATGTCATCTGTTCAAAGCCTTTAAAAGTCTCCTTCCTCCTATTTTTGCCCCCTCTGTGCCCTGTCTATTTATGTCACAGTTCCTGTAACACTAACAGCATGTAGGTGTTTACCAGTCTGCTTCCCTATCCTGGAAGCTGAGTTCCTTGGAAGCAACACCTGGAACGTGAGGCCTTATACGTTGGGATTCCACTCCTGGTGCCAAGTGCCTACTGACTGTCCAATGCGTGTGTGCTAACTGATGGAATGAAGAGTGGAGGAGCCTCTGAATCCGACCCCTGTTCTCAGAAACTGGACAGGGAGTCCCTAAGATACTGGATGACGTTGAGGAGACTGGGCTGCACTGGGGCTAGCTGAGGTTTCCCATCTTCCAAAGGGGCCCCAGTAGCTTCTCCGTGGAGATAAAGCAGCCAGCAGGCCTGCACCATCACTTTGTCTTCCTTAGCTGCAGCAGCTCTGCATCCCAGAAGCGGAAACAAGCTACGTCACAACTGTGGGCTGCTGGGTGAACTATGAATATTTAAACCAAGATGTGGCTTTAGCTTTAGTGGATAAACCATTGGGTTTAAAGCCAGAAGATTAGGGTTTGAGTTCGTCGGCCTCTAGGATTTATGAAATGTACGATTTCCGACAGTCTTGTAACATCTCTGAACTCTTTTTTCCCACTTGGAACCCAGGAATGAAAAGTCCTGCTCACCTACTGGCCAGGGTTGCTATGAGGCTGAAACAAGGTTATAGGTCAATATTCCTTGACCGTCTACAGTGCTGAGGAAACACTGTTGTCCTTTCCCTCGGGGTCCTGCAGGGCAGAGGGAACACGCTCTGAGACCTCAAACCTCGTCAGAGACGTGGGGCTTCGTGCAGGCCAGGTGGGAAGCTTCCGCAGAGGAGGAAAGCATCCGCACAGGCAGTTTTTAAACACAGGGAACATGGAGGAAATACCACAGAATTTATGGAGTGAAAGCTTTAAAAAGAAACACGAGACTTAAGTCAAAACAGTTGACTCAACTCTGGGGGAGGCGTCTGCCTGGAAGTAGGAGAAAAAAGAGCTAGACTTGGAGTGGGTTGAGACAGAAGGGTAAGCTCTGTGGAGTGTCCCATGGAGCAGGGAAAACCTCAGTACACAGCTCGGGGGAGGGAAGCTGACTGTCTCTGCAGAGGGTAGCACCTACTTACATTTTTGAAATTCCACTTTTGAGAATGTTGCTTGGGCTATACTCAAGCAAGGCCACAGTGATATGCGTAAGGATGTTCGCTGAAGCCTCATTTGTCGTTGGGAAAACTTGCAAACAGCTTGAATGTCATTCAACAGAGGATGGGCTACATGAATTACAACACATCCAACAGGGGAATCCCGAGAAGCAAATGATGTATATCTCTGGGTATGAACATGGAAAGATATTCGCCATACGGAGAATGAAAAGGCCAGTTGTAGATGGCATGGATATGATGATCTTGTTTTCATAAAAACTAAAAATACACCTGTGCTTGCATATGCATAGAAAAAGATAGGAGAGGGCATATGCTAACTGCATGCTAAGAGTTTGTCTCTGGGAGTTGGGATTATAGGCTATTTCCTATACAGTTCTGTAGAGTTGGTTTTTTTAATAGATATATATTGAAAAGAAAATATCCAGAGATATTTTCTTCCCTGGTGGACCAGTGGTTGAGAATCCACCTGCCAATGCAGGGGACACAGTTTCGAGCCCTGGTCCGGGAAGATCCCACATGCCGCAGAGCAACTAAGCCCATGCGCCACAACTACTGAGCCTGCGCTTTAGAGCCCACGAGCCACAACTACTGAGCCTGTGTGCCACAACTACTGAAGCCCACGCGTCTACAGCCCGTGCTCCACAGCAAGAGAAGCCACTGCAATGAGAAGCCCACGCACTGCAACGAAGACTCAATGCAGCCAAAAATTAAAATAAATAAATTTATAAAAAAAAATCCAGAGAATAAAGGCCTAATATTTAATTATGGTAAATATCATGGCAACAGTCTGCTCCCATCCTGGAAAAATCCCAACCAGCGTGTCCCTGCATTGTGTCACAGATACCGAAATTGTGATACATCCTTAATCACATTATTCTCCTGATGAAAAGCCTTAAAACCTCTCATATTTGACCCTTCCACTCCATCCCAGTTCACTTACTGTCCACAATTCACTGAGTATTATCTCTGCTCTGAGGCGAGTGTAGAATGGGGGTGATTATCTCTCCACGGCATTTACAGCTTCCACAAATCACAAATCACACAAAAAGGGTTCCAACAATATTAGTCGGAGGAGTGAATGTGCGAAATTGATGTCACTAGGGGAGGTGGTCACCCCTTAGGACATCTCTGAGCTGGTGGCCAGCATCAAAGCCGTCTCCGTGAAGCAGGCAGGGCCTGTGCTAGGCCCACAGGTCTGCGGCGGGACGGGAGGAGTACATTCTAGATGCAGATCCTGAAAAGGAAGATGAGGGCCCTGGGCTCTATCACCAGGCAGCTGTGGGACTTTGTACCATCACTTTCCCTTTCTGGGTTTTTGTTTGCCCCTCTGTAAATAAGAGGTCACCATGGGCTTGGTCAACAGACTTTCCAACCACTTTCCTAAAAGCACAACATCTGGACTGGTCATAAATGTCCCTTAAGAGGGATTCTGTGGTCGAATGCACTTGGGGAATGCTGTTCTCTGCACCCCCCTCTCGGAGAGTTCCCATGCACATCGGCAGGTTCAAGTTTCCGAGAGGTCTTGAGTAAATAAACTTACGTATCAATGCTCACACCAGCATTTCTCACTTTCATTTCACCTTGGAACCTTCATTTCTTTTCCTGAGCATCTTTCTGTTACAGACATTGGTCTAAGTAATATCCGAGGTTCTTCCAACTCTCTGAATCTGTGGCCGTGATGCACCTCGCCAGCTCTTGATCCTCCCACATCCCACACAGTGGTGCCCGTGGCTGAAAGCACCATATTTCTGACGGCCCTTGTGGAAGCACTGCTTGGTTTTGTGAGGAGGACACACAGATCCGTTAACATCTCAGTATGGTACTGATCATATGGGACAAAAGAGACATGGAATATGGAGAGAGGACAGGAAGTCCTAAAGGGCTGAGCTGGAGTATGGGGCACTGGTCCAGATGTGATGGAGCTGTTGGGGGACATCTAAGTAGAGATGCAAAATAGGGAGTCAGGGCAAACGGTTAGAGAAAGGGGAAGGTGCTTGGAAGGTGCTTGGTACTTGTGTGGTTCACTCCCTTATTTGCGGCTCATCTAGGCCTCTGGCTTTAACTACCATTTGCCTATTGGTGCCTTCTACGTTTGAATATAACCTTTTGATTAAGAGTATGGGCTTTAGAGTCATACATCCCATGCCTCAGTTTCTACTTCTCTAAAATAGGGTTAATAATAAGCGTTACTTCATAGAGTGGTTTATGAAGATTAAATGAGCTAACATATCTGGATGATCTTAGAATAGTAACTCGCACATAGTAAGTACTTCATAAATGGTATTGTCATTATTCATTATTATTACTTACATTTCCAGCTGAGATTCCTCTGTGACTTGACAGCTCCACTCTGATGTATCCCAGGCATCTCAAACTTAACAGGACCAAAATTCAACTTTTATGCACATAGCATTTTTTTCTATTTTTTTATTTGTGATCATAATTTGAGTTGTTTATGTTGCCATTGGCCTTTGGTATCATAGCCCTTGAAGTAGATACATCATAATTAATATCACTTTGTCCCTACTGTTGAACATTTTTCACTCTTCCCAATTTTTTTTTCTTCTTTTGATGTTTTCTTTTTTTTAAATCGAAGTGTAGTTGATTTACAATGTTGTACCAATCTCTGCTGTACAAGAAAGTGACTCATTTATACACATACACACTTTTTTTTGTATTCTTTTCCATTATGATTTATCACAGGATATTGAATATAGTTCCCTGTGCTATATATTAGGACCTTGCTGTTTATCCATTCTAAATGTAATAGTTTGCATCTACCAACTTCAAACTCCCAGTCCATCCCTCTCCCTCTCCCCCTCCCCCCTGGCAACCACAAGTCTGTTCTCTATGTCTGTGAGTCTGTTTCTGCAAAACCCAGCTTTTGATCTTCCCAACAATACCACACCTTTCCCCAGCCTTCCTCATCTCAGTGAATGGTGCTCCCTCAAGTCAGGAACCTGGGGGGTCAGACGTGCCACCTCCTTCCCCTCCCTTCTGCAGCCAATCCACCAGGAAATTCTGCAGAGTCAATCCCAGAATAGATTTCTAATTCCTCTACTTCTTTCTGCCTCCCATCCCTATTCTAGTGTGAGCAGCCTCATCTCGGGATGAACGAAATAGTCTTCCAAGTGCCTTCTTACTTTTCCTTCAATGAATTCTTCACATGGAGCCAGAACAACTCTAACAAACAGAAATACGACCACATTGAACTTCCCTGGTGGCACAGTGGTTAAGAATCTGCCTGCCAATACAGGGGACATGGGTTCAAGCCCTGGTCCGGGAAGATCCCACATCCCGCAGAGCAACTAAGCCCGTGAGCCACAACTACTGAGCCTGCGCTCTAGAGCTTGCGAGCCACAACTACTGAAGCCCGCGCGCCTGGAGCCCATGCTCCGCAACAAGAGAAGCCACTGCAATGAGAAGCCCATGCACTGAAACGAAGAGTAGCCCCTGCTTGCCGCAGCTAGAGAAAGCCCGCGTGCAGCAACGAAGACCCAACGCAGCCACAAATAAATAAATAAATAAATTTATAAAAGAAAAAAAAAAGGAGAAGAAATACGACCACACTAAACTGCTAAGTTGCACATCAAATGAAGCCCAGGCTTCTCACAGTGGTCCTGAGCTGTCTGCTCTCTGTCGATGTCTCCACCTCCCCCAGTTGCTCCTCCAGCTGGCCCACTGGACTGTCTCAGGTTCCTACAACGCGGGGACTTCTTCCCCACCTTAGAGCCTTTATCTTTTTTTTTTTAATTTTTTTTTTTTTTTTTTTGCGGTACGCGGGCCTCTCACTGTTGTGGCCTCTCCCGTTGCGGAGCACAGGCTCCGGACGCGCAGGCTCAGCGGCCATGGCTCACGGGCCCAGCCGCTCCGCGGCACGTGGGATCTTCCCGGACCGGGGCACGAAGCCGCGTCCCCTGCATTGGCAGGCAGACTCTCAACCACTGTGCCACCAGGGAAGCCCGAGGGGTCTTTCTTTAAGGACTACTTGTCACAGCAGAAATCTATGGTTGCAACCATTTTCTTTCCCAGCAAACAGGGAGCCAGTTCTGCTGCTGCTTCCCGGGGAAGTTAATGTAAATGTTTATTGTCCGTACAGTCATCAAGAAAATAAAGTTGCTGATTCACTGCCTTACACTGAAACCCTTTGTTTTTCCCTCCTCTTCCTTCCTCTTTATAAGAAGACACTTCTGAGAAAGAGCACATTTCAGGGACCCACTTGATGTGATGTTTTCTTGGTTGCCTAAATCTTTCATCTGCAGATCGTGGTTCCTGTAACTGCAGGGGGACCACCCCACCCTTTCCTCTGGAGGACCACCCCTCTAGGGTCTCTGAGGAACAATGGAAGTCTTGCGGTTCCTCAGACTGGAAGCCAGTGGCCCCATGGTGATGGTAGCCCTGTCAGTGGTCCTCTTGGTTCTCCTGAAGTGGTAAGTGCAGCCAGCATGTTCCAATGACTGTGACATTGTCACAGGAATAGCAGCCGTGGAGCCCTGCTGGAGCCGGGGTGGGGTATGTGGGAGTGTGTTTTTCTTCCCCTCTAATCTAGAGGGAGTTGAGTATTAACACAGCTTCAGAATTGAAAGCAAACAGCCAGGTTAATCTTTTGCTCAAATGCACGAGATGGAGGTGTCAGGAAAGACTGGTGATTCAGTGGCTGAGAACGCCACACGTAATTAAGTTCGAAAGAGATGGAAAAAGCAACAAATTGGAAAGGTTTGGGGAGAAGTAGCTCCTTGCACCCCCATCCTATCTTCTCGCCTCGTTTTTCTAAGATCCTCTCCCCAGGTTGCATTTACAGCAGATGCAGCCTCTTGGGTCTGATGACATTAAAAACAAAAAAAGATATAGGAGCTGTCTGGCAACGTGGGCCACTTCGTAGAATGTCATTGACAGGGATTTCTGTAGGTTTAAGGGCAAAGTGGTGGAACTAATTTCCTCATTTTCTAATATTTGATGGAAGGAAATGGATTCCAACGAACACAGTGTGTGCAGTGCCACAAAGTCTGAGACCCTGGGGGAACCTCAAATTTAAACTGGGAGTAACCTCCCATGATTTAGTTAATTCAACAGGAGGCTTTCTGAAGTCTGGCTTGATCGAAGGCTGGATGGAAGGCCCCACAATATGTTCTATTTGTGCATATTCACCCTGTCGGCAAAACTTATTAAAGTTACCCACTCCATCAAAAGCACCTGCATTTAGGCGGCTCTGGTTTTTGAGGGGAAAGTGGAAAAAATAATGGAGAACTTCAGTTTGAACAGAATTTCAATTTATGTCTCCGGTAGTAATAAAGCTTCCTCTAGATTAATAACTGGGGAAGTACTTTGAAAAGCATCAAGCATTATGCAAATGTGAGGTATTATTCTTTTGGAATTTGCATAGCTGAAAATGGAATTCACGTCTGATGTTCTAGGATGATGAAATTACCTCTTGGAAATTGGCTCTGAAACCCAGCTTCAGTCCCAGTGCTGTTTTGCTTTCTAACTGGTTTAATTATCTTTTGAACTTTTCTCAGTGTGGCTTATCTTGCCTTGAAACCAGCCACATGCAAACCCAGGAGCAAGTGGTACCCCCTCTCCCCCCCAACTCCATTCATCCACCTCAGCTTCTGCTCAGAGAGGAGATGCACTTAGCGCAGTGCCTGACACGTAGCAGGTGCTCAGTAGATGTCGGCCACTATCATTAACTATCATTTATAGAACCTAAACGCACAGGAAAATAAGTCTTCAGTGCTTTAGGTATATTTAAAATTTCTCATTAATATGCTTATTAATATTAATTTCTCATCGACAGTTGTGCTCTGATTGTGATTCTCAAAGTGTGTCCAACCTGAGGCCTCCAGGTGGTCTCGCAGCATCATTGTTTCTATTGCACACTTCACTGCGCTTCTGTTTCTGTCTTTATTGGGTCTTTTTAATTTCCGTAGTCTTGACTTCCAGCTCAGTGCCTGATATACAGTACGACCTCGATAAACGTCTGATGAATGGATGAGTGAATTGCATACATTACTGTTGCTCTGGTCACGGAAAGAGGCATGTGTCCTGACTGATAAGTTGGCTGTAACTGGGTGTTTCTAATCAGCGTAGATCAGAGTCACGGCCAATAACGCCACACCATTCAGCAAGGCAGTTGTGCATTTGTAATCTGTTCTGGGGCCATGCTCATAACCTGGGTCAAAGACACAGACATGAGAGAGATGCATGAAGCAGAGATGGTGAATAGGAAGCGAGGGCCAACTTCTACTGGTTCTTGCAAAAATATTTATGGATTTGTTCATGTGTGCCAGGCATGGCGTGAGGCCCTGGTACAAGGTCAGAAAACAGGAGGTCTGGGTCAGATGCCCAAGGTTGGGGAGACGTGGAGGTTCTGGGTGAGCTCGGTGTCTGTTGAGGAGAACGCCGAAGAGAAGGAGGCAGCAGGAGGGAGTAGCCATGGCCGTGGCCGTGGCTCTGGTGCTCCTGGGTCTAGCCCTTGATCAGCTCAAGGTCACCATCCTTGGGCTCTCAACCCTCCTCTTCCAGGCAAGACTCCAGGGAGCCTCTGAGCAACAGACATCAGCTTGAATGCGGCAGGCCCTCCCTCCAGCTTCATTTTCTCGACAGGGTGCATGTGGGAGACAGAGGGGCACCCTGGGAGAGCTGGGGGTGGAGAGACCCTCACAGCCATGTGGCCCCCGAGGAGATCTTGTGGAGGGTGCCGTCCTTAACGTTTAAACTCCTTAGTCTTTCCTTTAAGAGTTCCCCCTGCCATTGGACCAGGCAAGTGTGCAATGAGAGCCTTGACTCTGGAAAGGTAACAAGAGGAGGACCCCTTCTTGTCTGCTCAATGAGCCTAGGAGTTCTTTCAAGGCAGGACAGAGGTCCTGTATCTCATTGCAGTTCTGGAAACTTCTGTCCATGACTCAGATGTTCTTCTAGCATCTGGCTGAATGCGGGTAAAGTGAAGAAGTACATTCATCAGCCCAGCACCCGGGACGTAGGGTTTGGTTCCTGACTCAGCGGCTTCATCCACCAGGCTCTGACCCCAACCTGTGGGCCTGGCAGTTCTGTGAACAGTCACGTTGCTGCAGGTGTCTGTGCCTCTGCCCTTGCTGGTCTCCATGCTTGGAATCCCCTTCCTCCTCTCTTTCCTTCAAGGAGCTCAGGGGCACCTCCTCAGGGAAGCTTCTCCTGTTTGCCCAAGACACTGAGAAGTCCCACTCACTGTTGTTTTCCTCATCACTCTCATCTCCACCACCACCCTTGCATGCAGTTGGTGCCTAATAAATGTTGGATAGACTCTCCCCTGGCATTTTTCTTTCTTTCTTTCTTTTTTTTTTTTTTGGCCACACCATGCAGCTTGCAGGATCTTAGTTCCCTGACCAGGGATTGAACCTGGGCCAATCCTGGACAGTGAACCACTGCACTGCCAGGGAATTCCCATCCACCGATATTTTCTTGCTGGTTCTTCTCTTAGGCATCACAGCTCAATACAAATCTAATTCTTCTGCCCACGTGCATCACCCTTTTCCTGAAAGCCTATTGTGTTTTCAGTTTGGATCAACTTGGTGTCCACGTTTCTAATAGTTACAAGTGCACTGTTTTTGAATCTCCACTCACCTTGTACAGCAAGACCATGGCATGTACTTAATAAACACTTCTTAATTATTAAGTGTTGTGTGAATTTAGAAAGAAGACGAAAGAGTCAACTTCATCTAAAAAGAGACTAATATAACATAGGCATAGTATATTTTGATAGTTTTCCCCAAACTGCATTTGACACAATTTTTTGATGACAGTCACTTAAAGTGACAGTTATGAGGCTGAGCTGTGTGCACTGGGGTCTGAGGAGATCACGGCTGTTCCACTGGGGCTGGAGATGAGCTGGTATGTAGAATACATTAGCTAGAAGCACATGAAGCACATGCGAAGGTGATCTAGCCTCGTGATAAAACATTTTTTAAACTCATTTTTTCTGTATAAAATTGTTGGAAATGCTGACTTCCGGAAGAGATTTGATGTACAAGAAATAAGTTGTGTGAGTTGAATAGTGGTAGAGGCAATCTTAAGTATAGTGTATTTAAACTTTCAAGTGTACCTACGAACTGGCAGCTTTTGGTAAGATGAGGGTCTCTTTATTAAGAAAGAGTGTAAGGACTCCCTATATAATTATGTACAAATTCATCTGCCCCATCCATACAGACAGAAAGTAGATTAGTGGTTGCCAGGGGCTGGAGGAGGGGAGAAGGAAGTGACTGCTGACAGGTATGGAGTTTCTTTTGGGGCTGATGAAAATGTTCTGAAATTAGACGATGGTGATGGTTGCACAACTCTGTGAATGTCCTAAAACCACTGAATCACATACTTTAATAAAAGGATGAATTTTATGACGTGTGAATTATATTGCAATAAAAAAATGCATGTACCCAGAAAAAAAACAAAAAAAGAGAGAAAGAATATAAAGAAATAGCCCCGATATTAATAGTGGTTTTCTTCCAATGGTGGGATTAGGGGTGATTTTTTTCTTCCTTTAGTCTTTCTGTATCTTCCATATTCTTTTTTTAAATGAATATCAATTATTGAGCAAAAAAAGAGAAATTTTACTAAAAAGAACAGGGAATGCTCCTCTCTAGTGCTGAAGAGGAAAGCAGTTTTATGCTTTGGGCATAGAGGTCTTGAGACTGTAAGCTAACTATTTCTACAGCAAAGTGGAATGTACAGGGGAGTTTGGGGTGATCAGGGAGCTTCTTGGCTGATGAAGCAGTGAGAAAAGTAAACCGTGGTTGTTGCATTAAGTAACTAAACAGTCAAAGCAGTTAAATATATAAATATGGTGGAAACTGAGAAGAGTTGTCTTGGGAAGGTGGAAGGGCTTTCAACGCCAAGCTGCATTTAAATCTCAGGAGCCTGAGACCCAGAGGTATAAATCAAATGGACATTAAAATAGGAATCAGGGTAAGTTAGTGTTCTGATCTAGTCTCATTCTAAGACCAGGTTAAATTAAATTGTGAATGGTGATTATTAAGACTTAAGACTACAATGAAAAAGTCCATCCCTGTACTTGGAAGTTTCTTTCTCAGAGAGCTTCCTTTACATGTGGAAAAACTGGATTCTAATTCTAGACCTACACAGGTCTAGATCTAATCACAGGCCACAGATCTAGATCTAATCACAGGCCACATTTAAAAGAAACCACTGCTCTCTGGGATGCAAGATGGTTCAACATATACAAATCAATAAACATGATACACCACATTAACAGAATGAAGAATAAAAACTCCTATAATTATCTCAATACATGCAGAAAAAGCATTTGACAAAATTCAACTTCCTTTCATGATAAACACTCTCAACAAACTTGGTATAGAAGGAATGTACCTCAACATGATAAAGGCCATAGTATATGACAAACTCACAGCTAACGCCATAATCAACAGTGAGAAGCC
This sequence comes from Delphinus delphis, assembly GCF_949987515.2. Lineage (NCBI taxonomy): Eukaryota > Metazoa > Chordata > Mammalia > Artiodactyla > Delphinidae > Delphinus > Delphinus delphis. The sequence goes on from NC_082691.1 coordinate 93,236,030, forward strand.
GAAAGTTTTCTCTCTAAGATCAGTAACAAGACAAGAATGCTCACTCTTGTCGCTTTTATTCAGCATAATGCCAGAAGTCCTAGCCAGAGCAATTAGACAAGAAAAGGAAATAATGGGCATCCAAATGGGAAAGGAAGAAGTAAAAATACCTCTGTTTGCAGAGCATATGATCTTATATATGCAAAATCCTAAGGACTCACAAAAAAAACTGTTAGAACTAATTAATGAATTCATTAAAGTTGCAGGATAGAAAATCAACATAAAAAATCAGTTGTACTCCTACGTACTAACAACAGATTATCTGAAAAAGAAATCAATCCCATTTACAATAGCATCAAAGAGAATAAACTACTTAAGGATAAATTTAACTAAGGAGGTAAAAGATCTACGCACTGAAAATTGTACGACACATGAAAAAAATGGAAAAAGTTGCAAAGTACATGGAAAGATATCCTGTGTTTATGCATGGGAAGAATTAATATTGTTAAAATGTTCATACTACCCAAAGTGATCTACAGAGTCAATGTAACCCCTATCAAAATTCCAATGACATTTTCCACAGAAATAGAAAAAAATCCTAAAATTTGTATGGATCCACAAAAGACTCTGAATCGTCAAAGCAATCCTGAGAAAGAACAACAAATGTGGAGGCATTGCAATTCCTTTTTTTTTTTTTTGGGCCGCGCAGCTTGTGGGATATTAGTTCCTGACCAGGGATCAAACCTGTGCCCCCCTGCAGTGGAAGCACAGAGTCCTAACCACTGGACAGCCAGGAAATTCCCCATCACAATTCCTGATTTCAAACTATATTACAAAGCTATAGTAGTCAAAACAGTATGGTTCTGGGCTTCCCTGGTGGCACAGTGGTTGAGAGTCTGCCTGCCAATGTAGGGGACACGGGTTCGTACCCCGGTCCGGGAAGATCCCACATGCTGCGTAGCGGCTGGGCCCGTGAGCCATGGCTGCTGAGCCTGCACGTCCGGAGCCTGTGCTTCACAACGGAAGAGGCCACAGCAGTGAGAGGCCCGCGTACCGCAAAACAAAACAAAACAAAAAAACAGTTTGATTCTGGAATAAAAACAGACACATAGATCAATGGAACAGAATAAAACATCCAGAAACAAACGGGCAATTAATTTTTGACAAAAGATTCAAAAATACACAATGGGGAAAGGATAGTCTCTTCAATAAATGATGTTGGGAAAACTAGATAATCATATGTAAAGTAATGAAATTGGACCCTTATCTTATACCATAAACAAACAAAAAACTCAAATTGGATTAACAACTTAAATGTAAGACCTGAAACTGTAAAAATCCTAGAAGAAACCAGAGCAAAAGCCCCACGACATTGGTCTCGGCAATGATGTTTTGGTGTTTTCGACACTAAAAGCACAGGCAACAAAAGCACAAATAAGTCAGTGGGACTGCGTCAAACTAAAATTTTCTGCACAGCAAAGGAAACACTGAACAAAATGAAAGGCCACCCAGTACCTTCTAGATTTACTCCATGACTGCTTCATCTGTTGATGGTCTTGCTTGGGCTGGTCTGTGCTGAAGGCAGCTGCAGCTGCTGGTGGTGAAAAAGAAGTCAGATAAGACCCAATGGGTCCACTGGTGACTGCTCCCTCTCCTGCCTGGGCCCCCTACTCTTCCTCAGTGGCAGTTCCTATGGTGCTGAGTGTCCCAGGAGCCGGGAAATACTCTCCGGAAGTGGCTTTTGGGGGCCTTTTAGCTTCGTGCATGATTTTTTTTTTTTTTTTTTTTTGCCGTACTCGGGCCTCTCACTGCTATAGCCTGTCCCACCGCGGAGCACGGGCTCCGGACGCGCAGGCTCAGCGGCCATGGCTCACGGGCCCAGCCGCTCCGCGGCGCGCGGGATCCTCCCGGACCGGGGCACGAACCCACGCCTCCTGCATCGGCAGGCGGACTCTCAACCACCGCGCCACCAGGGAAGCCCTCTCGTGCACGATTCTTGCTTCTCGCCTTCCAGCCCCAATCCTTCAGCCTTTCTGGGTCTCCAGCCAGTCACAGGTGGCTTTGGAAAGCAGAAAGGTCTTGGTCTAGGTCTTGAAACGCAGGGAAGGATTAGCAGAGGAGGGTGGACATTTTAGGTGGGCAAGTATCACAGGTGAAGGCAACATTGGGGTTTGTAACATTTGGTGGAACAGACCATTCAGAGTGTGAATAATAGATGCATTTTAGAAACACATTTTAAAGGCCGTGGATAATTTCCAGTGTCCCAGAGCATGTAGAGAAGGATGAACGCTATTTGCCTTTTTTATTTTTTGTGCTTTTGTCTAGGCTATTATGGGTACTTCAGTTTAATAATTCAGTGATGAGCTTGTAGATAAAATTGAGCCCCTTATGAAAACTCGGTCTGTGTTTCCTTGAGGGCCATTTTCACAGAGTATTATTTTTTGTTTTCTCTCTTTTAAATAGCTATACACAATATCCCCAGCCTTCTTCTCACTTTATTGATTTTCCAGAACGAGAGTACGAGTTGTGATTATAAAGTAAGGTGACTGATTATTTTAGCATACATACCAGAACTTATACAGCCAAATGAATTTTATGACCTTCCAAGGCAGTTTCCTGATAGGCTAATACCCTTGCTGCAGATATGCCATATCAGAAAACACATTCTTAGCACTTTTCTTTGGGAACCGTCCTTGGTGTGTGAATGCGGTTTTTTGACCGCCCTCAAGGCAACAAATCATCGTCTTTGTTGAGAACGGATTGATTTTTTAAAAACAGCCCAAATTTTGGCAGCTAAGTGATCAGACAGGGTAATATTATTTTTAATCCAAAACAAAATATGATTATAAGACAATAAAACTTGTTGTTCTTTACTGAGAAGTTTATGAGGCATTTCTGGAAGCCGGGGGATTCTGTCAGGCCACACTCATTGGACCTATGAGTTGCTCTTAGTTTAGCTTTGTTTTAAAGAAAACAGCAGCAATAATCTTAACCCTTATGGTTATACCTCTTCTTATCTTGTAAGGAATTCAGGCTTGTGGAATTGGTAGCATCGACTCTTTGGTCAGAGATGAAAGGAGAATCTCATTCATTCTATAAACAAAGCAGACCGTCGGATTTACGGATTTACGTCGGTGCCTTACTGAGCTGCTTGAGTCAATGCTTGGTGCTACTCTCCTGGGAGGACAGTGGTTCTTCCAGAAATAAAGCCACTGAACGGACCCTCCCCTCCACCCCTGAGTACCATGATAACAACCTACCAAATTGGCTGTCATCTGCCACTGAGGGCAAGGGCCTCATCTTTGGGAACCTGAACAGCGTGGCAAGGACTTGTTTCTGTTTGTAAAAATGACGTACGTCTCAACAAGGGAGCGAGACTTTGGGGAGAGCAGGGACAGGGGGCAGGTGTCGCGCTGCTGTGGATGGGCACTTCAATTATTAAGCGCCACCTTGTCCCTGGTTTGCCAGAAATCTGTGATGCTGCACGATGTCCTGGGGGTGGGGGAGGGGCGTCATCTGAGAGGGGAGACCCCCGCCATCTCAGGTGTCTTTGGGCCCCCAGGCAGAGCCTGGTACGGGGCTACCCTGCAGGGCCATCCTAAACCTCCGGGTGGCCTTGCGAAGGTGTGTTTCTTAGGTTTCGCTTCAGCAGATGGAAATTCCTGAATATGGTCCCAGAAACAGATGGCTTTTTTTGCTCCAAGTTTTCTGGGAAAATCGTGTCAGAGGATGACAGCGAGGCCAACCTCTACCAAGAGTGGCTTCAACCACAACCCCATTTCCCGAGCCCTGCCCAGAACACCCCAGAGAGAGCCAGCTCCGGGCACCCAACCCAGCAGCTGCCTCTGCCCTCTGAGCTGGAAGGTGACCTGAAATCCTCCCCGAGTCTCCTTCCTCCACCCCTTCTCTCCACACTCTGCCTGCACATCACAGACTCCTGCTGCCCGAATGCCCTCCCCTCTCTGTGTAAATGAAATCCCACCCACCCCTCAAAACCTTGTCCAAACATTGCTCTTCCTGAACGTCTCCTTAGCCAGGCCAGCCCTCAAGAGCCTGGCCTCCTTTGAACTCCAGCAGTGCCTGCTGTCCCTTGGCACACACTGTATTATTCTATTGTTCATGCCTGTGTCCTATTTCCTAGCCTGATGATAAGGCCCTGAGGGCAGGGGCTGCATCTTAAGACGGTGAGTGCCTTGTGCATAGTAGCTGCTCAGTAAACGTTAATGATCACAATCACGGCGCTGCTTCCAAACGACTGCCGTCACGTGTGCGTGCAAGCTAGTCTCCCTCTGACTGGCACACTAGTGCCACCATGTTCTCAACATCTGGCAGAATGCTTTGCGTGCGGGTCATTGAAAGAGTAAATAAATTCCTTCTTAGTTCATACCCTCATTGAATGCTGAAGGCTTTCCAGGCTATGTGCTGGGTCTACCTCGTTGATGGGCTATGGACCACATGCCCATGAACTCAGATACATAAAGTAACGGTCACGTTAGAAATCAAAGGGCAAGGCTCTGATGCAAAAGGAAGGGATGGGATAGAATGCAGGACACAGCCATTTAGAAGATGAGGTATGCGGGGAGCACAGAACACTTGGTGTGTGAGTGGGGCGTCCTGACCACAGTGTAGGGAAGGGGACGCATCCAGCCCCCAGCAGAGGCATCAAAGGGCAAATACTTCCTTCTTCACTGTTTTATTAACCACTGATCCCCACAGTTCCAAGCACCGCTATCTAAACTCTTCACCAACATCTACTGTTTATATTATTTCCCCATAGGTTCTGTGTTCTATTGTCCAAACAACGATGTATATTTAAGTAATGAATGATTTATTTTCCCATTTTAATTATTCAAAGACAAGCCGATGGAAGCTCTGCCGATGAGAACAGTGATCAATGAGAGAACCAGCATTAGGGTACCAGGTTATAATTCTACTCCGAAGCAAAGAAACTTGACATTTTAGTTAACCTGCACAATCTTATTGTCAATAAAGGCACGATTTACATTTAGGCTCTTTGCAGTGTTGAAAATGTCTCACGTACCCCCTTCCTATCTTCGCAAATCAATAGGCATCCGGGAAGCCCAGGCTGTGAGTGTTGTAAAGCACAGTCACTTATACATTTAATGGTTTCAACACTGTCTGTACACAGAGAGTGACCAAAATTGCTAGCATCGTCTCATGATATAAGGGAGATAACTGGGAAGTGCTTAGGAGAAATACGGCACTGTGGAAATCAGCAAGACTTTTCCAGTTGAGGGCAGATGCACCCTTGGGCAAGTCACTCCATCCTTGCCAGTTTCCTCACTGATAAGAGAGGGCTGAGGGTCCCTGGCTCTCAGCATATGGCATCCTTTCCACCCAGCCCCCCAGGCCAGCTCTCCCTCACCGCTCCCAGTTAGCCCAGTCTTGTTTCCTAAGCGGTGTCTGAATCCTTCTTTCCCCTCTTTCTGCTCTTCTACTCTGTAGTTCAGGATTTCAAGAGCGTCCCTTGGCTGGAAATAGACACCCAGCTGATTTCCCTACCTCGTGTCTTGTGCCCCTCAAATTTGTCCTCCAGCCCTGCAGCCGGAAGAACACACCAGAATCTCACCGCTGCTTCAGAAAACCCTCCCGTGGCCCTCCCCGCCTGGGGAACCGGTCTCCCTGGCTGGCGCGGGAGGCCCTCTCTGACCTGGTCCCATCCACTTCCACGTGGTCACCTCCTCACCTGGCCCCTTGCTCTCCAGTTCTCCCCACGCCACACTGTTTGCCCTCAATTTCCTTCCCTCTCCTGGGGTGCTCTGCACCCCTTCATTCCGGCGAGAGCCCTGCATCTCCTGTGGTCTTGGCCCTACCGCAGCCGGTACCTTCTCTCTCTCTCGTACCACTTCCCTGGCTCCCCCATTAGAAGGTGAGCAGAACTGGGTCTTACCCAGCTTTCCCCTGAGGTGCCTAGCACTGTGCCTGTACACTTCTGCTGGGTAATAGGCATTCGATGATTTGTTGACCGAAGCTGAATTAAGAGGGACGGTGTATAGGATTTCGTGTGGCACACGCTTGGCATATAAAGACACAAACTCATGTTAGCGGTTCTTTGCTGCTATGAATATCCTCATAGAGAATTTCCATTTATTTCTGGATGCATGTCACTGCAGCCAGCTGCCACCCCTACATGTTATAAAACAAAATTTCACTGAATTGAACTCTGAATCTCAATAAAAATTTCATCTTTATAATTCAGGCAAGACTGGGCTGTGGGTTGAAGTTCATCTCTGCATGGTTTATGAGGGAAGGCTTGCTAAACAAAATCTTAGTGCAAAGGTGACTGCTGAACCCATTTAAGAAAATAAACTATTCCCAAGCACGTTAGCCGACGTTAGTTCATCAACACCGCCTTTAAAAAACACACTAAAACCACTTCACTCTTGGCTGCCTTTCCCCACATGTGTAATGGTCCAGAGCTTGGGCTTTGGAACCTGATTGCCTGGGTTCAAGTCCTGGATAGCTTCGTGACCTTAAGGAAGTTTTTAAGGTCGCTGTACCTCAGTTCACCCAGTTTTAAGTAGGGATAATAACAGTGCTCACCTCACAGCATGCTGGAAGGATTAAACTCGGAGCAGTGCTGGGCACGGTTAACGTTCAGTAAGTGTTAGCTATTGTTACCCCATTATTAACTGCAGGTTTGGACTCCACAATAATCGCATAGGTGCTAGGTAGGTAGATCGTGGTTTTTATTTTATCATTTTCAAATACCGTTTGGATTTCTCACATGATCCCCAAGACTGCACTGAAGTGAAAAGTGAAGAGAGCCACGTGTCAAACACGTGGCCTCATTTTGAACGATCTTGAGCTTATACCATAAGGTAGCTTTTGGTCTTGAACAAGTAAGATGGGGTTTAAAAAATACCTATTGGATTTAGCAACTAAGAAGTTTTAGGTGATGTTGGAGGTGGTAAGAATAGACGCCAGATTGCAGCAGGTTTGGAAGTGACTGGGAAAGAAGAATAGCCTTTGTTTCACTGGTTGACACGTGCCTCGCCCTTGGGTTTGAGAACTTGAAGTGCAGACGATGCATAGCAAATCAGTAAATAAATCCTGGGAAGTTCTCACTCTCTTCTCTCTCACAGACCAGACCTCTGGTTTCCTGCACACTCTTGTCCAAGCCCCTTACTTCGTCATCCCTTTATTATGACACCGTAAACGTTTCTTTGCAGGTTCAGTTCTCTCCCGTCTTAAAACATACAAGTGAGTCAGCCGACCAACAGGCACCTCTTCTCTGACTACATGCTCCACCCCTGCCACGACTGCATCTCATCCTTCCCTTCCCAGTCAAGACCCCACGCTTGCTCGCTTTCTCAGTTCCCATTCACCCTCAGCCCTACAATGGGGCTTCTGCTCCATTGCCCACCAAAACGACTCTCTCCAAGGCCACCAGTGAGTCCCTCGTTCCTAAACAGAATTCACATTTCCCAATCCTTCTCTTTCTTGAGTGCTTTGCAGTATTTGACTCTGATATGCTTAGTCTCTTACTGTTGGGTTTACTGCAGGGCCCTCAGTTGTGTAGGGGTAGAGAAAAGGCTGAGCACCTCGAATATAGTCCAATGGCCTCATTTTACAGATAAGGAAATGAAGGTCTAGAGAAGTGAATTGCCCTGTATCGGTCAGTTACTGCTGAAATAACACTGTGTAACAAACCACCCCAAACTCACTGGCAAACGACAACATTTATTTTTCTCATGGTCTGTGTGTTGGCTGGGGTAGTTCTGTTCCAGGCTTGGGTGGGGTTCAGATCTGCTCCACATGGGTTTGTGACGGGGTGTAGGCTGAAGAGGATACTTCAGGAAAGTTCTGCTCCTGATAGATCACAGGGATGCAAGAAATGCAACAGGAAATAAGCAATGTCTCTTGAGGGCTCAGCCTTAAAGTGGCTTAATGTCAATTTTGCCCATATTCCTTTGGTTAAAGCAAGCCACATGCCCAAGCCTAACATTAATGGGTTGGGGAAGAAGACTCCTTTGTAGTGGGAGGTACTTCAAAGTCATAGCACAAAGGCTGATGATGTCAAATTTTGATAAAGGGAGGGCATGAAGAGTTGGGAGGAATGGTTCAATCTACCACATGCTTGAAGATCGCACATGTGGGTTGTGATCTCTGACAAAAGAGCAAGAGGCCATGAGTGACTAGACAAAACAAAAGAGGAAACAAAGATAAAAACAAACAAAGAGCAAACAAAACAAAAACGTAAAGCTAATGGAAGTCTGGATTTTTATCATAAATGACAACAATGATCTCTGAAAAAAGAACAGACATTGATGGGACGTTTGCCAGCTGAGGCAACGAGATGGTGAGTCACAGTGGGTCTTGGCTGTGAAGTGAGGAACTAGCACCAAGAGGGCTAAAGCAGGGTTGTGAGCTCAGTGTAGGGGCTCAGCCTGGACCTGGGCTGAGCCTGGGGGTGAACCCAGGAATATCTAGATGAATAAGAGGTAGAGATCAAGAACTGACCAATGATGGAGGTACAACATACCCTGAGAAGAGTAAATATTGATTCAGGGGTGGGGTAGGGAAGAGAGCAGCTGCCACATAAAGGATCCAATTCTAGTCTGGAAAAGCAGGATTGAGGGAAAACATTTCTCAAGTCCAGAAAGACCAGAGGAAGCCTGAAAGCGGAGAGTCTAGTGTGTTCACCATACCCTGAAATACAACAAGCAGGGAATATCCTCATAGACTGTGAGCTGTATCATTTGGGACAAATTCATTGTTCTATACTCGGCAATACATGTATGTATGCTCTTATACCAAGACACGGCTATGGCTGGAAACATAAATTGCTCCAGAATTACTATAAATATTCTCACGGGTGCTGGGGCCCTACTGAGTTATTAAAGAAAAAATATGTTTTAGGATGGTCGCTTGCCCTTCCAGAAACTACCCCTTGGTGCTGGCTAGTGGCTGAAAGGAGAAAGGGTGTGGGTCAGCATCACAAGCCCTGTTAGACACAGTGAACTGAGCTTGAGCTCTGAAAGATACAAATTACATTCTCCTCTAGGAAGCTGCTGGTGAATCTCAGTAGTGACGTGCTCTTGCAATCCAAAATCAGCCATAAACTTTCATTTCCTTTTTTGCTCTAAAAAGGATATGCTGACTGAAACAACTAAAATATAGATTAGTTAGCATACTAATAATAAATACCAAAAAATACACGCCTCAATATACAAAAATCCCCACAAACAAACAAACAAACCCAAAGCCCAACGTTCAAAGTGAGCCAAGGAAAAATGTATTTGAATTAGCGTTTTCTTTCATTAGAGTCAGTTTCTTTCCATGTTGCCTCCTCTGACCACAGGGACCTGTCCCCATCCACATACCCAGGTGTTGGCCTTTCCCATGGCTGGTGACAGCTCTGATGGTCTTCGTACTGGGTTAAGTAGTGTCCTCCCACCCCCAGATTCATGGTCACTTGGCACCTCCGAATGTGGCCTTAATTGGAAATAGTGTGTTCTTAGGGGCAACCAAGTTGTTCATGCTGAATTAGAGTGAGTCCTAATCCAGGACTGATGTCCTTATAAGAGGGAATTTGGACACAGAGACACACAGAGTGAAGATGTTGTGAGGACACAGACACACAAGGAGAACATCATGGGAGGATGGAGGCCGAGATTGGAATGATGTATCTGCACAGGAACTCCAAGGACTGCTGGCAAACGCCGGAAGCTAGGAAGAGCAAGGGAGGGTCTTCCCTTGGAGGCTCTGAGTGAGCTTGGCCTGGCCAACATCGTGATATCAGACTTCCAGTCTCCAGAATTGTGAAAGAGTAAATTCCTGTCGTTGTAAGCCCCCAGTTTGTGGTACTGTTACAGCAGCCCTAGAAGATGACTGCAGTCTCCTTCCCCTCATGAGCCTTGCTGAGCCAGGACAGACCGGTCGAAGGCCTGGCTAGAGGCTCAGGCTGTTCAGTCAGAGAGACCAGGCCTGGGCTGCGGGCTGGCCCCTGACCAGTGTGTCAGACACTGGGGATGGTCTCTATGTCTCAGTTTCCCCATCTGTATAATGGACATAACAAGGATGTTGGTGGAGATTAAAGGCCACCATGTTTATAAAGTGCTTGGTACAATGCCTGGCCCATAGCACATGCTTAATAAATGTTAGCTGCTATTATCAGCCATATGGTTTCCACCTCAGTTTGAAGTTTCCCTGATTTTACTTTTCCAGTAAGAGTCAAGTAGATATCTATGCCCTTGGGGATGTACCATGGCATCTGGCACAAAGTAGGCACTAAAAACAACTTTACGGAATGAAGACTGGCACAACTACAACTCATCGTAGGAAGAAACAGCTTATAGACTTCATAAGTTTTAGTAACCATCTGGAAAAACCCAAGGTGAAACTTTGGAAGAAGAATGTACTTTAATGAAATTTGTTCATGCTGGGGCATAGGGATGGTCCCTAGTGATCCTTGTCCCCTAGGATTCACACCTTTGCTTAGTCCCCTCCTGCACTGTTCCAGAGTCAGTCGGGTGACCAACAGAATACAGCAGAGGTGACAGTGTATCACTTTTTTTTTTTTTTTTTTTTTTTTTGTGGTACGCGGGCCTCTCACTGCTGTGGCCTCTCCCGTTGCAGAGCACAGGCTCTGGACGCGCAGGCTCAGCGGCCATGGCTCACGGGCCCAGCCGCTCCGCGGGCTCTCTCTCTGCCTTGGGTTGCTTGTTTAGGGGAAAACCAGCTGCCATGTTGAGCAGCCCTATGGAGGGCCCATATGGTGAAGCCTGCCAACAGCTACATAAGTGGGCGTGAATGTGATTCTCTAAGCCCAGGCAAGCTTTAGATCACTGCAGCCTCAGTTGACAGCTTGACAGTATCCTCATGAGAAACCCTCATCCACAAACCTCCCAGGAAACACCCTCCCAGATTCCTGACCCTTGAAAACCATGTGAGATGACAAATGATTGTTGTTTAAAGCCACTTAGGAGATGGGGGTAATTTGTTACACAGCCCTAGATAACCAATACAGGCGATGAGAAAGGAATGGCCAGGATGAGCCAGGACTGGGACCAGGGACTGTAATGGGAGACATTATAAAACACAGGAGGCAGGCAAGAGGCCAAACCCAGATGGGTCAGACATGCAGATGGTCAGGCAGGTTCTGTGGGTCTGCACATCTGGTCCAGAGCCCAGGGGGGTGAGAGCCACAACCAACCACATCACTGAGCAAAAGTCACTGAGATCTTGGTGACCTTAGACTGGAGACCTTGTTTTACACAATTTCCAGTTGGACCTTCAGTTGACCGCTGTAGCTATGGGGTCATCAAAGGCCAATGAGTGAATTTGCCAAGAATTAGGTCAACACAAAGATATGGAGATTACGGTAACAAACAAAATGCGATGGGATTATAATTTTTGAAACACTCACCATATTCTTTTGTTATTTTGACTGCCTAAGTTCTTTAAGTTATCTGCCAAGCTGGGAGGCAGAATGGGATTTCCTAGGCCTGTTCCAGGCTATTGGGCAGGTCACAGTGCAATAGAAAGTTGGAAATATTGGCTGGGTTTATGAAGATGTACATCAAATCCAACTGGCAAATGTTTTCTGAATGCTTACCAGGCTAGTTATAAGAGAATTTAGAGTCATCCGGTGCACCTAGTACAGGTACTTAATGCTCCTTACCCTCCCCGTGGCTACTCAGGGATATTGAGACTCAACAGGCGAAAAAACAGTTCCTTTACTCTTTGCACAGGCCAGGTTTCCCCTTTAAATTGACCTGTCCTTGTTTCAAGTCTTGGGGCCCCATTGACTCAGTGGCAAATCTGATCAGTTATTTGATCCCAGGGGATAATAGAGTCCCGTGAATGGCAACTGTCTTTTCACAGGGGCATCAGAGTCCTTACTCCACAGAAGTGAGCAAAGCTTCCCACACCCTCGATCTTGTAGACTGGTCGAGTTCTAGGCAATTTGCTGCTCTGCAAATGTAAAACAAGAGACACAGAGGCTACTAGCTAAGGGCACAGACTCAGAGCCAGACAGCCTGGGTTGGAATGTCAGCTCCTCTACTTACTAGCTGGACAGCCTTGGGCGAGTGACTTAATCTCTCTGAGCCTCAGTTTTCCCAGCTGCAAAACCAAGATGATCATAATAGCACCTCCCACACAGAGTGTGGAGAGGAGTAAATGAGTTAATGTGTGAAGCACTTAGAACAGCTCCTGGCCCCTGGGAAATAGTCTGTAACTGTTCGCTATTATTATGCAGGATACAGAGGCAAAAGTAGCCCCCTCTGCCCTCGCTGGGCTCAAATGTAATTGTCTTCTGGGGTTCACTCAAGGCAGATGTCTCCCTTTCACAACATCTAAAGGGTTCTTTAAGGACTTCATAAAAACAAAAGGATTAACTACAGATGACTAAGCCCACATGATGGACGCAGAACCAGGTACAGTAAATAATGAGCTTAGGCAGGATTATATTCCTACAAACAATACACCAAGTTCTCCTGTTCTTTGTCTGCAATCCCCCTACCATGAAGGAGCCGGTGGCCAAGGAGAATGTCTCTGTGTGCCCAGGATAATCTTGGGTGGGCTCCTGGAGGAGGCATCCCTCAAGCAGAGACTTGAATTCAGGATTTGCCAGGTAAAGAAAAAGGCTGGGTACACCAGGCAGAGAAGAGTGCGCTGGGAGCAGGGTGAGGTAAGCAGGCACCTGGGACATGAGATTTAAGGAGGCACTCACTCTCAGGGTCGTGTAGGAACAGGGTCAGCACCTGCACTTCCCTGGGAGTGAGTGCCTCCTTAAATTTTGCATCCTAGATGCCTCTCTTGTGTCACCTTAATCCTGGCCCTGGAGAAGAGCACGGGTAAGAGCCTGGAAGGGTGAAACAAGTCGGTATAACTAGCAATGTCCAGGTCATGAAAGACTGCTTGAGGACAGAGATCACCTGGAGTGAGGCTGAGCAGTTGGGCTGGGGCCAGATCATCAAAGGTCTTATGCGCCAAATAAAGGAGTTTAGCGTTGGTCTAAAAGTGACAGGTAGCCAATGAAGAATTCTGAACCGGTCCACAACATGATCAGATGTGCATGTTAGCAAGATTCTTCTGGCACTAGCACGGATGGCAGATTGGTGGATGAGGGAAGAAACTGGAGACTGGGAGGCCAATCCAGGACTCTATTGAGTCCATGCCCAAGGGACAGACAATGATGGCCTGAAATAGGGCAGTGCCAGTCAGAAGTAAGGAGAACTCACTAGAGAAGTGGTTTGAAGGTAGAATTGACGGTACCTGGTGATTGACTGCAGATGAGGTTTGATGGGAAGAGTCAAAAATGGCACAGTTGGGCTTCCCTGGTGGCGCAGTGGTTGAGAGTCCACCTGCCAATGCAGGGGACACGGGTTCGTGCCCCGGTCTGGGAGAATCCCACATGCCGCGGAGCGGCTGGGCCCGTGAGCCATGGCTGCTGAGCCTGCGGGTCCGGAGCCTGTGCTCCACAGTGGGAGAGGCCGCAACAGTGAGAGGCCCGCGTACCGCAAAAAAAAAAAAAAAAAAAAAAAAAAAAAAAAAAAGGCACAGTTTAGAAACCATGGGGAGTTATTAGGTAAGATAAGAAGTACACGGACGGCAGTTATCAGGGCTTCCCCAAGTCCAAGGGAAACCTCCCCATGGCCCATTTGTTTTCCATAGGATGCAGTCTCTGGGGGTCAGATGTGTCTTACCCTTTGTACGGTACCCACACTCTCTAAGTATTGCTGACCTGAGATGAGCCACTTCCAGACCCCATCCCCCCATCTACTCATTGGCTTTCCAAGTAGCCTTAAGGTTGTCCAAGTCCTTTTAAAGACTGTGCAGCTGGGCTCAGACCGACACATCACCAAGTCCAGCCTTCCATTCTGGACACGCAGGCCCCAGGGCTCTGACCTGCCTGCGTGATCCGGCCTGGGGCTCTGGGAGGCGAGGGAGGGGACGCAAGGGGGTGAGGGCCTGTCGGGAGGCTGGCGAAGCTTCAGCCGCTTGGGAAGAGCCTTACGAGAGACAACTGGGATCAGAAAGGCAGCTGGAGGGCAGCTGGGTTCTGAGGTGCCGTCCAGAAAGGCTGAGGCAGCGACGCGGGGGAAGGAGGGCCCTGTTCGGGGTGCCAAGCCCGGAGCAGGGGGAAGTACTAGGGCTCACGTGGAGGCACACGCCGGGATGAACTTCCTCGGAGCTAGGTACAGCCACACGCACTGACCTTGTCCTCCACTAAAGGCCGCAGATCCCTTCCCATGAACTTCAGGGAAGGTCTCCCGCCTTTCCTGCACTTGAGAAGTTTGGAAGATATCAGCTCTGCACACGTTTCCCAACATTCTCAGAAAAATAAAGGGAGTGAAAAAGCGAGTCAGAGCTCTTTAAAACATTAATTAAAGACACCATCGTTTCCTTATTTAACTGAGGGTTGCTACCTCATTTGGGATTATTAGCAAAGCGAGACAGCCTTTGTTGTGCTTGACAAAGTGATTAACTCAGACTCTAGGTGAGTTTTGGCTTTCTCAACATCTTTTGATGTGCTAAGATTCCCCGGTGAGAACAAACATCGTCAATTACTTAAACAAGCCATTACCCTGAGAGCACGATTACCAGTGAGGCCCAGTCTACTAATCGGCAGATGAAGAGATAGAAAGGAACTCAGGCTCTGGCCTGGACCCTTACCTGTCAGGGAGGGGTGAGAATCTTTTAAAGCGTCTCGCGGCGATGTTCCTGCTGATCTGGGACGACCTAGTTATTTGTCCATCTCCGCAAAAATGCATCTTGGGCGACTTGAGTCTCTAAAACCCAGAAGCTGCCCGTGGTTCTCGGATGAGAACCTCATGCTCCTGGGCAGGGCTACAGGACTCAGCGTTGGGGGAACACAGAAGCGTTCACAGAAGCAAAGTTCTTGCTTCAAGGGAGTTGGTAAGAAATTCTTTGGCTTGCTTCGTCCCTCACAAGAGCCAAATCCTCCAGCTTCTGGGACAAGTGGGAGGAGGCCGGGGCTTCTGTAGGATGCTACGTCCGAGCTGACAGTCCCCTGACACATAAGGAATTCAAGGCCTAAATAAAAGAAGCAGGTTTTCATTTTAAAATATATAAACATATAAAATTAAAGTTATACATTTAAATATATTATAATAAATTAAAATATATTTTATTTTAAAAATATTTACTATAAATATTTTTTTCTCATTTAATTTTTATTGGAGTATAGTTGCTTTACAACGTTGTGTTAATTTCTACTGTACAGCAAAGTGAATCAGCTATACGTGTACATATATCCCCTCCTTTTTGGAGTTCCTTCCCATTCAGGTCACCACAGAGCACCGAGTAGAGTTCCCTGTGCTATACAGTAGGTTCTCATTAGTTATCTATTTTATACGTAGTATCAATAGCATATCTATATCAATCCCAATATAAATATATTTTTTAATGCACTAAGCTATGACTCTTTTTTTTCCCTCTCGCCACCTAGAAGAGAGGTTTTGGGGAAGATTTTTTGCTGCATTTATATATGTCATTGGTTTTTCTTGTGGGCGGAAGGGGGAACTCAGTCTAGTTAAATTCAGTCAAATAACCAATACTTAAAAAAAAAATTCTAAAAGTGTTTCATAAATATCAGACACCTCACTGGTCTTGTCACATAATTCAACTGCTCTATTTTTAAAATAGAAAGACGAGTCACGTGTGTATTTGTATCGTGAAACTACTTTCTGTGCTATCTTCATCATTCTTCTCCTTTAATTCTCACTGGCACGAAAGCGCAAGGCGGCTTCCAGAACGCTTCCGTGAGAAGTGGCAGAGAAATGGGGAACTAAGGCAGAGGCGGGGCTGAGGTCCTCTCCCTTCTTTTTTTTTTTTTTTTTTTTACGTCTTTATTGAAGTATAGTTGCTTTACAATGGTGTGTTAGTTTCTGCTGTATAACAAAGTGAATCAGCTATACGTATACACATATCCCCATATCCCCTCCCTCTTGCGTCTCCTGCGCCACTTGCTGCCTTCGGTCCTAGAAGGTGTCAGCTAGTTTTCTTGGGTCGGGCTGGGCACCGGGAGGCGCACCTTAGAAAGCAGAGCTCACTCAGTGTTAAGGCAGGTGCCCAGCGCTTCCTCCACAGGAACCCCCAGAGCTCGCTCTTCTCAGGGACCTCCTGGGACACCACCCCCTCAAAGCAGCAGCCTCTTCCAGCACCTTCACCGGCTATGGGTGACACAGTTCTTCTTTACTGTGCCAGCTTTCACACCTCTATCCTCAGTTTAATGGACTTTTGGAAATTGGCCTGCTTTGGAGGTCCCTGTTTTTTGAAAACTAGCCTTGGGGGAAAATAATAAGTATAAGGACCATTTGCCATTTTTTTTTCCAGTTCAACAAATATGTACCATCCAATGGTTGGACAGAGGAAGTGCTCTTAAGTGATCAAAACACACTTCAGCAGGCACATCCCCTGACACATGATGCTTCTTTGCTGCAAGGATCATAATGTAAATGCTTAATTGACTGCTTGGCATTAGCCATTGAACGTGTGTCGGGTCTCCTAGGCTGTAAGTGCCATGTTCCTGCAGCTTCCCTGGCGCCCAGCACATGCCTGGCTTGTAGGAGACACGCGTGTCCACCTGATGATCCTTGTAACACGTCACCTGTAACACGTCGGTTACCATTAGCCCTAACAGTGACGAAGGATGTCATTCCCAGGACTATTCCCCTTCCTGAGGGTAAACTGCTGTCATAGTTTGGAATAAATCCAATGTCAAATGCAGAGTAGCTCTCTTAGGTTCTGAGAAATGAAATACAGGACAACAAGGTTCATTAGAACTGATTCTCCACGTGTACTCTGAAAAAGGACTGAGCTTTCTTCATCGTTCTCTGGCCGCGGTGTTAGACTACAAGCTGAGCCAGGGCAACCTAAACAGAGCACATTTTAAAATGTGGCCTATTTGGACCAGCCTCGAGAGCCCCGTCTTCCTGGAAGTGCCCTTCTGGACCGTCCGTGCGTGGCCAGTGGGATCATTCTAGGGATTTCCCGGGCTTTAAAATTTCCCATTGTAAAGTGTTTATTTTTACTGTTAGTTTTTCTTCTGTTTTTTGTTTCTTTTGCGGTACGCGGGCCTCTCGCTGTTGTGGCCTCTCCCGTTTTGGAGCACAGGCTCCAGATGTGCAGGCTCAGCGGCCATGGCTCACGGGCCCAGCCGCTCTGCAGCATGTGGGATCTTCCCGGACCGGGGCACGAAGCCGTGTCCCCTGCATCGGCAGGCGGCCTCTCAACCACTGTGCCACCAGGGAAGCCCTTTACTGTTAGTTTTTCTTTATGGAAGTGGTAATGGTTTTCATTTATGGTCATGACATAAAGTTTCCTTTTATTTAAGTTTATTCGAAGGGAAGTTGGAAGCAAGTGCTAGCCTAGGTGATTTGCAGATATGGCAAAAACTGTAAAGACGTTGTACAAATGACTGAATTTAGAAGATTAACCTCTTAACGCCAATTGAGATTTATTGACTCAACTGACTGAAAAGTTGGGACAAAAATGGAAAAGTTAGGGCTTCCCTGGTGGCGCAGTGGTTGAGGGTCCGCCTGCCGATGCAGGGGACGTGGGTTCGTTCCCCTGTCCGGGAAGATCCCACGTGCCGCGGAGCGGCTGGGCCCATGAGCCATGGCCACTGAGCCTGCGCGTCAGGAGCCTGTGCTCCGCAACGGGAGAGGCCACAACAGTGAGAGGCCCGCGGGCCGCAAAAAAAAAAAAAAAAAAAAAGGAAAAGTTAGTTAACTCTATGCACTATAGTAACCAACAATGGGGTGACTTTATTGTTTTTAAAGTGTAGGCTTTTCTGTAAAATACTTATCTGTCTGCTGGTTAGGTGGTAGGGCCCCTGAAGCCTGGTTCGGGGGCGCCTGAGGCAGAGGCCGAGTGCCTTGCGAGCTCTGGGCGGGGCTGCTACCCACCCCTCTGCAGCTGGGTCATCAGTTCTCTCTAAACAGGAAGCCCTGATAACCTCACGGTCTTCACCCCAGGCACTTCTTTTCAAACACACTCCAAAATACAGTCAGCGTCTATACACAGTACAAGCTGGTGCAGTAGCTGAATAATAGCCTCCAAACACCCTAATCTTCAGGACCTGTGAATTCCACTTTATATGGCAAAAGGGACTCTGAAGATGTGGTTAAGGGTCTTGAGATGGGGAGAGTAGCCTGAATTACCTGGGTGGACCCTAAGTGTAACCACAAGGGTCCTTATAAGAGGGAGACAGTACGAGTCAGAGTCAGAGGAGTTGATGTGATCCCTGGAAGCAGGAGACATTGCAGTGATATGGCCATAAGCTGAGGATGCAAACAATGGATACTCTCCTGGAGTCTCCAGAAAGGACCAGCCCTGCCGACACCTCAACTTCAGACTAGTGAGACTGATCTCGGACTTTTGGCCCCCAGAACTGTAAAATAATACATTGTGTTATTTTAAACCACCAAGTGTGGGGTTATTTGTTAGAGCAACAGTAGGAAACGAATGCAGTTGGGAAAGATTAATTTACTGAAACAATTCCTTAACTTTCTGATAGGATTCACCATATTGATCTGTTATGTAATGTACCACTAATACATTCAAAATAATTCTAATTACAAAGGATTCAATTCACAAGTTTCAAAATCTATTAAAGTTTTTGAATAGGCATCCACATGGCTGAAATCTCAAACATGATATCATGAAGTATTACCAAGAAATACAGTGGAAATCCTCTTTCTGTTACGGTCCCTAGATATCATTTTCCACTAAAAGGAAACAGAGTTTCTCGGGATGATGGCTGATTCAGGTCTGGGGCAAGAAACGTACAAGATGTACCTGGAACAACTTGTCATTTCAGAGAGTGGGGAAGCTGTTCTCCCAAAAAGTACTCGGGAACAAACTTACACATGCTCCCACTATCCAAAGATGGCACAATCTGATGAAAAAAATAACCATTGCAATGGATCAAAACACATCAAGTATGTTTAAATTGATGAGTTCGTAATGATACAAAAATAGCATGTGCACCCAATGTAAGATGTTAAGGAATCAACTCATTATTTTGAAAACGAACACTAAAAGGAAAGAATCAAGCATTGATCCTACTTTTCTTATGTGAACTGTTCTTAGCAGAGGAGGGTAAATTCAGAATTATTCCAGCTAATAAATGAAGAAATATCACTACTTTGCAGCCCCTGGTGAATGAATAGATTTAGTTGGTAATCCTCACAGCTGCTAAGTTCATAATAAAAGAGACAAGTAGATTGTGAACCTCCTGTGGAAAAGTCTTGCAGAAAAAGCCTCTGGATCCGTGGTTTTCAAACTTGGTTGAACACTGGAAATGCCTGAGGATCTTTTTAAGCTGCTAAGGCCCAAGTCACACCTTAGGCAGTGAAGTCAGCACCTGGGGGTGGGGCGTGAGGGGGGCATGGGGCGGATGGGACACAGGCATCAGAAGTTTGTGAAGCTCCTCCAGCTTCAGACAAATTCGGGAGCCAATGGTTTAGATTCAGCTACTAGGACTGCAGAACGGGTTAATCTACACCATGGGAAGCAACCAGCAGAATTCAGACTGCGGGAAACCCTACGAGACACCACCTGGTTTTGTTGTATAAAAATGCATAGGGAAAAATGCGGGTGGGGTGGGACTGGAAGGAGAATTTAGAGACTTAAAAATACTTCAGAGGCATCTGACCCAATTACGAACATATGGCCCTTATTTAGATCCTCACTCAACAAACATACTGTAAAGAAAAGTTGTGAGACAATCGGGGAAATTTAAACACTGACTAGATATTTGAGGATACTAAGGAACTATTTTTATTTTGAATTGTGATAATGATACTGTGGTTATTTTTTGAAAGAGTCCTTATATTTTAGTAAAGGGTACGGAAATATTTACAGTTGGAATGATTTGATGTCATGGATTTGCTTCAGAAAAATCTGGGCATGAGGTCGGGGGGAGTAAAGCTGAGACGAGATTGGTCACAAGTTGATAATTGTTAAAGAGAGTGGTAGGTACCTGGGAATTCATTTTACTGTTTTGCCTACTTTTGCATTTCTGTACTAAAACATCAAACTAAACATCTCCTTCCTGCCTCATCCTCATCCCCACAGTTCCATCTGTACAATTGGTAACCTCTGCAATTAACTTCTTATTTAGACTTATAGAGATGTTTTAAATAAATGTACAAGCTTATACAAATAGTTATTTTTGTATCCCCATTTTTTTTACATAAATGGAAACATACTAAACTCAATTTTCTGCATCTTACTATTTTCATGTAATACTGTATCTTGATGGCTTTCCATCTTCGTTGCATAGTATACTATGAATGGATGCATCATAATTTATTTAAACAGTCCCAAGCAGATGGGCATGTAGGCTATTCCCACTCTTCTGCTGTTATAAACACACTAAAATAAATACCCCTGTACATATTTATGTTCACATATATGTGTAGAATAAATTCCCAGAAGCAAATGTGATGGATCAGTGGATAAATGCATATGCAAGATACTAGCAAAGAACCCTCCTTATGGGCTTGTACCAGGATAGAAGTAGAAGAGATGGAGAGAAGTGGGCAGATATGGAGACAGAGCTAATTTGAAGACGGAGCTGAAAGTATTTGCTGACAGATCCTATGTAAAGTATGAAAAATAAAAGAGAAGAATTAAGCATGTCTAATATCAGCCAGCTTCAAATAAGTTCTGCCTGGGTAATAACTGACGCCCTTCATGTCCTCAACAAATCTCAGTGATTTACATCAACAAATATTTATTTATTTATTTATTTATTTTTGCGGTATGTGGGCCTCCCACCACTGTGGCCTCTCCTGTTGTGGAGCACAGGCTCCGGACGCGCAGGCTCAGTGGCCATGGCTCACGGGCCCAGCCGCTCCGCGGCATGTGGGATCCTCCCGGACCGGGGCACGAACCCCCGTCCCCTGCATCGGCAGGCGGACTCTCAACCACTGCGCCACCAGGGAAGCCCAAATATTTATTTCTTGGTCACGCTAAATGTCTATCATGGACCACTTCCTTCTTTGCTCATCATCATCTTCATTGCAGAACCCAGGCTTCGGGAAGAGCTCTCATCTGGGAGACTACTGGCCTCATGGCAGAGGGAAAAGGACAAATGGCTCATCATGTGTTGCTCTCAAAGCTTCTGCTTGGACATAGCGCACATGGTGTCTTTTCATGCTCAGTTGGCCAAAGAAAGTCACGTGATCAGCCTTATGTAAACAGGGTAGAGATGTATAATCCTCCAACTGGGAGGGATTGTCATATTTTAAATAATTACACACTCTACCATGTCTCAAAGGTTTCTGGCTTGAGCAATTGGTGGGTTGTGGTTGTAACAGTGATACAGAGATGAAAGAGGAGAGAGAACTTTAGGGGGAAAATTGGGTTCCGATTTAGGTATGTTAAGTTTAAAATGCCTAACACACAACAAAAGGGTGCAGCCAAGGTGGTGTCTGGATAAAGACGAGCTCAGTGGAGAGAATGGAGCTAGAGATAGAAATGTGGAAGTTACTGACATATAGATGGTGTTGAAAGTGATGGGACTAATAGAAGGAAAGGAGCCAGAAAAGACGCCTCTGAGGATCAGCCCCTGAGGAGTGATGTCATGAAGCCAAGAAGAGAGAATGTCTCAGGAAGAAGGAAATGTTCATCTGTGTCGAAATGCTGCTGAGAAGCTAGTAAATAAGAAAAAAAAACTGGCAAGAAATTACTGGATGGACAAGATCAAAACTATGGCTGACTTTGACAAGGGCAGTGCTGGTGAAGTGGTAGGTACAGAAGCTTACCTGGGAAGACGAAGAGACTATGGCTATAGAAGGGAAGAGAACATGTCTAGATAATGCTTTTAAGGGATTTTACTGGGAAGAAAAAAGAAAACTAAGGCAATGGCTGGAATCAAAGTAGTTTGCTTTTTTCTGTGGATGGAAGACACTAGAATATGTTTGTATGCTGATAGCAGTGATCCAGTAGAGAGGGAGAAATTGATGCAACAGAAAGAAGAAACAGTTGAGAATTCTGAGTAAAAGCAGAAGTGAAGCTATTGGCTTTAGAAAGACAAAGGCTCTCTTTCTCTCTCATCATGGTCATCAGCTAATTAGTATCTGTTATTATTATACCTTTGGTTTCTAAGAAACCTGCCTTTGTTCTCAGTATATTCTCTGCCATGTTCTCATGCAGTGGCTTACCAACAACATCTTAGCTTAGAGGACAGAAAGAAACAGGTTAGTGGAGTTCATACGGCACTTGTTTGAAATGTGACAACTCTGACTCAATCACTTAGCAGCACTGCCACCTTGGGCACACTAATTAATCTCCTTAAGTATTAATTTCCTAATCAGTAATATGAGAAGAATATTTATTTCTACCTCTATATAATTGTTGGCAGGCTCATACAAGACAATGTATAAAAAGTTCTTGGCACCGTCCCTGGTACTTAAGAAAGATTAAAAATTATTATAAATTATAATAATAATCATATACCTCTCTTTGTCTATGTAAGTGTATTTTTCTTGTGCTGTGACAAAGTTGTTGTCAGACTACTAACTACAGTGACTGTTTTTGTGGTTCCTACTGGGGAAAGAACTGCACAGTAGTCCTCCTTTTCTTCCCCAGAGGAGTGAAGATTATAAGAAGTCTCCTTTTCTGGGTCTTTGGGAACAAATTATAAACGACTGTTACTTAATTTCATGGATAGAGATGGACAGAATTGAAAAGCAATGGGAAAGTCTTTCAACTCCAAAATACCCGTCCCACTGAGTTTTGCTTGTGTGCATCTTACAGCACATTTTATATTCAGAAGTCTCCTATTAGAATGAAACTATCAGACAACTAAAGTACTACATTTCAAAATGTGTGGGATGCAGCTAAAGAGGTAATAAGAGGGAGATTTATATCCTTAAAAGCATTTATTAAAAACAAAATAATACTGAAAATAAGTGAGCCAAAATGTTAAGAAGCTAAAGGAGGGACTTCCCTGGTGGCACAGTGGTTAAGAATCTGCCTGCCAATGCAGGGGACATGGGTTCAAGCCCTGGTCCAGGAAGATCCTACATGCTGCGGAGCAACTAAGCCCATGCGCCACAACTACTGAGCCTGCACCCTAGAGCCTGCGAGCTATAACTACTGAGCCCGCGTGCCACAACTACTGAAGCCCGCACACCTAGAGCCCGTGCTCCACAACAAGAGAAACCACTGTAATGAGAAGCCCACACACTGCCATGAAGAGTAGCTCCTGCTCACCACAGCTAGAGAAAGCCCGCGCCCAGCAAAAATAAATAAATAAATTTATTTTTTAAAAAAAGAAGCTAAAAGAAAACACATACACACCCACACACAAAACAAAGAGTAAACCCAAAGAAAATAGTAGGAAGATCATAATAAAAAATGAGCATAAAATAATGAACTAGACAACAGCAAAAGAGAGAAAACTAGAAACGATCAACAAAAGTAAAAAGTTGGTGTTTTGAAAAGATTAAATAGACAAACCTATAGAAAGACTAATCAAGGAAAACTTTTCCCAGAAAACTAGGAATGGAAGAAATGTCCTTAACCCAATGAGGGATATCTGTTAAAAATCTACAGTAAAATCTTATACTTAATTTTAAAACATTAGATATATCCACATAGAGTCAGAAATAAGAAAAAGATGTTCTCTCTTACTGTATCTTTTAAACACTGTACTCAAGGTCACAGCCAATGTGATAAGAAAAGAAAATGAAAAGTGAGACAAAAGGATTAGAAAAAAAAAGAGAACAAACTGATATTATTTGCATAAAATAGAATTGTCAGCATAAGATATCAAAGAGAATCCACATGTAAACCAGAAGAACTAATAAGAAAGTTTAGCAGGCTCATGATTACAAGATGGGCATAAAAAACCAAATGGTGTTCCTACACATGAGCAATAAAAATAACCAATATATGTAAACAGCAAAAAGATACTCTGTGCATAAAATTACAAAACGTTACTAAGACAGAGAATGAATCAATGGAGAGATATAACATATACACAGATGAGAAGACTCATTGTTGTAATAACATTGGTACTAATTTATAAATTTAATGCAATTCCAATAAAAATTCCAACAGGATTTTTCATCAAACTAGACTAATTCTAAAATTAATATGAGAAAGTAAGATATACTTTCTCTACACTATATACTCTCTACATAAAAAGGTGTAATAGAGTTATAATAGTGAGGCATTAGCATAAGTCAGACAAATGGATCAGAATAGACTCAAGCACCTGTCCTACGGAGGTGTATGATGGAGGCAGCATTATAAATCATTGGGCAGAGAGGGGGTGGTGCAGCAAGCACACTGTCTCTTTGCCAACCCTTTATAGAGGTGCACTCAGATGTGGGGCAAGATTATTTTTCCCAGAGTCCCAATGACTTATCTGTTCTGATGGGCCACCTCCTACTGTAGAACCTGGCTTAACACATCATCCTCTGATGATTGATTTGGCTTCTCAAATACCTGAAAAGGAGGTGCTCTGAGTAGATACATCAGTTTCTTGCTCCTGGAAAAGGACACCTACTCTTATATAAATTAGTTAATGAACTTTCTGGTTTGCAGGTTATATCTTAGGAGCTAACTTAACTGCTACTAACTGACACATGAATGAATGTACACTAGATGGTTTCCAGCCCTGAGAGCAATGTCAAGAGAGGGCACTGAACATGAAGATGAGGATGTGAAAAGAAAGATGAGGTGCTAAAAGGGGAACTGAGAAGACCTCATATGGAAACTGTTTCCAAGAACTCCTGTCTTGAGGCATGACTGAAGCAATTTCTATATAGTTTCTTTAATTGTCATTGTAGGGGAAGAATGGGGCAAGGAGGAAGGAAACAGAACTTAAAGTCAACTAACAAGACTAGCTAGTTATTTTCTAAACAAAGTCTGTTCAGAATTCATCTGCTAATCTTCCTCTCCCTGCCCAAATGTGTGCTTGGAGTCAACTCACAGTCACCTATTGATGACTGCTCATTTCCCAACTAATTTTTTTTTTTTTTTTGCGGTACTGGGGCCTCTCACTGTTGCGGCCTCTCCCGTTGCGGAGCACAGGCTCCGGACGCGCAGGCTCAGTGGCCATGGCTCACAGGCCCAGCCGCTCCGCGGCATGTGAGATCTTCCCGGACCGGGGCACGAACCCATGTCCCCTGCATCGGCAGGCGGACTCTCAACCACTGCGCCACCAGGGAAGCCCCCAACTAATTTTTTAACCAATTGGTGTAGCACAATTCTGCCTGCCACCTAGATAAACTGTGGTGGGAATAAAGGGGGAAAAGAAAGAGTAATTTCAAAGCTGGGAAATATTTTTTAAGTTGGAGGACAAGGGATGGCAAAAAATGTTCTCTCTCTCTCTAGGAATGAAAAAAAAATGCAGACATCGAGATATACTGATGTGTCTACAAAATTTGGAAAAACTTTATGAGAGTGTTCGGTGAAATGGATACACTGACACTGAGACTAACTGGGACAAACTCTCTGGAAAGCAGTTTGGCGTTGCACGCCAGTGTTTAAAACCAGTGACTCAGGGATTTCAGATCTGGATAAGCTTCCTGTGTAAAGTGCCAGAAAAGCTTGACGCATAGAAATGTTTATTGTTGTGGCATAACTTAAATTAACCAAGAAACTGAAAACACCCTAAATATGTAACAATAAAAATAGTTTAGTAAATTATGATATGTCCACAAGAGGAATATATAGCCATAAAAATAATATTCATAAAGGATTCATAACATGGAGATATTTTTCCTTATGGTAAATGGAAAAAGTGGAAATATAGAGAAACAGAAAAAAATTATAGAGAACAGGATCTCAGATATATAAAAAATATACTCAGAAAAAACTACAATTATAATAAAATGAGGGTAGGCTTTCTCCCTAATATTTCTAGATTTTTTTGCTCAAATTTCTGTCAAGCATTTCAAGATTCATTTTCTGGAAAGCTAGCAAACCTCATCTTCGGCTCCCATGTCTTAAAATCTTTTGAAGAGGCAAAAATGTAAGCCCTTGTCTAATAAAGTTTCTGATGTGGTCACAACCTTTTATGGAATTGCTGGCAAAGCCTTTAATGGTCGCGCATGTCACCAAGCGTAGAGTAACCATGACAAAGGGCTTCTCTTCTTCAAAGTTGGGACAGGTGGGTTACCTCGCACCCCCGGGCTTTACCTCTTCCTGGAACACCGTGATTTTTGTCCCAGGAAAATTGATATTTGCCAAAAGAATCTTTCACCATTTCAAAAATATAAATAGCCACTGAAATTTCCAAAAGCAGCTCACTAAGTAGACATTCTTTGATAGGGATTGTGAAGACATAATGAATGGGCCGAGGAGCTAGCTGTTCTCAGAAGCACACAAGAGAGAAACCAACTCCTCCTCTATGGCCGCTGCTTAAGAGACACAATGAGGGACTCTTGGAGGACAAGCCATTGTTTGACTCTTTTCTACTTTGGCTCCAACCTCAATCAGCTCATCTCTTTAATACACAATTTATCAAAATGTCCCCCAATTTATCATGAGTGGCTTCTTGGGCTAAGCGATGGGCTGACCACTCTTGTTGAATGCATCAAGAAAGGGCTTTGTCTTGGGGAAGACAAAGTATTGGGGAATTTCTTATGTTGAAAATGATCCCATGTGGTTCCATTTATTTTGAGAATGGACAGTAGAAGGAGCACCACTGGTACTGCAGGATTTGTATCCTATAGGGATAACTGACTACTTTGGTTGTAGAAGTGAAACCAAAGGATGCTGTCTGAAGCTACTACATATCCTTTCCATTGGCATTTTCCAACTTAAGTATCCTTAACGTAAACAATGATAGGTGTTCATGTTCATAATTGTGGAATACACTTGCATTAGTTCCCATCAAAGAGAAGCTATTCTAAAAATCGCTAGATGGTTTCCAGCCCTGAGAAATGGTGGCTGCATGATATCTGCCTATTACCTGATTTACTAGCATCCCTGGCCACCAGCACGTTTTTGATGGCTCAGGACTTAATGGCCCAATTTGACATAAAAAATTTCTTTCACAATGACAATTTTAAAAAATCATAAATTTATTTATTTATTTTTGGCTGTGTTGGGTCTTCGTTGCTGCGCGCGGGCTTTCTCCAGTTGCGGTGAGCAGGGGCTATTCTTCGTTGTCGTGCGTGGGCTTCTCACTGTGGTGGGCCTCTCCTGCTGCGGGGCACGGGCTCCAGGCACACGGACTCTAGAGCACAGGCTCAGCAGTTGCAGCGTATGGGCTCAGCTGCTCCACGGCATGTGGGATCCTCCCGGCCTGGGGCTCAAACCCGTGTCCCCTGCATTGGCAGGCGGATTCTTAACCACTGTGCCACCAGGGAAGCTCCCCACAATGATAATTTTTAGGGTAACAGGAGACATTTAAAAAAATTACTTTTTCATTGACTCTCTAAAACTCATTCATGGGTGTTCCTGGTGTACCAGTTTCCTAGAGCTGCCATAACAAAGTAACACAAACTGGGCTGAAAATACCAGAGTTTGTTGTCTCACAGTTCTGGAAGGCAGAAGTCTGAAATCAAGGTTTTTGCAGGACGATGTTCCCACTGAAATCTGTAGGGAACAATCCTTCCTTGTCTCTTCCTAGCTTCCAGTGGTTTACTGACAATCTTTGGCGTTTCCTGACTTGCAGCCATGTAACTCCAATCTCTGCCTCTGTCATCACATGGCATTCTCCCTGTGTCTCCATGTTTCACATGGCATCCTCTTATGAGGACATCAGCCGTAATGGATTAGGGGTCCACTCTACTTCAGTATGACCTCATCTTTAATTACATTTGCAGCCACCCTATCTCCAAATAAGGTAATATTCTGAGATACTGGGAGTTAGGACTTCAACTTATTTTACGGGGGTGCGGCGGGGGGGTTGACACAATTCAACCCCTAACTCCTTAAGTCCGTGGATTCTGGTTTAGGAGCCTGTTGAGACAGAGCGGAGCCTGGGACCAGAGAATATGAAACATGGATGCAGAGAAGGAAGTGGGAGCAAATGGAACCCACTTTGCAATTTTGCTCCGAAGTCTGGAGACAGTGATCTCTCCCTGCAGATTTTAGTTCAAGGCCTCTAGTTACTGATGGCAACATTTGGCAAATTCCTAGCTGAAGACGCTTAAGTTCTATACTTGACTCCAGGCTGCAAACTGAAGTTTATGGTTGTGTCCAGAACATTCTCTGCTGATGCCATATGCTTGGAAATGTCTGAATTTTGTGCAGAGACACACAGTGGTATTTTTGTAAGTGGAGTTACATAATTAGGGCATGGGCTTGCATGATAATTAGCATGTGTAATTAGGCACAGACTTCTTGTCCTTTAATTAGACAATCAAGACATCTAATTACAAAATTAAGATGTAATTACGTGGCCCAAGATCGACATATTTCTTTCTACCCATTAGAGATTACATTTAGAAAATAATTCACAAAAACTGATGAAAAAATGAACTAGAAACCAGATTTGAGGATTTTGAAGGGAGTGTTAAGTGGACTGGTAAGTCTCCTCTGGTCTTTCCTCTTACACGTGAAGGGGGTTATTTAAAACATCATAGTCTACTTGAATCACTTTTACACACTCTGCTGTCAACCTTTGGCATACACACTAATGAAGAGGAATGTTGGCATGACTAATCCATGTAATTCACACATGGCCCTTGAGTGTGGTTTGTAATTACACTTGAACGTGGACTTAAATGTGATGTCCTGGGGATTCATTCAAACCCAATAATGCAGCTAATATGGTGGAAACCTTGCTCGGGAAAACTGGGAGGAGAGCCCGCTTTCCCTTTCTGCCCTGGCTTGGCTCTCCCTGTAGCCATTTTAAAGGTAGATGCTTTGCTCAGAATAACACAAAACAGTTAACCTGTTGTCATTTCCCTGATTATTTGAGTATTCATTGCAATGTTCTTATTTTAAGTGGTCCTTATTGGACAGCAGGCAGCAAAGTGGAAGGTCCGAGTCTACAGCAGACATTCCATCTTCCTAATGATCCGTGAGTCTTAGAGCAGTGGGGTTTTTTAAGTGCCAGTACTCCTTTGAAGTCTGGCTATATGAATATTCTCCATATTTTTCCTTGCTCTTAAATTGAGATTTGGCTAATCTTTGTATGATGCTAAACACCCAGTCTGACTCATTAATTTTTCTGAACTAGCTGAACTTTTGACCTAATTGGCTGGCTGATTAGGGATTACAGCCATATGTCCAGGTTTTTCTAAGCCAATTCTGACTTTCACTATGTTATCCCTCTGTTCCCATAAACTGTTGAAATATCCTAGTAATTCCAGTGTTTTGACAGCCACACTGCACTCCTCAGACTGCCGCTTTCTCCTGGAAAGTGGCACAGAAATCTGTCGGGCCACGTTTCCTGATTTGGGGTAAGGAAAATATGCTTCCCATATGGTTTCAGGCCATGAAAACAGACATAAAGAGTTTGTAAGTGCTTGGTGATGAGGTCTTGTCTCCATGGTGTGTCCCTTCCATCCCTATTTTTTATTTTTCTCTATTAGGCCATGGAATGGGATGAGGGATATGTCCAGGGGTCAGTTTTGACCAAGGAAAACCACATATTTGCACAGGGAACTGATTTTTGCCATTGTTACTTTTTTTGCTTTGCCTTGTAAGACAATTGTTCGTGGAAGATTTAAAGGCCGAGCAGCTGAAGTGGGGAGAGGTGCAGTTTGGTTGGTTTTTTTTTTTTGGTGGGGGGATGCCCACGCTGCCCGGCTTGTGGGATCTTAGTTCCCCAACCAGGGATCGAACCCGGACCCTAGGCAATAAAATTGCAGAGTCCTAATCACTGGACTGCCAGGGAATTCCCAAGGTGCAGTTTAAAAAAAATTTTACTGGGACTTCCCTGGTGGTCCAGTGGGTAAGACTCCGCGCTCCCAATGCAGGGGGCCCAGGTTCGATCCCTGGTGGGGGAACTAGATCCCGCACACATGCCTCAGCTAAGAGTTCGCATGCCGCAAGGAAGATCCCGCACACCTCAACTAAGACTCGGCACAGCCTAAATTAAATAAATTAATTAATTAAATTTAAAAAAAAGTTACTGATGGAAATTGTAGGTGGGGAAGGGTCATTTGGGCTACATCACCTCTAAGCGGACTTCCAGCTAAGAGATCTGAGGATGACTTGATCTCAAGCTTGTTATCAGGAGGAGTTTACTGAGCTCTATTCATGCCACTCCCTCACCTCTAGGCCTCCACCTCTTCAGTCCTTAGATGCTGTCAACTGGAAACTTTCTCTACCCTTACTTCTAGTGAATTCAATAATTCTGATTTCTAACAGGGCCAGAAGTGTGACTGCAAACCTGTGTCTTGGTTTTTAAAATGTGCTTTTCCCTTCAGGTACTCCACATCAGCATTTTCGAGACTAGAGAAGTTGGGCATCAGACATCCCAAGGCTTCTCCTTTTATCGGACACTTGACATTTTTCCGCCAGGTAAGGGCTGCCTTCCACTGTCTTTCGGCATAAGATGCTCTGAGCCCAGTGCAGCTTTACCCACAAAGCATTGCTCTCGTCTAGGTCGCCCACACCCAGGGAGGTCTATGTGCGAAAGCGCCACGGAATGAGCCTTCCTCTGCTTGCATCAATTCTTATGTGATGAGAATGATCCCTCACTGATCACTCGTCAATACATACTGAGTCCTGGTATCCATTCATTCATCCAAAAACCCAATTAATGAGTGTCTAAGGTGTGCCAGGCCCTGGAATGTGGAAGAAGTAGAAGTTGCCCGTGCCCTAGCGCTAGCATGGGTGGTAGAGATGGTAGCTGCGGTTGTCCTTCAGAGGAGAGGGAGTTCCGTCAGGGCTAGAGTCATCCTGGAGGACTTCCTGGAGGAGGGAATCTGCAGGAGCGATAGACACAAAGACAAGAACACACACACCAGGTGGGGAGCAATGACGTGTGTGATTGCACCATGTGAGAAAGAGGGCACAGCTTGGGAAGCAGCCTGGACTAGAAAGAGGAGATTGGGGAGTGCCAGGGAACACCACTGTGTGTGTGTGTGTGTGTGTGTGAGAGAGAGAGAGAGAGAGACAGAGACAGAGACAGAGAGACAGAGAGACAGGCTAGATCACTGACAGTCCAGAAAGGCAAGTGAAGAACTGTGCGTGTCCCATCACTGGTGCATAGAAGTGGGGAGGGGGACACCAAAGAGGAAGATTTCTCTGCAAGGGGGAGGATTTAGGTCAGGTCTGTAGAATCCAACTGCTGTTGAGGTCTGTCTGGATGTGAAGTGGTGAGGGCTTGGCCCGGGTGGAGATGAGAGTGAAAGAGAAGAACAGCGGGGGCAAAATTAGTAACCCTCGTGGCAAATTAGGTGTGGAGGATTCAAGGGAGAATGGCCGTGAGTTGACAAAAATCAAAGGTCGGGAGGTTGGTTGGTTTAAGGAGGTACCTTTGATTTGCCAAAGTAACATGGAAGTGGAAATGCCAGAGGGCATTTGGAGATAGGGGCCCAGGACTCTATCTTCGGAGGTTATTTTTTTTTCTTACGTTGGGTTTTCTCAGAAGCCAGATGATTTATTCTGCTAACTCCTGGGGGTGCTGCCACCAGACCCGACATCAGGAGCCTACAGATCCTGCATGTGAAGAGCCACTAAGCCAAACAAAGGCAGGAAGTATGAAATTGGGGCCAATCCTGATAATATCCCCTGAAGATCTCTTTAGGAGTTCCCCACCCCTGCCCCCGGAAAGGCTGGCCCTTGGCGTTAGATAGAAAATAACATAGACTATTTCTGTCCTTTTTCCTTCCCATCTCAGTTTCTCTTCTGTTCCTTTCTGTCCCTTTCTCAGTCCAACACCCCTTTCCACTCTTCATTGCTGTTTCTCTCTTCCCAGCGTTCTTTTTAAACACCTCCTTCTCTCCTCTCTAGCTCAGGGGTGGCCAGGCCACAACTTTCAGCCCACAAACAGCATCTCATCAAGGCTCCCCATGAGCTCCTTGGAGCAAGTGTGAAGACATTTCTAAGTACCAAAACAGAACAACAGACCAGATAGGAAATTAAAGCAAACAAATGTCACATATTTCTGGGGGGAAATGATCAGTTGCCTTCAGTCAAGTAATTAATTTAGTCTCAGCATTTTGAGGAAAGCTGTATCCCCGTCGATGTGACAAGAACACTGTGCCCTGCCTCTGGATAATTTCCACATATGCTCCCTTTCTGCTCGTCATCCTTGTAGCTGCAAACCCTGCCAAGTTCTTGCTAGAACACAGTTATTTCACTGACCGTTTCCATAGTCACATGAGCTTTCTTTGATAGACGGCAAGCTTGGACGGCGTAGCTAGATTTAATGAGCCTGGGACGGATTTCCATTAAGAGCATCCACCTCTTCTACCCCCCAACTCTCTACTCGCACCCACACGTCGTATATCTGCCTGACCACTCCATTCCCACAGCACAAGTCTAGAGCGTTTTCCTGTCCACTGGCTCCATCCCAACCTGAGAATATTTTCATGTTTACTTCTTTCCCACAACACGATGGATCCAGCCATCTCCAAGCCTTCACCCACACCACCCCCCTGTGTATATCTGCACACATACTCCACCCCTACAGCACAATGGGTCTAGCATTTTCTGACCCTCTACCCCTACTCCACCCCATGTATATCTCCAGGAATCCTCCTTTCCCACCCCAAAGTGTGTCTAATATATAAAGTCGCTCTAAGGTTCTTATGCTTTGAATACGTTGATTTTAGTTAAAATTTAACTTGGATCATAATTCAGAATTTGTGATAATTTGGGTACACTCAGCAGACGTTTACGCATATAGTGGCTGTGAAAAGAGGTTTCGCCCCCAATAATAATAATATAAACCAAATGGCAGAGGAGAATGTGAACATAGTTGAGAAAGCAAAAAATTTTCAAATATTTTAGCATCAATTATACAAAAACAGGATAAGTACAGATGATCTCTTCTGTCCATTAAAGCAGAGCTGACTGAGACTTTCTCTTGGCAGTATTGTTTTTTCACGCAACTAGTGTTTTTTGTTTTGTTTTGTTTTGTTTTGCTGTACGCGGGCCTCTCACTGTCGTGGCCTCTCCCGTTGCGGAGCACAGGCTCCGGACGCGCAGGCTCAGCGGCCATGGCTCACGGGCCCAGCCGCTCCGTGGCATGTGGGATCTTCCCAGACCAGAGCATGAACCCGTGTCCCCTGCATCGGCAGGCGGACTCTCAACCACTGTGCCACCAGGGAAGCCCATCACGCAACTAGTTTATTCTAATACTCCAAAATACTTGAAAACAATATAACTTCAATTATTTTTTATTGTTTATGTAACTGTGTTCTCACTATTCCAGACTTTCTTTCTGAATAAGTTTGAATATTTGAAATATGGTTCATCTGATTCTTACTACAGTGCTCTGTTTGCTGCAGGGTTTCTGGGAAAGCCAGATGGAGCTCAGAAAGCAATACGGACCTCTGAGTGGGTAAGAGGGAAACTCCATTCTTCTACCATATATTTTGATTTGTGTGTGTTAAATTGATATGGAAGGAAGGACAAGAATGGGAATGTGGCATGTGTTTATAACTTCTGAGGATCCACAAAGCGAGTGCCCAGCAGTATAGACAGGGCTCCTAGAGAAGACCCCAGGGGTCCCCAGTGTGCACGGTGCTAGCCTGAAGAGCACCACTTCCCAGCCTCTAAACCCTGACCATCTGAGTCAGGCCCTGGGTGCCCTGACCATCTCTCGCCGCTGTGCCAAAGGTGTGCTGCAAAGGACACAATGGCCGTCCGCACCTCAGTCTAATTCGCCTTGACAACCCATGGCAAGTCTTTCCCCACGAACTTATCTAAACCTTACTTGGACCTGTAAAATATGCTGTCAGCTATATGGCCATATAATCTGTTATCCGACACAGTACACATCTGAAAGTCAAAGGGGATGAGATTCCCAATTACCCCAGGACAACGGCAGAAACTAACAAAGACTGACCTGGCTATACTGGGTCACGTGGTCACCCTAATTCTCAGCCACATCAAGGAATATAGGACTTCCCCTGATTTTTCCCGTATTTTCCCCCTTTATGCTTCAGAGTATGCTTCTTTAAAAAGAAAATTCGAGAATCTGACAAACAAACCCACGATCAGACCATTTACCCTATTCAAGACTGAACAGACTTGAATCATATTGATTCTCAGCACACATCCTTCCACACTGGAGTCCTAGACGTTTTCCCTCAGCTACTGGATGGATGATTTTTGGTAGTTCTTTTCCAGATTTTCAGGTCTCTGATAACTTTTTTAGGTGCAGCGAAATTCTGTGGTGTCCCTACTGTATATCCTAACGGGGTCCAGTGGTTTGTGAGCCCTTCTATCCACACGACATGACGCTTGCTCCCCCAGTGTTGATTTTCAAAAGGGATTCACTTGTATTCTTTGTGGAAATGCCAGGAGATCCATGGTTTTGGCCAAGTTCTCCTCAGTTTGCTATCACTCTTTAATTTACTATGTAACGCTGCAAAGGTAGCACATGAAGATATTCTACTGGATGGTCTCTGATTAGTTTGTTATTCCTGGATAACAAACTACTCCAAAATGCAGTGATTTAAACACAATAAGTTATGATTGATCATGTGCCTAAGGGTTGGCTGGAATTGGCTGATCTAAGCTCGCCTGGCTGGGAAGCTCAGCTGGGCTTCCTGGTGCTTCTGCAGGTTCAGCTAGGGAGGTGGCTCATCTAGGCCAGGCCCAGCTGGGGCAGCTGTGCTCCACACACTTGTTTCATCCTCCTTGGGATGGCAGGCAAGCCAGGGCAGGCTCTTCTCACGGTGAAGGCAAAGGGTCAAGAGAGCAAGCCCCCAAATGCAAGAACATTTTAAGTTTCTGCTAACATTCTATTGGCCAAACCCGAAGTCAAGGCAGAAAGCACACTCCGCGTGCAGTGAGTCCAAAGCAAGTTACTTGGCCAAGCCTGACACTGATGGAGCAGGGAGATGTATTCCTCTAAAGGAAGAGTGGGAGATGGTGCATATTTTTAGTAATAGGGAGCTCCACCTCACTCTCTAAGACCCCTTTTAGCTCGGTCTTTACTTACTTTTTTTTTAGTTCATAGCTTCCTGCTTTAAGCATAAGAGGTACTCAAGAACTTATCTTTCCAACAGTCTCATTCTGCAGTTGACTTGACATTGACCTTGGAGACTGTCTCATACATTTCTGAGACACAGCACTGACTCAGAAGGACGGTGGCTTCCCCAGAACTAGATAAAGGCCTTCCTGAGTTTGAGTTCTAGGAATTACCTCCCTGGAGTACTTCTGTACAGATTTTCAGAGTACAGCCCTTGGGTATTTTAAAATAATTTTTAAATGTCAGATGAAGAGTTTAAATTGCACTGTATTAACTGGTGGATTGTGTGGTGGTGATGATGGTGGTGGTGGTAGTAGTGGTGGTGGTGGTAGTGGTGGTGGTGGTGGTGTGTGTGTGTGTGTGTGTGTGTGTGTGTGTGTGTGTATGTGTGTGTGTGAGAGAGAGAGAGAGAGAGAGAGAAACAACTGATTTCCTTGACAACAGGATGTCCAATCAACTTTCACCCCCAACTTTAGCACAAGGTACCCTTTTCGTTTCAAGAAAACTTAAATCATAGAGAATGGTTTCAAGTGAGGTTGTAGAGAGAGAAATTGCAGTATCAACTCTGGTAAAAAGGGAAAACAATGAAAGGTGATGGCATAATTTCTTCATACAAAGCTATGAACTTTTTCTGCCTTAGAAAAAATGATGAGGCTTACTTAAAACGCTAACTTCTTTTTCAATGTGTCCACTGCTGCATTGAGAGGCACTGCAGTGGTGGGGTAAAGCCCTGTTTGAGCTCTGTAACCTGGGTGAGACTCAGTGTGCTCACCTCTTCAGATGAAAGGGTTGAACTAGTCTATATTTAAGGTCCTTTCTAGCCCTAAAAATGATTTTGTTACTGCTTAAATTTGAACAAAATGGTTTCACTGACTGGGAATGGCAAGCATGAACCATGATCAA
Organism: Delphinus delphis; assembly: GCF_949987515.2. Taxonomy (NCBI): domain Eukaryota; kingdom Metazoa; phylum Chordata; class Mammalia; order Artiodactyla; family Delphinidae; genus Delphinus; species Delphinus delphis. The sequence goes on from NC_082691.1 coordinate 93,271,986, forward strand.
TGAAAGATCCTTCTTTTAGGAAACGATTTGGTTTGAATTGTCTTAACTTTTAGACTCCTTCTGTCATTAGGAAACATCACTGATCCCATATTAGTCCCCTTAAAATTGAAATAGTAGATTGATTCATCATTTGACAAGTGAAACCCCATGCAGTTGATGCCATACAGAGATGCATGTGTCCTTAGATGACAGGGCAGTACCATATGTTGGGAGAAAATATGGGCAGAGAGGGTCTTCTCTTTACTCTGTACCTGAAAACCAAACCTGATGATTATTTAGGCTTATTATCTGTTGTCACCATAGCAACTCAGTCAGAGTTTGGGTCCCCAAACTGGAAACCTGCTTCTTCCCCTTTTCCCTTTCCTGCTTTGAGGAAGGTAGTGCTGGAGAAGCCTTCTGCTGAGAGGGGTTGACAGCACCAATGCTTGTTACCATCACCGTGACCACCACTGAGAATCCAGTGTCTTCACCCAGTGTCTAATTATGCTGCCTTCTTTGCCAGGCCCTGTGCAAATAGAACTATGCACATTGTCTCTGGCTCCTTTGAACTTGACTGTAAAGCAGGAGGGCTGGCATGCACACCTATACAACTTTCCTTCACAATTCATGATCAGAACGCTCTTGAACTGCACGTTAGCTCAGTAGCCCCCTCCCTTACCCTCGAGGGGTATGTCCCAAGACCCCCAGTGGATGCCCGAAACCGCAGATAGTATTGAACCCTATGTAAATCATGCTTTTCCTGTACCTACATACCAATGATAAAGTTTAATTGATAAATTAGGCACAGTAAGGATTAACAACAACAGTAATGGAACCATTATAACAATATATGGTAATAAGAGTTATGTGAATGTGGTCTCTCTCTCTCTCAGAATACCTTACTGTACAAATTTAATGCCTTTCCATCTTAACTGAGCACTTATCAGGCACTGTGGCCGTATCTTTTACGGTTTGTGGTGTGGCAGCAAAACGAGCAGAAATTTCTTTCTCCTTCTTCACAATTTCATGGACGGAAGATGCGTTCTTACTGTAGATCTTGGCAACCTCCGCACAAGATTATTTTCTTTCCTTATTCAGTGGAGAACTTCCACCTTTTCACGGAAAGAAAACACTTTATAGCTTCTCTTTGGCATATCCAAATTGTCAGCGTCATTACTCTTGTACCGTAGGGCTGTTATTAAGTAAAATAAGGGCTACTTGAACACAAGCACTGAGATACCACGACAGTCGATCTGGAAACTGATTTGGCTCCTAAGTGACCAATGGGTGGGCGGGCTATGCTGGACAAAGGGATGATTCACATCCTCGGCGAGTGGAGTTTTATCACACTGCTGAGAACATTTTAACACTTAACCATTGAACACTTATGAAGTGTTTATTTCTGGAATTTTCCACTTAATGTTTTTGGACCACAGTTGACCACAGGTAACTGAAACCAGGGAAAGCAAAACTGCAGGTAAGGGGGGGACTAATGTACCCCTGGCAACATATTATGAAGAAAGAAAGGCTTTACTGCTTTAGATAACCTTCAATTAATGATTACTTGTTAACTCCTTCAGTCTGAGATTGAGCCCCAAACTGGATTTATATTCCTTCCCAAACCCTAAAAGAATAGTATCAACATAATCATCATACATTTGGGATTGAGTGTAAACAGGATAGAGATTATGTTCCCTCCAATTCGTGACTGACTTTGTAAGCCAGTGGATGACAAGCGTTTATTGTGCTGTTACCGTGAATTACTTAGAAATACATACACAGCAGCCTAAGTTCAGCTCACGTGCAACTCCTAAAGGCTCCTATCCAAAGCCCCTTTTCCCCTTATCTCATCTCTGCTGTAAGTGGTAGCTCTGCAGTTATTCTTTTATTTAGCCTCATCCCCATTTCTTTTTGCCTCCCGCATCGCTTTCATCTTGATTTCTAGTAGACCCTCAGTTCCGTCTTGTTGAATTTGACTTCCATGCTTCCTGGTACCCATCACCCATGCCCCTCCATTTGATTCCTGTATCCATCCCTTCATCAAGCCAGATTTGTTGAATAATCTTATAAACTCCCATTAGAACATCAGGTTGTAAGTAGATAAACATACACATTGCACATAATTCATAAAGTACAAAGACACAGAAAAAAAGTAAAATGGACTCCCACCTCGGACCCTCAGCCAGTTCTCCCCAGAAGCAAACTCTGTTATCAATTTCTGAATACTCAAATGAATAATATATGATAGATGTAGTTCTCCACCTTGCTTTGTTCATTAATGATATTGGGGAAACTGTTCCGTTTCAACACACTCATTCTTATTAAATGCTGTTCTATTTTTTTAAAGATTCCACTGTATGGATGTATGCTAATTTTAAAAACAAGTTCTCAGTTGATGAATGCTTTTTGCTTTTATAAACAATACAGCAGTGAATATTCTTGTGTATACATCATTACTATCTTGTGTAAGGCTGTCTGTAGGATAAATTCCTCGAAATGGAATTATCAGGTCAAAGATTATCTACATTTTTATTTTGGTAAATATAGCTAAATTGCTCTCACTAGGGAGCAATTTACACTCCCATAAATAAGCATATGAAGGCACCTGGTTTCCTCACACATTAAAAATGTGTGGTCACAATTTTAAATCTTTACCATTTGATGGTAGTTTTAACTAGCATTTCTCTAATTATGAGAAAGTTTGAGCATCTTTTCATAGGTTTAAAATTTCTGGAGAATCCTTTGCCACTTTTCTATTGGGTTATTGATCTTTTCCTAATTTATTTGTAGAAGCTCTTTATTTATGAAAGAAAATAGCTCTTCACGAGGGGTCTGGGTCACTGGAAATCTTCTGCTTCTTCATTTAGCTGCTGATGGGAATGTTCAGTTTGTGAAAATTCATGATCGGTACACTTTTCAATAATGTATATGATTCTTTTCTGTATATAAGTGTATTATACTTTAATAAAATGGGTTTTTAAAAGACTTGCAATGTTACCAACCTGCTTCAGTCAATATACAGTAATAATTCACCGTTAAAAAAATAGCCCTTTATGTTTAATATATGTTGCAAACATTCTCTCCTTTTTATCACGTCTTTGACTTTGTTTATTGTGTATCTCTTCCAATCAGAAAACATTTGTTTTTGTATTGTTGAATTTAACCTATTTTAATGGTGTCTACATTTTGTATCTTACCCAGTAAGGTTTTCTCCACTAAGGATATATATTTTTAAACTTCCATTTTTTTCTAGTATTCTTTATTTCATTTTAAAATTTAGATATTTGATCCACCAGGTATTTATTTGAGGGTAAGGATGGAAGTAGGGATCCACCCTCATTGCTTCCAGATGGTGGCGTTCCTTCTGGAAATGCATCCTTTCCCAACTGATTTAAAATGTCATTTGTATCATTTACTGGTTCCTATATGTATTTCTGACTTCTCTGCTCCATTCTTCTGCTTGACCATAGGCTAGTGTCATGCTGAATACTCTCGTTTGGTACCTATTGCACCTTCTTATACCTAGCAGCAACAGAGTATTCTAAGAACATCTTTGTAAGTATCAGAATCTAAAGCAGTCTATCTCCCAGGGAACCTTAGGTCTCTGCACTTAAAAAAAAAAAAATCAATTTAGCAAATATAAAGAAGATTTTAGCATAAAGGACCCGGCACTTAGACCCAAAGTTCACGCCCACAGGAGGTAGATGTGTCTCATATGCCTCCAACTTGGAGGTTCTTAGCACCATGTTTTATTTAACTACCCAGCACGTATGAACTAATAACACCTTGTCACCAGGCAATGAGGAAGCTGAGGACTTTGGGATACATACGGAAAAACATGTGGCATCAGCAAAGATAACAGTAGGATCGTTCAGACATTTTTTTTAGGCTCATTTAAGATTCCATTCCAGGAGGAGAGCGTGTGCTCCGGAACTGACTAAGGTGTGAAAACTTCTCACGTAAGCGCTCTTCACCACCGTGCTTGTGTACTATTTAGATGAGGTTGAAGAGCCACATAGAGATGGTTTACTTTAATGCAGTCAAATGTCTCTGTCATCAACACATGGGAGGTTTGCTGGCCTACTTCCATAGATCCAGAACTCTGGGAACTGAAAGGACTCAGCCTGTTGCACCCTGTGTCACGTGACTGCTCTTTGCTTTAGAAGACACTGAGGCATCTGAATATGCTGGACTTGAAAATGAGGGAGAGGATGGGTGGGGGGGAACTATGGCCGATTTGTTGGAAAAAATACAAGTATTCAGACTCACACTGGGCAGCAGATATGGGGAGGTGGTTCTCGTCTTTAAACTGGACTGAGCTCCATAGAATCATAGATGTTGAAGCAAGGCAGAAATCTTAGGTTGAAGTGAAGCCACAGTTGCAAAATTGCCTCCCAGACAATGCGCAGAAGTCAAACGTTTAAGTTTCTGCTAATAGGGAGTGCACGCCTCAGAATGATACTCACTTACTGAGTGACCTAAAAACGCGACTCCGTTTTCAGAGGAATTGATGAAAATGAAAACACACCATGATCACTGAGAAAACACAGTACCCTTGAAACTGTGGAATGAGGTACAGAAATCCTAAATTATCCTCACATTTCTGGCCATAACGCTAGACTGGGGGCAATATTGGGGTCCCCTAGCTTGGTAAAAGCGGAATCTTTTATGAGTGTTGAAAGCAAAGCTTAGGATCACTAGCTTCAAGTCATTTGAGTCTGAAACCAAAATGAATATGACACCTGATGGTCCCTATGTCATAATTATTGAGAATCATTTCAGTGAGTTAAATATCAATAGTCTCACTGGTCAATATAGATCAATCACTAACACTCAGCCCCTTAGGATACATTTTTAAGGGAGTGTTTATTAAAGCGTTACTGTACTTTAGGGGGCACATTACTTTATAAGAGCAAATACCCTGACAAAATGGGCTGATTTGTTTTCTAGGAGGCCATTGAGAATAGGATGAAAGTTGCCAGCAGGAATATATTTGACTGTTATCACCGATCCAAATGCAGAGCCCAACAGGTAGAATTATCGAAAGAACAATTGTCCTCAGACAACTAGGCGATTTAGACCAAAAAGAGTAAGAAGAATTCTATTAGGGCCCCAGTTTTCTCAAATGAAACTTTAATAGACTCATTACTACAAAGCGTCCTTCTTCCTTATGGTTGAAGGCTTCTTCCTTGTCTTCATCCAAAGACCCTTCTGAAGAGTACCCATTTTTCTGGCCTTCTGACCTCCTCCTTTACCCCTTATTTCACACCACTTTCTTGCCCCCCATCTTCACTCTACCTGCAGGTGACGGTTGCTGCATATTTTAGTGACTACTGCTGTCCAAGTTTTTGTGACCCACTCTCCTAAAGACCAAGAGCCTATATTTAATTCCTCTTGTTGGGGTAGAATAACATCAAATAGAGCATGCCAACTTACAATAGAAAACTGGGGTTTAAACTTCAGCTCCGACTCTCTTTCTATCTACCACCTGTTAGCTTAATGGATTTGGGCCAGTCACCTCCCCTCTTGGAACCTCAGTTTTCTCAGATATAAAACGAGGGGCCTTGAACTAGATCAATGACTTTGTTTAATTATAAGCCTCAGTAAATAATATATTTTACATTATGATCCCGTACACACACACCTGAAATAAAAGTTTTATTAAATATCTTTTACTATATAAGATCCACTTGGATCTATTCTATTCTCCTACTCTGTTCTATTCTACTCTATTTCATGAAAAAACAAAACACATACAAGCTGGTCACGACCCACAAAATTGGTTTCATAACCACTAGTGAGTCAAGGTGAGCAATTTGAAAAGCAAAGGTCTAGATGATATCTGACATCCTTTCCAGTTCAAAACTAGGTGACTCAACTCCAAAAGTCTACATTAGAAAAATTTTATAAGCCCCTGGTTTTGCTCCAGTGTGGTTTAAGATTCTGAGAAATTTCTGACAAAAGAGATTTTGTCAGCTGCAGTAGAATCTAAGATGAAACACTATTCCTCCAGGGATGGGGCTTTTGCACTACGTGGACCTGGGCAGAGACCTTGCTGCTCGATAGTCATTCCTTCTTCTTTAAAATCATAAGTTGAAGCATTACCAGAATCTTTCAAGCTAAAAACCTTATCAAAACATATTAGTTGACAATATAAAACATCTCTCCCTAAGATTTCTGCATTGATTGTAAATGTCTAAGTAAGTAATTATGTGGATGCCCTATCTTAGCTAGGTGTGCCCAGTGGATGGCTTACTTCCAAGAGGGGGGGCGGCAGGAGGGAATGGCTTAGGGACCGGAAATCGCCCCATTCCCTGGGATGTCTGGGCATGGAAACCCGACCAGGCTGTGTGTGCTGACAGAGCAGGTTCCCGCTGATGAGCAAAGCACAGCATTGAAAGGGGAAGAAATTGACAACTCCCCATTCTAGTAATCACTGGACGGTCCAGGAGAAAATTGCCCACAGAGAAGGTGTTGGCTGGATGGTGGTCAGGAGTCCACTAAAGCAGGAATCAAGAAGGCCTGTCGGGCTTCCCTGGTGGCGCAGTGGTTGACAGTCCACCTGCTGATGCGGGGGACGCGGGTTCGTGCCTCGGTCTGGGAGGATCCCGCGTGCGGCGGAGCGGCTGGGCCCGTGAGCCATGGCCGCTGAGCCTGCGCGTCCGGAGCCTGTGCTCCGCAATGGGAGAGGCCACAACAGTGAGAGGCCCGCGTACCGCAAAAAAAAAAAAAAAAAAAAAAAAGAAGGCCTGTCAGTGGACATTAGGGCACAACTAGGGGGTGATCTGGGCCCTGAGAAGAGAGTCTGGCAGGAGAACAAGCAGGGCCTCAGTGGGAGGAGCCTGGGGAAAAAGTCATGTGCAGATACCCAGTCCTAAGAGTGAGAGCATGATGTGGGGCCCAGGACTCAGAAACCAGCCCCAATCCCTGTTATCAGCTGGGGACAAAAGGTCCATCCTGGCTGGGACAGAACGAGGCCGAGGATGCTAGGGACTGGTCCACCTCTAGGGGCAGCTGGACTGGGGGTGGGGGATGAGCACCCAGCTGGGAAGGCAGCCACAGATCTTCAGTTTTGCATTCCTTGACGTGTGTTTCCAAAATCCACCAGTATATCAGGTTCAAAGTGGAAGGGGGTTCATGCTCCATCAGGGACAATCAAATCTGGTATCAACAACCTCTTTATCCCCCCAAATGACAGCCCTGCACAGATGTGTTCCCAAACAATAGAACATCTCAAATTACAATTGCGTAAAAGCTGTTTCTAGTTAATATTTTCGAATAATGAATTTCATATTTAATTGTATTGTACCTGCAACAGATCCAAGTTGTTCAACCCAGAATGCAAAATAGAGTTATGTAACATAGTCATGAATCACTGTGGCATTTGCCAAGGCGTTCTCCCATCTGGAAGTAGGTCCAGAGAACAAATGGCACTACGCATATATCTTCTGTCAAGAACTCTTTTGCATAGATAATCTCCAAAATTGCACACATTTACCCAATTCTTATGGCTCTTAACCCTAATTAACTGAGAATGCAAATAGCTTTCCCATTCTATTCAAAAAGATGAATGACGAACCATCTTTGATTTCGTAATTAAAAAAAAATCTTTGCTAAATTCAAAGAAGCAACAAATTCCCAATTCCCATGAAGCTTAAAGTTCCTCTTTGATCACTATTTTGTGAGCAGAAAAACTTTTCCCAAACAAGTTCTCAGAACCCTTGAATTATTAAAAAAGTTTTAAATTGTGTTCCTCACATAGGGCAAAAGGCGACAGCAATACATGTCTAAACTAAATCACTTTAGATACACAGTGTAAACTTTCAAACAAAAAAAAAGTCATACACCATCACACAAACATTTGAAATTCTACTAAAGTGTGAGTAATCAAAGTTTATCTTTAAAATGGAACATGTTCTCCGTTCTTCCTCAGGACCCTTAAATCTTTCAGAGTTTGGGTTGTTTACTATGCTTTCCAATTCTTCCTGGTCAGTCTTATGTGTAACATTTCTGCAGCTGTGCACATGCAGTAATTCCCAGCAAGGCACTGCCAAGTTTTATGATGCCTACATACCTGGGGCAGATCATAGAAATCTAACTACTCAAATAAGTGCCTTAGGGGCTTCCCTGGTGGCGCAGTGGTTGGGGATCCGCCTGCCGATGCAGGGGACACGGGTTCGAGCCCTGGTCCAGGAGGATCCCACATGTCGTGGAGCATCTAGGCTCGTGCGCCACAACTACTGAGCCTGCGCTCTAGAGCCCGTAAGCCACAACTACTGAGCCCGCGGGCCACAACTACTGAAGCCCGCATGCCTGGAGCCCGTGCTCCGCAACGGGAGAGGCCACCGCAATGAGAGGCCCGAGCACCATAGTGGGGAGTGGCCCCCACTCGCTGCGGCTGGAGAAAGCCCATGTGCAGCAACAAAGACCCAACGCAGCCAAAAATAAATAAGATAAAATAAATTAAAAAAAATAAGTGCCTTGATTATTTTTCGCATCTCAAGACCATGCCCCTAACAACCTCTCCCCCATCTCGCCCACAAGCTGCAAGAATTTTGCAACCCACTATATCAACTTTTCCATTCTGGGTGAGGCTCTCAGTTTATTGGCCTGTTTTAAAAGGCTTGACTCTCTGACATATTCCCCAGGCTCCCCACATTAACCACTAAGGAGGCACTGTTAGCAGATGATTCCATTTTTGCCTCTGCTTAAAGCAGAACTTACTAACCTTTGCCCTGAGTGCACGGCTGGTGGATGGCCTGTCCCCGCATGGTAGGTGGACGTGGGAAGTGTGGTCTGTTGTGGTACAACACCCACTGGCACCTACTGATGCTACTCAGACTACGGGGGAAGTGGGCATCCAGGTATTAATCGAAACTACTGCCCTTCACAACGGACCCCCGGGGGAAGGGAATCCAAGCCCTCCCTAGTTTGTCCCCCTCTATCTTCTCCATTGCTAACATAGTACCTGGGGCATATGACCCACCAGAGAGGCAGTTCTTCAGTGGACTTTCCATTTGCCTTTGAAAGTTGTCTGTAACTCTTCAGGTTCTCCTCTCCATCTCACTGCCAGACCACAGGACGTTTCTTATGATGGACACGGTCCCTGGATCCTTCCGAAAGACTCCAGCCCGAAGATTCTTAACTGATTCCCCCAAATCTTAGACTTCTCTGCTAGAGTTTGGGTTCTCCAGACCACCGCATGAGCAAGAAGCCTCAGCTCTTTATCCTCCTTAGGCTGGGGGCCCGCTGTAATGCTTTATCTCCAACCCTGAACGGATGCTTAGAATCCTGAGTTCCTCCCTCCTCCAGTCCATACCTGTTAACGAGCACCAGGCTTCAGGGCCTGAGCGCTCACAACTGACACCCACAGAATAAAGATTTCATCTCAGCAATCGGAATGGGGCTTCGTGCTTCTACAACATGGTCAGCAAGAGGCACTCTGTGACCCACGGCCGTGGGATGGATGGGTCCTCTGCTTCCTAGCCACCTCCAGATGTTGAGGATGGCATGAAGAACTTTTGGCTGGAGGACTTTGTTTTCTTGTGTTAAAGCACAAACGACATAACATTGCTCATCCTAGACATTTTTCAACGTATAGTTCAGTGGCGTGAAGTACGTTCACATTGTTGTGCAACCATGACCAACATTCAGCTCCAGAGCTCTTTTCATCTTGAAAAATGGAAACTCTATACCCATTAAACAATAACTCCCCATTCCCCCCTTTCCCTAGCCCCGGGCAACTACCATTCTACTTTCCGTCTCTGTGAATTTGACTAGTCTAGGTACCTCATATTGGTGGAATTGTACAGTATTTGCCCATTTGCGACTGGCTCATTTCACTCGGCATGATGTCCTCAGGGCTCATCCATGGAGCATGAATCAGAATTTTCTTCCCTTCTAGGGTTGTATAATATTCTATTGTATGTATATACCACATTTTGTTTGTCCATTAATCTGTCGATGGACACTTGGGTTGCTTCCACCTTTTGGCTATTGTGAACAACGCTGCTATGAACACCAGTGTACAAATCTCTCTTCAATACCTCCCTTTCCGTTTTTTTTTTTTTAGATCTGTTGAATATATCCAGAAGTGGAATTGCTGGATCATATGTTAATTCAATGTTTAATTGTTTGAGGAACTGCCATACTGTTTTCTGTAGCAACTGCATTTGGAGTTGCAATGCTTTATTGTTCCTTTTGACAGTGACTGAGTGGCCATTACTTCTTGCCTTCAAACCTCACAAGTGAACTCTAGAAGAAATATGAACTTCTCCCTGTGCTCCGGAACCTAACTGGTCAGTGTGAGTGACACGTTTCTGATCAGAATGCAAGGCCCCCGTGATCTGGCCCCAACTTCCTGTTGACTACAAGCCAGTGAGCACATTCTTTACCAGACTAGCCCTGTTATCAACAAATGCTTGTATTGCACCATAAATTCAGTTCGTTTTAATAAATTCCCAGTAGTCCTTACCCAGAGCCCTTTCTCGCCTTATCTCACTCCTCTCTGCCAGGCCCTTTACAATTTATGTGTTTGCTTTTCGATTCTGCTTTCAGCCCCCTCCAAGTTTCCTCTTTCCCACCAGGTCACTGTGGCCTTTGTGTCTCATATAAATTTAGCCTTCTCTGTCTGGGACTCTTTCTTGTTCACTGGGCCCACACTTCTCTCCCTGGCACCAGCCCTTCAATCTCCGGGCTTCCTACCTAAAGTAACTTGTCAAGATCATGTCCTTGTCATTTGTGGCTTATGAGTTTTCCCTCTCTGTGTTTCTTTCACTCAGTCTTTTCACCGTTTTCAAGGCCTGTGTTCCAGCTTTGTGGCCCTTTGCTGGAGGAGACATACTGAATCCCCCCGGTCCCCCCAGGACACAGCGTGCGCTCTCACTGAGAGGCTAGCTAATTCCATGCTATCCAGGTAAAGGAGAGCTGGCAGGTGGCCCGTGGACCCAGGCACATAAGCTTGAGAAAAAGTTTAGAAGTTTTGGCTGAAATATTGAAAGGGAGACTATAGAGGCTGACGATATGCTAGGAAAGTGTGAGGACAACCTCTCTGCAGTGGCAGGAGAGGAGATGGACCTAAGGAATGGTGCTAAGGAAGTGGGTTATTGTGCAGATGCACAGAATAGAGAAGGGCAAGGCGAGGGATGAAGGGGGAGGATGGAATCTATAAAAGACGAACAAGCAACCACTCTAACAGCCCAGGTGAGTGATGACAGTGATTTGGATCATCAGAAACAGAAGGAAAAGAGAGGGAGACTTTTATAAAGGAAATGTGCTGTACAGCAGAATTGAACTACTCACTGATGATAAGGATAAAGACGACCAGTCAACGTTAGTCACTGAGGTTGGCTTTGAATTCTAGAGACAAAACGGTCATTCCCACCATCATGAGGAGATGGAACATGGCAGAGGGAGAGACAGCTCCATCCTTGCCACCATAAGTTGTAGCTACAACTGCGACATTGGGTCCAAGTTGGCTTGGGAACAAAGCACTCGAAGGATTACCTGGCCACACTGGGAAGGAGTGGGGAGGGGGTGAGTCCCAGCCCACGCTTGGAATCTGGAATCTTCCGCCTCTCATCCTTCAGTGGCATTTCCCACAGTGTGTTCTTTGGACCATTTCCATTGAGAATAATAATTGTTACGTGGAAATAAAGTGAGGAGTTCCCCTTGGCCAATTGCTGGAAACACTGGGCTAGTCAAAGGAACACAGGTCTCTTTATTGCAGGACTTCTCAGAACTGTTCACATAATAATGTGCATGGAAAATCTCCAAGTGAGAAATTTAGTATGTAGTGTGTTTATTTGACCACAGACTTTTTTTTTTTTTTTTGCTTGCTGGAATATCTCTTGGGACTAGACTAGAATATGGAGAACGGGCATTGAGAGAAAACACTGATCTAATAAGCGGTAGCATTTTACTCCTAAAGAATTCCACATTGAAAACAGGCATCGATAGGAAGAGTTTACTTCACCATTGTAAATTATCAGTGTTGCCACCAGTAATTATTAATCGCCTCCCTTTCAAGGTTGTGTGGGTGTATGTGTGTTTATTCTGTGGCACTGTGGAGAACTGGGGACACACTGCCACATGTTCTGCGTGTTTATTGATTCCCTTTTAGCCCCACACCTTTTCCTCTCCCCTTCTATCCCCAGAAGACAACCATTCCATTGTTCCATTGTGCTTAATGTGTATTTTTTTGGTGCAAATTCTTGCAAACTGGGTAATACGGTCTCATGTATGTTTTCTTTAGCTTACACCAATGGTAGTGTCACATAGCTCGTTCTATCCTTTAGTTTTTTTCACTTAGTGCTATGCTTTGAATCTCCATCACGATGCTGTGCTCCCACGGAGTCTGTTGCCTCTGGCTACCGCCTATCACTGCAGCATGCCTCCACCCAGCTTACCCACCCAGTTTCCCAGGAGGGGGGACACCCAGCGGCGTCCAACAAACAACGCCGCAGTGGACATCCTTTTCTGGGCCCTTTCTGGCCCTGTGCGTGCTGTGTGTCCTGCTTTTATGACTGTAAGAGAGAGATATCTTTGTTCCCTGGGGCCACTTACGTAGTAAATTATTACTCCATAGCAGGTTTCCAGTGCTCTGTCTGGGTCTTGTCCTTTCACTACCATCCCAATAACCTTTCGAGTTTACCTGGGCTGACTGCATGAGCTTCAGTTTATATAGAAACATCAGTGCCTTTAAGACGAGAATGACACGTGATCAGTAAGAGGCGAGCACGGGGCTATGTGGGTTCTCCTTGTTAATCCAAAGCCTTTTTCTGTCCCACTGTCCCTTATTGTTGTTCCTTGGACACTCCCCGAACTCCTGCTTTTGGACTCCAGCCCTAACAACACGTCACGTACTGTCTACTGTACTGCTGTCCTGCTAGAGCACAAACTCCATGAGGACAGGTACTCTGTCTCTTATTTGCTGGGATATTCCCAGGGCCTAGAACAGAGTCTGACATGCAAAAAGTGCTCAGGAACTATCTGCTGAATAACCAAAGGAATCTCCTCTGAGCACAAGCCTTTCAGAACAAATTTGTCCCCAAGAAAACCTCAAACAGGAAGGTCTAGTTATGTTGCTGATTTTGGTCATTTGTATTATTTCTCTGGGACATAACGAAAGGACTTGGGGGAGGTCTCTTGTCCTAAAATCAAGGCTTTGGGTAGAAGAGTCTGTAATCTCTCCCCATCAGTGACCTACGCTCCATCAATCCAGGAGTTAGCCCATAACAGTACAAAATTGACTTACTACCATGTCAGGCCATCTTGGATATACAGGGTAAGGTGAAGGGCAGGCTCTTATGACGTACTGGCTGGGCCGCACTCACTCAGACCATTGGTATCCCTCCCCAGGGGCCACCCTCTCCTCTAGCCTAACTCTTAGGGGTCTGCCTAGGATGCCAGAAAGAGCACTGGATTCGGAGGCAGAGCTGGGTCTGGTCTGAGCTCAGCTCTTCCCAGCTGTGGGACTAGAACGAGTGACTTAACCACCATCTTCGCCTTTAAAAATACCTGAGCGCCTGCCTACCTCCCAGGTCTCATGTGAGACTAAAGGAACTATAAGTGCTCTCCATGAGCACAGCCCGCCCAGGGAGCAGGGATCCTGGCCATGATGCCTCAGCCCACCAGGGCGGGCTCTGAAAGGCCCTCTTGCAGCCACCTGCCATCCCGGGGCAGAGCTCACAGCAGGAGCCCGTCCCTAGCCAGCTCTGGGGTGAACTTCCCCAGTTCCTGTACGTGGGTACTCAGAAAAATTGGGGAGGCATTTCTCTGGCCTTTCATGCCTCCTCCTGGCTGTGGGGCTACTCTAGGCAGAGTCAGGCACTGCCCACCCAGGCATCTCACCTCTTTGGATCTCTATTTTCCTAGCTATGAAATGGGGGCATTGGGCTAGAATGATCATCTTGAAGCTTCCTTCTATTTCTAAAATACTATGATCTGTACTTTAATTATCCCCCCGCCTCTTGTTTCTCTCCAACTGCGTCTAAAATTCTTCGGCCATTAAATTCTCCATTCTCGAGAGTTCCACATCTGGGCTTTCTAATTATACCTAGCCCAGGACAGCACATTCCTCTGACGGCCTGGGGTTCCTGGTCACAGTGTCTTTTCAGAACTGATTCTAGCTTTTGCCAAGCCCCTCAGTTCATACTGAGTCCACATATCATTGGGGGAGGGGAGATTTTGCTACGTACTCTCACACAAATATATGTCCTGCACATATTCTGTGTGATAGGACACGCACACGCACACGCACACGTATACACACACACATAGCTCTCTCTGATGCCTGAGAAGCTACATGCCTGGGCATAACCGTGTGGGCACAAATATTCTGGGACAGCCAAATGACTATTTTAATGTTTCTCCTTCCCTGCAGTGCCATCTGACTATTTATTTAGTAGCTTGATGCTGTTTGCATGAACAATTTTGCCTTATAGGCAAAGTTCTTCATGTTTATGATTCTTACTGTGAAAAAAATTGCTTGCCTAACATCTGTTCTGAATTTGTGTTTTCTTTCTTTTTATTTATCTGTTCCCTATTGAATTCCATTTGCGCCAAGGACAGTAACTTGAACTGGAATCGTCAGTGTCCTTCAGGATTTCTATACACTTCAATACATCTCTTAATTACTCTTTTTTTATTGTTATGAGATATACATATATATCCATACTCATGCAGGCAGATTGGTTTGTAGCTTACCTCTGCCTGTCCCCCTCTGGGGAATAAGTTTTATTAACTGAATAAATTAAATGGGCAGGTATATCCAATAGAGTAGAGAGGTTTATCATTATAGGTTCGTCTCAGATAATTTTCCCCCTTGCTGCCCAGTTCCCTCGTTTAGCCATAGCTCTGTTTGGGAGAGAGCTTGCCTGGAGCTTGAGGTGGCCATGGCAGGGCTAGAAGGGCCCTTCGTCTTGTGGATGAAAAAGCTCCTCCAGGCCGGCTTATGTGAACTCAGACCCAAGTCCTCATTAATCCCCTGTTCTCACTACTTAGAAACCCACCCAGGGACCAAGCAAGCACACCCCCAGCAGTAGCCTAGAAGGTCCTTAAAGGAGAGCGCTGAGACCTGTTTCCTACCCAACACCTCGGAAGTCCACCGGGTGTAGAGACTGTGACCCCGAGACTCAAGGGACTTGCCCCAAGTCACCCAGTTCTAACTCCAAATGCAAAGCTCGTTCTACCATCAGGTCCCCACTCCTCCTGGGAGGGCTGTGCACTCCTCCCCCTCTTTATGACCTCTCCCACACTCACGTCAGTCTGTGTCTGTGTCTTCCAATGGCACAAAGACAGACGAGACGGTTCCCCACATCTGGGAGAACGCGCTGCGGGCCTCACACCAGGCATCGTCCACTCAACAGCTATTTTGACCTCCACTGTGTGTATAACACTGAGCTGATGGTGGTGGGAGATACCGCCCCTCCCTTTCCCCAAAAGTATCACTCATGTCTCTTTTCCGGAAGAAATCTGGCATCTAATCTAGAAGAAAAACACAGACCTGGTCCACGTTGCACAAGAATGCCAGGTAACGAGTGACTGAATATGCCATGTCGAGCAGACAACCTGAAGCCACAAATTGGGCAGAATCATGGGCCAGTGAAGGCAGAGAAGCCTTCCAGGAGGAGGAAGTAGTCGAGCACAGACTTGAATAACGGGGAGATGAAGAGGAAGAGAGAAGAACGGTCTACCCAGTAAGAACAGTTGGAGAAGGACTTTGGGGTGGGAATGGTGGGAGGCGGGGAAGTTGACAGCTGGAAATGGAGACACAGATGGATCGACCGGTTGCCGTTAGGTGACCCTGGAGGGAAGCTGGAGGCTCTCTGCCGACCACAGTCTCTGCGGGAGTGGGATCTGAGTAGCACAACTCGGCCCACCACGTCATGGAAACTTTGGTTCAAACGAGATCTTTGGCAGAGCCCTTGGGTTGCAATGGGGGCCCAGCTCCCAACCGTGACTCCATGCATAGGCAGACCTAAGACAGCCACCAAGGTAGGCGCCCAGGTGAAGAAGCCAGTAGGGCAGACATGCAGGTGATGCCCCTGTCAGTTGGTAGAAGAGAAGGAGAGAGAGTGGCCCACACGTTTCAGAAGGGACAGAGACCAGTGACTTTGGGAATGCAAGATAAAGATGAGCAAAGAGACACAAGGTTCAAGTCTGGCTTCAGATCTGCCAGTGGCAGGAATTGGGAAACCAGGAGGACAAGAAGTGATTTCTCAGAACTAGAAAGGCAGTCACAGAATCATCTTCCCATTTACTCATTGGTACGAGGCACTCTGCCAGCTTCTTGGGGATGAAAGGAAAAATAAGACAGTGCTTTGTCCTCAAAGAACTCACAGAGTAGTAAGGAGCCTGTTAAGAAATAAAACACTGAGATGCAAATCAATAGAGGAATGGACAAGGTACTATGGGAACTGCGGGAAGCAAAGGGGCTGAGAAGAGTCCGCAGAAGAAGGGACAGGTGACCCGACTGTCAGAAAGGTTTTCCAGACAAGATGGAGACCAGGACTTCAAATGGAACCATAGAGAAATAGTGCAAGTGTGGGGAACCACAAATAACTGTTTCACAGCAACACTGTATGGCTGTAGTTCCCAAACTGTGCACTAAGGCCCCCAAAGGTGCCATAGGGAATTCACAGGGGCTTCCTGGGATATCACGGGGAACACAGCGACATCTGTTGGTCATGGTGAGAACTACTTTCAATGTATGCGCATTCTTTTCTCAAATGTCTACTACGTTGTTACAACATGAATATTTATTAAGTTGTTTGGGCATAACTGCTTAAAAATGAGACTGTTGGGTACTTCTTTGGGCCTTGCAGGGGGCATGAAAAGTTACTGAGTCACTAAGGGTACCATGAATTGAGACGGTTTGGAAACCTTGGTGGAAGAGGAGTGGGACAGGGAGAGAGGTCCTGCAGAGCTCCTTGTTACAGTCAAGAAGTTGGACTTTTTTCTTTTTTTTGGTACGCGGGCCTCTCGCTGTTGCAGTAGGAGTTAACCTGGCAAGATAAAAAGACGGAGGGCTGTTCCAGGGAGGCAGGAGAACAGCATGTGCAAAGGCCCCCATGGATGGGGGAGGTGATGGAGAGTTCCAGTAAATCAGGTTGATCATCAGTACCGGCTTTGGGGTGGTGGGAAATAGGGAGGGATGAGGCCAAAAAGCAAGGCAGGGGCTGGGTTGTGAAGGACGTTGCGGTGATACAACGTGCTAAAGACTCCCAGAGGCCTTGATGGAGACAAACCACTGAAGGGTGTGAAGTAAGAAGTGATGCAATCAGACTCGCATTTTGCAAAGCC
This sequence comes from Delphinus delphis, assembly GCF_949987515.2. NCBI lineage: Eukaryota > Metazoa > Chordata > Mammalia > Artiodactyla > Delphinidae > Delphinus > Delphinus delphis. The sequence goes on from NC_082691.1 coordinate 93,289,269, forward strand.
CTCTGTAACTGAGTCAGGGCCCACGTGTAGACAAGCAGCAGGTCAGGAAAACCAGCCAGAGTGATGGAGGCATAAATCTGAGAAAGTCCATCCAGGAAGTGAAGGACCAGAGACTCCACCAGTATCTGAGGGCAGGAAAAGGGAGCCGACCAGGCCCCGGGTACCGCAGAGAGGCGAAGGGCTGACTCAGTCCATCAGGCTCTGCAGGGCTCTGTGAGGTCAGGGTCAGTCCCCAGGCATGAGCGACCTGAGGCTTCCCTGGGCAGGAAATGCACACCTATGACTGTCACTGGCTCCTCCAGAAAAGTGTCCCTGGCAGCTTGAATGGGCTCCGCCTCTTGGCTAACTCAAGACTGCCTTGGTCTAATGACAGATCAGGTGGCTAATGAGAAAGGGCAGTGTGCTCCACCGAGCCGGGCAGGGACAGACCCGCAGGACTGCGGGGACCGTGCTCTCGTGGCAGCACTGAGTGCCGCCCAGCCGAGGGCCCGCTCCTGTGAAAGCCAGACGCCCGGCGCTCCCGGCACTGAACGCCTGCTTAGCTCCCTCTGAACGTTTTGGAGGTTGAGAGTCTCTGACGCTCACCACGTGATCTCCAGCAGTCAACGCTCACCCTTCCCCGCTGAGCTGCCCACCACTTCTGTGTCTACAGTCCAAGCCAGAGGTCAGGCTTAAGGGCAGGACAGCAGTTACCCTATTAGCATCCTCCACCTGCTGGGACACAGCCCTGTCACCGAGGCAAGGATTCGTCAGTTGCTCGCTGTGTAGCAGCTGTCAGAGTTGCTAGAGACCCTCATCAATCCTTCAGCCCCCACCTGGAAAGCAGAAGTCTCTGGAAGCACATTCAGATTGCTTCTGCTAAAGCGAGGGAAAGGAGCGGCATGTCACCCGATCTCCTGGGGGCACTTCTCACGCAGCTTCTTCATCCCCTACAAAGTGGCACCAGCCGGGTGCAGCCCCCCTCCCCGGGAACAGGGGCCTTCACTCCTCACGGGGAGGTTATCATGACCTCATGACCGGCATTTGCCTAAAACCCTACTGTGGACAGTGCATTCTCATGTTTCTCATCTGACCCTCATAACAGCCTCTTTCGTCAAGGAAATTGGCTCAGGAAGGTTGTGGTTCGCTCAAGGTGACACAGCTGTTAAATCACAGGGCAGGGCCTTGAACCCAAGTCCTAGCAGCTGCACCACTGCCAACACCCACCTCGACTCCTGAAAGACTCTGGGGCCGATCCAATGACAAAAGTCCTTTTTCTTTCCTTTTCTTATCACAAAAGCACTCATTGTAAACACTGGAACATTAAAGAGATGCACAACGTGAAAAGTAGAAGTCCGCCACGATTTCCTGATCCAGATATACGCACAGTTAGCTAACATATCTTACTCTAGAGTTCTTCCAGAGATATCGCCTGAGCCTATTGCCTGACACAGAGTACGTGCTCAATAAACGCTTGTTGAATGAACTGTCAGATAGGCTATTATTTATTTCCACAACTGTATGTACTGTTTCACAATGTGCTTTTCCATTCAGCTGTGTGACTTGGACATCCTTTCGTGCTGGTGCCTGTAGGTACCTCCTGATCCCCAGCCTTTAGAGCTCGGCCACCCCTGAGGGGGCAGGCCTTCCGGAACAGGGCCAGGCAGCGCACAGACTAAGGGCAGCAGTGCACCAACCTCGAGTCCCAGAAGGCGGCTGTGAACTAGTTTGGTCAAACTGACTGGCCAGTTAAAAAAAAAAAAAAAAGAAAACGGCTAATTAAACAAGTCAAACAAGAGTTGCTTTTGTCTGCACAATACTTCACTGATTTGCCTAAATCTTCTCTTCCACCAGGTGCTTCAGAGTTGAGTAAGGACATGCTTATGTACCTACATAAGTATCAATGCATAACTGGCTAAGAACTTTTTGCCCCCCAAAGTGACTATGCATACATTTAAATTAGCGGGAAGCAAGAAGTTACCTTCACAATTGGGCTGGGGTTATTTAAACCAGAAGCTGCTCTGGATTTCCACCTTTAAAAGACACAGTCTGCGCAGCTGGAAGCCTGGCTGCTTGCACACCTCCTCAGCACTGGGGCTGTCCCACCGAGGCTGGCCCGGGGAAGCGTGTCTCTGGTGCAGATGGGTGGCAAGGTCGCGGCCAGGGGCCCAAGCTTTGGCAGCCGTCAGACTGGGATCAAATTCCTGTCTTGGGCAACTTCTTAATGTCTCTAATTCTCAGCTTCTTATTCTGATAAGTGGGTATGATAACTACCCCGTCCATTTTCTATGAGGATTCAATGAGATCCTACAGGCCAGGACACTTAGAACAAGGCCTGGTAGGTAGTAAGCACTCAATAAACACTAATGATCGTGGTTTCCCCAAAGGTTCTGAGAAGGGTCCTCAAGCCATTCAAATACTTCACTGATACAGGATGTTCTTTCACGCCCTATAGAGAGTAGACTTAAAATTCAAAGACCATAATTCAATGTCCTTTTTAATTCATAAGAATTAGAGGATTTAAAGATAGAGCAAACTGCGGAGATTGCCTAGGTCTACTCCCATATTTCAGAGGCGAGGAAGCTGAAACGCAGGGCATTTCCAGAGTCTGCCGACGACGGTTGTCTGACTGAGTACCAGAGCTGGATGATCCTGGATCCTGACTCCCAGGCCCTAGCCCATGTGCCTTTGCAGTATCCCAACCCACCTCAGGAGGCAGTAAGACGCGGCCATACATTCACACCAGTGTATGAAACTGAGATCAGACCCTCGTGGGGAAGTAACGTTTTGAGAGGCAGAATGGCATAGGTATTCCAGAAGGTTGAGAAGGAAAAGGGGCACCGTATTAGTTAGGACTTCTGCATTACAAATGATAGAAACTCAGCTCAAACGAACTTAAAAGCACAAGCTAACTTAAGCTTGGAGGATGCAAGGAAGACTACAGGAAGCAGACCTTGACCTGGAATTTGTACGTCCTTGACATTCTCCATGTTTGTCTTAAATTTTTGCTTGTCCCTGTTAGAGCTTTCTGCAGGCAGTTCTCACCATGTGGTAAAAGATGGCCACCAACAGCTCTGGATTCATATATTCCCAGTTTAGCATCTCTAGGAGAAAAAACAGAGCTTTCCTCATGTAGTTTCCATGTATATACATCCAGTGAAGGATTCTGACTGGCCCTGACCCAGTCATGTGTGTCCACCCTGTGGACCAGTCACCGTTGCCAAGGAGATGAGATACCATGATCGGCCATGCCTGGATGTTGAGTCCATCCTTGTGACCAGAGGGACAGGGTGCTATCATCGACAGCTCCTCCAGCACTGCATGGAATGGGAGAGGGTGCTTCTTCAAGGAGGGCTGGGCAGACAAAAACAGTGGAGCCGTCCAGGCACCCAAAAGGAAAAACAAACTTCATTTACATGTTTCTCTGTTCAAGATCTTTCCAGGAGCTCCTCAAATTGCAGAAGAGTATTTGTGTAAATATAAATTCACAAGATGACACAATTTACATGTAAAATGGGGCCAGTTTTCTCAGGAGGTTCATAAACCAGCTCTGAAGCAATTCTAAAGAAATTGTGACAAAATTGTTTTTAGCATTAGCAATATTACTAGAAAAAAACACAAAGACTCCCAAGGTGCCTACTTGGAAGGACAACTTTCATTTGAATGTAGAAGTATTATTTTGTTCTTTTTGAAAAACAAAAAAAATTTTCTTGGTAATAACTAAATCAATACAAATATATTACCAAAGTATGTGTGCATCCCAATGTAAATGTTTCCTTTTAGATCTAAGAATTTAAGGCAATGAGAATGGGTGTGAATTTGAGTTAAATATAAAGCAGGGTTTTTAACATGGGGTTTGTGGGTCCCCCAGTCTGGTTACTGTCAATCAACCAGAATCTCCTGGAGAGCTTATTAAATTTAGAGGGGACTCGGTCCCACCCCAGAGATTCTGGTCAGGTAGGTCTGGCTAGGTCCAGACATCATTATTTTCTGAATGCTTGGCAGGTGTTTTTGATCAGTGGCTGAGGCTGAAAACAACTGCCCTAGGACAGTGTTTCTTGAAATGTGGGAGTAGTCATCTTGCATCAGAATCTGGAGAGCCTGTTAAAAGGCAGATTCCTAGGCCCCTCCCAGGCCTACTATATCTGCTCCAGTGAGGAGCAGAGCTGTGACTCTATAGTTTAGTAAGCTCCCAGGTGACTTTTACACATTTTAAATTTGGGGGGCTTCCCTGGTGGTCCAGTGGTAAAGAATATGCTTTACAATGCAGGGGACGCGGGTTGGATCCCTGGTCAGGGAACTAAGATCCCACGTGCTGCAGGGCAACTAAGCCTGTGGGCCACAACTACTGAGCCCGCGCACCTCAACGAGAGAGCCCGCGTGCCACAAACTACAGAGCCCCGTGCCCTGGAGCCTGTGTGCCCCAACTAGAGAAGACCCACACACCACAATCAGAGAAGACCCACACGCCACAACTAGAGAGAAGCCCGTGCGCTACAATGAAAGATACTGTGTGCCGCAACTAAGACCCGACGCAGCCAAAAATAAATAAAATAAATAAATAATAAATCAATCTTAAAAAAATAACCATTTAAAAATTTTGAGATAATTATAGATTTACAGGAAGTTGCAAAGAAAGTACAAAGGGATCCTGTGTACCATTTACCCAGTTGCCCCCAATGGTAACCTCTTGCATAACTATAGTACATTATCAAAACCAGGAAATTGACATTGGTACAAACCATAATACCTATTCAGATTTTATCAGATTTACATGCACTTGTGTATGTGTGTGTCTGTGTGTGTGTGTAGAGTTCTATGCAGTTTTATCACGTGTAGGTTTGTGTAACCGCCACCGCACAGCTAAGATACAAAACTGTTCCGTCGCCACAAGGCTCTCTAGTTTTACCTTTTATAGCCACACCACCCCATCACACACCACACACACACACACACACACACACACACACACACACACACATCCCTATCCTTTGGAACCTACTAATGTCTTCCCAATCTCTATAATTTTGTTACTTCAAAAATGTTATATAAATGAAATCATATAATATGCAACCTTTCTAGACTGGCTTTTTTCACACACAATTCCCTTGAGATCTATCCAAATCATTGCATGCTTCAATAGCTTGAGTTTTTTTAATTGCTACATAGTATTCCACTGTATAGATGTATCACAGTTTGTTTTACCATCACCAGCTGAAGAACATTTGAGCTGTTTTCAGTTTTTGTTTATTACTAATAAAGGTGCTATGAATGTTCATGTGCATGTTTTATGAGAACAGAAGTTTTCATTCCTCTAGGACAAATGCCCAAGAGCACTATCGCTGGGTCATATGGTAAATACGTGTTCAGTTTTATAAACAACTGCGAAACCATTTTCCAAAGTGACTGTAATGTTATATGTTCGTGTCAGCAATGTATGAATGATTCAGTTTCTCCACATGCTCATTAGCATTTAATGCTATTTTTAAAAAGTTTTAGCCATTTTGAGAGATGTATAGTGAGATCTCATTGTGGTTTTAATTTGCATTTCTTTAATGGCCGAATGATGTTGAACATCTTTTCATGTGCTTACTTGGCATCCACGTATCCTTTTCAGTGAAATGTTTGTTCATGTCTTTTGCCCATTTTTTAACTGGATTTTTTGTTTTTTAACTGTCGAGTTTTCAAAGTTCTTCATCTATTCTAGATGTGAGTCCTTTGTCAGATGTATGGTTAGCAAATATTTTATTCCAATCTGTTGACTGTCTTTTCATCTTCTTAGCAGGTTTCAAAGAGCATTTTTTTTTTTTTTTTTTTTTTTTTTTTGCGGTATGCGGGCCTCTCGCTGTCGTGGCCTCTCCCGTTGCGGAGTACAGGCTCCGGACGCGCAGGCTCAGCGGCCATAGCTCACGGGCCCAGCCGCTCCGCGGCACGTGGGATCTTCCCGGACCGGGGCACGAACCCGCGTCCCCTGCATCGGCAGGCGGACTCTCAACCACTGCGCCACCAGGGAAGCCCCAAAGAGCATTTTTTTATGACATCCAATTTATTGATTTATGTCTCTTATGGATTGCACTTTTGGTGTCAAGTCTAAAAACTGTTTGCCTAGTCCTAGATCCCAAAGATTTTCTCCTAATTTTTCTAAAAGTTTTGTTTTACATTTAAGCTCGTGATCCATTTTGAGTTGATTTTTTATATAAGGTGTGAGGTTCATTTTTGGCCAATGTATTGGCCAAATTTTTAAAAAATTCTATCATGACTTATTCCAAAACATCTTTTTGTATATCACTTTTTATAGCATAATTTTCTTAGTGGTTACATAAATGTACATGCTTAATTTATCACTATCTACTGGTATCAATGCTTTACCACTCTGAGTAACGTGAGGAAAACTTATTTTCATTTTGATCCCTTTATCCTCTTAGTTTTAAAATATAATTATCTTAAGTATTTTCTCTAAATATATTGAACACCATATCAGATGGTGTTATAATTTTTGCTTCAATCATCAAATTTAAGAAACATAATTGTTTACCCACTCCATTGTTCTTTCCTTTCCTTTCTGAAGTTCCAAGATTTCTTCTGTTATCATTTTCCTTCTATTTGGAGAACTTCCTTTAGCCATTCTTTTTGGTTTTGGCGGGGGGGCGGGGTTTGTTGTTTTCTTTTTGGCTGCATTGGGTCTTCGTTGCTGCGCGCGGCTTTCTCTAGTGGCGGCGAGCGGGGGCTACTCTTCGTTGCGGTGTGTGGGCTTCTCATGGCGGTGGCTTCTCTCGTTGCGGAGCACGGGCTCTAAGTGCGCAGGCTTCAGTAGTTGCGGCGCGTGGGCTCAATAGTTGTGGTGCGCAGGCTTAGTTGCTCTGCAGCATGTGAGATCTTCCCGGACCGGGCAGCAAACCTGTGTCCCCTGCATTGGCAGGCAGATTCTTAACCACTGCACCATCAGAGAAGTCCCCTTTAGCCACTCTCGAAGGGTAAGTCTGTTTGTGACAAATTATCTTAGTTTTCCTTCATCTGAAAATATTATTTTCTCACCTTTCCTGAAGGATATTTTCACCAGATGTAGAACTTGTGGTGGACGGTTTTCTTCTTTCAGCATTTGAAAAATGTGTCAATTCCTTCTGGCCTCCATGGTTTCTGAGGAGAAACCTGCTCTCCTTTCATTGGTGTTCCCTGTAAATAATATGTTATTTTTTCTCTGGCTGCTTTCAAGATTTTTTCTATTTTTTAGTTTTCAGAAGTGTAGTTATGATGTGTCTTGGCATGAATTTCTCTGGGTTCCTCCTACTGGGGTTCACTCAGCTTCTTGAATCTGTAAGTTTTTGCCTTTTGCCAAATTGGAGACATTTTCAGCCATTCTTTCTTCAAACCCAGGTGACATTTTAAGTTTGAGAAGCATTGCTCTAGAGTGGGCTTCAAGGGTCCAAGAACCCCTCAAATTTTATCTGAAAATGCTGTGAATGTCCATTTTTCTTAGGAGAATGTCCACAGCTTTCACTAGATTCTCAAAAAATTCCATGACACGCCCCATAAAGTTTACAAAAGCATTGGTTTATGGCCTTATTGGGTTATTTTTGGTCTTCTTGGCTAAAACCAATTTTTAAAAACTAGTTAGTATTCTTCCTCCTACCACATCTGTTGAATTCCTGTGTCCCAGAGGTTTCTCTAACCGTTTTGGGAAATACGATCCCTCAGATGAATATTTCTGGGTGCCTGACATGTGCCAGACAAATGTTTTTTTTCCCCTGGTTAGTGAGAAGGGGAAGAGTTGAAACATTAAAGACACTTTTAGCTCATGAGAAGTTTTAAGTAACTAAGAAATCAAAGTAAACTTTGCTCCTTTCATGTCGTGTGACTTTGTTCCTTACTGATCTGAGCTGGATGTGCCAGTGATCACATTACATCCTGAAAATATAATTCCATATACAGTACTAAAAACGTGGCATTATGCAGTGGGCCCACTTGTCATCACTCTCGTTTGCTTTATACAGTTGGTAGCCAAGCACACGTAGTTCCTCCAAGCAGTCTTGTCCCTGGAAAACTGCACAACGGATGCGTCTGCCTAGTACACCCTCGCTCACCTTCGCCACCCACCTTCCTGCAGTAACTCTCGCTCATCTCTCAGAACTCACTTTAGGAAGCACCACCTCTAGGAAGACTTCATTCTCTCTTCTCCAGGGGTTGAGTTGGGTGTGTCTCCAATGTCACCCATGCTTGCCAGATGTCACAGTATATGGTGATTACCTGTCACTGCCACCAGACTGTGAGACCCTTGGAGGCTGTGACCGGGTCCGCACGCTTTTGTGCCCCAGCACTTTTGAGCCCCAGCACTTTAATAAACATAACACGTCCTTAAGCGCAGCTTCCTGTGGGAATTCACCACCACCACTGACTGGCGAAGCCTCTCCTCCATTTCGTCATTAGTGTCATAAGTATCTCTTGAGCTCCTTCACAGGTAGGTGTAGCAGGATTCCATAGATGTTTGTGGAATGAAAGTTGGCGTTAGATCATCACAGCTCTGCTCTTCCTCAAGCTCAGCCATGCATTTCCTCATCTTCTCCACACCTTTACCTCCTATTTATCTTTTATCCTTCATTCTAAGCCACTGTGAATTCTTTTTGGAAAGGAGAAGAGGGCAGATAAATACAACACATTTTAAAGTGATTTTCTTATTCCTCCCAGGTACTATCTTGGTCGTCAGATGTTTATCGTTATCTCTGACCCGGACATGATCAAGCAGATATTGGTTGAGAAGTTCAGTAACTTCACCAACAGAATGGTATGGAATTTTCTTTCTTCGTATGGATGGATGGGGAATCATTCTAAGATGCAAGGACCGCACATCACATCTCACAGGGATGTGATTGGGCCTTTTGTAGGGTTTAGATCAGTTCAACTCAAAACTGTGCTCCCCAGTGAATTTGAGTTTTCAAAAGGGATGTATGGGACGCTACAAAAGAATGGCATTTACATTTAAGAGATGCTTCAAGAAAGTTAAACCTCAAGAGGAGTTGAGGCGAATAAAATTCTAAAACCGGGAGGGTTTTGAAAGCTGTGTTCAAAGCTGGAGGAATCCAGAGGGTCAAGTGACCTCAGTCAAGTGACCGAGGAAGACCGAGCAAGGTTAATAAACATCAGAGGGAATGCAAGATATCAAGCTTCCCGCGCGTACATCCTTCCCAGAGAGTATAAACATCTTAAGGCTGGAAAAAGAAGACAAGTAACATTACAAGGGAAATTCATCCCCAAGTAACAAGTCTCTAACCCACTAAAGGATGTACATATTCCATCTTTTTTTGAAAGCACATATCCTGCTTTTTATCTTTGATGAGAAATCCCAAAGAATTGAAGAGGTGACAGAAAATGGCAAAGCTCAGTGCTGTCCATATTTTCCAAAAATGAGGAGATGAGAATTCTAGGAGAGATGATCAATAACGTTCATGTTGATTTTTGGAAAAAGTCTAAAGGGAGTTGATAAATAGTTGCTTGTGAGAATTCAGAGAATCACTATGAGCCAACCTTTTTTTTTTTTTTTTTGGCAAATTAAACTCATCTTCCATTCTTATAGGAGTAGTAAGCAATGTAGGCACTCTTTTGTTGGTTATTTGACAAACTTCTGCACACTTGCCATATATACCAGGCACTGTCTAGGTAATGATTAGAAAGAGATAGAAAACTCAGTCTCGTCCTTGAGGAGCTTATAGTCTAATGACAGAGGCAGAGAGGAAAGAGACCAGTACAATACGGTACGGTGAACATGGAAAACACTGCACCCTCCAGGATGGGAACCAGGAAAGGCTTATTAGACGTAAGGTGACTGGGACTGAGTCCTAAAGAAATTAGCAGTAGCCCCCTAGCTTTCTGTACTGGTTGAGCTGTCCAGAGTGGGTTTTTTTTTTTTTCCCTCATTAAATTTCACAGGAACTTATGAGACTGGTACAATTATCATCTCTATCTTACTGACAAAGATACTAAGACTCAGGTTAAGTGACAACCCTGGTCACATGACTCACAGGAGGAAGATTAATAGGGTTTAGGTGCCATCTCCCAACTCAAGTCCAGGGCTCTTTCTACTGTCACTATTGTAATAGCTGCCTAGGTGACATCTCTGGACTATCAAGGTTTCATTGAGTAATTGTTACTCGCCCAAAGCACACTCATCTTCCGGCCCCAGAGCACCATGCACACTTCCAGGCACCACGTGGCCACTAGAAGGAGGTGATCTGGGAGGGGGTGATCGCCTGGTCTGCTAACTCCTCCATCACCTCAGAATGGCTGAAGGAAATACAGAAGCTTAGCCACGTCTCTGCCTCCGTTTGATTCTCCCCCCAGATACTCTGTTGTTACTCCCCTGTTCAAAGTCCCCTGAAGGTTTTTGTGGCCTCGGGATTTTAGAGACTGAGTCTGATGGTTAAAGGCAGTCATACATTGCTGCTCCCCCAGACTCAGCAAGGAAGGTTGATTAGAGAAACAGAGGAAGCCAGTGAGTCAAGGGCCCTGACCGCCAAGCCGCGTGCTGGCAGGCATGGAAAGCACTCCAAGGGCTGCCACGGCTCTTGGCCACGGCTGAGCCTCTGAGCAGTGAGATGGGACACGGCAGCCACGTGCCTCCGTACCGTCATGTTCACATGACATCCAAGATGTAACCAAGGTATAAGACCCCTCGAGCTGACCTGGAATAGAGCTGCTCTCGGATTGATGTCCTAGGGGCAGACACACACTCAAAATACACGTTCAAGCAGAGGGGACCAAGTCAAGCTGCCCAGTTTCAGTCCATTTCTCCTCCAAACCATGTGTCTACCCTCCCTATTTTTCCCCACCCCCTGACTAAGATCTCTAGGCCCCAACCTCCAAAATGTGGTTCTAATTTCCTTCTTTCACTCAACACAGCGTCCTCAAGACAGAGTTCAAGTTCCTCAGGTGAGATTTAAGGGCCCCTATAATTTAGATCCATTACATATGCGCCCACCTCAGCTCTCACTGCTCCCCAGTACAAGCAGTCACCCCAGCTGGAGCGGCCTCTCCATTCTCTCTGCAACCTCTCCAAAAGCCCTGCCCCAGGGCCTTTGCTCATGCTGACACCTCCACTAGAATTGGAGACAGCACAGCAGTGGGTCTTATATTTACTAGCAATGTGAACTTGAGCAAATTACTTCTTTAAGCCTCTCATTCTTCCTTTGGAAAACAGGGATATGCTCTGCCTTACTAGGCTGTTGTAAGGCTAAATGAGATGATGTGTGTAAGTCCTGCTTTACACGCAGGCAAGACAAGTTTTCACCGTGCATTAGCTGCTATTAACAAGAAAATCCTCCACTTTTCCTACACCCATCCGAACCCTTGGTATTCGTCCAGATTCTCCTCAAATTCTGCTCCCCCCATGAAGCTTTCCCTACCTCAACCCTCATTTACTTTTCCCCTTCTCTGAACGCTCACAGCATTGATCACCTGCATCATTCATTTTCACAATCGCTCGCGTCGTGCCTCCTATAATTTACCATGAATGAGTGCATGGCTTTCACCCTAACTTGATTAACTTTAAGCCCTGTTCTTCTCTTTTTATACCCCAGGGCCCAAACACATAACGACTACTCAGTATCCGATATATTCTCGTTCAAGCAGAATTGACTCTCCATCAACTTGACATTCTCCCCAGAAGAACTAGGTGGTACCTGGAGATTCAATATGTACATCCTCTTGTAGGTCATTCACAAACATGTAAAAAGGTCCATCAAAGATAAGATCTCTAGGAAACCCCAATGTTGGTAATTTTCCATCTGGGAATGTAGCCACTTATCCTAAGCTTTGTTTATGGTCTTTAAGCCAATCCCATATTCATGAGGAAACAATGCTTAGTGACTCAATCTTCAAAAAACCAACTTCAGAGTGGGATTTTCTCACAGGTTTTGAAAGTCAAATTACATTGGGTTCTGTGGTTCCCCCTTATCCATCTGCTTATTTATCTGCTCAAAGAACTCAAGGAGATTAGCGTGGCACGATTTTTTCTTCCTGACACCATGCCACCTTCCCTCTGATAAGCCATGTTTACCTAAGTGTTCAGCAATTCAGCTTTATTATACATTCATTCAGTAAACATTAAACACTTACTCCATGCAAGCTTCTACCAAATGGTCCCTTGTGAGACAGAAAATACCTCAGCATATTAGTTTGATACATGAAGTGAAAAGGAACTTAAATAACGCATGATTTCATTTTCCAGCTGTAAGAACCCATCTCTGCTCACAAAGCCAGGTTTGACGTCTGTGTGCCCCTGACAACCTATGGAGAGCGGCCGGGATGGGGAAGCTGGGCTTAGCTCTGAAATTTGGTGTGACCTGTAGGCATCCCATGAGGGACTGACAGAGCACACTGGCTGGAGTTGGGACGACACCACAGGGAACTCGCTGACATAAGTCAGTATTGAGCAAATACTTGAATTCAAAAATTGTTGAATGATATATATTTTTTCCAATTCAAGAACACCGGGCTGAACAGACTCTACGGCTTGGACCCAGGGTGGCCGTTCCTATATCACGCTTCCCCATTCACATTTTCAAGGCGCTCAGTTCCATGGAACGTGACTGCTTTCTCTTGCCCGTTTTCCGAATGGACCCCTTGGGCCTCTATCACTGCCCTCAACACTTCCTCAAGTTGCTTCCAGTGGTGCAACCACAGTTTATCTGTAAACCCCAATCAGTCTCCTTAGCATGATAGAACCTCAGTTGCCCCAGCACGTCTGGACTTGGCTATTTTTATGCAGGTATTTTTAATGAGCTCCTCTTGCTATCGGGTACTCAATGAGGCCACGCGGGCAGCTCTTTTTTTATTATCTGCGGAAACTGGAGCTGGGTCCACTTGATTCAGCAGAAATGGTCCTAACCAGCAGTAGAACGCTGTACTCCTGGCCTGTCATTAAGGCCCAAGTTGGGAAAGCCGTGGGAAGGGTGCTGAGAGGTAGGGAGGCCTTTGGCCCGTGTTGGGTTGGTCTAGTTGGATACGGGAAGGGAGAGGGGTGTGTTTGATCACTAAACCTGCTGCCAGGAGCTCTGAGCCCTGGTCTGAGATGAGCATGGCAAGCAGGTCAGGCATGCCCACTGCCAGGTTCCATCACATGTTTGTGGAGTGGAGTGGAAGGTGGTGGTGGTCACCCATGTGTGGGGTGAGATGCCAGCCCTCAGGGCCTCACAGGCAACATGGGGGTCAGCTCTCCAGGCACTGGTTCACACCATCGACTCACATCTAAAGCCACGTGATAGATTTGGGGAGTGGTTTTATTCAGGACCCCCAGGGCCTGGCTCCCCAGGTACAACCTCTCCAAGGCTAATTTCACCCTCTCAGCACACGGATGTCGGAATCATAGGACGAGTTCCTGTGAAACCACGTGACATTTGGCACTGGCAGAGACTGCTAAAGTTCTGAGGCAAATATGGCCCTGGAAACCTTATTAGCCCCTGTGCCTGCAGCAGTGCCCCATCCCGGGGGCAGAAGCGCAGCTGGTCACAGAGCTCGGGAGCCAGGCAGACTCCACCCGGGGCTCCAGATGGATCGGGCCACCCGTGCTGGACCCCCAGGGACCTGCTCGCTGCTACCCAGAAGGGACAGAGGGGCCTCAGGAAGTTAGCCACAAATATGCCTCGCCCACACCTGCAACAAGTCCCTCTCCACCAACAGTTTTTGAAAACTAACTCATCTAGAGTTTCTGGTCCCCTTTCTCTTAAATAAAACATCGAGTAAAAGAAAGCATTCTGGTTTTCAAATGGGTGCAGGGAGATTTAAGTTTAAATGAGAATGGTTTGGCCCATGACTTAGGGAAGCTCTCGTCACTGCATTCAAAACCTGACTACTTTTTTCAACTTTGTATTTCTTTTTTTTAAAATAAATTTACTTATTTATTTATTTTTGGCTGCGTTGGGTCTTCGTTGCTACACGCGGACTTTCTCTAGTTGTGGCGAGCAGGGGCTGCTCTTCGTTGCGGTGCGTGAGCTTCTCATTGCAGTGGCTTCTCTTGTTGCAGAGCACGGGCTCCAGGCACGTGGGCTTCAGTAGTTGTGGCACACGGGCTCAGTAGTTGTGGCTCGCAGGCTCTAGAGCGCAGGCTCAGTAGTTGTGGCGCACGGGCTTAGTTGCTCCGCGGCATGTGGGATCTTCCCAGCCCAGGGCTTGAACCCGTGTCCCCTGCATTGGCAGGCGGATTCTTAACCACTGCGCCACCAGGGAAGCCCCTCCTTTTTTTTTTTTTAACATCTTTATTGGAGAAGGGTCAACTCACATGATGGGTCCACAGCTCCAAGAGGTAGACGTTCTTACTTAAAAGACCGAACAGACTGCAGAGAATCAGAAACCCAGGTGTGCAACCTCATTTGCCTGACCCCTGTTTTGAGGCAGGTCTCATTGTTTTATATGAAACATTGTGCTGTGCACTGGAAACCCTGCAGCCTGAGCTGGGAGCTTCTCATCCCGGGATGGGCTGCCCACAGATCGCTCAAACCTCCTGTTCAGAATTTCCGAGAAGTGGGGTACAGGCTCTAGGGATAGGGGCTCATCACTCAAGGCAGGTTATTTTTAGTAGTTATTTAGACTACTGGGAAGTTCTCCTTTAGAGGAGCTGGAATTTTCTCCATAGCTCCCACCATTGAACCTAATTCTACCACCCAGGGTCAAAAAAAAGAGCCAAATCTCTTCCATGTAATACGCATTCAATAGATATTTTTAAAGTACAGACTAAGGACCACGATCTGATCTTGCAAGCCTTCTCTTTCCAGCTACGCATTCTAAAATCTGTCAGACCGTCCCCTCACCAACCGACTGCTCTTCTGAAATGACCAACTTGCCACTTTCCCTCTTCCAGTATCGTATCTAGAAATGAAAATAGGTTGGTTACTCTAACCAACGCTTCTGAAATCTTCCATCAGAGAATGAAGAATTCTAATGGGAGTTGTAGGCTGAAGGGAGAGTATTGCAAGCTGGTGAGGGAGACAATGCTGACATATTGCACAAGGGCTGGATTTGTCCTCCAAGGGCAAGATAAAAACTATCACGGAGCCAATCCTTAGGTCTAAAGGACAGAGACAAAATCCAGTCAACCTCGACTCTTATCTCCAATTTCCTCTGTTTCATCAGAAGCCCATAAACCACCACCTAGCTTTCCTTGGAGCGAAATGCTTTAGGACAGGTAGTGTGACAGAGGACCGGCGTTTGCCAGTATACAAAATGTACCATTTCCTCCTTTGATCCTGGAACCCAAACAAATGGGTTATGTTCTAAAAATTCCATAAAACCACAATTCTGTATAGTGACCACAGCACTCCTAAAGAATTTTATTCTAAATATAGAGAGGTATTTCTCTGCAGAAAAAATATCCCAGCAACTTGGTTCTAATATATAATTAAATCCCCCCAGATACTTTGCAGTTACATATTATAGGTTATTTTGAGTGTTCATATTTTATCAGAAAATTATCATTTTCCTCTGAACAGGAGTTTTTACAAGGCTTTTGAGTTAACGGTGGCTGGCTTCATGTTTCAACTATAATTAAAACAGTGAAAAGGAATAGCAAAACCGTATATCACATGCAGTTCTGAAGAATGCTTTGTCCTCCAGTCCCCCTACTTCCCCTCACCCTGCAGCCCTGGGGCTCAGGGCTCTGAACAGCTGTGAGGGCCCCCAGTTTTGACCGTTTGGTGGGAGTAGGTGGTCTTAGGAAAGAAGAGACTGGCCTGGGAAGAAGGGATAAGGAGACCTCATTTTCTGTGTGCTTCCAGACTCAGCTGGACTGTCTCCTCCTCAGAGAAGGCTTCCTGGCCATTTAATCCCCTATCATTTTCTCACCTCGCTGCCCTCTCTCCCCCTTCATAACACCCACTTTCCCATGAAATGTAATGACAGCTATTTGTTAGTTTAGGAGGTAACTGTCTGCTTCCCCACTAGACTATCAACTCATTGAGGGCCAATGCAATGTCTTCTCTATTCAGCACCGTATAGACAACTTCTCGTGTATATTAGACATTGAACAAACATTCGCTGAACGAGAAGAACGAGTGAATGAATGAGAGAAAGAACACAGAAACATCATGACAGGAAGGAGTTCTCTTGCAACAGCTCTGTTGGGGCATATGCTTCTGAAGGACCCTCTTTTTCCCCTTTCCCTCTCCTCCCCCCACCCCCAGGCATATTCCCAAGACCCAGACACGAGTCTGTCAACTCCTGGCCCAACGTAACCAATCCAGCCACACAAAACCCCTCGCCAAATAGATCAGACATGAAACTCAATCCCAGGAAAGACGAGCCCACCTCCAAGAAGCCAGCTGTTGGGTCCTCCGGGAACCCCCACTCTGCAGGGGGGCTGCAGAACACACAGACGCCGCTGAGTTATTTACGGTGATAACCACAGAGTCACAAGATAGAACTGGGCCAGCGGCGCTTCCCCATCTGCTCCCGGTGGGTCCTCGGCCATGGATCTAGGGACCATTGTCCATGAGCTTTTATATTCTTTACATCCTTGCAAGACAAGTCTCCTAATTATTGGTCACGGGTGACTGGAACCAGAGTGTTTATCGTGGACTGTATTGCTACCCAGGCGTCTTGGGCTCCCTTGTGTCCTAACTCTCTGCTAATCGCTTTCCACCAGGCATCAGGTTTGGAGCCCAAACCGGTAGCCAACAGTGTCCTGTTTTTACGTGACAAAAGATGGGAAGAGGTCAGAAGTGTCCTGACGTCTGCTTTCAGTCCTGAAAAGCTGAATGAGGTAAGACCTGGGAAACGCAGACTCTCTTCCATGAAGAGCAGGTTTCCTCTCTCCAGATTATGATGGGAGCCGGTTCACTTTGCGTCACTTGTCCGTTGCCCCGCCCGCTATGCCCGTCAAACCTCCCTATTATCCCCAAAGCACAGGAAACTGTACTGGAGTGTCTGCCCTTTCTCCAGCCTTCCGCAGCCCCAGTTGCCATGAATCTGTAGTGAGTCAGCAAGCACTCAGGGCACTTCTGCTAAATCCCAAGGCTCTGTCCCGGGCAATTTGGGGGCACCCAGGAGAAAACTGGAGGGGCTCTCCTCAGACTTTCATGTGTAACGGATCACCTGAGAATCCTGTTAAAATGCAGATTCTGATGCAGTAGGTCTGGGGTGGGACCTGAGACTCTGCATCTCTAACAAGCTCCCAGGTGACGTGGATGCTTCTGAACAATGAACCACACTTTACATAGCAAGGAACTAGAGAACATCTTGAAATGAAGGTGAGCTTTGAATCAAGTCTGAAATAGGGAAGAGATGGCCATGGATACGAGGATGTCCTTGGGCAGAACTCTTGGGAGGGGGGTGGGCATGCCCAAGTTAATCTTTGTGGCCAGGTCAAAGGGCAAATTCTCATTTACAAGATGCTCTTAAACCCGGGGCTGCCGCCTTCCCCCACCCAGGGACCCACCCTTCCCTACCAGCTGTATAAATAAAACTTACTGTTTGTCCTGCTTCCTGACCAAGTGCTCTCACACCTGATCCTCACTGATGGCCCCTCAATTGCTCATCTGGCTTTGATGCCTGTTCTGAATTCTGCAACAGCAACAGCTCATGACTGAGCCCTTGAGCCCTTCTGATGTGACGTGGCTGAAGGGTTGCCTCGGTGTGAGTCCCAGGTACATGGGAAACTCCAGAGCAAGTGCCCTTCCAGAGTCAGCCACCACATCTAGCTGTTGCAGAACGCCTGGCCTTGGAGTGGCCTGTCTTCAGTTCAATACATGAGAGCTACTCTGAGCTTCAACTCAAGATGTTCACCCATATGGTCCTGCTGAATTCCTCTAAGTTTTCTGAAGTCCCCCAGAAGAGGAGAGGGTTCCAGACTTCATAATTAATCCCATCCAAATAAACTCAGAAACGAGAGATCCTGCCCATCCTCAGTGAGGTTTTTCTGTTGTTTTCTTTCCTCAAGGCGGTTTTGATTTGTGTTTCCATACGTAGCCTTTACATAGCCAGCTAACACTCACACAGCTCTTACCATGTGCCAGACACCACTGTAAGGCTTCCTGTTCGTATTAGCATACTTAATCTTCACCACATCTCTGTGAGGTAAATACTATTATCAATCCCATTTTACAGGTGAGGAAACTGAGGCCCATAGAGATTATGCACTTCACATCACATAGCTAGTAAGTGTGGCAAAGCCAAGGTTAGAACCCAGTTCCAGAATGCTCTTAAGCTCTCTGCTTGACTGCTTCTCCTATCTTGTTCTGAAGCTCCCTAGGACTGTCCTAGGGACTGTCTGGAGGGTGGTGGAAGGGAGATGAAGCAAATGGGACCTCTTTGGAAACCTAGGGGTATCAGAAGCAACACTCCTCCGTTTGCTGCCTAAGTTTGGAACCAGCTGAGGTACGGAAACAGGTTTCAGACAGAAACCTCCTTTCTCACTGGTAAAGCTGTTTGAGAAATACAGCCTGCCTTCTGGTGGTGTGGGCTTGCTAATGCTTCACCCGGAGTGGGCAGCTGCGGCCTCCCCCCCAGCAGGAGGGCAGCCGAGAGCGCACACTAACATGCCCCCCCACCCCGTCCCCCCAGGGCTGGCCCACGCAGGCTCAGTTCCTTCTTTAAACGCCTCGGCCTGATAAGGGAGGGCAGGACCCAGCCTTTCTCAGCCTCAGGTACACACTGGAGTCATCTGGGGAGCTTTGCAAACCATTGCTGTCTGGGTCTCACGTCTAGATTAAGTTGGTTTGGTTTGGAAGGCAGCCTGGGTCTGAGGGGATCTTACAGCTCCCCAGGCGATTCTGATGTAAAGCCAGAGTTGGGAACCACCACTGGTAGAAATTACCCACAAGGAAACATGAGGAGGGGGGTATCCTGCTACAGCTGGAACCAGGAGCCCTGCGCCACAGTCAGCCCTGTTATATACTGAGGTTTCATGCGAGAATTTGTTTGAAGGAAGGGCCTGCTTCTTTAAAAAGTTGTAAAGCATTATTTGGGTCACCTTTATTACACCTAGTCACTAAAATGCTGAGTTAACCAAAAGGGGAAGGCTGGGGTGGAGAGGTAGGTAAACTGTGGCTTGACATTAGGAGCTCCAACACGTTGCATCCCACTTCCTCATTTGTGAGTAAACAATGACTTGACAATGCTATAGATACAGAAAGAATCTTATCATTTGTTAAAAAATAAATTGATGAAGGGTATCTGATTTTTTTTTTTTTTTTAAGTAAAAAAGGAAGTTTTTTTGACACTGAAGAGGAAAAAAAAAAAAAAAGAATCTTATCAGGGTCTAGATTTCTTTAACACCCTACAGGACACACTCCAGAAACTGATACAGCATCATTGCCCAAACAAATTCAGGGCTCCTGAAGTCCCAAGCATTTTCTCCTTTTGGTTCAGAAATCAAATTCTTAGCGCCTGAATTAGCTGCAGAAAATAGAGTTCCTCCAAGTGGTTCATAGCACTGAGATGCCTAGTAGCCGTAAATAAGAGGAAGGGGGAAGGGAGGGGGAAGGGAGGGGGAAGGGAGGGGGGAGGGAGGGGGAAGGGAGGGGGAAGGGAGGGGGAAGGGGGGAGGGAGGGGAAGGGGGAGGGAGGGGAAGGGAGGGGGAAGGGAGGGGGAAGGGAGGGGGAAGGGAGGGGGAAGGGAGGGGGAGAGAAATTTTCATAGACAGATTACCCGGGTTTTGCTTCAGATCTAGCTCACTGTTTAACATATTCTACAAGTGAACTTAAAGCTCCATTGGAAATCATCTTTCTACTCAATATAGTTCAATTTAGGTTCTTGGGTTTCTGTTGAAAGGATGCCATTCCGGAGCAGAGTTAGTCACCCTCGTCCCCACCTATGGAGAATTTAGACCTGGTGAATTTAAGGTGTCTGGGAGGCATCTAAGTAGATGCATCAGGCAGAAGTTGGCTGCAGATATAGAGCTCAGGAGAGAAGGGTAGGAAAGATGGTCATCAAAAACAGACAGGGGGCTTCCGTGGTGGCGCAGCGGTTGAGAATCTGCCTACTAATGCAGGGGACATGGGTTCGATCCCTGGTCTGGGAAGATCCCACATGGCGCGGAGCAACTACGCCCGTGAGCCACAACTACTGAGCCTGCGCGTCTGGAGCCTGTGCTCCGCAACAAGAGAGGCCGTGACAGTGCGTGGCCCCCGCTTGCCACAACTAGAGAAAGCCCTCACACAGAAATGAAGACCCAACACAGCCAAAAATAAAAAAATGAAAAAATAAAAACACAGACAGTGGCCACGGGGATATAATATACAGCATAAGGAATATGATCAATAATACTGTAATAACTTTGGGGACAGATGGTTACTAGATTTACTGTGGTGATTGTTTCATCATGAATGCAAATGTCACACCAGTATGTAGTACACCTGAAGCTAATAGTGTACATCAACTATATTTCAATTTAAAAAAAAAGAAAATTTTTACAAGAGAGAAAACACAGGGCTTCCCTGGTGGCGCGGTGGTTGGGGGTCCGCCTGCCGATGCGGGAGATGCGGGCTCGTGCCCCGATCCGGGAGGGTCCCGCGTGCCACGGAGCGGCTGGGCCCGTGAGCCATGGCCGCTGAGCCTGCGCGTCCGGAGCCTGTGCTCCGCAACCGGAGAGGCCACAACAGTGAGAGGCCCGCGTACCGCAAAAAAAAAAAAGAGAGAGAAAACACAGACATGGGTGAGGTCACCCCAGGAGTGTATATAGCATGAGAAGAGGGCTGGGGAGAACCATATATAAGTGAGGGGCAGAGGAGATACCTACAGAGATGACTTGGGAAGAACAGCTTGAAACTGAAGTCCAGGAGAATGTGGAAGGGAAACGCTTTTCAAGGAGGAAGGAGCAGACAAAGGTGTTAAATGCTGGTTAAAAAGAAAGGAACATGAGGACTAAAAAGTACATGACAAAGATAATAGTTTTCAAGGGTTAAGCCAATATCTGTGTGTTTCATGCTCCATAAATCACGTCCTGGATTTTCTCTCCCCCACGGAATCATTGCTTCAGAAGGAGGCGGCAGTGGGCAACTTCCAGAACGAGGAGGTCTTTGCTCAGTTTTGCACATGAGGCTTTCCTGAGCCCTACTGAGACAATGGTCTTGGAGTTGCGAGCTTTGTTGGGAGTGAAAAGTTTTCCTAATTCCTAAAGCAGCTCTTTGTATATGAAGAGCAGGGTTTGAGGCTCTGAGCAAGGAGTGTCACTCTACACCAAAGTGTAGACCGGATGGAGGATCTTCCTATCCTACGGAAGATGGGTGGAGGGGAGAAAGATGGGAGGGCTGGTTGCCAGACGTCAGTGTCCTGACTGCCTCCTCCTCCAGCGCCCGGGACCCTCCAAGTTTCTGGATGCTTCCCTGGACTTTAACCTCACATGGGCTTTCCCTTTCTAGTCACTTGTTCTCAAACCCTGTGTGACCAAGGGCTGCGCCCAAATCACCTAGTACCCTTGTTTAAAACACATAATTCCAGCCACCCCAGGACCTACAGAATGACAATTTCTAGGGCGACTGAGAATCTGTATGCTTTACAAGTGCCCTGGCACGATCCTGGTTAGAGCCCTGTTGGAAAGCACTGGCGGTGTGAGTCCTCCTCTTGGTCCCTCGTCTGACCTTCTCAGACCCACAGACTCCCCAGGCTTGTAAGAGCTGGGCCCCAGAACCCCATCCTCCTCCCCTGCTTTATTTTTCTCTGTGGTGCTATCACCAGCTAACATTCCATTTATTTTACTTATTTTTTCTTTATTGTTAACTGTATAGCATGACACACATAACGGACACTCAACAGTGATTTGCTGGATTGGAGGATGGATGGATGGATGGATGGATAGGGAATCACAGAACCAAGAAGCTTTCTACCTAAGGATATATGTTACAACTGAGATAAAAGGGAAACAAGAAGGAAATAATTTCATCAAAGAAAAATTATGTAAGAGGATGTGGCCGTTTGTTGGCTTTCTCTTTAGAGGGTCTCAAGTCTAGGCATATGTAGAAACAGAGAAAGCAGGTCACAGAGACGCAAAGAGGAGAAGAAGGCTCCCCGAGGGCCTGGGGCAGAGGAGACAGAAGAGAGAAGCTCGGGGAACCCATGGGAGCCCGCACTCCCCCGGGACATGGGAACCTGGCTCAGTTTTCCCACAAATAGCTATGGAATGTCAATAATCTCCAGTCCTTTCTGAATTAGTAAGTTGCTTTGGGACTTTTATTATCAAACTTGAGAGTTTATTCTTGAAATAAAGATGTGTTTTCCCTTGGAATTCTGAGGCTTTTTCCTTCAGCCCCTGGCAGCCTAAGTTAAGTACTTTACTCCCTGTGACTGTAGGTGTCATTAATATTCATAAAGTTCTGGATGGCACTGTCTTTATTTGTGTGGATTTTAGGCTGTCTTGGCCAACAATGCCTGAAAGTTACTTTAAAATTAGCATTCTATCATGAATCCATGGTTTTACTTAAAATAAAATTGGTTTTGGGTTTATGTCTTACCAGGGATAATATAGAGAGATAGAGAACCAGTGAGAATTTGACTGGTGCATTCCTGATCCCGGAAGAGACCATCAAAATCAGAGTCCAGTGACAGACAAGTTATTGGGATTTATAGGAAAGGATGGCTGAGCATTGCTGGGAAAACAACTGATTTTTTTATTAGGGAAAATTCTGTCTGATTAGCCTATCGGAATTTTCACCCCATCTCCTAAGAGGTTAATTGTTTTTAAAGGGGCAACCAGTGGACTTGGATTTTTACAGACTCTTTTGCTAGATTCTTTACCAAAGACTATTAATAAGTAACGCTGGGATTGTGTAAAAATTTATTATGGGTCAGGAAGTAAATAGATTTAGTTTCAAGAAACAAAACTGGGGCTGAATTAATCCTTCTCTGAGGAAATACATAAGTAAGGGGATTCCCTGGGGACCCGGGTTAGCACTAATTTTATTTTTAAATTTTATAATTCATCTGAGAGAGGGAGACGACCATGAAATTTATGCATTTGTATATTTCTCTAAGTTCTTCTGGTTTGAAAAATATTAAATCAGTTGGAGTAAGTTTCTAAGATTGTGTAAGTCAGCACAAAAGTGTCAGATAACCTTCAGTGTAAGCAAGACTAAAATAATACATTTAGGAGAAAAGCATGTAAACCGTACTTATATGATGACGAACTTCAAGCTATGAATAACTACCAGGGAAAAGGATTTGAAATTGAGGATTGGAAAGGCCCCATGGTCATCTAATTCAGTAAAATATTGCAAACGGGCTTCCTCTACACATAGGGATTCACTGTGCATACTAAAAGCTTGGGGGGGAAACTGCAGTAAATAAGTCTGTTTAATTTTGTTTATTCTGGGTTCAAATAAGTTTTCAATAAGTGAAAACACGGGGCATTAATATCATAGTCGGCTACTGAGAGAAGTGAGGCTTTTGAGCACCACGCCTTTGGAGGCAGATGCATGGGGAACTCCATTACCAAGTACTTCTAGCAGAGACCAAGCTCCACATTGGATGGACCACAGATCCAACCCAATACGGCAGCTCAAATCTTCTCAGTCCTCAAAGCCCCATAAAAGTGGTGGACATTTGCTCATTTGTCCAGAGAACTAAGCTGATGGTGACCCACTGAGTGGATAGAAGAGAACTGGCAGCTCCAAACAGGAGAGCCTGAAGCTGGCTGTGTGTGTCACCCAAGAGTAAGAGCAAATCATATCTCTGCACATGGGGACTCAGCTAAAGAAAAGTCAGACTAGACTTCCCTGGTGGCGCAGTGGTTAAGAACCCATCTGCCAATGCAGGAGACATGGGTTCAAGCCCTGGTCTGGGAAGATCCCACATGCTGTGGAGCAGCTAAGCCCATGCACCACAACTACTGAGCCTGCACTCTAGAGCCCGCGAGCCACAACTACTGAGCCCACGCGCCACAACTACTGAAGCCCGAGTGCCTAGAGCCTGTGCTCCAGAACAAGAGAAGCCACCGCAATGAGAAGCCTGCGCGCAGCATAGAAGACCCAACGCAGCCAGAAAAAAAGAATTAGCTTCAGCATTTTTAATGACCTTTAAATCGCACATAATAAAATCTTGATTGACCAGACTATTTTAAAAAAAAAAAGAAAGAAAAGTCAGAAAAATCAGACCTACAGGGAAGGCTGGTATCCCTCCCAGTCACTGCTGATCCAGCTCAATGCCTAAGTTTTCACTTTCATCCAGATGTTTCCTGTCAGGAAGACACAGTCAATAATGTACGAATCTTAAAGACGGAGACAGATGTGGTTATTATTCCCTCTAGGCCTTTCCTGCCTTGGAGAAGACATATTGCTCGGGGATGACTACAATTTTTAAAAATTTAAGTTGATCTGGCCAGCTTATGAGTAAATGCCTAGCCATGACCATTTCAGAGCAAAAGTCTTTGCAGAATTACAGTCATCATCACAGTTTAGTTTGGCCTTTAAATTTTCACTGTAAACGCTTCAGACAATCACGCACGAGGGCTTCTGTCACAGAACATGGTCTTCCTGCAATGTTGGAGCAAGCAGCTTTCTCTGGGCTGCATCTGCCTCCAGAAGCCTATTTTTAATATTTGCTTTTATTTCTTAATCCTTCCAGACAATAAAAATGAAAGTCATTATAACCAAGTATGGCTGTGGTAATAAATACTTCAGAGTCCAAAAATACATTGTCCCTGCCTGACCAGTTGCCCACTTTCCAGAACGTCTAGGTATTTATCTAGCAGCAAGAGACCATTATCCTGCAGCACAGTTGTATTCCACTGACACCTAGTCTCCTAATTAAAACTGGTATAATGATGGACTGTTTAAATTCTGGTTAAACATGTTCCTTTTCCGTTTGCATTCAAAAGAAAACATACTCTTCATCATGGGCACCCCATCCTGGGTTATAATTTGGTTTTCCTTTGCCAGCATCATAATGTCACTCTGACTTGCCGCTGGTTAAATCTAAAAGAGCATCTAAACGTGCCTCCCAGCTTGCCTGTTGCTTGGCAACACCAGTGGCCACCACCTCATCAGGGTGAGTTCTCATTGGTTACAACTCTTGACAGGAGCCACTGACTTATTAGAAATGACACTTGATTATTCACCTAGACGGCTAGAGCTGATACTTACCAGCGGGAGATTTTGCATAAAATAAGTCATGGATATTTTTAATATCTGGGTGGCAGAAGGAGGCTACAAGTTTCGTTAACTGGTATTAATTTTACATTTATTAGTCACCAGTTTAGAGCACTCTAACATATTACTTTTCTATTTTCTAATCCAACAATATGTTTACACACCATCTCCCATCTCCATTAGCTGACCCTTATTTATTCAGAAAATCCCCCCTCTGATGAGTTCCTAAACAGCATTATAAACAGGTCTAAGAATGCCAAACAGAATGAAACATTAAATTCATAAAATTCAACCAATATTTATCAGCTCCTGTCTTTAAGGGGTTTATAATGTAGAAGGTGCAGAAACTCCTGCATTATTACCAGGACAGTGACAGAGCGCACATCTTCTCTTGAGCATCAGAAACCACTTTAGGGGGCAGGGCGGGGAGCAGCATTGGAACTGAGCCCTGAAGATCTTGCTGAGTTTTGACGGAGGGAGAAGGTGCGTTGCAGGTGGAATAAGCGGCAGGAACAAAGGCATCTAGACAGAAAGTACAGGGTGTGTTCAGGGACTAGAGCAGTACAAATTGGCTGGAACACGGCGTACGTGGAAGGGATTAGTGAGGAGAAACTGGAAGAAGACGTAGAGGCATGGAGTCGGCTGTTCTGTGTCAGGGGAAGGCTTGGTACAAACTTCACTGTAGAGTGAGGAGCTATTAAATCCTTGAAAGCGGCGGGGAGTAAGGAAGAGGGCTTCCACTTCAGCTGTTTAGCCTCCAAGATGCCAGACGTCCCCTGGACCCTGGGGCGGAGCAGGGAAACCGCAAGTGGTCCCTCTGGAGTCTCTGCTCTGCCGTGGCTCCCAGGCGGGTGGCTCCCAGGGGCCGTGTTTGATCTCAGAGTGGCAGCCTCTGCTCGGGCTCTTCTCTGAATCTCTCTTCGTGTATGGACAGGTGCGGCACGCAGCCTACACACCATCCATGTGGGGGGGTGGAAGGGGGGGTGGGCATCTCAGTTTAGAAGTCTGAGTTGACACAGGAGAGACACTCTCCCTGCTCAGGAAACGTGTCTCCCCCCAGCACTCAGGCTGACTCCATTCCGCAAACTTCCAGGAGCTCCAGAGGCTTAACTGTGCGTGTTTGCTTGCTTTTCAAGTTCATGGCATCAGAGCTGCATTGAGCAAAATTATAACCTAGAAGTTAATTAACTGAGGAGCAAAAGGAATGTGGATGCTGATTTTGGAGAAAAAAGCAACAAGCCAGGAGTCAGTGGATCTGGAGTCTCACTTTTATTAAATTATGTAAGCATAAATATAATCAGATTCTGCCTTTTAGATCTTTATGTAATTCTGAAGTCAGTGCGTCAAACAGATGCCAAAAGGCCTTCTCAGGGATGGCATTGCTGGAGGCTTTACTGCCCCCGACTAGGAAGCTGCCTGCTCTTTCCATGGTCCCCAAGCAACTGTCTCAGCTGCCGCTTAGTGACCTCGGAATCCTAGCGTGTCCATGGAAAGGGACTCTGCAGCTCATTGCAAATAGCCCCTCAGTTGGGAGTGAGTGAGGACTCAAGTTCAGAGAGATTCAAACGACTCGTCCAAAGTAAGAGGTAGAACCAGCATGGGTCTCAGGTCTTTCATTCAGGACCAGCTCCCAGCAAACTGCACTGCATTCATGCTGCAATGGAAAGAGCACCTCACTCTGTTAACGTTTCTTACACACCTTTTATGTCAAGGCCCTCAAGGAATATTCAGTCATCCTGTTCTACAGAATCAACTGAATGTGTTGCACTGTGCTCATTTCTAACAGAGCAAATGCCAAAAACTTCAATAATACATGACAACATACAACAGTTGCCAGAAGAGGGTGTCATTGAAAGTGTATTAGTTATCTCTTGCTGTGTAACGGATTACCCCAAAACTTAGCTTAAAACAACAACCCTTTATTAGCTCATTGCTTCTGTGGGTCAGGAATCTGTGCATGGCTTAGCTGGGTGCCTCTGCATCAAGGTCAAGTAGTCAAGCTGTTGGCCTGGGCAGTGATCTCATCTGAAGTCTTAACTGGGAGGAGATCTGTTTCTAAGCTTACTCACATGGTTATTGGCAGGATTCAGTTCTTAGCGGGCTTTGGAGGGTAGGATAAGAAGCTTGTTCTATGTCCTAAGAGCAGACAGCTTGTTCTATGTTCTAAGAAGCTTGTTCTATGTCCTAAGAGCAGGCAGCTTCCTAGTTGGGGGCAGTAAAGGCTCCAGCATGCGATCCCTAAGTCAGTGGGAATCTCCAAAGAATTTTAACAAAACATTGCTCACATGACAAGTATTTTCAGAAGACCAATCTGGTGACTGAGTACAGGATGGATTAGAAAGTGAAAAGACAGGAGGCACTTTCAAAAATTGTTTTCTTAGTACACCTATGTGCCAGGCACTACACAAGTTACTCAGACTATAAAGATGCTTAAGATATGGTCCTTGTTCTCAAGAATCCCATAGATGATCTCATAGATGATGCCTCATAGATGATAGCTATGTTCCAGGTCACAGGCAGCAAAGCCTGAATGAGAGTGGTCCCTAGGGAGAAAAAGATGCAGGGACAGATGTAAGAGAGGAAGTGATGTTAACATGGTGAGGCAAGACAGGTGGATCCAATAGGACACCGTCCGCGTGGAAGAAGAGAAGAGAGAATGATGCCGGGCACCCCAACCAGTCTGGGAGCATGGGACTCTTCCAGAGGACAGCCGCCAGGCTCGGAACACTCACTGCCTTCTAAAACTTGCACACATTTTGTTTCTAATCTTGGACACAACTCTTCAACAGAGGTATTATTATTCCCATTTTGCAGATGAATAAATAGACTTATTGAGGTTAAGCTATTTGCCCATCACACAACTAGACAGTGCCAAGGAGAGGAAACCTAATTATTGGCTTTGAGTGTTTTCTCTCCCCAGGCCAAGTGTATTTTACAACTTCAGAGTCTTAGCCTCGAGAAGACCTCTCTACCTCCTGGAATTAACTCTATTGTCCTCTGTCTACACCTTGATTCACACTTCCTCAGACTCAGTCAGTAAAGATTCCATTTTTTTTTTAACTAAGCAATTATACAGTAAACTCCAGGTGAGCAAGGGCTTCCTTCCTTGGGGAATTTCCTTCCCAGGCTGCGGATGTTGCTTTTCCCTTGATGGTTACTGCTAGTTACCAAAAATCTGACCATCCGTACACTCAGCATCATCTAGAAAAGAGATAACCAGGGGGCTTCCCTGGTGGCGCAGTGGTTGAGAGTCTGCCTGCCAAGGCAGGGGACACGGGTTCGAGCCCTGGTCTGGGAAGATCCCACGTGCCGCGGAGCAACTAGGCCTGTGAGCCACAACTACTGAGCCCGCGAGCCACAACTACTGAGCCTGCGCGTCTGCAGCCTGTGCTCCACAACAAGAGAGGCCGCGACGGTCAGAGGCCCGCGCATCGCGATTAAGAGAGGCCCCCCGCTCGCAGCAACTAGAGAAAGCCCTCACACAGAAACAAAGACCCAATACAACCAAAAATAAATAAATTAAAAAAAAAAAAAAGAAAAAGATAACCAATGTGAGAGGTGAGAGATGCAAAATGGGAAACTTTATCCCCAGGCTTGGCTGCTGGACTATAATCCTTCCCCCAAATCATTCTTTTTAATCATTAATTTAAAAATTAATAACATTAATATTTTTTCTGATTATGAATATAACATATGTGCATTAGGAAAAAAATGTGGAAAAAACAAAAATAGAACTCACTCATTATCCTACAAAGAAGATGAAACAGAGCAACCAAATGAGAGTCTTTTGTTAAGATCTGTGTGATGATAGCATTGTGCATTCATCTGTGCATGTGTGTTTGCACAAGCCACCTATGCCTGCTTGTCTGCAAATCTAGGGGAATAACTGTGGGGTTTGTGGATTGTATAAAGATGATTGCAAGCCCATCAGAGAGAGCTTTTGTTTGTATGCAACTCGTGTAAGAGTAAATATTCCATAACTGCTTGGGTATAAGGCAAGGAAGCAAACCTGAAGTGATGGTATTGTCCAACATACAGATCATGCTCCAGTGTCTTACAATATTTTCTCTGCATCGCTTTTTAAAACATTTTTCATAGTACATGCCCCATCTCATATCACATTAACCTAAATAAAAATGTCATTATCCATTCAGCTCAACAGACAGCAGGCAGAGTGTGGTAGAAATTATAATCACGCCAGCCGACGACAAAGCATGCTAATCACAGCACACAGAAGAACTGATGGTGGGCAGCTGGTCCAGCCTCCACTTTGCACTGTCCAGGCATACGATTGGATTCAATATGGAGAGATCCCTCTTTACCTCTTAATACACAGGGCATGCTTCTGAAGAGCTGCGTGTAAATCAAATTTTATGTTGCATCCCAGTTTTGTTGCATGAAAGAAGCTTCAAGTTTGATATCTAAAGAGACTTCCTTTCAAACAGTATTCTTCGTTTGACCATGTTACTATCCCTCTGAAATAAATCTAAAAGACATTTTGGTATATGAGATTGCATTAAGGTAGAGTTCACTTGTACCGCTAA
This sequence comes from Delphinus delphis, assembly GCF_949987515.2. Lineage (NCBI taxonomy): Eukaryota > Metazoa > Chordata > Mammalia > Artiodactyla > Delphinidae > Delphinus > Delphinus delphis. Next base: position 93,318,851 of record NC_082691.1, read on the forward strand.
TTTTATTAAAATAATGGAAGGAATGTAGTCAGTGAGCTAGTCGTAGAAATGTGACTTAGATAGTACTAACTTCTCCAGCATTAAGTTAGTCAGAGATTTACTGAGAGTAAAAGCCTAGAGGCTACTAGAAGTGACCCGTTTGCCCACACTTTTGTACTGATGGATTATTAAATTGATGGCTTGTGAGAATTTAGAAAAGAATGCAGCAGTCATAAGCGTCCGCTCAGAATTACCAAGATAGTAATTCAGGATAGTCATCCTCATTTTTTCCTCTTCTTTCTTTTTGAGCTGACTTCAGGATAGGTAGATGAGGTAAATTATACTTCTGTTCTGGCAAATTACTTGACAAGTCCTCCGCCACCGACATTGATAAGATGCTGCCTGGTGGGCTATTTATTTAGGTTCATGCATAGCTCACCAGAGAGCTGGAAACAGTGATACTGACCAATTCCGTGGCTGCCTAAAGTCTAGTGGAGGGCCACAGCTCTGTGTCCGATCCTGTGTACATAGCAACAAACTAAAGGCCTAGAAGGCACACTGACCAAATTTCAAATGGAACAAAGAAGGAATAGCCAGGGACACAGGAGATGACATTTGAATGTGTGAGCACACCCTTGGTCCACCCACACCGAGTACAATCACCCCAGTGCTCTAAGCCCTTATGGCTTGATGAGCAGAAAGTTCTTTTTCCCCAGATTTCCTCTCCAGATACTCCCTCTAAGAGTCCCGGCAACAAAATACAAGGGGAGGGTCTCAGACGCTCTGCCATCCCTCCACTGGGTGTGTAGGTGTGTTCTGCTTTGCACATCTGCTCCTTGACTAGCTGCCCATAGGTGCCACCCAGGCTACTGTCCCCACCCCGGGCCATGGAGCCCTGAATTCAGACTAGTTCACTCAGTCTCACTCAACAGGGGCGCCCTTCTGCTTCTCAGGACCAACTCCCACAGCCAGCAGTGGGGTCCCTGGGGACACAGTACTTTCCTTACATCCCAGAGCACATGGGGCTGGCTTGGAGGGGGCCATAGGAAGGAGGGGTCCAACGAGACCCTGTGATCCTCCAGCCTCAGGCAGCAGCAGCCCAGGCTGGCCCCCCTGCTGGGCCTCTCCAATCACCTGACTGTCTCAGGGCAGGTAAGAGATGGCCCTGCTCAGAACAGATGGTGGGACAACTTTCTACAGCAATACGTGTTAGGTCAGCGTAAAGCCTTTCCAACGAATGGACCCTCAAGGGTCAAAAAATCAACTGCACGTGATGATGACTCATGGAAAGAAACCTTGTGGTTTTCATTGACCTGAATGCCAATATTTGTCTGTGTTATGTGTCTTCTCAAAAAGTCAACATGTACCCCTGGCTTTGCAACTGACTTGCAGGGAAGGGATCCAGTTACAATTTACGGGATTGCACCTGAGATGCTGTTTCCATTTTTACTATATACCAAGTGCTGTTCTTAGTGCTGGGGATACAAAAATGAACAAACAGACAAACGTCTCTCCTGATCTCAGGAACTGATATTTTGGTATCAAAAAAGTAAACTCTAAGCGTAAGTAACATTTCAAAGTATGTTTTCCATAAGAAATGCTCAGGACAATGTATCACAGCATGTTGCTCTAGCTACAATGTTTGCCCATAATGTACACTGGTTAAAAGGATTCCGCAGCCATAAAGAGAAACGAAATTGAGTTATTTGTAGTGAGGTGGATGGACCTAGAGTCTGTCAGACAGAGTGGAGTAAGTCAGAAAGAGTAAAACAAATACCATATGCTAACATGTATATATGGAATCTAAAAAAAAACAAAAAACTGGTTCTGATGAACCTAGGGGCAGGATAGGAATAAAGATGCAGACGTAGAGAATGGACTTGAGGACACGGGGAGAAGGAAGGGTAAGCTGGGACGAAGTGAGAGAGTGGCATAGACTTATATATACACTACCAAAATAGATAGCTAGTGGGAAGCAGCCGCATAGCACAGGGAGATCAGCTCGGTGCTTTGTGACCACCTAGAGGGGTGGGATAGGGAGGGTGGGAGGGAGACGTAAGAGGGAGGGGATATGGGGACATATGTATACGTATAGCTGACTCACTTTGTTATACAGCAGAAACTAACACAACATTGTAAAGCAATTATACCTCAATAAAGATGTTTAAAATAAATAAATAAATAAATAGATGTTAAAAAAAAAAAAGATTCCCCTCGTCGTTTCCGACTTGGCTTTTCAAACATACAGGAGAGAATAAAAGGTCACGTGTGTGCCCATCAGGCTCCACAAAGAATTCCACCCACTCAAGCCGGACTTTTGGGGTCAATGTAGTGGGTAGCCAAAATGAGACCGAAATTTGTTGAAGGTGCATCACAGCTACATGAACGTTCATAATACCATTCTTTCTTTCTGTGTGAATGTTAGGTGTTTTCCATAATAAAGACATTTTAGTATTAAAAAAAGAAATTCAGTAGTTGTCCTGCATGGGCACTGAAGGCTTTTAAAGTCCAGGGTTCCCTATATTTGAAGGTTTGAACAGCTTAAGCAGAAATGAATAACCGTCCATCCACATGCTGTACAAATGACTTTCGTACTGAACAAGAAGTTGAAATGGACGACCTTAGGTTCCTTTCAATACTGAGATTCTACATGCTAGTGGAGGATCTGAAGTATAATTGGAACCAAGCAAACAGGGATTTGGGCTAATTCCAGAGTTGGTACATATGGATTGTGGCCTATTTACTCTCTAATACTAACCAAATGTCACGAAACTGAGTACTGAGTCTCATTTCTAAGCATTTAATGATCATTTTCATAATTATTTCACAGTATTTACTCTAAATCCTTCCTTCTTTTTGCTTTCAAAAAAAAACAGATTGCTTCAACTAAAATAGACGTTTACAGCGATCGTATTTTGTAATATTTGTGAGTATTAGATCTTCCTCTTGAATCTTAGGTGCATGAAAGCTACATTCGAAACGATGACCATTTTTCCGGGAAGCACCGCATATAACCTCTTCATCTGCAGCTAATTTAGGTGTGCTCCCTGCATGGTGTCCTAATTACACCTCTGTTATCTGCTATCAGATGATACCTCTGATCAGACAAGCCTGCGACCTGCTCCTGGCCCACTTAAAGCACTACGCAGAATCCAGGGACGCTTTCGACATCCAGAGGTAAGGGCGCCGCGTGGCTACATTACAGATGAGAAATCACGCGTTTGAATTGCTGCTTCTTGTAACTGTACGTAATTGCCAGACAATTACCTTGGGACCAGCAAACTATGGAAATGCTAGAAGCTCCTAAAAGTATGGGTGGACTGAGAAGAAGAAATGAAACCCACGGAAAATGTGAAGCAAACGCAGACGAAGCCCAGGGGGTTGTGGCTTGTGGAGGGAACCCTGAGTGGGCAGTGTTTTGTGGGTGGACTTGCCCTCCGACCTCTATAGACCCAGGAGCGGGCAAGATATGTCTGGGCAGAAAGGACAGGGTCCTGGGGGGCGGGGGGTTGGGGGGGAGGAGTCCATGCATTTTTAATTCAAGAAAAACGGTGGCACGCCTCAGGCTAGAAGCCAGGACTTAGTGGTGGGCCCTCAGTTTAAACGACTGACTGTCTGGCTTTTTGCCTAATTGTCCTGTGCTAAATTATGGTTTATACCAGATGAAGAGTCACACAGCAGATTAGCCAGAAGCCAACTCGCTCTTATTATCATTGTTAATAAAATAATAACATAATCATCACCAGCATTTACATTCTACCGTATTGTTTACAAAACTCTCTCCTCTACATTCTCTCTGGTCATGAGATGGTGAGTTGGATAAAGATAAGATGGGCCCAGCAGCCATAAAAACAAAGTAAACAACTCTTAAAACCTTTACATCGTCAACAGTTAGGATCAGAAGAAATCACATTCAGTAGTCGAATTCTTGTTTTTGCTGTCACAGGGAAATGTGTCATCGATTATAGAAACGTTTTCAGTAAAAACAGTCAGAATAAAAGACGTCACCCGGAGGAAATGTCGTGTAGTCCTTGACGATAAGTGATTGGTTATAGGATTTATGAAGAAAAGGAACTAAGCATGCGCCTACCTCAAGCCAGAAAAAGAGACCTTTTCATTATAAAAGGATATGAACACCCCGTGTGAGCCTTTTACAAGCAACCTGCTACCCCTATGACATAGCAAAAAAGAATTATTCTAGCTTAAAAGGGCCATTTGGGGGGCAGGTTTCCTAGAGCCTAAGAGGTTAATTTTTCTGAAGCTACTGCCAGACCCTTTTCCTTGTGTTTGTTTCTAAAGTGCAATGTGTGTTTCCTATAATAATATACACATGTTCACGAAGCTGGTACCAAAGTTTGTCTTGTATTTATTTGAGCCTAAAAGGGCCCCGGTTTTTTGTTTGTTGCTCTTACGAAAACTGTAAAATCACTAGGAAGAAGAGGGAGACAGAGCTAATAGAACTAGAAAACCAGGCTGTGAATTTCATCAATCACAATTTGCTGTACATCCATCAGTCGTTAGGCCCTGGCCTTGGATCGCCTCTGCAAGGCCTCTGTAAAGCACATAGGCTTCAGGTCAAGTGTTTTCCCTCCTTCCTGGGGAGGAAAATGTAAAGTGTACGTCTTGGTTTTGACTGAGTCCGGTTTGCAGCTACCGGAAGGCTGAAAGTTGAATACCTGAGGCTCTCCTCCCCTCCCCCAACTTTGTCTAGATGGGCTGTTATGTGTTTATGTTTCCCCCTCAAATTCTGCTCTCATGCCCCCAGGATCTAATCCTGGGGGCTGCTCTCCCACCACCTCGCTTCGGATCTGCCAGAAGCTCCCCTTTCAAACAGGTAGACAATGGAGTCGTGCCCCTCCAGGAGTGCGTAGGATGGGGAGGCCCGTGGCTGAGTCCTTTCCAAACGCAAACTGTTCTCTCTCCCACAGGTGCTACTGCTGCTACACCACAGATGTGGTTGCCAGCGTCGCCTTTGGCGCCCAGGTGAACTCCCAGAAGGCTCCCGGGCACCCCTTTGTGAAGCACTGCCGGCGCTTCTTCGCAACCTCCATCCCCAAACCGATCCTGGTTTTAATCTGTAAGTGCAGCTCCTGTGGAGGGGGGGTAAATTGGGCAAGTTGGGCAGACCCCGTGACACCCCGGTGGCCCCAGGCAGCTTCGGGGCTCAGCCCCTGCCACCTGGAAAGGGTACTCAGGGTGTCTCTGAGAGTCACCCTGCAGAGTCTGCCCTGCAGAGCCCCTGTTTTCCTGGAGCCGCCCAGGCTCCTCTGCACCAGTCTGGCGCCACTTATTACCAACACAGGTAGCCCTGGCCTGGCTCATCACTGCCTTAGCGAGCATGGCCGCCGTGCACCGGGCTGAGTGCTTCGCCTGCATCGCCTCTGTTAGTGCTGGTTTTCACCCCATCAGGAAGGCATTCTCCTCCCCACTTTACAGATGAGAAAACTGAGGCTTAGAAAGGCAGAGCCAAGACTGGAACCCAAACCTTTCATTTTCTAGGGCATGTTTCTCACCCCCAGCAGATTCCTCCTTAGAACCCTTCTCTGTTTGAAGCCAACGCAGAGTGAATTAGAAATCATATGTGATGGGTGACTAGCAGATTACCGAATGCTGTGGAGACCAGTCCATTTATTTTATTTCTGTTTTAGAAGTGAGTTTTTACCCTCTGGCCAATTCCGGTACCTTCTTGCTTCTTATGGAAGCAATGAAGTGTTGTTATTATGGTTATTGATTATTGCCATAATTCCTAACCATTCTGCTGGGCTGGTAAATTCTATTCATTCCTTGGTTAGTTTCATTCCCATTTCTGAGTCAATTTCTGTGGAAGCCCCTGTCGCCTCCCTCTGCTCTGCACTGACATCGTAGGAGTTGTCACTCTGGGGGTCCAAGCAGCCTCCTCCTTCGCCCCTCACCCTCTGCACTCCAGGGAAATGCCCTCGCCGTCAACCATGGAGCGCCCTGCAGGGCAGGTGGGTCCGCCGTTCCATGGCTGCTGCCACTCCAAGCCCTCCCTCCCTGCTGCGTCACTATGGTTCAGGCTCCCGCTGTTGAAAAGGGGTGGAGCATCCTGAGACCGGTGTGGGTCCATTAGGGTCCTCCCACCCGGCTCCCACACATGCCTGTGCACAGTAGGCCCACCGTGAAGGCTGAGGAGCTGAACTGAGCTGAGCTCCCCAGAGACGGGCTTGGCCCACGGCCCAGGCTACCGTCCAAGAGGGGACAAGTGTCCCTGACCCGGGGAGCCTCGTCATGGAGGCCTGTCATGCCCAGGGCATGGTGGCAAGGGCACAGGCTGCACGTGGTGTGCAGGGACGTGCCCACAGGGGACGAGGCCAGCATCCTTGTCAGCAGCTGCAGCGGCAGCTCTTAGAGACAATTCAGGTGGCAGCTCTGGGGAAAATGATCCAAAGGAAAAACAAAAAATGCAAATGACCAGAAAGTTAAGTAAGTAGATCGGCTTCTACCACTTGCTAAGACTTGAAACATGGCCTGCAATCTGTTCTTTCCTGATGAAGTACAAAGACCTTGGACTCTCATCTCTAGGACCTGGGAAATTAACTTATAAGCATGAGACTTGAGGGGTAGATGGAAGTGGGGATTCAACTGTACAGACGTTTATGAAGGGCTTACTATGGCAAGGAAGAGGAAGGAGTCCCGAGGTAGAATAAGATAGAACCCTGCTCGGAGCAGCGGCAGTTCAGAGGGGAAGAGAGGCCTTCAAAAGACCGATTCAAGGCCAGGGCTCGCTTCCTGGCAACAGGCATCTAATAGCCCTGGTTTATTCTCACCCCCTTTTCAATGCCACTTTTGTTTTTCTCTTTCAAGTATCATTTCCATCCATAATGGTCCCACTGGCCCGGATTTTGCCCAATAAGAACCGAGATGAACTGAATGGCTTTTTTAACAAACTCATTAGGAATGTGATGGCCTTGCGGGACCAGCAAGCAGCAGACGAGGTAACGTATTTTAATAGGACACAGCATCGAAATGGAGTAGAAGCTAAGCTGGCGTCGCTGTCTGTTTTCTCTCCCTCCAGTCCCAACCCCACACACCCACGCCATGCTGTCCTTCGGTGGCCTACCCCTTAGAGCTTGCCGGGGCGGCCGAGGCGGGGCAGTGAGGAGGGGAAAATAAGGAGAGAAAGGTGAAAGCAAGCAGGAAGGGCGGTGGGGAGAAGCCCAGAGCAATCTGTCCACACTCTGACCCAGGCGAGTAGAATTCAAGCTGTCCTCCCCCAAGCCCACGGGCCTCCCTATTTCAAGCATCACTCCCAGCCCAGGTTACGGGCAGCCTCAGAGAGTTTTCTGGGTAAATTCGCCCACGTGTTTTTCATCGGTGTATTCTTTATATTGAAAAACAGCAAGATGGGGCTCTACAGCACCAACAGCATCATCATTAGAGGGGAGTTCAGGCAGCTGTCACCAGCCCCGCGTTCCCTTTCTGCGTGGAGGGCGTTGCTGCAAAATGCGTGGTTGAGGGCTTCGCGTGCTTCACTGAGACCTAGAAATTGCTTTCCTCCTTGAAGACTTGCCCTATGCTTGGCTCACAGTAGGAATCGAGTAAATATTTGTTGACTGAACTTGGCTGAGAATAGAAATAGGAGTTTTCAGTGTTAAGGAAAAGAATTTCAATATTGCATGTGCTCATGCATGTATAATGCTATTCTTTATGGCCCTTACTGCAGTCAAGGAAACCACGTAAAAGGAAGAAACAAGGCTGAAGTGTCTTCCTGAGCTGACTTGTGTCAGATGTAGCTGTGGCGTGTTTTCTCAAAGACTGGGCGGCTCAGGGGGGATCACCAAGCGGGGGACGGAGGGCCAGCGCTGCAGCGTTGGCCGAGCAGGAGATCAGGGCTCAGTTAGTGGCTGGGAGCACGGAGCAGCCTCAGGCACAGCCTCGGCCTGCCCGGCTTCACTTTCTGGATCCTGTGCAGCCAACGTGTCCAAGACCAGAAGGTGACGGAAGCTCACAGGTGCAGACGAGCTCACGGCCCTTTGGCCCAAACCACTGAGAACTCAACCTGCCGCCCTTAGAGGTGTGGGAAGAATCAGCTCCCTGGTGTCCCTGGCCCAGCTCTGCCGTCTAAAAGGACAGACCGTTCTCATCCAGGTTCACGCCTCTCCAGGGTGAGGATGGAGCCCGGGGAAGGAGTGGCGAGGGAAGTCCCATTTTCAAACCTTAGTATTGCGGTGAAGGTCCTCCTTCACGCATATGGGGCTTGTCACACACCCCGCCCCCAGCCTGAAACCCACTGGTTGTAGAATCAGGCTGAAAATTCTAACCCCGTTGCACCAAATAGCTTACTAAGAGGTGAGGGGTTATTAAAGGTCCAATTACTGGGATCGCCTCAAGCTTTTCCTTTTATAAACTCGAGAGCTATTTGTTTCAAACAATGAGCTGATCTGAGAAAAACCTCCCAACCACAAATCCAGGACTGCCCGTGTCAAGACAGAGCTATATGGTTACTAAGAAAACTTGCTTTAAACCCATCTAAACTCTGTAGACATTCCATCAAGCAGATGTGTGTTTGCGCAGTGGAAAATGCAGCACAGATGTTAAAAGGTAAATATTTTCCTAAGCTCTGGCCGATGGGTGGATTAGACACCTACATCTATCAGGGTGCATATTTCTCTTGGATATAACCATAAACCAGCACTGTTGCAGTCCTAAATGGGCAGTGTTCAAATAGCCTCCGTGATGCAGTGCAAACAAAAGAAACCCATCTACACTAATGCTCCTCTCCAGTGCACAGGCCCCAGAGAGCAGCCCTTTCCTCTGGCCTCTGGAGCTGGAGGTTAAGACAGATTTCTGTAAGGCTCCATAGCCCTGAAGCAGCCTGGCTGAGCCGGGATGAGAGGAAAGGGTGCCAGCTGCAGCTCTGCCACGGGGAAAACCCAACAGTGTGGATGTGCCTGTGCCCTCCCTCCCATCATGGCCCCCACACGACTCCAGCAAAGCCACAAGCAAGCCTCAGGGACCACAGCTGTACCGCACCCAAGGAGTTTCACACGTGCCGGCCAAGAGAGAGCCCAGGGATGCTCTGGGGTCCCCAGCTAGCATCCAGGAGCCGACAGAGCAGAGGATGCTCACCTCCCACGCGTGCCATCGTGCCCTGCCCCGGGACCAGGGGTAGAGTCCCAGTTGTTGACCAGGCAACAGGAAGGCAGCTGGCGGAAAGCCAACCCTTGTGGATGCCATTTGGGAAGCAGAACGAGTAGGGCTAGGGTGGAAGGAGGGTGGAAAGGGCCATTCTCTCAGCCATTCCCACCCAAGCAGACTGGCAGGACACTGAGGCCCTGCCTCCTAAGTCTCAAGGTTCTTGCCACCCACAGGCTTAGCTGGGAGCCCTGCTGGAATCTCAGCAGACACCTCCCAAGGTCACAAAGCTGGGAAGCAGCAGAGCTGCAAACGTCTCATGTCTCCAAGGTTCCTGCTCCAAGTAGCACGCAGTTGCGAGCAGATCCAACACAGCCTTCCTCAAAATGCACGTAGGGCGTTGCATGTTTATCTGTGGAGTTATTTATTGCAGAGCTAACATGTGCTCAGCACAGTACAGGAATGGTGTGCGAGCGGGGTGGGGCAGGATCCTGCCCTGGAGATGCAAGCGACCCCACGTGACATAACAACCACCTTAACAGATGCTAACGTGTGTGACATAGATTATTAATGCAATAGGAATTCAGAAGCCAACCGGTTGAGACAATGATACAACAAGTAAAGTTCTCTGAAATTATCATTTTTTCTGTTGGTGGTTCTAATGTTCTCCCTTATGCTGTTGAGTCCCATAAACTTCAGAAAAGAGTAACGTATTGGTTGTCACTCTTCACATCAAAGAGCTGTTCAAAGATGGGATGTGCCAGGTACACACTTTGTCAACCCTAAAGCCATACGTAAACACTTCCATTGCTACCATTAGGGGTAGTAAAAATATAAAGAATATGCAGATTGCTGATAAGGAAGGTAGGGGGAAATGGTAAGAAACCTCTAACCGCTTAAATGGGGTAGGAGATTACTGAGGATAAAAAGGACCCACAGGAGGAGTCTAGGCTAAGGGACGCAAAATAAGGACTGGAGACTTTGAAGACAGGCTTTACCAAAGCTAGTTCCCTCCCCCGCCCCCAGGTCCTGTTAACTCCCCGCTGTGAGAAACACATGGCGCAGAAGTAAGCCCTGGATGGTGGGAAAGTGAACAGCGGAGCACGTGCTTTGATTTAAATCCATATGATGCTTCAGTTGCTTTCTTGCTGGAAAGACCAACCAGCCAACAATACAAACACGGATAAAGTAAAAACAATAAAAGCCCCCCTGGTTTTCCCAGCTCCTCAGCTCACTGTGAACTGTGGGGTATGGATGTTGCTAAACATTTTCTATGCAGGGACAAACATAATTAAAGATATTGTCCATGTCCTGTTCTTACAGAAATGAGATTCTCCTATGCATACTGTCCTGCAACTTGCTCTTTTTACTTACTGAAGTGGCTTAACATCTTCTTGACTCAGCCCAGATAGAGCAGCCTCATCCTCTGTAACGGCAGCATCACAGTCTGCTGCTGGCCGCGCTAGTCTCTGAACCAGTGCCGCAGTGAGGGATGGGCAGCGGGGTTCCAGGTTCTCTCCATCTCAGACAACCCTGCAATGAAAATCCTCGTTCCTCTCGAGCTCTTTAAAAGCTGCATGTGGACTTCCCCGGCAGTCCAGTGGTTAAGATTCCGTGCTTCCACTGCAGGGGGTGTGGGTTCGATCCCTGGTTGGGGAACTAAGATCCCACATGCTGCGCAGCCAAAAAAAAAAAAACGAAGTGGAAATATAGTGTCCTACACATGAAACCTACCTAATGTTATAAACCAATGTCACCTCAATAAAAATAAGAAATTTTTAATAAATAAATAAATAAAAGCTGCGTGTGCACATCTTCTTTTGTGCTCCAAGAAGCCTCTCTTATGTGACTCTAAGGCCAAAATATGCTCTTCCTTCTTTTGTTCCTTAGAGGCGGAGAGATTTCCTCCAAATGGTCCTGGATGCCCGACACTCCACCACCTCCGTGGGTGTGGAGAACTTCGACATGGTCGGGCAAGTCTTCTCTGCCACTGAATGCACAGTGAACCCTTCCCAGCAACACCAGCCCAGACTCCTGTCCAAGCCTTTGACTGTGGACGAGGTGGTGGGCCAGGCCTTCATCTTCCTCATCGCCGGCTACGAGATCATCACCAACACTCTCTCTTTCGCCACCTACCTCCTGGCCACCAACCCTCACTGCCAAAAGAAGCTTCTGAGAGAGGTGGACCATTTCAGCGAGAAACATGTGAGTACAGCTGTCCATGCGATTGTATGCTCATAGAAGTGAAACTTATTTTTGATAACCATCTTGTTAAAATCACATTCTAAGTTTATAAGGATGCCATGGCCCGCCTTCCCAATCTCTCTGGGTTAACGAGTAAAATGGAGTGCTCAGAACAACAGGGAAAAAGAAAAAAAAGAAAAGAAAAATTGTCCCATGCCTTCATGGTCTGGGGTGGTCCATGAAACCAAGCCTGGCTCAGAGAAGCTGCAGAGTCCCGGGCAGTCAGCGTCAACGATCAGGGATGGGGAAGGAGGTCTGGTTTCCCAATGCTCTGTCTGTGGGGTCTTCATGCTCAGGGAGGTGGATGTGAGCCGGGAAATGGAGCCAAGTGGAAGGCAGAAGCAGGCCTAAGGATGGGCCAAGTCAAAGCCGGAATGGAGATGGGGGCAGTGCTGGGGAATAGGTCTGTGATTGGAGTGATGTGAAACAGGGCCAAGTCCAGATTCTAGATATTCCTTCTAGATGGGGCTGCTCTTTGCTGGACTGGAAGCAAACTTCCAAAGGTGCTGAGCTCGGCTACTGTTTCTTCTGCTTATGTGTGTACTGCTTTGACTTATGAGTTGTTAAAGAAAGTCATTTAAAAACTCTGCACTTTCAAAGGAAGACCACCATAATAGAAATCTTTCTAGTACATTCTGATGTAATGACTATTACATTCACAATGTTGGGAGGAGGCCTGTTCCATTATTGGAACCGTCAGAAATTTTTTTCATATATTGAGCTGAAAACTGCTTCCCAGGAAATTCCACTTCTTTATCCCACTGGGGAAAGTAGATGCAAGGTGAGGCTTTCTTTTGGAAACTGCACTACCTGTGTTACTAATTGCCTCAACTTCTGGCTCACCACGAGCTTATGGTCCACGTAAAGTTCTGTGATGTTATGACATCCGCCAAGCCCGGTGTCCCCAGTCCACTGCTTGGACCATTGATCTTCTGAGCATAGGTGCAAGAGTTTCGATTTATCCTGATTATTGGGCAAGTCAGCCAAAATAATTTCGAATCTTGATTCTACCATCTGTCATATTAGCAATTCCTCCGGCTCTGTGTCATCTGAGACTTGCTGAGCATGTCTCCTATTTCATCCAAGTCATTGATTAAAATGTTGAGCAGGACAGGTCTTCCCTGCAGGTTGACATTGATCTATTAATCAATATTCTTTGGGCATGGAGTCTCAACAAGCCATGAATCCATTAACCCTACTACCTACTTCCACCACCCGTCTCACCCCATTTCATAGGTAGTTGTGGGGTTTTTTCAGTTGAGGAGGTCAAGGAGGAAGGATCAAAGATGACTGGGGTACATTACTGCAAGAGAGATAAGGGGAGCTGAAGGTATATTCGGATGCAATTAGGGCAGGAAACAAAACCCAACCCCAAATGATTTAAATACACACATAAAAGGAGGGAGGTACTTATTAATACAAATCACTGAGCAGCTAAGGGGTAGATGTGGCTTCAAGCAACTCTTTATCGAGGCTCAAAGATGCACTCAGGTCCCAGTTTCTCCCCACTTCTTGTTTGTGCTTCCTTCATACTGGTCCCACTCTCAGTTGTGCCCTCGTCTTGAAGCCCCAAGCAGCCTGCTAAGAACACCTGGGACTACAGGTTTCCTTGCTCATAACCAATGGAAAAGAGAGCCTGTGACCCCAAATTCTCAGCAAGAGTCATCAGGTTCACTCTGGTCAGAATGCTTAAGTCACTGCCCATTCTTGAACGGACTGTTGTGGCCAGGGGAAGGGGGGCATGCATGGGCCTCAGTCAATCAATCCCACCCCCAGAGTCAATTGTACCCAAGTCAGACGTCTGCAGAACTTGGGAGAGCGACCTCCCAGAGGAAGCTCCGACAGCTATCCCAGGAAGGCGGTCAAGGCAGGAGAGGGAATTTAGCCCCCTGGTCTCAAATAAACCAGAAGGCCGGTCAAACTGAAGACTTTGGAAGCATCTAGAGAGTGGTCAGCCATGTAGTGGACACGGTAGTGGCCTGGAGAGGGGACAGCAGCTCTGAGAGGTAGAAGCCATGATTCTCACCTTCAGGGACTTTAATTGCCAAATAAAACAATAAGTTATGTCTATTTCAACAATCCCTCCTTCCAAATGAAATTCTCCAGGGCAACAGAAGGTAGCACTTAATCAGGTCTAGAATGTGTGGTGTCATTCACAGAGCTCGGGGCTCCGGGAGTCTGTCCCCCCAGCTACACTGGTTATGTTCACCTGCACAGGGAGGGTTTCCATAGGCCTTCATTCAGAGGCCCTCACGCACACAACCCCTTACCTCTGACATGGCCTAGACTGACCTTGACCTCAAGGAGGGTGATACGATCTCACTAAACCCTGGCCTCCTTCAAATCCCCCCAACCTAGGATGGGGGCTTCTTTCCCCAGAGAACGACCTCCCGTGGGGCTGTGCGGAATGCACATGGGCAAACAAACAGATTTCAGGAGGTAAAGTTTTTCAAACTTTAGTGTACATAAAATCATCTGGGAAGATTGCTAAGATGCAGAGTCCAGGGCCCTTCCTGCAGAGATTCTCATTCCATAAGTCTGGGCCAGGGCCCAGGAACCTGTATTTTAAATACACATCCCAGGTGATTCTGACGCAGGCGGTCCCTGGTTCCACCTTGAGAATACAGCCTTGGACTCTCAGGGTCCAAAGCCCTGCCCCAGCCATGAAAGCCCCTGGGTCATTTTCTTTCTCTAGGTAACAGGTGGGACTGTCTCTGAGAAATGGGCATATATAGAGCTGGTCTTTTTCAAAAATAAATTTGGTAGAGCCACAATAGTGTTAAAAGTTGTACAGTTTGCACGTGGTACACACGCAATAAATAATTTTAGGTTCTCTTTTTTCTTTTCTTTTCTTTTTTTTTCTGTAATCAGAGTTCTGTTAATATGGGCCATCTGTCAGAACATGGAAATGCAGTTTAGATGTTCACACATTAGATATTTTCCTGAAAATATTCCTGAAAATTTGCATGTAAAGTATGACTTGTGATAATTTTCCTGCTGGTTTCCATTCAACAAATATTTTCTGAGTGCCAGTTAATACCAGAGTCAGGCTCCAGACCCTACATCCAAGGACGTTCTGATCTAGTTCTTCCATGATATCCCTGTAGAGTCCTGCACATCTCATTAGATGGTCTTGTATTTGTCAATGAGGTCACTGGATTTGAGCTCTAGAGTTTCTCTTCCCTGAGCCATACCCTTTTTTTTAGCAATGCCCTTAGAGAATCCAACAAAAGCTATGCTTTCTCCCCAAGAAAAAGTATGTATGTGTGTACTGTATCAGGATTCTTTCTGCTGACAGTAATAGAAAACTCAACCGAGGCTGGCTCAGAGAGTTTATTGACCCACGTAACTGAAAACTGCAGAGTAAGCCTGCCTTCAGGTATGGCTTGACGCAGGGGCTCAAACTCCGTCACTGAGACCCAGGTTGCTGTCTCTCCCCCTCTCTCAGCTCCAGTCATGCTGGGCACACTCCGTTCTTAGACAGGATCTCCCCTAGTAGTCTCAAGACAACTGTGTAACCAGTATGTTGAACAGCCTGAACTAAGTGAACATGGAATCCTGAACACGGAATCCTTTTGTGTTTTTTCCAATTATTTCTTTTAAATATGCTCTGACAAATCTCATCCCCTTTCCTTGATGATACTTCGGACAGATCGCAGAGGTTTCTGTTCCCTTTGGCCTTAAATAACTCAGCAGTCTGGTCCAGGCTAAAACTTCAGTCTCAGATCCAGTTCAATGCCCGTCCATCCCCTTAGCTCAGGCTGACCTACGGCCTGAGGAAGCTGTCTGGGGGAGGCGGTGTGGTTTGTTCTTCACCCACCTTCCCCTCCTTCCCCGGTGTCTCCTGTACCCCCATCTCCTCCCAGGGGTGGGGCTTCTAACAGATCCCTAAATCCTCTCCTAGCCCCTCCCCTGTGGTATGAAGGTATGTGGCCTCTGGTATGAAGCGGACGGATGCAGGCGTTATTCAGAGGGCTGACTCCTGCGACCACCCCATATCCCCACAGTTCCCTGATGGGGGAGGGGCTCCTGCCTCACAGCTTCTGGGTGCTGGGGTCTCCTGGTGGCAGCCAATCCTCTTAAGCAGGGTACTGGCAAGGTGGCTGGAGCTGACCAATGATGCCTTGCAGTATCTGAGTGGCACACAGGAGTCACACATCTTGGCCACACCCACAGGGGCTACTCCCTCTGCTGTCCCCTGTCTGTGCCCTGACATCTCTCTCCGGTTACTTTTCCTTTGCTCACGTAGGTAGAGAGGGCAAAGGAACCATCGTGCTGCATCAGCAGACGGCCGCCATGCTCGGGTGGCTGCCTCGTCTCTCTAGGAACGGTTCTTTTGGAGCGCCCCCCGACCTCCTCGACTCAGGACAGGAGAACTCTTCTCCAGGCTGAAGACCCCTTGCCCTGATACGTTTTCCTTAAGTCCCTCTCATCTCTTCATGGGCTGAGGATAGGGGCAGTGGAGAGCTGGTTCAGGTCCAGCATGAAGGAAGAGTCTCTGTCCTGGGGGTTCTCAGTGGAAGTCTTGCAGCATCTCACTGATAGACACTGGGTCATGCGCCTCCCTCTCAGCCCATCACCGGGGCTGAGGGGAATATGATGCTCTGACTGGCTTAGACCTGGGTCACTCCCCATCCCTGGATGGTGCCCAGAAGGGGCCTCGCCGGAGCCACCCAGAACTCAAATGGAGGAGGAGTGGGTCCCTAAGCCCCTGTTACTAGAAGTGGGGTGAGTGGCTGCTAGGTGGCCAGAAAACAGTGTGTCCACCCACGTACATGGAATCCATGCTCTCCAGATTAGAAGCTCCACTTTCAAATTCTGTGCCGTGCAATCCCACTCGCCTTTCCCCTGAACGTGTAAAAACAAGCTTTCCAAAGCTGAAGGTATAAATCCAACAGTGACTCGTACTGCCTGCTCTTCTGCACTGCTAAATGATGTGTGCTTCTTGTAAATCATGTGGTCACTTCACACCAAGTGCCTGGCGATGTCCACAGAGCCAGCCAATGCTTCTTCATGGGTTAGAGTGATGCCCGGGTTGGCAGTTGGCCTTATAGCATCCTTTACCAGTGAAGATGGGAAATTGTCGGTGGTGAGGCCACTAATTCAGGGGCTCTCCTTGAACAGAACTAAACTTCTGGCACATATAGGGACACTCCAAGGCCATCCTTCACTATTGGGGATTATCTTGATACACGCTTTACACCCCACGCGTTCAGTGTGGTAATACCCCATCTCTCGCCACCCTTTTTGACTCAAGTGGCCTTGACTGCTTTTCTCCTTTCAGGGCAGAGATCTCTGTTCCAGTATAAAATATAGCTATAATAGTCTGTAACGCATGCCTCGGGGCTGCTTCTTTCTAGAACATGTATGTTTCCTCCCAAATCATCTGGCTTTGGAATTGTGTCTGGCCTCCCCTCCTTTCACAAAACTTTCTTTCTCAAGTCACCAGTCTCATGGGGAACTCTCTTTTTTCCCCACGTGTTTCCTCAGTCATCTTAAAGGGGAGGTACCTTCAATAGGGGAGGAGTGGGGAAAGATTTGTGCCATTTGGACCATTTGTAAAATTGAGAAAACACACAGATTATTTAATAAGACCTCTGTAGTATGGGTGCTTCATTGTGTTCTCCAATATCTAATTTTGAAAAGGATGAGAAGGAAAAAAAAAAAAACTTCTTTCCATATAAATTGTTTTTGCTGTAGCTTTAGCACTTTATGTTGAAATTATTGACTTTTGATCTGGCTAAACCATTCTCTTTCCTTCTCTTTGGTGCCGGACTGCGGCAGCCAAAATTTATGACCCATCTTCCTTCTGCTTAATTTGTTGTTGTAAATCTGCTGTGCAGAACCCAGCTGTAAATTTATCACCAATTGGACTAGATTGATACACAGCCTCTCTTCAGGATGATGTGAACACAGTTATGCCTTAGAAGGAGGGCCAGATTCTTACAACTTCTCTTGAAGAGCTGCTTTGTAACCACTATAAATACCTAATTAAAATACAACTTTTTCTCTTAAGGATAAAAGAACATTCTATGCTGGGTATTTCAGCTGATTAGCTCATGCTGCTAATGTGAGCAAGGGTGAGGATTTGTTCCTTGAAGTAGCCAGAGGATCTCAAAGGAAAAAACATATTCTGTGGCTCACACACGCACACGCACGCGCACACACATGCACGCACACACGCACGCACAGAGTCACTTTGCCCCATCCAGCTGTTTCATAAATACACGTCCTTTTTCACAGGGGTAGGGTTGGGTGGAAAAACTGTGAATATCTTAACACAAATTCATCCTCACTATGGAAAAAAAAAAGTCTCCCAGTTTGGATTCCACTCAGGGTCAATCTTCAGGGCCCTTTTCACAGGGAGCAGGCCAATCTTAAACTTGATTTTAAGATTCAAGTGAAAAACTGGAAATGGGTTTTTCCCCATTGAGAAGGTTTCCTGCCCTATGCCCAGGTCTGCTGGGGCCCTGCTGTCTGACAGTTTAGGAGGGGTCCACTCAGCTGCTCCCCTGATTCAATCTCCCAGCCACACGGGGCTTAGTGGTTCTTCTGGAAGCTTCCCTTTCCTACAGATCCCATAATAGTACAACAGAACACAAAGCAACGAGGTACGAAGCAAGAGATAGGAACAAAGAACAACTTAGAGCTCTAAAGTCAAACTGTGAAACAAAGACGAGAACCGGGACGCCGGCACAGTGAGGTTAGCGTCAACAGACGGCAGTACCAGCCTTAGGGTGGAACGCCTCAAAATACAACGTACACATGAATCCCCTGGGGATCTTGCTAAACTGCAGGTTCCGATGCAGTAGGTCTGGGGTGGGGCCTGAGACTCTGCATTCCCAACGAGTTCCCAGGTGACGCTGATGCTGCCAGTCCATGGCCCACCCTCTGAGCAGCCAGGTTCCAAACCCTAAAGACTGCACCTCCCTCCGTTGTGAAGTACGTAACGAGTATTTCTTTCTTTCTTTTTTTCTTTTTGCGGTACGCGGGCCTCTCACTGTTGCGGCCTCTCCCGTTGCGGAGCACAGGCTCCGGACGCGCAGGCTCAGCGGCCATGGCTCACGGGCCCAGCCACACCGCGGCACGTGGGATCTTCCCGGACCGGGGCACGAACCCGCGTCCCCTGCATCGGCAGGCAGACTCTCAACCACTGCGCCACCAGGGAAGCCCAAGTATTTATTTCTAATGATAGCTAAAGTACTGACGTTCTGCCAATGATTTACCTTTTGTTAATAAAGTAAAACAGTTCCAAAATTCTTCCAACAATAATGGTTTCACTCTCACTTGACTGAGAGAGAGAGAAAGTGATGCAGGAATTAATTCTGGATGTGTCTTCAGAAGTGTACTGCCTATAACCCTAAAATCATCTTGCTTCCTTAAATACAGTTGTCCCTTGAACAACACGGGGGTTAGGGGTGCCAACCTGCTGCACAGTCAAAAATCTGCGTATAACTTTTGACTCCCTGAAAACTTAACTACTTAGCCTAAGTAATAGTAGTAATAGTAACTTAGCCTAACTAATAGTCATAGTAATAGTAGCCTAAGTAAAACTCAGCCTACTATTGACTGGAAGTCAATTAACATATATTTTGTGTGTTAGGTTATACACTGTATTCTTACAATAAAGTAAGCTAGAGAAAAGAAAATGTTAAGAAAATCATAAGGAAGAGAAAATACGTTTACAATACTGTCCTGTATTTATTAATACCATAAGCTTACTTCGTCTGTTTACAAGACGAATCATCTGTCAGTACCTGCATCAGTATTGTCTTATATGATACAAAACACTGCAGATGTTACAGGTGCTACGAACACTAGACAGCAAAAAGGAAAAGATAATGTTAAAAAGAAATTCATATTTATTTACAGCTATAATGATTCATGCACTGATCATGAAGAAGCAGCAATAATATGCTTGCTGTATGGTAGCCTAGCCTATATACTAATCAGTATAAAGTTGTGTATGGCACACAGTACTATAGTCGCATTCATAATACAGTATTGGAAACATAGTTACGTTTTTAAAAAAAACCACTGACCCATGATGACAGGCTGATACAGTTTCTCCAATTAGGAGAGAAGCACACTGTATGTAATATAATTATTTGAAAGCAAAGTTATAGAAGAGTAAGAAAACTAACACATTATAAAATTTTATATTAAATATCACCTTTATGCCTGTGTAAGGATAGACTGGTATCTACATATATTTCATGCGTGCGTGACATACCTTTTTCTTAATTTTTTTGATATTTCTAGGCTACGTGGTTTGTAAGTTTTTTCAAATTGTCGCAAATCGCCAACAATTTTTCCAAAATATTTATTGGAAAAAAACTACTTATAAGTGGACCCGTGTAGTTCAAACCCGTGTTGTTCAAGGGACAACTGTAATGTCCTCCGGAGTCGGGGCTGGGGATCTGGGGGGGAGCTTTTGAGTTGATTTAAAGTTGTTTTCAAGGCAGATGAAAGGGGCAACCAAAGCCTTCTCTCCAGATTCACGTGTAGACTGGGCATCTGTCACATTCGACAGGCACCCACCTGGCTGGACCTCTCAGGCAGGGAGCTCCATCTGGACCATATGCACCCCTAATGAGCCCTTGGTGTATACAACGGCTCTGGGTGTCAATTGAGAGGCCATGTCAAAGCACCATGGTCAAAGAGAACTTCCCTGATGCTCTCTCCCCGGGGGCCCAGAGCAAAACCTGTATTGCAGAAGCAGGGGCTGCAGTGGGGGAACCCTGGAAAGTGTCCAACTTGCTCACTTCCTGTCCTTCTTTCTGGAAGTGTCTGACCCAGAGAAGCAGAGTTTCTCACCCTTCCCTGGAATCCCAACAACTAATACCAGAGCAGAGAAGTCTTGACAGCCTACAAGAGGGGCCTCTCTGGTGTGTACCTGGACCTCCACCTTGGAAGTTAAGATTTGTGGCTACTGCTTCCAAAGCACCAATTCTGGGAAGGAAGAAGGAAGACAGGATGGGAGGCATCTCTGTGCCCCATCATTAGACAAGGCAAGAGTCTCCAAAACAAGGTGAACAGCTAACCTGGACCGGGGACAGAGGCCCCGGTTTTAAAGTTCTCAGAAACACACACCACCCAGAACTCAAACTCTTCCACATCGGCTGGAGACATTCAAAGCCCGTGGCCACAGTGACCCCCGGAGAAACTGACCCGCTTTGACTTTGAACTGCCCCCAGGGGCTTCAGCGATGGCAGCCACATCCCCCGGGCTTGTGCCGTCCAGAACTCAAGAGATCCGGGCGGCTCCCTGGCCTCTTGCTGTCTTTCCTCTCCCTCCTCGTCCACCCCATTTCTCTGTTTTCTCTCTTTTCTTCAGTGTTGGCAGCACCATTTAGGCTTCTTGCTCTCTCTCTTTCCCGGATCCTTATTCTGGCTCTAGGATCCAGAGAGACACAGAAGCTTCCCCACTCCGCCCCGTGACCCACTGCCAACTTGGGAGCCCCTGGCCATCCCAGAAGCCTGTAACTGCACGGTGATGTCCCACTATGGGTGTGCTGTGGGTGGTCACGTGGGAGGCTGCTTGGAAGCAGGAGGGACTTGCAAGTGGGCCTTTCTGGACCACCCGGCTTAACCAAGTGTGGTACTTCCGCACCGTGAAGTGCTGTGAATTTTTAGCAATGAATGCGCCAACTCCCGCCCAGCCTTGAGTCCCTGCAGAGCAGTTCCGTCTCCGTAGAGGAGAGGTGACCTGCGAAGAGATGTTCCCCCTGGGAATGGGGCACACCGATCAGCATATATTTGGCATCTTTCATGTGGCGACTCAGAGTATTTTATATTCAATATCTGGGCCTCTAGAGGGGCCAGGCTTTGCAAAGCAAATAAGCTGGTGGCGTTGGTTCACATCAATCCAGGAAAGCGAGAATTGAAAACAAACTTGGGAAAGTGAACGCCACAGGTGAAGCTTGGTGTTCTGTGGGTCCACTTGGCATTGAGCTAGATTCTCAACTGAATGGCTCATTTATTTAACTACTGCTCACATTATGGGCTCTTAAGACATCAAAAGTATGCGTTTTATTCCCAACAATTGGCTTTTGGAATAAACAAATGAACACATACTTTTTTTAAAAACTTCACTGGACTCTGTTGACCAGTGGTGGAGTAGGAACCTCAGAATGGTGACATCCCAGGCAAACGTAAAGACTTTTTAGATAAGACTTTTTAGATCTACCCATCGCTAGGCATCAGATTTCGCCATTAGGAGGTGCTTCCTTTGTTTCAACACACATCCATTATTAAATGCCACTGCTCTTGGGAGGGGTGATATACTCAAGTCCCCACTAGGATGTCAGCCCCATGAGAGCAGAGACTCTGCTTGTCACACTGGTATATCCCAGGGCCTCCCAGAGCGCCTGGCACACAGGAGGCTTGCGACAATGTATGTTCATTCCTTTTCTAACTGGAGACTAACTCAAAGCAAATTTGAGGGAGGGAGTCGTAGGGAGGTTACTGCAAGCTAGAAGGAAGGAAGCAGACCAGAGTCAGCGAGAGAAGACACCGCCGAGGGAGATGCGGGCAGGTGAGAGGGCGCTCGAGGCCCCTACAGACCTAGTCGTGCTCCCACAGGGTTCCCATGGGGCTCAGAACCTGTCATGCCAAGGAAAGGAGGGAACCTGGGCCCTCAGGGTCCAAGGAGACTTTAGGGGCCATGTAGGGCAGCCTCCCACCCAAGACCAATACCTGAGAAAAGGGCATGCCACTCTGCTTGAATGCTCCCAGGAGCAAAGGACTCACTACCTATCATCCTCCCATTATCCTTGATGAAGCTCTCTCTTCCTTACTGGGGGCTGAAATCTGCCTCTGCTGATTGCCCACCCACTTGCCTTTGTCCTACTTCTCTCTCAGTTCATGGTATTTGTCCACTAGCAATCAGCAAATTAATAGTTTCTGTCTAGGGGGCCACTTCCACACTCACTAATAGTCTGTCATCAGGCATCTCAGAGACAGAGAGAGGAAGGAAAATTGGGAAATCAGAAGAGGATATAGAGGCCTTTCTAAAATGTTTGCTTGTGGTCCAGACAGTCCATTTACTTTCAGTTTTCTGGTAAGTCTGTTTTGCCCCAGGACTGTGGACAGCATTACATTTTGTTTTGTTGTGTGTCGTGTTTTCCTTTCCCCCCAGCATTGTGGCTTATAGCTGAGTATGGTACATGTGACAATATCAACCACGTGAGCCTCCTACTCCAGGCATAGGAATATTCCAGATCAGAGAGAATGTCTGACTCCCCTATGAATTGCAATGTGTAAGGTTTATAAAGTTAAGCACTTAGAATTCTGTCTTTAAAATTCAAATATTTAGATTGGGTCTCTAGGACACAAAAGGCAACACCTGTTTCTCACTCGCTTCATTTGATTTTTTTTTTCTTCTTTTTGGTGGCACAAGTTGAGTTTCAAAGACTCATTCCTTGAATGTTCCCTATAGGAGGAATGTAATTAAACTCCACTGGCCTCCCCCTGCTGGGACCAAGCCGGGGCCAGAGCTGTAGGAAACATAAGACAGACACCCTGCGCAAAGAATCCTTACTATAAGGATGAGAAGAGAATCAACCTTCCTCTGGTTATGAGCAAGAAGCTTTAGAAAGCCACCCAGGCTCTTTTTGCAATGGGCTTAGTCTCCAAGACATTTTAATTAGTAATTTAAGACTGGAAGGAAGAGGATCAACTCCTCACCTCCTCAGTGATAGGCAAGGACTTCAGCTCCACGAGAAACCGGTTCAAGTGCTGAGAAGGAGGGAGGCCCGGCGGGAGGGTGGTTCTCGACAAACTTTTTCATGGAAACGGCACAGCTAGGTATCCTGCCCCGTCATTCACTGTGTTTGGGGTCCCACTCGTTGAAGGTGGTTCTCAGCCCTTACCGAGGACAGGCATCGCCTCTTGCTGAGATACCTGGCAGGTGGCGAGCCAAGAAGCGCTCACTTAGGGAGGGGCTCTCAATCACACTTGGACAAAACTCGACTTCTCTCTGACCGAGGAGCACTGCCCCCCAGAGTGCCAGGCCCAGCCCTGCCGAGGGCCCACACGGGGGCATAGAGCTGCTACTCACTGGCAGTGTGACGTGGGTGACTGGCATAATCTCTTTGTTCCTCAGTTTTCCTATCTGTAAAATGGGAATAGCAGCAGTGTGTAGCTCATAAGTCTGTCGTGAGGCCTAAGTGAGTGAATCCATGTACGATTCTGGGCACAGTGCCCAGGTGTTTATGTATATATATATATATATACATATATATATATATATTATATCCCCCTGTACTCTCATCCCCTCTCTGTGCCTCAGTTTCCTTATCTGTGAAAGGACTAGACCTCTTCTCTGCTGGCAGTGATGACGATGATGACGATGGTGATGACTGAATGTTTACATGCCAGGTCCTAAGCTGAATATTTTACATACAAAAGTTAACTTGATTCTCACGATAACTTTATGAAGTAGCAACTATCACCATCCCCATTTAAATGACGGGGAAAGACAGGCTGTATAAGTCAGGGAGCTCCAGAGGACCAGAACCAACAGGAGAGAGAAAGGGGGTAAGACAGAGAGATTTTAAGGAGCTGACTCCTTCCATTGTGGGGGCTAACATGGCCAACATCTGCAGGGCCGGCCAGCAGGCTGCAAACTCGGGCAAAATTCGATCATGCAACCTTGAGGCAGAATTTCTTCTCCAGGAAACCTCAGTTTTTGCCTTCAGCTGATTGGATGAGGCTCATTTCCTTTATCAAAGGTCATCTACTTAAAGTTAACAATTGTAGGTGTCCGCCACATCCACAGAATACCTTCCCAGCAACACCGAGATTAGTGTTAGGTTAAATAACAGGGCACTACGGCCTAACCAAATAGGCACAAAAGACTAACCATCACAGAAGCATTCAGAAAATAAGCAACTTGTCAAAGGTCAGACACTAGGAAGGGCCTAGTCTGGACTGGAGCTCACATCTCCGGCCAGTTAATCTCTGTTCTTCTCAGCACTGTCTCTAGCATCACGAGTCTGCAGTTATTCCTCAATGGCTTGTGCCCCGCCTCGGGGGGAGGGTCAGTGACGGCGCCAGCATTTCGCTAAAGAGGGGCTACCGGGCTGCCTTCGGAGATGAGTGGCTTCAGTTGTGTCTGCACCACACATTCATGGCATTGAGAACATGTCAACTGCCCAGGGCACACAGCGTCACTGCCCAACTTTGCCAGCGCCATCTTTGCCCTGTCATCCTGGCCCTCGGCCTTGAGGATAATACGTTTCCCTGGAAGATCCTGGGTTTGTTGGGGCTTTTTCAGGGTCCGTTCTCTGAGTTTATGAATTCTTTCTTCATGGCCCACAGAGTCGAGATGAAGAGCACGGGGACAGCTTCTTCCCTGGTGCTCATACACCCCTGGACGCTTACCCTACGAGGCAGGAACATTCCTGAAGCAGGAACATCGTACCCCCAGGCTGCTTTCTACCTCTGCAGACACCCTTCTTGGTGCTTTTCTCACTTTTCCATGAAGCTGACCTTGTCTCTTTCATTGTAGAAAGTTCTCCTCTTGCCATCCCAGACTTCCTCTTTGGGTCCCATGACCCTGGAATTTCTCACTAGCTGCTTTTCCTTGTAGTTCATTGTCACTGTATTCTTTGGTAAAGAGCATGAAATGTGCATCCGAGACGTTTGTCTGGCAGCCTCATTGCCAGCCTGCTCCCCATCTGTCCATCCCTGTGCCACGGTGGAGAGGAGCACTGTCCTCCCTCTGCCCGGGTCTCTGCTGGACGCCAGGTTTGATGCTCTCCTGGCTGGAACCAGCTGTTAACTGCTGCTGAAGCCATGTGCATCTTGATTTAGGAAAGTCCTTGGGAAATGGTCAAGAGCCAGGGAACAGCCCTGCATGCTGAGACTGCAGAGGTGCCGCCTGCCCTCCACCCAGAAGTAGGCTCTTCCTGCCTGACCCCTCCCTGACATCACCGCCGCAGGCCCTGCTACCCTCGGACGCCACACAGAGCAGGACCTCCCCAAATTCCCAGAGTCTCTGACTGAAGTGTGCTGAGGCCTGGGGTTATAGAGCAGACCCCAGCCCGCCTCGGTGCAGAATCTGACTTCAGGCAACGAGAGATGTGCTCACAGTTCCTCCTCTCATCCACGCGGCAGCTCAGACCAAGGGCCCACGTGCAAATCAAGGCCCAAGAGCCGCCAGGGGGATCCCCACGTCCTTGAGAACTCACCAAAAATCCCGCTTGCTGGGATCCACCCCAGAGGTTCTGACGTAGTTGGCCTGCCATGAATCCCAGGCATCCCGTCTTTAAAAGCCCCCAGGTGATTCTACGATGCATCAAGTGAAGAGCCATGGCCATACTCCCATGAGGTATATACTCCCATGAGGTGTATACATGCAAGCTTGACTTTAATAGTGACCTCGGCTTGCGCTGTTAAGGACGAGACTCATTTTATAAATACGCCGCCTGATGACTGCAGCTGCCTTTTGCTTTTTAGAAGGTCACTCACTCATCGGGTCACCAGAAAGCAATGGGTTTTCTGTGACTCTTCTGTCATTCAGATCCAGCCCACCCAGAGCACCAAGAAACACAGGCCCTGCCCGGTGAGACCCAGAGCCCCACGACGTGCTTGCTCTGGAACACTCAGCAGACCCGCTTGTTTGAAAGAACTTCTTAGAATTACGGTCCTTCAGTCTGGAGGATACCAAACGCAAGAGGTCATCTGGTCTGTGCCCCACCTCCAGGAGCGGGAGAGGCTATTTCTCCATCTTACCGATAGGACGACTGAGCCCCAGGGAGGTTCCGTCAGGCCACATCTTATCTCTGAATGAAGGAGGTGTGTTTCTGGCTGCCCTGGGCCTTCCCCTCCTCCATCCTCTCACCTTTCCCTGAAAAGCTCCTTTAGTGATTCCCCAGCCTGCCCGCAAATTAGTGATTCGTAGACTTAAAAGATACTAATGATGGTGGCCACCACCATCATCATCGAAACGGTAAACATTTATGAAGCACCATAATCATTCATCATAAATTTTATGTGGTAAATAAATTTGACCTAACTCTATAAAGAAATAGGCCCTTGGGCTTCCCTGTGGCGCAGTGGTTGAGAGTCCGCCTGCCGATGCAGGGGACACGGGTTCGTGCCCCGGTCCGGGAAGATCCCACACGCCGCGGAGCGGCTGGGCCCGTGAGCCATGGCCGCTGAGCCTGCGCGTCCGGAGCCTGTGCTCCACAACGGGAGCGGCCACAACAGTGAGAGGCCCGCGTACCGAAAAAAAAAAAAAAAAAAAAAGAAATAGGCCCTTGCAAACCAAGAATGTTACATTAATTAGAAATCTTCCAGAAGCATCTAATGGAAATGTCTCAGGTTCCATGACACACGTACCTACAATTTGGCGGTTTTCTTTCTGGGCTTGAATCTCTGTGAATTCCTTGTACAGGGTCAGGGCTATCATCCCTCTTCCCGGCTCTCAGTCTGTGACCTGTGGCCGGTTGTAACCCTTTGCTGTTTACGTGAGCTACGTTAAGGTCGGGTGCAGAAACACCCCATGTCCAGCTGGGTTTCATCCAGGAGTGATCCTTAGGGATCAAGTGTTCCCTATAGATTAATACTGATAATAATTATGACGGAAAGAAGAAGAAGAAGAATTACTATTCATTGAACACATGCTCTGTGCCTGGCGCTGGGCCAAGCAATTCTAACAGCCAATTCGATATTTTCTAAATATAGAAAATAGTTCCCACTTTAGAGATTAGGAAAGTGAAACTTGGAGATTAAGTGACTGGCTAAAGGTGGAAGCAGAGCCCAGATGTGAACTCAGATCCACGGGCTCAGAGCTCCTGGGCACTGTTTTGGGAATGACCACCTGGTCTGCAGGAGATTGTTCTACGAGAGCAAATGGTTAGCCACAGCACACGGACACCTTTATGACCATTTTGCTAGTACTGTGACAGCTGGGTCTCTTCAGGGTGTTGGGGAGTCCCCAAAGTCCTCCTCTCTTGGGTGTCCCCTCCCTGCCCTCTGCCACCAAGTACCTAAGGACATTATCAGAATAATGGCTTTTTTTACTTGTATCTTTGGCTCTGAGAAACTAAGAAATCCTAGCAAGTCAAGATGTGTCTGTCTTTACCATAAAAACAACAAACAGATTAATTTATTTCAACAACCAATAAACAGATCACACAAAATTAAAATCCATAGCGAAAGAAAGGGAAAAAACCCTAAGACAAGAAGTACAGCTTCTTTTTACTTAACATTTGATAAATGTATATTCTCCTCATCTGCCCTTGGGTGTCTTAAAATTCTATTGATATTTCCACGTAAAAAAATGTGTTTCCATGTAAAATCTACCATATCAGGAATGCCTCTATTCATTCTGTCCCTTGGGTTTCAGAGAGACAGTTTCTCCCTTTGGGAATAAGTCATACGTCAAACCTGTCATTTATCACCGTGTCCTGTCCTTCAAATTTTAGCTTCAAGCCCACTTAATAAAGTCTGTGAATATCCTGAGAAACATCCTCCTTAGGCGCCATGAGATTTCTGGGGAGATAGGCCATAATCTAGCAAAACAAATCCTGTCCATTGCTGGCATCTAAACAGCATCCTGTTAAATGTCCGTACTTGCTTTCCTCTTCTACAACTGAAGTAAGGATGAAAACATCGTCCATGCCTCCACATCTTACTTCCTACAATGAATATAAAAGCCTTGGAGATGCACTGCGGGTTTCTTCTGGTTAGTCCATTCGTGTCCATGCAAATCAGCTGAAGTGAGAATTGGCCCATGGGTTTAATCCACCTCTGCTGAAGTTCCCTCTTGGACAGAAGTTTCTAGAAATCAGCACTTCCTAGTTGACTATGTTAGGTCATTAGAGGCCTCTCCTTCTTCAGCTGGGAAAGTCAGTGACCAGAAAAACAACAGATTTCCCCCTTAGACTTTGTTTTCCTCAGTCACTTTCAGAAAGTCAAGAGTCAGCAACCTTAGAAGTAATTTCACTTCCTATCCCTGCCTCCCCGTCTCCTTCCTCCTTCTCCTCTTAGGCAGAATGACATGCTTCTGCTTGTTGACCCCTAGACAGGCTCAGCTGTTGACACCAAGTGCAGGATCCTCTTGGTCCTCACATCTGGGCATATAGTAGGTGCCCAACGTTAGCTGAATGAATGAATGAAAGCTAACATCGAAATAAACTTAGAGATCATTCAATCTAATCCCTTTATTTTGCAGACGAGGAAACTGAGGCAAAGGACATTAGGAGACCACCCAAGACCACGCTGTTTGGGTGTGGTTTCCTGACTCCCAGGCCCATCCTCGTTTCTCCATGTGTTCTAATAGCCTGTCCTCCTCTCCTAAGACAGAGTGTAGATGGTGTGCCCTTGTCCCTACCCGCCACTGCTGGGGAAGGGAGAGTTCGAATTTGCAATGTGGGGGCAAGCACAGTACACCCCCAGCACGCCACTTTTGAGCCCTTCCTCAGTGCCTGTATTTTCTCTTCCGGATGAACAAAGAGTTCTTTTTTTTTTTTTTTTGCGGTACGCGGGCCTCTCACTGTTGCGGCCTCTCCCGTTGCGGAGCACAGGCTCCGGATGCGCAGGCTCAGCGGCCATGGTTCACGGGCCCAGCCGCTCCGCGGCATGTGGGATCTTCCCGGACCGGGGCACGAACCCGCGTCCCCCGCATCGGCAGGCGGACTCTCAACCACTGCGCCACCAGGGAAGCCCAAGAGTCCTTTTTAAATTGTATAGGCCTCACCTGCCTTACTCCTGTAATTTCTGCTGCAAACAGCCTGCCTTCCAAGCCTGGCCTGGCAATCTTCGAAGATTCCTTAAGGCCATCTGGCTCCCTGCCCTCCTGTAAGCTTCTGCTGTCGGGACCCCTTTGGGGATGTAACGTGTCCTTAGCAAGATTTTACCCCTACTTTCCAGAAGAGACATGGGCATTTCATCCACAAATAGTATTCCACACTTTTTTAAAAAATTATAAATTCTTAAAAAAAACACCCAAAACTGGTGGTATACCAGGAGCCTTCAAGAGGATGACGGTCATCACTTAAAAAATTAAGAAAATCAGCCTGAAGATAAGGCATATCTATTATGCTCTGAATATGAAATAAGCCAACTGGTGGCCATTTCTACAGTGATGCTATAGAAAGGAAAACAGCAGAAATTGCTTTCTTTCCCTTCACCAAGAAACGTGAAGGCAGAGATCAAACACCAAATTTTTTCCCTTCTCGCTTGTCCAGTCAAGACAACCTTCACAATGCAGTGTTTATCGGTGGGAAACCGCCAACTTCTAGATGAAAGACAGGGGTGTACTCTCCTGTTTTTCACCACCAAGCTGTGTTTCTTCTGAAAGGCATTAAAATGGAGGGAAAACAACAACTGACAACTGGTCACTCACTGGGATTGTTTTGAAGGATTCGAGACAGACTATAAGTAATTCAGTGAGTCACTCACAAAGACCCTGGCTCTGTGCGTTCGTGGCCGCGGCATTTGGGCAAAAGCCAAAGGTAATCAGCGCCACCAAAATGCAGAGCAAAACTCTTATCAGAAGATGTCATTTTTATCTAAATGCAATTTTTTTTATCACTCATCTGTTTTTTTTTAAACATCTTTATTGGAGTATAATTGCTTTACAATGGTGTGTTAGTTTCTGCTTTATAACAAAGTGAATCAGTTATACATATACATATGTCCCCATATCTCTTCCCTCTTGCGTCTCCCTCCCTCCCACCCTCCCTATCCCACCCCTCTAGGTGGTCACAAAGCACTGAGCTGATCTCCCTGTGCTATGCAGCTGCTTCCCACTAGCTATCTATTTTACGTTTGGTAGTGCATATATACAATTTTTATTGGAGCGTGATGACATAGTGAATAACTTAACATAAATTTGCATAATACAATACAGCTGTTAATTTATGAGCATATTAAAACACAAAGTTTTGTAGTTTGGGGCACTTAAAAATCTTACACTTTCGGGCTTCCCTGGTGGTGCAGTGGTTGAGGGTCCGCCTGCCGATGCGGGGGACACAGGTTCGTGCCCCGGTCCGGGAAGATCCCACATGCCGCGGAGCGGCTGGGCCCGTGAGCCATGGCCGCTGAGCCTGCGCGTCCGGAGCCTGTGCTCCGCAGCGGGAGAGGCCGCAACAGTGAGAGGCCCGCATATCGCAAAAAAAAAAAAAAAACTTACACTTTTGAAACTTTCCCTCCTGTTTGCTGTTTATTTATTACTTACTTAGGATTGCTGGATAAAATACAGGTGTCTGGTTAAATTTAAATTTCTGATAAACAACTAATCATTTTTTAGTATGAGCATTTTTCATGCAGTATTTGGGACATACTTCTATTAAAATATGATGCACCGTAGATCTGAAATTCACATCTAATTGGATGCTTGTTTTTCTATTTGATAAATCTGGCACCTTGATTCTTACTTCACGAACACCTGAGCCTCTACTGGCTCCTTGCTGGCAGGGCGAGAGGGACTGTGTGCAGGGAAGGGCCTGATCTCTGGCCCTTGGTATCTTCATGCAGAGTCAAAAGGGATCAGGTTATAGAAGAGACAGTGCAAAGGGGAAAACTGAGGCAGGCAGACAGCTGTGCTTTCTTGGCAGCACTGGGGGTGTTTGAGCTATGTTTTTCAAACTTGTTTGACCACAACCCATCATAAGAAACATAATGTATAATTCACCCCAGTATACACATACCTATGTCACTGAAACAAAACTTTTACGAAGCAATAAGTAGTCTTCTACTTGTGATAGAAGACTCTGTCTTCTATTCTGTTCTATTTCATTTTAAAATTCTGGTCTTAATCCCCTAAATTGAATTCATAGTTCCCTAAAGGACCATAGCCCACATTTTGAAAAACACTGGGTTAGACAGTTACAGGTCAGGAAAGTGAATGAGGAGATTTAAAAAAAACTCCACTTTACGAATGAGGAAACATGTCAGATCAGTTAAGAGACTTTCCAAGTCCATTTCACTGATTTGTGGCTAAACTAGGAATGAAACTTAGGTCTCCCAACTCCCAAGCCTGTGTTTTTGGTTTCATTCTACCACACTTTCTAGCATCCATTTTCCTGTTCTCCAAGTTATAATCCACATTCTGAGAGTAGCATTTTTTTGGCTTTATTTTATCTAATTATATTACATCTATACCATTTTGTTATCACTTCATATTCTTCTAAAATTTCCAAGATTTATATAAATTTCTGATCTAAACTGACTATGTCATTGCTTATGACATCCATCTGACTTATATCAACATTTAAACTAATTCATCTTGGTACTTACCCTTTGATCTTGAGCATCTTACTGCCCCCCTGACCCCAGTCTTGTCTAGTGAGACAAGTGCCTCAGGAGATCTTTACAGTGCCTCTTCCCTGTGCCCACCCCTGGACTGGCACCATCGGAGATATAAGAGAAACATAAGAACAGTAACTATTACTCGTTAGCATTTGTTCTCCCTAATCTATGAGGTTGATAGAGTATCTATTATGAATATTGCCTTTTATAAAAGAGTTGAGAAAACATTGGCTCAGAGAGGTTAAGTGTCTTTCTCAGAGTCACACAGCAAATACAGAACTCAAGTGTTCTTGCTCTCTTACACTCTGTCGTCAGGACATGGAGGTCTGCTAAGCTGAGATGCCTGCAAACTGGCAGGAAAAAGACCTCAAGCCAAGAGATATCCATGTATATTGTCTATGTTTCTCACACGCTAAGTCTAGATTTTCAGAGCACATACAGAAGTTTCTGGAACATTATCATTCAGCTTACTATCCTCTCCGTGGCCACCCACCCCACACCTTTTATTTTCTTGTTGTAACAAAAAAATCCAGAGAAATGCATGGTCTCTGAAGCACCATTCCCATTCCACCTCCCGCGAGTCTACAAGAGTCCATCTTGGCTTGCAGCATCCACGTTCAGGGACTCCCTACAATATTTTTGTTAGCTCAGCAGTCAGTCAATTTGCGCAGGGCGTCGGTCTGGCGCTCTCCCTCCACCCCGCAGGATGAGCTTGCCATTCGGCTTCTCCTGGTCCCAGCGGCGCCTGCTTGAGCTGCCAGTGGAGAAGGTGGTTCTGGCAACCCCACAGGGCTTGGCGCAGGGGAGTCGCAGCCACCTCTCCAGGGAGGTGCGAAGCAACGATGCCCACAGCAAGACCCGCAGACAGAATTCTGCAGGTCCATGGCCCCTGTACCAACTGATCTCCACCCATCCTGGATGGAGCCAGGCTGATGGCTAAGAGCACGGGCTCCGGGTCAGACTCCCCACCTCAAAGCCATGCTGAGCCCCCAAAGCAGCCATATGACCCTAAGCCTCAGTTTCCTCAACTGTAAAAGGGGATAATAATCATATCTGATTAAGTGAGGTAACATGTAAGTACTCAGCACAGAGCCTGGCACCTAGTGGCCCTCTAGAAAAATCTGTTTCAGTTTTGGTTGTTTCAGATCTTCCCACTATCCACATCTTACGGATCATTCCAGAAACCCTAAGTGGCCACATGTCCCCTCCGAGTGTTCCTCCTTGCCTTGCCGCCAAGCCTCTACTCCACCCAGGGTCTCAGCATCTGCTCCCCTCGGAAAAGAGGGCCCCTCCCTGCCACCCCTGGGTCCCTCACTGTGTGGTTCCTCCGAGTCCCACCCACTTTCAGTCAGAACTTTTCTGCCCCCCTTTCCTTCCAGCAAAACTCACTCTTTCAACATCCCAGTTGCCAAGACACTATTTTCTGCTAGGAACCAACAACACGATAAAATTACCAAATCCGAGGACTTGGAAGGATTTCCAAGGACTGTTGGTGGATCCCAGCAACCAAGGCTGGAATGCCCTTTCCCAGGCCCTGCCGGAGGATGGCCCTCCAGCTCACTCCAGGAATGTGGGCGCCCCTCTTCCATCTCACATGGCTGGACCAGACTGCTAATCCATTGATCTGCTTCCCTATAGCTTCCACCCATGGCTTCAAACTCTGGGACCACATAGAATAACCCTCTTTTTTTTTTTTTTTAAATTGGAGTACAGTTGCTTCACACTGTTGTGTTAGTTTCTGGCGTGAGACCCAAGCGGGCGTTCTAGGAGCATCTTCAGGGAGAAACCAAGCCAAGGAGCTGGTCAGGCCTACAGAGAAGCGGTCAGTCCTGGCTGGCTGAGGGGCGGAACCCAGGGCACCAGCCTGGATGGACCCGGGGAGGCTATACGAGGCTGCAGCTGCAGCAGCGGCAAGCACTCCCCGAGGCCTGTGCGGCCCAGGCAGCGTTAAGTGCTGTCCACGAACCAGGATCTCTGCCAACTACAACCCGATGCAGGAGGATTAGTACTGTCCCCATTTTACCGGGTGAGAAACTGAGGCTGAAAGTTAAGTTGGCCACAGTCACACAGCTGGTAAATGATGAGACACCAATTCAAATGTGGGCAGTATGGCTCCTGTGTGCTTTTAAGCTCTGTGTCACCTTGTCTTCCAGGGTGGAAGCTTGAAGTGGGAAGCAGGGGGCAGACCCTGGAAAAATTCCCCAGGCTCTCTGCACAGAGCTAGACTTTCTACAGTGTTCCAGAAGCTGTGGGCTTGGGAGGTTAAATGAACAGCCCCGGGCCCATACTCAGCCTTTATCTTGCAAGCCTTCCCTCGGATATAGCGCAGGGTCCCCGGTGATCCCAGGGTGAACCACTGTGAATCAAAATGCAAGAGGAAGATGCTCTTCCCCTGCGCTTTCCATGGCAGGGCTCAGAGGCCTGGGGGAGCCCAGAACCCGGGTCTCACTTCCACCCACCAACAGAGACTAGAGTTTCAAAACCACACATACTGAGTGAGACGCCAGAGTTCTCGGCGCAGAAGGCTGACCGACAGTTCTGATGGCCCCGGCCAGAGACTGGGTGCATTTTCTTTTGACTGCATTTCACTTTTTTCAACTCGTCTGGCCATTATTCTTACAGGAACCCCCAGGACCAAAGGCTCCTTCCCCGACCACAACATATAAAGCCTCACCCCGTGTTTCCCAGCTTCATTCGTCAGAAATCAGTTTTCAGGGCCTCTGAGCCTTAAACAGTCACCTAATTATAAAACACATGTTTGATTATGACACGATCCTCCCACTAAGATTACTCATCAGAAAGGTAACCCACAGGGATATTAAGAGCTTTCTGAAAGGCGTTCCAGACGTTTTTACTTTAAATCCGTATCACTGTTGCCATATTTTTAATGTATCTTTTATAAAAGCCACTGGGAAAATAAGTAATCTGAGGGGTCCCAAAGATCGGAGCAAGCTGACCAGGCCACCCTTGCCTTGACCTAAGAGATTCTGTGGGTCACAGGCCCTCTTGGAGCTCAGAGGGCAGCGGCACTCATAAAGGAATGGTGTTTCTTCATCAGGCGGTTTTTCTCAATTTTACAAAATTCAACTCCCAAACCAGAAACCCAACCCTACCTAGCGTTAGTCTAAGTTTTTGGAAAGGACTCTCTTGTCTTCACTGGGGCAGCACCCACAGCGTCCTGTGAGCTGGGCCGAGAAAACAGATATCAGCACGACTTCTGTGGAAGGCGACGGTTCCATGTGGGGTTAACAGGCCTTGAGAAGATCCCGAGGGCGCCCCTGCTTTTGCTGGAGTTTAAGTCCATTTCCTCCTGCCAAGCCCTTAACAGAAATTAAGAGCAGCTTGGCACCATGCTATTTTCAGTAAACTCTGCAAATATACTCACTGGTCTGACCAGGACCCTCAGGGGTGGCCCACTTTGGCCCATTGTTCTCTGAGAAGAGTCCAGAGCCAGCTGGGAGCAGCGAGAGAAGGCGGGTCAGCAGCCTGGGCCGGGGAGCCACCACCCCAAATTCAACTCCAAAGACTATAGGGCAGAGCAGTGGCTGCCTGTGGGCCCAGCGCCTCCCCAGATGCTTAGGGACATTAAAGGACGAGGCCACGGAAAACAATACGGCAGAGCGTCCTCATACCTGACACACGAGAGCAGGTGCCACAGAATTCTCTGCTGCTTCCTCTCCCTTCCTGGGAGCCTCGGGGTGAGACTGGGCCTGGCCAGCTGGAGCACCCGGCTGGCACCCGGGGGGACCGTGAGGTCTCTGCATGGCCCCCTCCCCATCTCTCTGGTCTGGGTTTAGGGACACTCAGGACGCACCCAGGTCCTCCCTCTTGTTGGATCCTCCCAGCCGGCCCCTCACGTGCTTCTGCCCGGGCTTATGTCCCGCCTTATGAAGCATCCGCCCCTGTTCCCCTGCCGCGCCTACACATCCCCGAGTGTCCTGCTGAATGAGGAAGGGAAAAGCCCTCCTTTCCTGTTTGTCTTTACCTGGCCTTGTCATGGCCTCTGGAATTGAGGAGACGGGTCCTTCGATGGGCCCTATGAGCCCCTATTTCTGCCAGGCTCCACCCTCTCTCGGCCTACTGACCTTACACACAAACCCTTCCGAGCCTCAGTTTTCTCATCTGTAATAAAAACTCAGTGAGATGATCCGGTGAAACTCACCCCGGGCCGCCCCACAGAACTGGGTCAGTAGTACTCAGCGTAGCTGCGTAACTTCACCCGCCTAGAAAGACAGTGCTGGTCTGCTCTCTGCCCCTCCCCCCACGCCGGGCTCGCCCTCCCTCCCCGACCTTGTCCCCACTTCCCCGCCCCTCACTCAGGGCCTCGGCTCTGGGGGAGACAGAGACCAGCTGCAAGGGCAGCAGCTGGCGTCTGGGGACGCGGGGTGTGCTCTGTCCCGGCACGCCTCTCCTCTTTCATAAACGCACGCATGGGTCCGGCATTTACGGGCAGATACACCAGCTCCAGCACGAGAGCCGCCAGCAGCCTGGCCTCCTGCGGGAAGTGGCAGCCGGCCTCCCAGACCCGTCTCCTGTGCAGCGGCCCCTGGCCCTCGTGTCCTCCGGGGAGCCCAGCCTCCTTTGTCTGCTGGGAGGTCATCCCACCACCCCTGGTCCTGACCCCTGGGGTGCAGGGTTCTGAGGCTCTCAGCCCTTGAGCTCCTGAGGGCCCGACATCACCCCATCATGGTCAGGAAATAGGGCCCCCCAGACAGACCTTGCCCAGCTCAGCTGTGCCCACCCTCTCAGGGCTGCTTCTCTGTCCCCCGGGTGCTGCCACAAGTCCCCCCACCTGGTCCATGGCGGTGGACTTGGCCCCAGGCTCTCTGCACCTGCGATACTGCAAAAATCCCTCCAGCCAGCTGGTCCCGCCTCCCTCAGGGTCTCCTTGCGCGACACTGTCACCTCTGGTACCTGGAGGGACCCCAGTCTGTCCCCACCTTAAGGTTAAGTCCTTTTGAGAAGCCCCACTCCTGTGCAGGGGGAAATGCAGTCAGGCTGCGAGGCTGATGGAGGCCGTCTGACACAAGCAGCAGACACGGAAGACAAAAGAAACAAATGATTCCTTAAGATCCAAAACAAATTGCCGTAATTAACACGTGCCGCTGCAACCATCCGTGGGCTGAGATGCGGTTGGCGCGAGGCAGAGGCATAAACCACAGAGAGCCTCCAATGAAACGGCAGTAAACGGTGCGGCTGTGAGGGAACTCGTTTCAGTTTTGTTCCAAAACCTTGTTTAAGTGCTTTTATTGTTTGTGTGAAAGAAAACAAATGCTTTTTGAAAACCGCTTCAGCATAAGCCTCACCTTCCCTGGGAAGTCTTTCCTAATCCCCCCCACCCCACCCCGGGCAGATGGGGTCCCACGATGGCCCCTCCAAGCTCCCGGGGTACCCATGCTTCCCTCCATCAGAGCCTCAGCAGCGGGGTGTCCCCTGGGCTTCTCTGCCTCTGGGGACCGAGAACTGCCCATCTCCACCCCACCCCTAGGACCATGTTGGGCACACAGCAGGCATTAGGTGACGGCCAGCCCAGCAGAATGATTGTCAAGGCATGGAAGGGGTAGTTTGTAAACATCAAGGGGACCCCAGAGGTTGC
Source organism: Delphinus delphis (assembly GCF_949987515.2). NCBI lineage: Eukaryota > Metazoa > Chordata > Mammalia > Artiodactyla > Delphinidae > Delphinus > Delphinus delphis. The sequence continues at coordinate 93,356,030 of NC_082691.1, forward strand.
TTAGGGGATCCTTGTAGGACAGGAGAAATTCTTGAATGGAAGGGATCTTATTAGCAAGCTCCCGAAAATAAATAAATACTAAAAATAAAAGCATAAAGGTAGGAACACATTAAACAGAACCTTTTATCATGGGAGGGCGGGTAGGGAGTAGTGACTTGCCCTCATGCGGCCACAGTCACCCTTTTGGGATTTGTTCCACGTTAAAAGAACAGCCCAATAGCAGAGGTGAGAAAATCAAAAACGGATAATGAATGTTAGGCCCAGGGTGGGGACTGGGTGGAAGCCCCCCGGGGCTGGGCAGCTCTGTCCAGATGAGCAGCTGCCTGCTGAAGGGGGCGCTCCTAACTGAAGCCTTTGTTGGATGCTTGGAGGGAAGGAGAGGGGCTTGGGCTGGGAGAACTCATTCCATTCCAGTTCATTCCATGAGACCCTCCCCATTCCATGAGGGATGAAGCTTGCAGGTCTCATTTCAGGGAGGCCTCCCGGTGACCTTCTCTCCCTCCCTGCGGGCTTAATGGGGCACACGAGGGAAGGAGGATGGCATGCAGTAGACGTTATCTCTCCCCACGCCCACCCCACAGAGCTGAGCCTTCCACATCCGTAATATGATAAGAGGGGCAGGATGTGCCAGGCCCCTCCTGAGAGGCCTGGTGGGGACCACCTGCAGGCCAGCTGGCAGGAGCCCGGCCGTCTGTCCTTGGCAGCCCCCTTCACCTGGGGCCCCAGCCTGCACCCGGCAGACCAGAGGCTGAGGCTTGAATGCCGCATCTCAGCTACTCTGAACGCAAGGCCCTGAGGCACGTGCCAGCTGTGATTTCCTCCCACCCCCAATTTAATTTAAAGGAAAAAAAAAATTTCCTTCCCAAGAACCTCATTCTTATTTATCCAAACCTACTCCAACAGCTCCCAGAGAAAGGGAAGGATGCTTTTTTGTACCCAGGCCCACAACAGTGGGGAGACTCAAGTTAGCTATTACTCTGAGGCCCATTTTTATTCGCTTTGCCACTGTCGAGGTCACTCTTGGCAAGGAAGCCTTTTCACTAAAAGCCACCAGCTGCAGAAAAGGGGACAAGGCTAAAAGTGCCTCAGGTGGAAGAGGTGAGGAAGAGGTAGGAGGTGGCCCTCAGACAAACCCCAGCTCTCCCAGGGCCTGGTTGTGTGGCCTTGGGCAAGCCACCTGAGCTCCAGAAACCCCGTCTCCTCCTGTGCAAAGTGGGCTCTTGTGAGGACCGGACAAGATGATGGGGAGGTGCTCAGCTCGGTTCCTGGCAGATGGAAGAGTTGAGGTGGGTCTCCAAGGACCAGCCGCCTCTCAGCTGTAGCCCCTGCTGCATCTTCTAGGGTTTATCTTCCAGTTTCCTCCTCCTCTGATGACAGGAGTGGGGACTTCTCACCAGCAGCTCCCCCAAGGCGGCCCCCACTAAATTCTTAATTCTCATCGGCACAACTGTTTCCATTCCTCCTGGGATGACTCCAGGCTTGCAGCTTCTGCTCACAGGGTCACATGTGTCCCAAAGCAGAAGAGTTACAAACCAAACTTCCTAAGAAAACCCCCTATATGGCACTTATGAGGAATCCTCACTACAGCCCTCAAGGTGTGGTTTCTCCCCATTTTACAGATGAGCAAACTGTATGTCGGCATGGCTTTAATAACTTGCTCAGTGTCTTCCAGCTAGATCTGACCAATTCCACGTCTCCACTCTTCCCTGTTTACAATTCTGCCTGCCGGTCCTGAAATTCAAAATCTCAGGAGTTCATTATTTAAAAAAGAGTAAATTGCTCTCTAGACTTTTTTTATAACTTCAAAACGTACTCTTAACTAGAGTTGGGTTTATTTTAAAACTGAGCTGGGTTAATGGATTTTTTAAAGAGTAATAAGTGAGGGGGGACTTCCCTGGCAGTCCAGTGGTTAAGACTTGGTGTTTTCACTGCCGAAGGCCTGGGTTCAATCCCGTGTCAGGGAACTAAGATCTCGCAAGCCGCGTGGCATGGCCAAAAAAAAAAAACAATTAAGTGAGAATTTCTGTATGGGCAAAAGTAAGGGCAGGTCACCTCACCTCTCTGGGCTGTGGCTGTTCAACGGGACAATGCAAAGGTTAAACTTGTGTCACTTCCAAGTCTCTGCTCTTTTCTCCCAGTCACGTGCCAGCTGAGAGCACTGGGCGACCGACTCTCCTTTCCCCTAAACTGGTCAACAGATGTACCTCACTTCCTGCATTTGTTACAATCTGGTACCAAACGCCACTTAAAGCCTCTGGATATCGTTCTTGGGAAAGGAGATGTTTTTTCTTTTTCTATTTCTTTTTTTTTTTTTTTTTGGCTCAGGCCTAGCCCTCCCCGCTTACATCCTGAGCTGTAAAAATGGACTGAGCAGGCAACAGAGAATTTAAAATAAGCTGGGGGGGAAAAAAATCCTGCTACAATAAATCGCATCACAGTGGCGATCTCTATCTAACCAGAAAATTCTCAGCCCAGACAATGGCTCATTTATTTCCAACAATATTCAATACAACAGAATTCCAGGCCAACAAAAGGATTTCTACAGGTTCTTGGAGTTGGTTGTAAAGGGGTGTAACCTACATAGCAAAGAGAGCTGTTCAATTATAGATTCCCAGGCGTGAGGGAGACCTTTGTAAAAAAAAAAAAAAAATTGTAAGGTGGTCTGCTGAAAATGTGGCGTCTTCCCCGGGGAGCATCTCACCTCTTGGCAACGCAAGGCCGAAGCACCGGGCCCTGCCCGGGAAGGGCGTTCAGGTGAACATCTGGGTCGACATGGCTGCTGGTGGGATGCCGAACAGAGCCCACTGCCCGAGGCCCTCAGATGATACATTTTATAAACATCCAGGCAGGCAGCCTCGCAATACTCCTGGGCTTTACAAATACATTTAGATTCCATGGTCAGCGAGACTATATTCTGAGCATAGGTGGGAAAAAGGCGGCAGGAAACAGGAGGGCAGGGAGGGGTCTGGAAGCAGCCTTCTAAATTTAACATGCAGTTGCTTTTAGGCCAAGTGGATGAAAAATGAATTCCAGTGCTTAAAGCTCTTATCTCTGTTTACCATTTCCCCAAACAGTAAGTGACCCGGACTATGGCTTTTAGACTGAATTATCAACCAAGATGCACACAGGAATGAGGGATGGGATGCTGGGGGCTGGGCCAGGGGGATAAATAGAGCAGGCTGACCGCTGGCTCTCCACCTTCACGTGACATTTCCTCGGCCTGGCAGAGTGACGGGGATCTGATGTCACAGGCTGTCCCTGGGTGGGCCAGGGCGCAGTCATGATGCGTCAGACCACCCCAGACATGGAAGGCACCGTGGAGTCATCCCCCTCCTGTTGATGAGGGATCCATAAATACCCTACAGCGACCTTTTCAGATGCTCAATAACAGCTTTGGAAAATCTCCAGTGGGCATGAGGCTTGCCTGCTTGATCGTTACGTTCTAGTCATTTGAAAATTCTTCCGTATGTCCAGTCAAAATCTGTCTCTCCGGGACTTACTGTTGGGCCTGACTCCATCCTCAGCACCTACATCCTTTTCCTTTGTCACGTGCCTGCCATTCAGGTGACAATGCCCTCACTTCTCCCCTTGGTTTGCTCTGTTCTCCTGAATGCGTTCAGTGTGACTCACTGAAGCACGTCAGTCCTGCCTCACTCTCTCTAGCTCCATCCCTCTCTCCCTGCCCATCCCTTGGCCCCATGGATGCTGGCTTTGGCCTCACTTCCCTCCTCCAGTTGACCGACGCAATGGCCTTTCCCGTCCCTCTGCCACCTTCCCCCAGGCAGCCCTCACGGTTCGGTGCTCAGCTCCGTGCTTTCCTCTCCTACCTCCATCCCAGAGCACTCACGCATCTCTGTGGGCTGAACTGGACGCCAGCCCCTGCTGGGGCCCCCAGCACCGGCCTGCCAAAGCCGAGCTCCTCCTGCAGGAGGGCAGCCTTACCCAGGTCGGTCCTGTCTCCGTCTTTCTTCCAGCCCCCCAGGGATGAAATCTGGAAATCGTTTTTAGGTCTTCATTCCCTGACCCCTTATATCCAGGGATTCACCTCGCCGGTGAGTCATCCTTTCTACCAATGACTCTGGATGTTACTCAGAATTACCTTGGGAGCTTTTACAACCAGACTAATTCCTGTGCCCGGTCCAGACCAATTAAAACGGAATATTTCTGAGTGGGGCCCAAGCATCGGCAGGGAGCAACCGAGAGGGAGACTCACGGCTTGCACGGCTCCCCTCTTTCAACCCCTTTTCCCGTTCTGACAGCTGACCGTGTCATCAGAGCTCATCACTTTTGCCTGGACTCCTGCTGTCATCTCCTGTTTTATTGCCCTATCCCCCCAACTCTTCCAAATATCCCTCCATGTCAATATCAGATCACAAAATACCATTTTCGGTATGTTACCTCTACTCATCAAAAACCTTCAGTGGCGGGCTTCCCTGGTGGCGCAGTGGTTGAGAGTCTGCCTGCCGATGCAGGGGACACGGGTTCGTGCCCCGGTCTGGGAAGATCCCACATGCCGCGGAGCGGCTGGGCCCGTGAGCCATGGCCGCTGAGCCTGTACGTCCAGAGCCTGTGCTCCGCGACGGGAGAGGCCACAACAGTGAGAGGCCCGCGTACCGCAAAAAGAAAAAAAAAAACCTTCAGTGGCTCCCTCTTACCAAAATAACAAATCTCTGAACAAGTAGATGGTTTCCCGAACACATAATAAGTTGTAGGTATGGGACTGTATCTTATTGCCCCTTTCCCTTTTTTCCTCTCCCCCAACGCTCGGCTAAGTGCCTGTCAGGTACTTCACGTCTGTCTGAGGAGTGAACAAAAAATATTTATCTGCAAATTAATTCCATACACTCTTTCCCCAGCGCAGAAAATGGGCTGGGTGCTTTAACTATCATTTACTTAGGGGCTTATTTCTTTAAACATCACATATAATCAACTGTGGACGACCCATGCTAATGGAGAGAACCAAATCCTAACTATTACAAGACAGCAGATAATTCAAAAACTCGAATCTAGTTGATTTGGGAACGTGTTTTATGCTTATGAGGGCTTATGTCTGGTAACTGAGACAATTTTAAAATTAGGTAATTAGATGTGTCTTATTTGTTCCTATCACCATCCCCCCCCCCAACCATACACACTATAGGAATACATAACACAGTTCCCAAAATAATACACTATTTTTTCTCTCAACCTTTTCCTGAAATAGAGATGGTGGTTACATTCCAGCACACTGGAGGGGGCAGGCAGAGGGAAGAAGAGAGGAACCCACAGTGACAGTAAATAGAGGGGACAGGGGTGTCAACGAGCTGCCTTTCAACTAATTCACTGTTAAAATTTAGGCAGTGTACACACCAGTTTGTAAACCGTTTACAGTATCTACTAAACCTGACCACACACATCCCCTGTGACCCAGCAATTCCACTCCTAGGTACATACCCAACAGAAACATGACTTACGTTCACTGAAAGCCATATACAAGAAAGCCCCGCTTTATTCATAATGGCCCCCAAACTGGGGACAACGCAAATGTCCATCCACAGCTGGAAGGATGAACAGATGTGGAATGCACACACTGCAACTCACACCACACCACCGATGAGTCTCAAAGACACAGCAGTGAACACAGAAAGCAGGTGCAAAAGCCATCGTACTGGATGTTCCATTTACACAAAGCTTTTTAAAAGGCAAGATAACCTCTTGTGTTAGAAGTCAGGATAGTGTTTGCTTTTGGGGGGCTATGACTGGAAGGGGTCATGGGGGCACTTCTGAGGGCTGGAAATATTTTGCATCTTGATCTAGATGCTGGTGACACATCTTTGTGAGAATTGTGAAAATTCACTGAGCGCTACACTTTTGTTTGTGTTCTATTTTTCTGTGTGCATGTTATTCTTCCCGAAAATGTACAGAGGAAAGTAAGGGAGGAATGAAGGGAGGGGAGATAAAAGGAGAGAGGGAGGGCAGTTTAGGCAGCAACGCATGATGGAAAATCCTTGGAATCTGGAATCTGAAGATCTGGGTTTAGTTCTGACTCTGCCATGTACTAGCTGTGTGACCTTGGACGAGCCACTAACCTCTCTGAGTCTGTTTTCTTCATCTATAAAATAGACAACAAAAATGCCCTAGCTGCTTCACAGTGCAGTTGTGAGGACCAAATGGCATAAGGGATGTAAAAATCCTTCAGAAGGCAGTACAGTACTGCAGGAAGGGAAGTACCATTGTTATCACAGATCTCTGCAGACAGGAATTCCTGCAGAGGGTCAGCACCATCAACAAAGCTGAACCCAGGGCCGTTGGCGGGGAGGGCTGACACCGTGGTGTGTGTGTGCGGTTTACGTTCTTTCATTACATCTCCTCACCTAATCCCTTAATGGCCTGGGCCTCAGAGTACAAGAGCACCTGGAATAATCCCTGTGTTTATGTGATATGGGTTCTGTCTCATTCCTTTGAAAGTGGATATAAATAGATGCCATACACACTCTCCTAATTACCTTTTCTAAGGTGGGGGTGCCCGTCTACATCTAAATCTGCCACATTCTTTAGACCGGCACACAGGACTGTCTGGGCATTGGCTAGGCAAGCCAGCCATGTTGAGAGAAAGGAACCCGCCCCATGCCATCCCTCTCGGGTCGCCCCGCCCCACCCCCTTCCCCCACTGCTTCTTGCTCCAGGCCTGAAACAACTCACTCAGAACATCTATGGATGTCAAAGCTGAAGAGTTAGAGCTGGAAGGACCCCAGCACCCCAGTTTAAGAAGCGGTCTGTGAAGAGCCCAGGCCCGGGAACTGCAGGCTTTTCTCCCGGGGTCAGTGGGCAAAAGGGCAAAGCGAGAGCTGCCAGGTTTTCCACGGTAGGGTTTCATCTTCTAGTCTGTGTTCCCCAGAGAAGGAGTGCAAGCGGAAACCTCGATTTTTCCCGTGGCTGTCTTGCCCCGCTGCCCCTTGGCTGGAACCCCAAGTCTCACGGGACTGCAAGTTCCCAGCTTCTAGTGGGCAGGTGAGGGCAGGCATGACCCCGCCCACTGCATGCAACACCAAGTCCAGCACGTGCAGGTGAGCACTTAGCAATACTATCTGATGCTGCTACTTCTTGGGAGGAACAAAACTGAGGCCACCCCCCCCCCACTTCTATTTCCTTTAGGAAAATAAGAAAATACTAATTTCTCTATTAGGTCCCTGAACCTCCAGGAAAAATCTTTTTGAAAGCCATGACATTTTAATTTTCTTTTTCTCATTTAGACTCCATCTCAGCACACACCCAGTGTGAGGTGTACGTGTAGGTGTGAGAGACTCAGTGTGTGTATGTGTGTGTGTCTGTGTGTAATTTGCAGAGAAAATGGCACGCAAAAATCCAAATGTAGCAAAGTGAGATTAATAGGCAAGGGCAATATTTCCTACTTAAAAGTATTTATCAGTAGATTTTTCCATAGAGTTCCCTTAACCATCAGGTTTAGCTGTTGCATTTAAATATTGGTTTATAGAGCCTAAACTAAATGATAGAAAGACTAATAGACCAAGAAACTTAGAAACAAAATTAGCAGTGACTGCCCACTGAAAAATCAAATATAGATGAAAAAGTCTCCCTGAAAATTAAAGAACTCTGGATTGAGAACATAAACCATAAGGCAAAGATTCCGTTTGCTTTTTTTGTTTCTATTTTCCCCAATATTTAAGAGTTAGTACTTTAGTATTTCCCAATATTAAATATTATTTTCAACCTTCTAAGAGTACAGTTACTTGTTTTACAGAATCGGTCCCAGCTGAGGTGAATTCTATAGGATTGTATAATCGCTTTCCTCCTTGACACATCCTTACAGGAGAGTTTAGAACATAGAACAGATGATGAAACATGCTCCCTGCCTCCAAATACGTTTAACCAGAAGTACTGTCTGCTTGTCTGGTACCTTAGTTTCCGGAGACCTTTCACCTTTACCATCTCATTGGCTCTGCTCTGAGAGATGGGTGGGGAAACATCATGACCTGGAACTTAGAGACCAGGTGACCTGTTGATGTTGCCTTGGTGACTGGCCCAAGGCCAGGGCCGTTGGGCAATGGATCCAGGACAGAATCCCTGGCAGGACCTGGTGACCACCCTGAGGCCTGGCCCAGGTCAGGGAGAGAGGCTGCACGGGCATCCTCGTTGCGGGGAGAGGCAGATTGATTTTAAGTTTCCTCCCAATTCGAATTCTGGGTAACATGGCCTGTGCTACAGGCTCCCAAGAGGGCCCTAGGGGATCCATTTTTAACATTATCTTTTGGAACCCCAGACGCTTAAAGTGCTTACTGGCTTGAAATACTCTGCTCAGACCTCCTGAGTCCCCCAACACTCCAGGCCAAGCAGACCCCCTTGGCCCTTACCAGCACAGACAGAGGGCCTGGCATGCCGAGGGTGACAGCACAGGGAGGGCTGGCACAAAGCTCGGCCCCGGCTCCCAGACTCCCGCCTGCAAGGACGAGGCTTCTATTTAAACATCTGGGGTGAGCTCACCAGAAAAGAAGCCTTTTCTTCCAAGGAAAAGCACTTTCTTGACTAAACTTCCCTTTCTTTCCCTTTTTCACTTCAAATAAATTCCACCCCCACCCCCAGTTTTAAGTGTTAGTTTTGCTAGACGGCAAAGAGAAATATGCAGCACGCATACAGCACGCCCACCTTTTCCATTTCATTGCCTGACGGCCACGCCCCCCATCAGGTACCATGCCCCCTGCATTCACTCGCATCTGCCCCGGTCCAGGTCGCCCTGCACAGAGGCCTTTCTCTCTCCTGCGCCTGGAGCGCTGCCCTCCGTCCTCCAAGATGCCCCAGAACAGCAGCTCTCCCTGTCAGCCAGCCTGACACAACCATTTTTAATTCTTTAACGCATCTCAGAGTCTTTACATGGGCTCTTCCACACACTATTGCTATTTCAATTTCTATTTAACACCTTACATTTTAATTTGTATTCTCAAACTTTATTTTTTCAGAATAACAATTAATAGTTATTCCAGTTAAACCGATTTTTTTAAGCATGAATAATTTATATTTCTTCCACCAAGGAGAAAGTAACCACTAATACAGATTTAGTTCTACTATATAGGTATCTTTCTTTTTCTTTCTCAAATTACAAGATTACAGCGTTTTCTTTTTTAGCCTGCCGATGTAGTGGATTACGTTGATTGATTTTTGAAATAGCCTATCATAGCTAGAAGAAATCTCACTTGGCTATAGCACCTTAACCTTTCATGAAGGAAAACTTTAACCTGTACAAATTGTCAGAATAGCTGAGAACCTGTGTACCCATCACCCAGCTTCAACAGATGGCAGCTATGGCCCCTCCAGTTTCCCCACCCTCCCCCACTGCCATTGTTTTAAAAATCCCAGACATCGTATACATGTCATCTGCAAACATTTCAGTACATATCTCTAAAAGAAAAGGGCTCTTTTCTAAAACTTGACAACCAGAGGCTTCTCTGGTGGCGCAGCGGTTAAGAATCCGCCTGCCAATGCAGGGCACACGGGTTCAATCCCTGCTCCAGGAAGATCCCACATGCCGTGGAGCAACTAAGCCCACGAGCCACAACTACTGAGCCCACGAGCCACAACTACTGAGGCCGCGTGCCACAACTACTGAAGCCTGTGCGCCTAGAGCCTGTGCTCCGCAACAAGAGAAGCCACCGCAGTGAGACTGCGCACCGCAACGAAGAGTAGCCCCCGCTCGCTGCAACTAGAGAAAGCCCGCGCGCAGCAATGAAGACCCAATGCAGCCAAAAATAAATTTAAAAACTTTCTTAATGCTTTAAGAAAAGCAAAACAAAACAAAACATGACCACCATACTATCCTCACACTAAAACCCGAATGGACCATAATTTCCTAAGTGCACCGAATACCCACTCAGGGTCCAAGGTCCCACGATTGCGTTATAATTTTGTTTTTAGATTGGGTTTGTTTGAACCAGCACCCAAACAAACCCCTCTACTTTTCACTGGCCTTTCTTATTCATCATAAATATCCCCGTTTAGACATCACTTCCTCCTGGCAGCTTCCCCGATCCCAAATGCTGGGATGTGTGTCCCTCGTCTGCTCTCCCACAGCACCTGTGCTCACCACCCTATAACCCGCAGCCCTGGTTTGCATCCTGAGACGGACTGTAACCTATCCGAGGACACGTCGGTGCTAGCACAGTGCCTGGTCAGCAGTAGGCACCAGCTCTGCAGGTGAATGAATAAGTAACAAATGAGTTCCCACACGGGACTGCTTCTCCTGGCCCCGCCAAAGCCCCTTCTGTAACATGACCCACGTTCAGTACAATGACTTGCTCAGAAGTCTGTTTCCCCCCAGTGCAGAGACTTACTCATTCTGGGATTCCAAACACCCAGCCTGGCACCTGATACCAGTGGGTGTTCCCTGAGGGGTTGGCTTTTCTACTCCACATCCTATCTGTGTGACTTTGAGCTCACAGCCTTTGCTCTCTGGGTCTCACGTTGCTCATCTCTATAATGAAGAATTTGGATTCAAGATTTCCAAGGTCCTTTTGGGTTCAGTTTGTGATTCGGAGCAGCAGCCCAGCCTCGCAGGGAGTCTCCATTTGCCATACGCTTGCTGCCCTCTGCTGGCAGGATTGGTGCAGGACCCCCCCCCCATCCCGGATTTTCCTGAAAGAACTATAGGCGGGCAAAAACAGGTCCCCAGGGGCGAACTCGTGCGTGAGTGAGTGGGCGCTTGAATTGCATTGCCTCACCTGGATCCGGTTAAAACGTAGAGGCCTGAGCCTTCCCCGACTCCATCCATCCACGCCTCCAGCAGAGGCGTGGAGGGTCACTGGGGCAGGGTCACTGGGGCAGGTCAGACAGAGACTCATGCAGTGGTGTCACGCCCTTGGCTGTACAGAACTAGTACCCAGGCCCCCACCTTAGACCAACAATCAAACCCCTGGGGGGCAGGGCTCAAGCATCCTTATATATTAAAAGCCACCTGGTCACTTCTAATATTCGACCACATCAAGAACTGCTGGACCAGCACGCTGATGTTGACATGTGTATCTTGAGCCCAAAGCTAAGAAGTGGTGAAAAGCTCATCTGGGGAAAATAAATGAAGACTTGACTTTATAATACAAATTTCCCTTGGCCTAGCTTTAAAAGTTCCCTTTCAAGTACTGACAGCTTCCCAGCCAATTTTGTTTGAGGAACCAATACCATTGACTCATTAGGGATGCTACTCCCAGATCTGGTTTCTTTTTCTTTTTGAGATATATTGAGAGTTCTATATTTTGGTGCACAGTACCACTGTTTTGTTTTGTTTACACTTCTGCATTTGTCAAGACTCCTTTGGTTGCAGATAACAGAATTCATCTGTCACTAAGTTAGGTCAAAAATGGGAACTTAGAGCTTCCCTGGTGACACAGTGGTTGAGAATCTGCCTGCCAATGCAGGGGACACGGGTTCGAGCCCTGGTATGGGAAGATTCCACATGCCGCACAGCAACTGGGCCCGTGAGCCACAACTACTGAGCCTGCGTGTCTGGAGCCTGTGCTCCGCAACAAGAGAGGCCGCAACAGTGAGAGGCCCACGCACCACGATGAAGAGTAGCCCCAGCTCGGCGCAACTAGAGAAAGCCCTCGCACAGAAACGAAGACCCAACACAGCCAAAAATAAATAAATAAATTTATGTTAAACAATAAATAAATAAAGGGAACTTACTGGAAGAGTACTGAGATGCCACCCACAGGGCTACTTGCCAGGAGCAGATGGCAATCAGGACACCAGGAAACGGTCTGTCTTTTGCCTCTGCTTCTCCACACATTTAACTCATTGCTTCTTTCTCATGGCAAACGGATTTTCTGCTCATTAATCCACAAGGCAGAACATGGCCACCAACAGACCATAACTCACCCGTGTTCAGCTTCCACCTGCTGGAGAAAAACTCCTTTCTCCTCTGTCTCAGGTCCAAATGTCCAGGCTGGTGCCCTCGTATCAGAGGCCCACTCTTGGTCCAATCAACCGTGGCCTGTAGGGCTGACTATATAATTTGTCGGACCTGAGGCAAAATGAAAAAAGCGGGGGACAGTGCCATTAACAGTACATATGGGGACTTCCCTGGTGGCGCAGTGCTTAAGAATCCGCCTGCCAATGCAGGGGACACGGGTTTGAGCCCTGGTCCGGGAAGATCCCACATGCCGCCGAGCAACTAAGCCCGTGCGCCACAACTACTGAGCCTGCGCTCTAGAGCCAGTGAGCCACAACTACTGAGCCCATGTGCCACAACTACTGAAGTCTGCACGCCTAGAGCCTGTGCTCCGCAACAAGAGAAGCCACCGCAATGAGAAGCCTGCGCGCTACTACAAAGAGCAGCCCCCGCTTGCCGCAACTAGAGAAAGTCCGCGAGCAGCAACGAAGACCCAACACAGCCAAAAATAAATAAATTTATAAAAAAAACAACAACAGTGCATATAAAAGTTCTTCCTATCTTCTTTCATCTCTCAAATTATCACAGTGGTTTTTTAATTTTCTATTTAATACCAGTCTAAGTAAAGAAAACTCTAAATTATACATTATTAGCACGAATTTTACCACTCATCTCTGGATCATGCAACACCACAGTTTTAAATGTTAAGATCAGAGCATTTAATGCACATGCAGAATCACTGAATTACATAATTTGTATTTCGTGACTCACGGGACAGAAGAGACAAAGACAAACCAAACTATTGATGACTGGAAGGAGGATGAGAGGGTGCGCCAAGCTTCCCCAAGGGGGCTCGCCCTGGGGTGTGGGGACACAGGGTGGGCTGGGAGAGCCCTGCCCTCTCTGGCCAGCCACCAGGCCCATGAATCCTGGGGCAGTGTCTAGGGAAGCGGAGCCAGGCGTCCCCCCTTCCCACAGGCTCAGCCCCCAACCCACAGTAGGCTGTGACTCTCAGAGACCTTTAAACCTCTGTGCCAGGACACGGGTTGTACCTGGACCAGTGGTGGGCAGAGGCTTGCCCGGGCCGACACAGCCATGGTGCTGCCAGCCCGGGGCAGGGACGGTTGACATGTGCCCACCACGAGATGCTTCAGGGTGAATGCGCCCCATTCCTACCCTCTCTGTGCCTGAGCCCAGGCCCCTGTCGGGGGTGACGGGCAACAGTGGTCCAAGGGCAAAGCAGAGACGGGTGGCCGGGCTGGGCCCCAGGCACAGGGGCAAGACAGCAGGCAGCTGAGAACCCATCCTGGGGAGGCGGCCAAAGTGGGACCACTCGTGGGCGAGGCTCCAAGCCCCCAGCACATGCTCCATGGTCCCCTCAGACTCTACTCCCAAAACACAAATTCAAAGATAATGACGATTAAGAATCTCCAGATGGCAACCCACAGAGCATTAAACCCCAAGCACAGGGCCCCTCTCCTTGGCCACGTGTTTATCGGGCCCACCCTCGTAGCCTGCGATGGAGGTGGAAGTGTAGGGTCGAGAGATAACCCTCTAAAGAAACAGTTCCCAGAAATGAAGATGGAGAATGTTGGAAAAGCCAACTGTTTTCATTTTTGCCCTTCAAATTCGTAAACATTAGACTGCACATGTTCTCTGCAACTGGACTTTTTTTACTCAGTATTTTATGCACATTATTAATGGCCACACTACATTGATGGCTAGACTCCAATAGATTAGCTAAGATATTTACCAGGGACGTCAAGCCTCCACGTGTCCTGGCCCCATCACTCTCCCCTCTGCCCCTCGCATAAAATACTGTGTATTTTATGCACATCACTAATGACCACTGGAATAGAGCCTACGCAGGGCAGCCCTGTGGCAGCTACTGCAGGGCCGGCAAGATGGACTTGCCCCCAAGTGCTGCCCCCTGCTGTCCTGAGAGGGGAGGACAGAAGCAAGCCAACCTCCCAAACTGAAGACTCCTCTTTGATTAGCATTAAGTGATTTAGAAAGATGAGGCTGTCACCTATCAGGCAGGTAACTTCACTCAAGCTCTCTTGGGAGTGGGGAGAGAGGACGGGAGTATCTGGGGGAAATCCTTCCTTGCGGAAACTAGCAGAGCAGCTAATAAGCTTCTATAACCCCACCCTAACTCATCCCACTCACATGCGAGCCCACATCCAGCTTCTCAGTTCACCATCACCTCCTCCTCAGGCCACGGGGTGAGGGCCAGAGGGCGACAGGGTCACCCCAGTGGAAGTCGTCGAGGGGATGCTAGGGTTCCCCAACACGGGGTGCTGGAGTTGTGCTTCTCCACACCTTCCTCCCTAGCAGATGCTGGTAAATCAACATTTACAGCTTTTTACAATCTGATGAGTGAAGACCAAAGCTCACGGTTTTAATTTGTATTTTTCACCATGGCAACTCATATTCTGTCTTTTGCCTCCTTATTTCCTTTGACCACTTTTCTGATGAGTTTCTTTTCTGACTGATTGATTGTAGCCCTTTGGGTTCTTGTTACCATTGATCCTTTCTAGATGTGGTGATTTTTGTTGTTGTTGTTGCTACTTTACTATTGGTCTTTTAACTTTATGATGTGCCCATTACTACCATGTGACAACCTCTCTGAGCCTCAGTTTCATCATCTAAGAGATGGGAGAACAGCTGTTCCATTGGTTTGCTGGAGCATTAAATTAAGTGTCAACAAAAATGGTCAATAAACAGGGCCATTCCTGGTAGACCAGTGGTTAAGACTCCACGCTTCCACTACAGGGGGTGCGGGTTTGATCCCTGGTCAGGGAACTAAGATCCCACGTGCCATGTGGCACGGCCAAAAAATATAAATTAAAAAAAAGAAAAGAATTAATAAACAATCAATAATAAGAACAGAAAAGAGTTTTATTTGAGCCAAACTGAGAACTAGCCTGGAAGCCCACTTCCCAGATTACTCTGAGAAACTGTTCTGGAGAAGCAGGGTTTTCAGTCCAGTTTTATATCTTCTCAGAACAAGGAACATTAAACGGGTCAGGGTTACATTTCTTCAAGGTTAAAAAAAAAAAAAACCCAAAAAAAAAAAAAACAGACCAGCACGTACACAGCAAATCAACATGGCCTTGGCACCTGGGAAGGGAGACTTATCATTGAAGAAGTACAAGCATTGGCGTCCCAGGAAGAGAGGCATTTAATCTCTATTTTTAACATGGACATTCTTTACTTCTGGTCAGTGTGCCCTTTCCTTTAATAATTAAAGCAGATGTACAGTATATGTTTGGTAAGCCACAAACAGGCTATTTTAGTTAGCATAAAATTCAAGTTAACTCACGTATAAGCCAGATTGGCTTTCCTATATCTCAATATGTAAAAATTTCTTTCCTCATAAGGGAGTGTGTACAACATGTAGCCTGCCAGATCTTCAGCTCTCAATAAACGCTAGCAGTGCAGCTGCTGCCATTGCTTTATTACAAACTTCTCTGACACTCAAAGGCCCCGCAGTCCCAGGCCTGGCCTGGCCATCTTCAGTGACGGACAGCACTGGGAAACAAGCACGACAGAACATGCGGAATATTCTGATAGAGTGCTAATCTAACGCAATTCGCATAGTATCACTTTTCATCTTGTGGGTTTCCATTTAAGTCTGTGCAAACATTGGAGCTGGGACTCTAAAGTTAGCAGAAAAGACAGAACACCGTGTGACTCGGTCTAACTCAACATTCTTTGTCACCACCCCTCCATCAGCCGGCCCCTGAGTACCGCCACCTCCAGAAAGACCTGCCCTACCTGGACATGGTGATTGCAGAGACCTTGAGGATGTACCCACCGGCTTTCAGGTAAGCCTATACCCCAGGGCCCCTGCACCCCAGGACCCCTTCAGCATCACTGTTTGGAGTCCTTGTTAGTCCTCAGTCTGTCACCACCTGGGTTATGAAGAATGCTGGACCCAAGCTCCTGGAGGTCGAGGTCTGAAACTTGGGTTTTTTAATCCCCTGGGGCACTGGACGCCATGCCTGACATAGGGTCACCATAGCAATAAATGTCTGGCCTATATTCCTATATGTTAACCATGTTTTCAAAGCGTCATTGGTCTTTTCTTAACATGACCTTCCTCCCCAGCCCAAGCCGAACTCTTTGACCTCCTAGCCCTTAGATGGCTTTTGCTGCTCCCCTGGTCACTTCATTCATTCATTCACCAACTATTTATTGAGCATCTGCTCTGTGACCCGCACTGGAAAATCAGCCAAAACAGATAAAATGCCAGCCCTTGGAGTTGATGTTCCAGGGGCAACTTCCAAGTCCTGGGACGCTCCTTCTTATTCTCCAGCACTCCACACCCGTCCCATCCTCAGAGCTCCAATCCAAGACTCACCACTCCAGGAAACCTGGCCAGCCTCACCCGTTCCCTGCCTCTCCTCCCCCAGCACTTTGCACACTAACTCTACTTCATATTATATTTTTGGATAATTCTCAGCTGCTCTGCAACATTTCACCAGTGTGCAGTCATCCAGTCACACCAACCTGTAAGTGCCTTGAGAGCAGGAATCAGGTCTTCTGCTTCTTTCAAACTCCCCCAAAACAAGATGTTACCGAACCAGGCTGGTTCACCCCACGCACAGCAAGCCAAGTGCTGAGATGCTGAGGTTGTCAGCAGAGAAGAGATACATTCACAAGGCAGCCAAGCGTGGGGACACGAGAACAAATCTCAGATCTACCCCCCCATGGCAAGGGGCGCTGGGTATTTATGGGACAAAGCTGTGGCGTGGTGGGTCCTGGGAGCATGGGAAAAGGTAATGATTGGAGATGAGAAAAAGGTGAGGCAATCGTAGTTCTGCACAGGTGCAGCTAAGCTACAGGCTTCTCCACGGGACCCAAGTTCAGAAAACGTCTGCGTTAGCGCGTTCCGAGGATGGAGTTTTGGGCCCTCTGACGTCAAGAGGTCACCAAGCGAACACTCGCGCATGCCCAGTTGGAGGGTCGGTGGTCTTAATCAGTCTCAACTGGCTCAAGCTCCAACTAGACACAGCTGACTCCAAGCTCCTGAAAAACAACTTGGGCGAACATCTTATTGTTTAAGCTACGTGACGCTCACAGGACATGCAGCTTTTTCTGTAGCAACAATTAAAGCGAGCTTGATCAATGAAGGCAGGTTTAATGGGTCTAACTGATGAGTACTCTTGGTTTCAGAGGCATCCCATGGAGCACAGGGGTCTTCACTTAGGTCCCGAGGCCCTTAGAGAGTGAAACATTGCCAGATTTCAGGTTCTAGAAACAGAAGCGACACAAAGCGTTTAACTGTATATCATAAATTCCACTCTGCATCTCTAGGAAGTAATGTACCACAGAAACCATATGGAGATAACTTTTGCCATTTTAAAAAGAGAAAATGTGGATGATTTGTAGGTATCTCAAAATTATATTCCAAACCGAAAATATCATAGAGAGTGTGGTTGTAGATATTGTCCAAAATGTTCAGACCCAGAGCCAATATAGAGAATTCCTGGGGTGTGAGTCAGATCACATCATCCTCAAGCACACATGGTTTCAGTCTCCTGGTCTGGGAGCAGACAAGGAACGCCAGGGCTTGCCTCATTGCTCTCCTGACGCCAGCATTAAGACCTGATTCCACAGGCCTTCCCCGACTTCTTTAGGAGCCGAGCAAACTGTCATCCAATCTTTGTTTCTGCATGATTTATACCAGCTTCCTTCCAAGGGAACTGTGGGCAGCTGCTATACACGTGAAATTCAAAATAAGACATTCAGTGATAAAACAGAACAAAGGCTGTTTAAAGGAAAGAATCCTTTACAGGACCCCAGAGATGGCAATAACTGGGGTCAGGCTTGGTAGCTGAGACTCCTGGCAGAGAGGGAAAGCAGCTGAGTTGAACAGTCATATTCTCTAGTGGGAGGAAAGTGTATAAATTGATCAAAGACACATCATTTCCTGGATCTAAACTCAATGAAGAATTCATCACCTGAGACCTGGTATAGATGACATGTTGAGAGACAAAGTCAGCAGTCTCTTCAACACCAAAATTCTGCAGTCAATTCTCCTTCTGACCCTTTATAAACAGCAAAGTGTAAAAGGAAGTCAGCGAAGGCATTGCTCTGGGGAACCAGGATGCTCGTGATCTGAGAGTATCTGGAGGGCAGGACAGGACAGGACAGAAACCAGAGTATCTGGATGAGTTCGTTAAAATTCCCAGTAAAAACATAGAGCCAGTTCTCCATAATGACAGAGCGAGTCTAGACATAAAGTCAAGACAGTCTCGGTCCTGCCCTTAGTTTACTGTGTGATCTTGGGTAAGTTCCAGACTGTTCCGGGCTTCTGTTTCCTGTGTGTTCAGAGGGCACACAACACCTGCTCTGCCTACCCCAGAAGTGTTGGGAGAATCAGTGGGACAGTAGATGTAGAAACGCAGTACCCCTGCAGGCAGTGTGCCGTGTAAGGTATGAAGTAAAGAAAAAGCAGCACAGAGCTTAGAGTTGAATGGCCTGACCCTGTGTGGCTCCAGTCTCGGGCAAGCCACACTCTCCCTTCCCCATACCTACTCCACTGGTGTTTTTAATCATATCACTCTGCTGACTTCTGTTATCAAACAACAGAAGTGAGAGAGGCAAGTCATCATTATTCTCACCCAGACAAGAGGCCAATTCGTTTTGGCCCTGGGCATAGGATTTGGGGGTGAACATAGCGACAGTGAGAATTTTATTTTATATTTTATTTTACATTATTTTTTTTTTAAGATTTTTTTTGATGTGGACCATTTTTAAAGTCTTTAGTGAATTTGTTATAATACTGCTTCCGTTTTATGTTTTGGTTTTTTGGCCACGAGGCATGTGTGATCTTAGCTCCCCGACCAGGGATCGAACCCATACCCCGTGCACTGGAAGGCAAAGTCTTAACCATGGACCACCAGGGAAATCCCATTACTTTATTAATTTTTAAAAATATGTATTTATTTGGTTGCACCAGGTCTTAGTTGCGGCAGGCAGGCTCCTTAGTTGCAGCAGGCAGGCTCCTTAGCTGTGGCATGCGAACTCTTAGTTGTGGCATGCCTGTGGGATCTAGTTCCCTGACCAGGGTTCGAACCTGGGTCCCCTGCATTGGGAGCACGGAGTCTTAACCACTGCGCCACCAGGGAAGTCCCTACTTTATTATTTTAATCTTAGAAAAATGCTTGGCTTTTCCCAAACACTGACACACTTGACTGACACCTTTATCCATAAAAAACTCAACATGGCCTTTGTCGAAAACATAACAATTCTCACTGAAGTGTTATTAATGTCAACCCAGGAACCCAGGCAGTATAATTCAGCGGATTTTTCTGGCTTTGTATGCAGTCTAGCCAGATAGGAGGCCCAACCACTTACAGAAGGGAAGCCCCCATTTTCCGGCTTTTAGGGGGTCTTGCATCCAGGTCCAAGCTATTTCTGGTAAAGATGAAAAAGAAGGAAGTCAAAGTATATCCTTATTTGATTGCTCAGAGCTGAGGCTGCGCACGTCAGAGCCCCCTGCCCGCTCTGATTTGAGTAAGAGTGTTTTGTGACTTAGCCCCAAGCACAGAATAATTGCATTAGGAGCTTCGGATCTGAATGGGTGTCTCACAGCCCTGGCCTTTCATGTTCCTGATATATTAAAGGCTCATAATAGAGTGATGAATGCTGCAAGGAGCTGCTGGTACTCTTAATTTCTTTTATAAGCAGGAACAGGGTATAACAGTAATTAGTATAATAACTGTATCTCCTCTGAGATATCTAGGGAAGCCGAGTCCTGCAACCTGAGGTAAAAGCCATCCTAGATTGTTTTTAGTTTTTAAAATAATTATTTATATTTACCAAAATGATATGCTTCTATTTAAAAAAAAAAAAAAAACCTAAGAAATACAGAAGAATCCAAAGAAAAAACTGGCACCCCTGGTACCCTGCCAACCTCCACCCCAGCCCCATCCCTTAGAGGAGGTGATGGTAGAAGTTTAGGTATTCTTCCATAAACTTCATGTTCATATGCAAACATATGTAGTCTAGCCTTTTAAAACAAAACATAAATGGGATTATAACATTGTCAGTTGGTAAAATAAACAATCTGACCAAGATGTTTTCCTCCCTAGTAGCAGTTCTCCATAGCGACACAGACAATGAAGGGGAACAGATTTTCAAACCCTAATCTCCTGTAGGTAAAGCGAGGGTGTGTGTGCGGGGAAAGAGGTCCCAGTGGGAATGGGAAGAAGGAGGAGAGGTGGCCGGCGGAATAACCCTGCAAAGCCTCCACTTCCAAGGCACCTGTGCACCGCAACACCAGGCATAAAATAGGCTCTTCAGTCTTGATGGGTGGCTGAAGGAAGGAATGGAGGAACCTAGAGACCACAGGGTCCAGAGCAGCATAGGGTTAATGGCCCAAGAAGGGATGGGATGGGGGGTGGGTCACTATCCCGGCCACCCCGGGAAGAAGGCGGACCCTCCTGTCCCCCAGCCTCATCCCACACTGCAGACCTTTGCCCCAGCATGGCCACCCTGGAGCTCCCCCGTCTCTGCTCTGCCTCAAGGCGGGGATGACCCATGTGTCCCCGCAGGTTCACACGGGAGGCGGCACAGGACTGCGAGGTGCTGGGGCAGCACATCCCCGCAGGCGCCGTGCTGGAGGTGGCCGTGGGTGCTCTGCACCATGACCCCGAGCACTGGCCGCACCCGGAGACCTTCGACCCTGAGAGGTGAGTACTGCCCCCTTCAAACAGGCCCTGGGGGATGTGAGTGTGGGGGGATTGGAGGCGCCTGCCAGGAGACACAGATTTAGTAAAGTCCCCCAAAACTCAAAAGACATGGCAGTGAGACATTTTTTAGGCATAATTTCTAAAGGAAATAATTGTACCATTTTTAAAAGCCCAAAACATAATCCAGAGATTTAGCATTTCCACAGCACTGCATACAGGTAACAAGACAATTTTTTTTAATAAATCTATTTTAATTATATTTATTTTTGGCTGCATTGGGTCTTCGTTGCTGCGCATGGTCTTTCTCTAGGTGTGGTGAGCAGGGCCTACTCTTCGGTGCGGTGCAAAGGCTTCTCTCATTGCGGTGGCTTCTCTTGTTGTGGAGCACAGGCTCTAGGCGTGTGGGCTTCAGTAGTTGTGGCACACGGGCTCAGTAGTTGTGGCTCGCAGGCTCTAGAGCGCAGGCTCAGTAGTTGTGGCGCACGGGCTTTGTTGCTCTGCGGCATGTGGGATCTTCCCGGATCAGGACTCGAACCCGTGTCCCCTGCATTGGCAGGCGGATTCTTAACCACGGTACCACCAGGGAAGCCCAACAAGGCAATTTCAAATGGGTGTCCACTATTTGTTCCAAGAAACAAGGACACATTTCAGGAATGCATTAAGAAGTAGCAGAATGTTGTTTCCTTTTTTTAAACTTAATGCCTGTTCCAATACAAGAGCATCAACAATTTCTCCAGGAATTCATGAGAACCAGCTACCCTAACGTGGTAGACCTGGATCCTCTCTCCTGTCCCCTGCATGGATTTGGTCCATTGTCTAGATCTCATTTCTATACTCCCAATTTAAAGTGTCTGAGCAGGCATCTACACCCCCTCCCCATCAGAGTCGATGGATATCGCTTCCTGGCAAATGGGGGGGCTGGCCAGCCTGCAGCTCTGTTCCCACTGTTAGTGGCTCCAGCTTCCTGTTAATGCGGCCCCATCTCTACAACCTGGTCCCTGGGAAACCATGGGCAGTGGGACCCAGATAAATAACATTCTGCTGCCCAGCAGCTCCTGGAATTATGGTAAATATCAAGAAACATAAACAGCAGCTGCAAGGCTTGCAGCATCACCTTTGAAAACAAAAAGTGCATTAATATGATGTTGAAAAGGTGGGTCAAGAGCTTCTTGGGCCCATAAAGTCCAGAGGTAGTAAGAAGGGAGCTGTGGTTGTCACATAGCGTTACTGTCACAGAACACACGTGGCAAATGCTGTCATCTGGGAGCAGATACGGCAATTCATTCTGAAGAAGAGCTTTCCAGCGGGTCAAATACTGCCACCCCCAGTGGTTCAAGTTTCAGTGTTTAAACCAGAAAGGTGAGTGTGGGCAGGGAGACAGCTGCCCGGCATGGCATCAGGAGACAAACTGGCAGGACATGGCCTCCAGAGGGGTCTGGTGCCCAGGGACTCTGCTTAGGGAAGGGGATGCCGGCCAGCCAGTGTCACCCTCTGGCCACTGGGGAAGTTGGAGCCATGGGTGAAGCGAGAGCTGTGGTTTCTTTGAGACTTTCATCCTGGATTCTAGGGAGCCTGCAAAGCTCATTAACAACACAGTGAATTTATCAGGAGAGGCAGAGAGGGCCATGCTGACGATCCGGGTGATTCTACTAATTCAGCGGTGCCTTCGGGGCTTTGCAGGACAGGAGGAGGGGAGCCGCACGGGAGCACATGGATCAGTGGCCACCAGCTCCAAAGCCTTAGGGACTGACCGGTCCAGGAAAAAACAGGATCCTGTAGACCGAGGTGGGGTTTAGGCCTCACGTGGTGGGAGCGTGGCCTCAGATGATGGGGTCCCTCAGCCAGAGCCAGTGGCTGAACCCCAGGAAGGGAGGTGGTGACCCAGGCCAACGCTGACCGTGCTGCCCCGTAGGTTCACAGCCGAGGCCCAGCAGCGCCAGCGGCCCTTCACGTACCTGCCGTTCGGGGCAGGTCCCCGGAGCTGCCTCGGGGTGAGACTGGGGCTCTTGGAGGCCAAGCTGACGCTGCTCCACGTCCTGCGCAAGTTCCGGTTCGAAGCCTGTCCCGAGACTCAGGTGAGCCCTGCTGCTCAGGGCGCAGGGGGTGCCCACCCCAGTTCCCTGATGCCTACGGTGGCTTCCCGGCTCTGCGTGAGCTGGGGCGAGTTCCTCAAGCTCTCTGGGTCTCAGTTCCTTGATCTGTAAAAGGAAGTAACAGTAGCAGAAGTAGCACACCTCCTCCCTCTTCTTGTGGGGTGAGGATTGAATCAATCATAAGTGCTCAGATAAGCTCCTGGCACATAACCCGAGTCTGTGTTATCTATTATCATTCTTGTCCTCTGTACAGCAAGGCTGGGCCTCACCATGCTGTAGCTCTCCCCTCTTCAGCAAAGAGAACCCAGTAACCCTGCAGAGTAAATTATATGATTCCCATTCTTCAGATGAAGAGCTAAAATAAAGCTCAGAGAGATTAATAACTTGCCTGACGTCACACAGTTGGACTGCATACTCCTTGAGATCAGGGACCAAAAGACTGTCCTATTCATTGTTGGAGGCTCCAGCACCCAGCTTCAGGCCAGGCATGTGGCAGGTGCCCACTCGGTCATTCAACAAACACTGATGAACAAAGGAATGAATCGCCGGAGAGTGAAGAAATTGAGGTTCAAACCAGATCTCACTCACTCTCAAGCCCTCCCTCTTTCCTCTACATGTAGCGCCTCTCTGCACAGTATCAGCTGCTCCCCACACAACCCGAACAGTGCTCTCCTCTGTGCCTATTCACTACCCCTCAGCACGGCTGCAGACCTGAACAGGAGGGAGTAAGGGGACAGATAATAAGGACACGATGACAGATGGTAACAACATCTAGATTCAGAGTGGCATTGCCTCTGACAAACAGGGAGACTGGGGCGAGCTGCTGGCTGGGGAGGAATAATGAGCTGGGTTGAAATACAAAAGGCTGAGGAACTGTATGTGATGATGTCCATAAAGGTCTGATGGTTAAGGCTGGAGGGAGGGAGGGGCAAATTGGGAGCAGAGAGCCAAATCAAGATGAAGGAGCAGAGGAGAGCAGGCCCCTGCCTGCCTTAGGCATTCCATGGGTACAGGACTTTCTCTGGGGGTTTGTCTCATTTACCCTTGATCTTGACATACAATACAGCAGCCAGACCAATGTCCCAGAACACTGCTTATGCCTGGCACTCCCCCAGCTCAAGATCCAGCCCTGAGTCCCAAGCCTGCTGGGTCCAGGGAGAACTCTGAGCTCACTTTGCCTTCCCCACCCCAACTTCCCACTCCAAGAGCCTCCCACCCACTCCTCCCTGCCTGCTCAGTCTGTTGCTCCTTCTGGAATGCCATCCCTGCCCCTTCCCCACCCCCAGTCTAATCCCATCCTCCAAGTCCTTTGGTGTTCCCTCAAATCCCGAAGTGGTCCCTGAGAAGCCCTGCTCACAGGGCGTCTCCTATTCCTAGCCCCACCCCAGGCACCAGTTCCTCCAGGAAGCCCTCCCTGACTTTGCCAGCCACAACAGACCTCTACTTTCTTTTTGAAGTCCAAGTGTGCCTATAACTGTCTGATACTGTAGCCACTAGCCACGTGCAGCTATTTATATGTTAATAATAAATCAAATCAAATCAAAAATTCTGCCCCCATTTGCATTAACCCCACTTCAAGCATCGAGCAGCCACATGTACTAGTGGCTACTGCACGAGATAGGGCAGGTCTAGATCGTCTTGTTTCTTGAGCATATAACTGGTCTCCCATCTGAACTCTCAAAGACATCTGAAAGCCCACCCGGCCCCAGCACTAGGGCCTCGTGACCCTTCTTTCCTTTAAAGGTTTCATGGTAGCCACTGAACAGTCCTTTTACACACAGCTCAAGAGGACGCCCTGCTTCTTGAGTAATTCTGTGGCTTTTCTTCCAAGTCCTCCATCGGTCTGCCTAAGCTGGACATAAGGAAAGCCTTCTGAATGGCAGTGGGCCTTCAGCAGGGAGCTCTCCCCAAGCCCCTGGGGAGTGATCTACTCAGTTACTGGCTGGGCCCCAGGGTGAGAGACGAGGGGAGATGAGGAAGGTCTGAGGCTTTGCTCACCACTTTCCAGTCATGTGCCCTTGGGCAGGTCGCTTGTCCTCTCTGAACCTCCATTTCTTCATTTGCAAAGTGAGCTGCTCCCACTTTAGGCAGGCTTATTAGAAGGATAAATGTGGGACCTCTCCCCTGCGGTATTTTATTAACAGGGGAAAGGTGGTGAGCCGCCATCCAACACCCGGCCCAAGACACAGCTCTGCTGCTTCTCAAGGTCCCCCTGGGGAAGCTGCTTTGCTCACTCCCAGCCTGCCGGCCCTCAGCCCTCAGCCGAATTCCCATAACCCTGCTTGACGGCCCGTTCTGAGGAAGTTTTCCTGTCGGTAGGATTAACTATGACAAATATCTTAATTTCCTCTATTTTAGGTACCGCTGCAGCTAGAATCCAAATCTGCCCTAGGTCCAAAAAATGGCGTCTACATCAGGATCGTCTCCCGCTGACGAAGTCATGACCAGCCCCTAATTCAAAGAAAACCCTCATGTGGAAATTCAGATTTTTGGAAAGACATCACCAAAGCAACTGAAAGCGTGCCTGGCATATGAGTATAAAAGAGGCCACTTACGTAACATTTCCTAAATGCTTAATAAATGTTTGTTGCACTTAGTTTTGACTTTGCCAATAGTGTTTGAGCAACGGATCCACCTCTCTGAATCAGCGATTGCTGATAAATGAGTGAAAACGTAGTTTTGACAAAATGATTGAGTACTTGGATTTTTAAAGAAGTTCTGGCCTCAGGATGGAAGGAATCGATAGGGCAGGGGACACATGGACGCTCAGGTGAGTGGTCCTGATGGCCCCAGCTCGGGGGCCTTTTCAGCGTCTGGTTCATTTAACTTAGAGAATAACATTCGTCAGAAGCTCAACCTCAAACGTGGTTCAAATGCTTTATCATGCCTCGATTTTCCTAGGTAGGCTACTACTAACTTTATAAGTTTAATGTGCAGAAAAGTGATAGAGGCTGAAGTGTACGTTTTCTTTTAAAGAACATCCTATCTTAATTTTGATCAAATAATCAAAATACAGAGGTGAATTTTAGTAAAAGTAATTATTGTGTTCCTGAGAAGCTCAAATGCAACAAAGAACTTGCAAACTGAATCCCGGATCTGCCACCAGCAGCCTGTGATCATGGCTGCTGCTCTTGCCACCTCTGTGCCTCTGTTTCCTCACCTGTAAAACAAGGCTGCTGACCCAGGTCACAGCGCCCTCCTCTACTTAACATCCGAACAGTGCAAAGGGGCTGATATTGTATAAATAACAGAGCAGGGACCCGCAAGCAAGGCTGGGCTACCCAGGCTGAGCCACCTTTACGAAGTGCAGGCTGTTGCAGGAGAGCTGGGAGAAGGGGTCTCCCGTACCCACGGCTGCGAGCAGCTGCTTCTGCTGTTTGCCCTCCCTGCGTCCAGCACGCCATGCTTCCCCAGAGCGCTCCCCTCTCAGAATATAAAAGAGGCCAGCCTCACGACTCTGTTGTCAATCTCTCACACACACACACACACACACACACACACACACACACACACACACACACACACACACACACACACACACACACACACACACACACACACACGTTTGCTCTGGATCCTACTACCTCTGCATGAAAATTCTGAGAGGTTTTTTTGACTTCTTCCCATCACAATGCCCACCCCCTCCAGTGCCCACAGGAACAGCTGCCCCATGCTCCCACCCACAACTGAGCTACATGTACCCCATCCCTTTCTCAAATGTCCAGTCCAGGTATTTGCCAGTGTGCTTTCTCAAAGGTCAGCAAGTGCAGAGCCCTCGGCAGTCTTCACAGTGCACCCGACTTCCCTGGAGCGTTTCATCATCTCCCGCCCCAGGTTTCCCCTTGCCACGCTCCTCGCCCACACTCCCAGACGGACCACTCTTGCTGCTTCCCACTACCCAGCTACCAGCAGCCTTGGATCTGAGAACTACAGGCAGAGGCATCGTGTGGAGACTGGACACACTGTATCAGGAGGCTGGGGAACGGGAAGGAAGGGTGCAGGTGAGGAGAGGACACCTTGCTGAGGACTGAACCTGAGGCCAATGGGACCAGCCATCCAGGAGGAGGCAGATGGCCTTATGAGGCGGAGCCATCCTGCCGGCCCCTCCACCGCCCAGCAGAGACCCCTACCAACCACTGTGTGTGGAGGACACAAGAACACACCACCTGCTCCGTGTCCACAACACAGTGCGCAATAGTGGATCTGGGTTTTGTGGGGCTTGAAAGCTGAGTTCAGGGAAAGAAAAAAAACAAATATGTAACTTGCAAATTTAACCGAAATGTATGATCACGCAGCCATACAGCAGGGGTCCCTCCTCAGGCTGTGGAAAGGGTCCCAGCAAATGAGGGGCCATGAACCTTCAGCTTCATTGGCCGCAAGATAAATCTACACACAGCCTCCCCGAGGCCAGTAACGGGGGCTGTTATATCCCGACCCCCAGAAAAGTGCCTGTACACAGCAGGCGCTCAATAAACAGACACTGAAGAATGAGCTGCAGCCATCACCCATGTCAGATAAATATTCCTTTATTCCCAGACTCTGCTGTGACGTGACGCTGCAGCACAGGTATTCAGATCTCATGGGGACATAAAACTCTTATTCACAGGGTGCTCGGTGCAGAGGCACCTGCCAGGGTGAGTGCACTTCCTGGGTGATGGTGACGGCTGCTAGGACTAAGGGAGACCGACAGGGACTCAGTGCCACCACACAGTAGCCATGGTCCTAACAACATGATATATGGGCCAATTTCAAGGCTGGAAGCCCAGGAGAAGCAGCGGAAGAGCCGCCTAGATTAGAGACACAGCAATGGACACAATGACTGTGCCTCACCGGCCCACAACCCAGGATTTCCTGCACCACGGCTGCTGTGTCATTCGGACAAAAACAAAACCAGGTGCCACCAAGACCCTGAAAAACCAAACCACTGAAGAGACAGAAACTCTTGAAAATTAAAACCAATCGATAAAACAGTGTCTGGAAACTCTGTGCCTGGGGCCAATCTGCAGCAAAGTCAACAAAGAGTAAAAAACAAAACTTTAACACCTGAGTAAAAAGCAATAATGGGTTCACCTACAATCACTACTGGCTAGTCCAAAAGTGACTTAAAAGTGAAAATATTATCAGCCAGAGATTAAGAACGTAACTTCATCACGAAGTCAATGTTAAATGAACAGCTCATTAAAAATTTTTTGTTTAAAAAAAACAACTTTCCCTAATAGCTATTTCAAGTAAGATCAGCCAGAAAGGCATAAAACCATCGGGGTGCTCACTGCCGAACACCGAAGAAGGACGCAAAGGTGAACTGGCTGGTGGTGGCGGCAGTGGGCCCGGGGGAGTCGGTGTACTGGATGACGTACTCCGGGTAGGCCTGGTGCTTCTCGAAGACCACGAAGATGGAGGGGTCAGACACGCGGTTCACGCAGCTGTCGTACAAGACGTCGCCCTGGCCCTCCTTCGCCGGGGGACGGACGAAGCTGGCGTTGCCTCGGACGAATTCGCCCACGAGCACCCGAGCCAGGAACATCGTGTGGGACTTGGTGTCAGTTTTGCTGTAGTGGTGGGAATACGCAGCGTCCCGGGCAAAGTAGCTCCCTGCAAGGACACCAGGGCTGGGCTGGGCACCGGGGGACAGCCCGCGGCCGGAAGAGGCACGCCAGTGTCCTGCAACCCGGGTGAGGCCAGTGGCCTCTGCCCTCCCTCAGCTCCTGTCTTTCCAGCTTTTCCTTTGTAAGGAGCATCAGAGGGGTCACCAAACTCTGAGACAGAAAACTCCTTTCAAGTTAAGATCTGTCACTCAAATCCTAAAGGTCTCTGGACACCTCATTACTGAGCCCCCATCCCCCGCCCAGAACCTCCGTTTCCTGAGCCATAAAACGGGGCTGTCGGGCCCGTCCTCCCAGGGCTGGTGTGGAACGTGGCTAAGACCCCACACAAGGAACACGGCGCAGACACCGGCAGCCCAATGTACAGATTCATGAGCCCTGTCGAATGGGGGCCTGAGCTGGAAGCTGCGCCTACATATTCAGGTTCACAGCCCACCACTGGCTCTTGTGCACCTGGACCCCGCAGCCGTCAGCATGCAGGACGGAAGCTATCGGATGGACTCGGCAGAGGGGATGCTGACTGCAGATCACACCACTACGAGACTCTCTGCATCTAGTAACCGTGTCGTGGTTACAGAAGAGAATGTTCTTGTTCTTAGGAGGTGTTACGGGGTGAAGGGGTATGATGTATGCCGCCTACTCCCAAATGGTTCAGAAATAAGGGAAGGGGTGATAAAGCCAATGTGAAGTGTTAAAGCTGATGAACTAGGTAAAATTTCCATGGGAGGTTTCTTTTTTTAATATTATTCTTGCACCTTTCCTGTGAGTTTGAAATTATTTTCAAACAAAGTTTAAAAATAACTAAGAGACAGGAAAACGGGGAACTCACATTATAGTAAGAATGACATATTTACATGAGCGTATCTGAGCATTCAGATTTCTACTCTAAGGAAACAGCACGGGCAGGTGGGGACCTGACTCAGGGCTGGGAAGGGTCCCACAGGGATGCAGACCCATTTCCCAGTGAAGCCAAACCACAGCCTAAGCAGGGCCACCCCTGCTCAAACCCTGGGTCAGGCCTAGGGCTGCACACAGGGGGATGACAGTAAGGTGCCGCCAGCTGGGCATCCCACATCCTGGCCAGTGCTGAGTCTGAACCGCTGGTTCAGCTCATGCTGGTTCCCCCCACGCCCTCCATCAATTTGCTTTAAAGTGGTTTCCGAGCCCTGGACAGCAAGGCAAAGAGGGTTCTGCCAGCAGAGGCCGCCTCGCACTTACCCTTGCCGTAGGAAGTACCATGAAGACCACTGACCCGCCAGTCAAAGTTCTGCTGGCAGATGGCGTCAACGAAACCGGTGCTGGTGCCATGGAACAGCTGCCTCTCATCCACTGTCTTCCCGCCATTTCTCTTCTGCATCTGCTCCTTCTGCCTAGAATCACGGGAGTGAACGTGCTGGCGGCAGAGAATGCCTGCCACCAAACACAGGCCACCCGGCCCAAGAAACACATTTAATTAGATGTGTCATGAGGCCAGAAGCCACAGGTCCATGAGACTCCAGCCATGGGCCAGGGGCCAGAAAAGGCGAGAGCAGGGCCTGGGTGAAAGCAGAGGGAAGCCTTCCCTCCAGGGCTCCAGGCCTGCATTGCTCCATGAACCCCCAAAGCAGACAGACCAGCCCTTGGAAGGCAAGTGTGCTTCTTCCCACCACCCTGCTTCCGCCTGGAGCTTAGCCAGGGCAGCTGGAAGATGCTGGCTGGGGGTGGGAGGGAGGGCCTCCTTCTCCCTCTCCTGTAAGTTACCTTGATCTCATCACTGGAACCAGAGTTCAGATTACACTGCTCCAACCTCTTGTGGGGAAGGTCAGCAGGAGCCCAGGCCCACTGCGGTGACCTGATGTGGGCTCCTCCCCACACAAACAAGTGCCTGAGAACATGCCAGTCCTCAGGCACAAGAAGGAGGCCCCTGCTCTCTGGCTGCCAGGACAGCAGCTTTACACTCCCCAGGGTGTGGGTAGCTTATTCGGACCCGTCCCCTGTTGGTCTTCAGGGAGGCCGAGGGCACTAGTGCAGGAGCCAGCTCTGTCTCTAGGGAAGCCGCAGCCTCCCATCTCCCTGGAAGAACATGCCAGCACTGAGCTTGTACGGATGAGGAGGTGGACAGGAGAGGGAAACAGCTCCTGATCCCAGCAGCACTGGACAAACAGAAGCTGCTTTCTCGGATTGTCCCTGCAGCCTGGGGCATGTCTGGTAAGCAGCTGGCTGAGGGGACAGAGGCACCAGCCCACCAAGAGCGAGCCCCCAACGCACCACTGGTAGACTTCCCAAAGGGCCACATTCTGGACCCGCTCAATCTTCTGAACGTAATAGAGAGGCATCGTATGGGTGAAGAGTTTCCAGATCTTTCGAAACTCCTCTGAGGACGAAGGGAGGGTGATCCTCTGTAAGGGGCAAATATTTTTACTCTGTTATCATCAAAGTGTAGAATATACATCTCTTCCCAAGGCTGCTCATGAAATGCCAGAACCACAGGCAAACCCAGACGGCGTCTACCACGCTCCCCTTTACTTCAAGGGGCAGTCTCTGCAGGCTCCGGATGCACGCTATTTGTGGTCACTTCTCTCCTCTCCACTGTGAAGCCAGCCTAAAGGACAGGCAGGCAATGCTATGTGAGTACCACCCTGGCTGCCCCCAGCACACCGCTGCTCTTCTTCTGACCCCACACAGGGCCGACTACAGAGTCGACAAGACCACGGAGCTGGTGCCAACAGATGTGGCACACACACATCTGGCAGAGAGGGGGCAAACCCTGCCACAGGCAGCAATGCTGCGTGAGCCCCACACACAGCGAGCACTGAGCGAGAGGCCAGGCCAGCAGACAGCACACAGCAGCCCAGGAGCTCAGCAAGACCCGCGGGCGCCCCTCCCTCCCAGCTGAGCCCGCCCTTCCCTTAGCGTCTGGCTCTGGGAAGCAACACTCCTGATGAGCCCAGAGGGGCCCCTGACTCAGAGCCCCCAACTGTCTCACAGAGTGACAAGCCACAAATCCCTGCCCTTGCAGCCTGGACCCCAAGCAGCCTCCCTGTTCCTGGCTCCACGGGGCTTGGCCCAGTGACAGCCTGACCCGGGATCACCGTCCTCCCCCACCGAGTGCAGCTGTATAATAACCACCTCACCCCGCAAAGACCCTAAATGGTCAGGACTCTGTGTAAACATCCATGGGTCTCTGCAACCCAAAATCTGACTTTGGTTTCCTTGCTCCCATCTCACTAGATGCCACCAAACCCTCTCCCTCAAGCCCTGCCCTCCCAGCATGGAGCCTGGCAAGGACTCCCGCACCTATCATGGCCCGCGGCTTGGCCCCCTGACCAGGACACTCCACAGCTCGGCCCTGACCTCCATCTCCTGTCCCCCAGCCCCCGCCTATGCACGCCCTCCACCCGAGACACTCCGTGTCCTGACTTGGGTTCCTTCCCCAGCCAGTTCCCATCAACTGGCGTGTCCTTCCCCACCCTCTGCCGGTGTAAGCGCCAGCCATCATTAGGTGTGGACCCGGTGACACCTTCCTTGATCCCTGAAATACAGTCGCCTGGTCCCCTGATGGCCGAGTACTGTGTCTGAAAGTTGCCCAGCCCTCCACACGTCCTGCCAGGGCTGCTGGTGTCTGGGTGTGTTTGTGCGACTCCCAGGCACATGTTGGAAAAACCAGTCTGCACAGTGCTTGCCAGGTCAGAGGCCAGTCAGGGTGCTCCATGTACATGGGGCGTCATCGGACACCGGCCTAAGCTCTCTACTCAACTCAGCGTGGCGCCCACTGCAACTCGCTGAATAGACTGTCCTTCTCTCATCTTCTAGTAAGTTCCTAGCACCTCCCAACAGCAACTCCCCTTCTAGATGGTCCTCATCACACCACACCTTCTGCTGGCTTCTTTCCCTTTCCTTGCTTAGTAAAACTTTTATTAGCTAAGCAGCTCTTAAGCTCCTTATTTATGCCCTTCCTAGAAAATTTCCAGTTCGTCATCCTCCCTCCACCATACATCCTCTCCCCTCGAGCCATGGCCACCTCCTGGGTAGTCATCTAGCCGTAAAATCCCCAAGATCTGAAAGAAACCAAACCTCGCACGCACCTCTCAGAGGCGGAGGACACAGCGTGGTCCACTCACACTCACCTGTGTCTAAGGACACCTCCTCCCCAGCCTGGGGCAGTGCCAGTCTCATACCTTAAAGCCGGTGTCCGACAGGGCCAAGTGGTCCCAATGCTCAGGGATACTCTTTAGGCCTTGGGAATTGACGCTGTTACAAAATGTAAAGAGAAACACTTAGTTTGTTCTTAGACATAAGTAGGTTTCCCAGAGGTGCCTCCAGCAGCCGAGGCCATCAGTCTTGAGCGTCAGCATATGGTTCTGTAAAAGCAGGGAGGCGGCGAGGAAGCACATAACCACACTCTCCACAACGTAACAGCACTTCCATCTTTGCCGATGTGGTCAAAACCAAAACCAAACCCAAAACCAATCAGGCAAGAGGGATCCATTTCTCACCTGCATCCCAACTCCAACACATAAGGGACTGAGCATATGACTAAAGCAGCACACCCAAACCCTCAACCATGATTCTGAAATTCAAAGAGCCCTGAAACTTTCATTAAAACAGCCTCAATGGGACTTCCCTGGTGACACAGTGGTTAAGAATCCGCCTGCCAATGCAGGGGACATGGGTTCGAGCCCTGGTCCGGAAAGATCGCACATGCCGCAGAGCAACTAAGCCCGTGCGCCACAACTACTGAGCCTGCATTCTAGAGCCCAAGAGCCACAACTACTGAAGCCCGCGCACCACAACTACTGAGCCTGCATGCCACAACTACTGACGCCTGTGTGCCTAGAGCCCGTGCTCCACGACAAGAGAAGCCAGAACAATGAGAAGCCTGTGCACCTCAACAAAGAGTAGTCCTGCTTGCCACAACTAGAGAAAGCCTGCGCACAGCGAAGACCCAATGCAGCCAAAAATAAATTAAATAAAAAATAAATTTAAAATGCTGTGAATTCAGAACACAATGATAAAAAAATTTTAAAAACCCAACAGCCTCAATGAAACTAACACAACCTTGTAAATCAACTATACTCCAATAAAAAACAAATTAATTTTAAAAAACAGCCTCAATGATGTATAATTGGCAAATAAAACAGTTTTTAAAACATAAAATTGATGTCAAAATTCATTTGGCAGTAGAAATTTGACTTGAACTGCTAAGAGGCTACTTGTAGTCTATATATATTTCCTTCTTAAAGTGACTATGCATATTTTTACTGCAAAAAATATTAGCATGTTTAATTGCATATGTCACATAATACAAAGCAGCACATGCTCTTTCTAAAAATGAAATAAAAACCCATTTCTAAAAAACAGATGGCCCAAAGGATTTAGAAATAAGGACTGTGAAACTCTAACTCCAAATCATTCCTATTCAGTTTCAGAATGCTGTTCTTCCTACAACAGATCTACCTTCTGTTTCTGCTGGCATGAGACGTATACCTTCATCCTAAACCTCAAAGAACTCCCACAAATAACTTTCCTAGGAAAATGGCACAGTTTAAAAATAACTAAAGAAAAGGTCCCACAAGCAAGAATCAACCAGAAACAGACCCATGAAGACTGAAGATGCTGAAATTACCAGGCAGATTATAAAACAACTATTCTTTCTATGTTTAAAGAAATAAAAGACAAACTTTAAAACATATGCAAGGTGAAGTAAGTCAGAAAAAGAAAAACAAATACTGTATGTTAACACATATATATGGAATCTAAAAAAAAAAAAGAATGGTACTGATGAATCTAGTGGCAGGGCAGGAATAAAGACGTAGACATAGAGAATGGACTTGAGGACATGGGGGAGGAGGGGGAAGCTGGGGTGAAGTGAAAGTAGCATCAATATACGTACACTACTGAATGTAAAATATTAGCTAGTGGGAAGCAGCAGCACAGCACAGGGAGAGCAGCTCGGTGCTTTGCGATGACCTAGAGACATGGGATAGGGAGGGTGGGAGGGAGCCTCAATAGGGAGGGGCTATGGGGACATATGTATGCATTATGACTGATTCACTTCATTGTACAACAGAAACTAACACAGTATTGTGAAGCAATTATATTCCAATAAATATCTATTTAAAAAAATCATATGCAAGGAACAGAAAACTGTTAAAAAGACCTGGACAGTCTGAAAAGAAAAAAAACAAACAGAACTTGTAGAAATAAAAATACAATCCCTGAAGAAGAAGTTCAATGGACAGGCTTACTAGCAGATGAGATGACCTAAAGAGAGGGTGAGCGAGCTGAAAGGTAGGGGCAGTGAAATTATTCAGAATGTGGCGCAGAGCAGGAAGCAGACAAACAAGGCAGGGAAGAAGCCAAGACATGGAGAGCAGAGTGAAAAGGCCTGAACCTGGTCAGAGCCAAACTGAATCTCCAAAAAGAGAGTAGCTAGAACAGCATGGAGGCAATTTTCAAATAGAACTAATGAGACAAACCAACCTACAGACTTAAGAAGCAGAAAGGATCTCAAACAGGACAAATAAAAACACATACCCAGACACATCACAGTGAGAGTGCATAATACAAAGACAAACAGAAAATCTTAAAAGCAGCCAGAAGGGGAAAAAAGTGATTCTGGAAGAAAGCATCAGTTAGACCAACAGCTGATTTCTCAAAAGCAGCAATGGAAACCAAAGCACAGTGGAGTGATATCTTCAATGTTTCAAGAGAAAATAACTACAAGTGACCCACACAAGAGTCCCAGGTGGTCACAGAGGCCCAAGCAGACTTGCTTGCTGGAGTCATGACCACCAGCTACTGTCACACAAGTTAGAGGGAAGCACGACGCACTTCACTGCACCAATGTGTGTGACATAGCAGGGAGATCCTGAATCCCTCGTATCTTACTCTGAATTTAACCAAAATAACCACTCTTATTTCTGACATGTGGTGTCTGCCATGGTCCCCTGACAACTAAGTAGAGTGACAACAAAAGAGATCCAGTCTCAGAAAGGAGACAGGTAAGTTTTTCTAAACTGCATCTAGGGTAGGCTCTGGATAGGGAGAGACTAAAACATGACGTCCAGAAGTAGGATGACTCATAGTTAACCAAAACTAAATCCAGAAGCAATTCACAGGAGAGACTGAAACAAAATTTAACTAACTAAATAATAAATATTTCTGCATGGTAAAATACTTCATAGACAAAGCCAAAAGGCAAACAACAATCGAAGAAAACACACTGCAATTTATATAACAAACCGAGGGCTGATCTCCCCATTAGATAGAAGACTCTTAATGTTTAAGAAAATACCAAAATGTTGAGAGAAGAATGGACAAAACGACAAACAGTCCACTGAAAAAGAAAGACAAATGGCCCTTACATGTAGGAAAAAATATTAAACCTCATTTATAAGAGAAAGTACATTAAATACACTGAAACACCCTTTCCCACCTATGAGAACAGCGAAAATCCAAGAGCTTGATGACTCCCTCTGTTGGCAAGGGGGAGGGAAGCAGGCACCTCACACATTCTGGGGTGAGTGCATTAACGGTTCCACCCCACAAAGAGGAACTTGCATTTACCTTCTAGGACTCTAACCTGAGGACCCACCTCCACAAATATGAAATAGCATATACACCAGACATCCTTTGTGGTATCATACTTGTAACAGCAAAACACTGAAAAAGGGCAAAACATCCCTCGAAAGGGGACAGATTAAACTATGGTATGCAAATGATGGAGAACTGTGAAGACAGAAACAGAATTTAGAAGACTTCAATGAACCGAAAGGGAGTAATTTTTTTTTCAATATTTGTATATACTGTGAAATGATCACAACAAATCTAGTAATGATCTATTTTTAAGCGAAAAACAAAAGGTACAGAATAGTATATATAGAATGTTACCTTTTATGCAAGAAAAGAAAATGAGATACTTTTATGTATATGCATTTGCTCATTTTTGCAAAAATAAACACAGAAAGATAAACCAGAAACTGATGAAAATGTTTGCCCATCATAGGAACAGTGTGGAGATAACAGTGAGAATACTGACTGCTGAGTGTACCTTTTCATATAGTTTTGACTTTTAAATCATGTTTTACACATAGCCAAAAATAAATTTTAATAAGAAAGGGAGGAAGGAAGGCACACTTGGCTTCAAAGGAAACAGGGAGCGGAAACCCCAGGAGGCTACTTTGTTAGACTCACAGGTACTCTATTTGCTTGGATTGATAATACCTTTTCCCTCTAGCTTCTTTAAATGACCCTGCCATGCTCCACAAACACAACCACTGAAGTCCATCTGTGAAATCTTAAAAGAAGAAACAGAAACACTGTAAGTTCTCTGTGAAACAGAAACGAGCCAGATTTCTCCGGCTGATGGAAGGTGCAGTCCGCTAACAGCAGCGCTGGCTACAGCTCTGGCTACAGTCCCGGCTTGCTGTCACACACCCAGACTAATGGGCACCATGGTATCTCTCACCATCCAGGCCACCCTCCCCCAGTAAGTGGCCGTGGGGATTGGAGAAAACTGACCCCTCCCCCAGCTCCAATCCTAGCACACTTGCCTCAAGTCTAAAACTACTGATTCAGAGGGGTCTGATCAGTTTGCAAAGTTCACAGATTTGCCCATCAGCTGCAGGAGGGCCCTGCCTGCTCCTAAATGCATAGAAGGCCAGGCACTACCCTTGTGG
The DNA here is from genome assembly GCF_949987515.2 of Delphinus delphis. Taxonomy (NCBI): domain Eukaryota; kingdom Metazoa; phylum Chordata; class Mammalia; order Artiodactyla; family Delphinidae; genus Delphinus; species Delphinus delphis. Next base: position 93,392,963 of record NC_082691.1, read on the forward strand.
CTTCTGGCAGCCTGTGACATAAGGGATTCCACCCTGGGGATGAAGTTGGCCAATTAGTGCCTGCAGCACCTGTTTTTGGTATTCCATGATATCCAAGTACTAAAATAATGGGGTTTTATTGGTGTAATTTTTGGTGTATTTCAACATTTACAAAAATTCAGGTCTGTGACTCAATTATTCACTTGAAAAGACCAGCTGATGAGCTGGCTTCAAGTCTAGAGTGGCTAGCAGATCACAACAAGCAGCCCCATAGTTACATGTCACAAAGCCTCTACCCACAAGGATAATCCTTTCTCTTGTTTCAAAGCCTTTCCAACTAGTAGAATATGCATGTCAGTAGTCAAACTGCTACAGGTGACTCTACACTGGAATTGCCATTCATACATGACACAACTGGAGGAAAAAGAGGAACTTAAAACCCTTTGTTAGAAACAAAAACCACAGTTTGCTACCAGAGGAAAAAACCTGACTAACAAACATACACACAAATGAACAGAAAAACCCCAAGGGCTGTTTAAAAAGATTTCCTGCAAGTTATAAAACAAAAGATATAATCACTTGAAGATGGAAACAGAAAATATCAGGAGTTAGATTATTACTATTTCCTCACCATTCTCTAAGTTAGTCTAAACTAAGAAAGAACTTTTTGGCTTCTGGAAAGATCTGCACAAGAATACCTGATGTCTCAGTAACATCACTGGCAAACTTAAAGATAAAACATCTAATTAAGTGATTTTTCTGGTGTCTTTTTCCTTTATGTTGTGTTTGGCTTATCATTTAATGCTTTGTTAACTGCATCTGCATCATCATTAAAATGATTATACACCAAACATTTACTTTTTATAAATTTATGTTGTATTTTATAGCTTTATAATATATGCTACTATGTTTTCATTTGAATGTGGTAAATATACACTGATTTTTCTGTTACATGAAGCCTCAACCTTCTTACAGATCACTCAAATGAACAGCAGCACTTTGGTATTAAGTGAAGGAAAGTACAAATACACTCAGAGGAGGGCCAGGTACAGGAAACAGAGACAGAGAGTGCCAGGGCATAAGTCTGCAAGCCAGCTAACCCTCTTAATGCTGTAGCTAGTCTGAGTAGGTTCTGTACCTGCAGCAGAGCACACAACAACTGATACACACACAAGTTCCCCAAATGCCACCTACCAGGTTTGCTTCAGCTTCACATCCTGGGGAGATACGAATTTGGGTCTCCGGCAAACGTTTCTAACTGTGCCATAGACCAGGTTTTTCTGAACGAAGTCTGGGAAAAACAAACACACACACACATATACACATATGGGATAGCAATGTTTTATAAACACAAATTAAATGGGTTGGAAAGCTAATCCAAATGTAAAGCTCACAATCAGTCTGTTAAAAAAATAAGGCAATTTTACACATTTCAAATATTCAAAAAGAAAACAGGTACCTGTAGGAGACTGGGTTTAATGACTAGATGAATGATTAGTAATTGACATATCAATTATACATGAGTGCTTTTAAATTGTTCCTTCCAATCTTGTTTAAACTATTATTTTGCTCAGCAATTTTTCCCAGCTTGGATATAAAAAAGCTTCAGCCCAGCCTGAGACCGATTTACCCCATCTTGAGCCAGTGGAATTTAGAGTTAATATAATAATTTTACTCTTATGAGTTTTTTTTCTTACTTTGACTAAACTTACCCTACAGAAATACTTCTCAACTTTTTAAAAACTGGACTGTCTTTAATAAATGAAATCCTTGCCCCATGCCCAAGATTCTCAGATTCCTCCTGAGGGCAGCAGTGGGGGGACAGGGGAACTATCGTTCATGTTGAAAAATCACAATACCTCTAAGTTAGACTACATGTCCCGACCCACCAGGAGAACTCTGTCAAGTCTTATTTTCTGCAGTAGAGTACAAACAATTTTCTTTCACTTGAAAAACTAACTCACCCTACTGCATTTCAGCATACACCCAGTGATCACCTAGGCGACACTGTGTCCCTTATGCCACAGCCCACATGGTCATCACGATGGGCACTCCTGGGGGGTCCCCACATTCTAATCGGGAGCCCATATAATCCAGAGATGGCTACCACAACCCCTTCAGTTACCCATCACTCAACCTCCCACCAATACTCTGCTAATTAGCTTAAACGGGCTTTTTATTGGTCTGTTGACTAACACTGCAATGAACCCGAAATGAGCTTTTACTGGTGAAATGAAAAGGTATTCAAGATAAGTGAACTGGATAAATATATGCGAGACCCATTCCCCACCGTCCCCTAGACAGGGTAAATATGAGGCCTTCTCCCTAATTTGCCCTCAAAGAGGATACACTAGGCGAAGTCCCTAAACAAGCCCTGATCTTGGGGATTCTGCCCAACTGATACCAGCTAACAGACGTCAGAATTCTGCCTCTGGAGTCTTGGCATTTGCCTTGAGCGACTGTTTCACGACAGGAGTCTAAAAGGCAGAGCCAAGTCTTCCCTGATCCTACAGAATGAGTCAGTTGTGCGTGTTTCTTAAACGTCCCTGCTTCCTCATAAATATTTAGTTAATAAATGTGAGTGGCAGGTTGCGGTCTGAGACTTGCTTTCACTCTACCTAGCAGTCAGGTTATGAAGGGAGAAGTTAACTCACCTCAAAGTACTTCTGTGGCTACTGTTATGTACCAACCAACAAACAAAAGAATTGTGTCCACCCAAGTGAGCTTGAGTGAGTCTGCAGCAAACATGCTTTTTCTTGCAGTCTGCAGTGAACTCAATGTGTGTGCTCTTCCCCACCCTCATCTTAACTGTTCTGTCCCCTGGGGCTGCTGCCTATGTTGAGAATGATAAAGGCTACATCTGACATTTCTGTTTGATCTGTTTTGATATAGTCCAGATACTTTAAAGAAATACTTCAAACTATGGTCAGCAGCAGTCAGATGGGTACTAGGTGTATAGACTTGTTCTTCAGGCCTGTCCTGACTTATTATTTCATATATTTCTCACCATCCCCTTTAATGCACTTGAGTTTATCAGACTGTGGATTGCAAACCACCTCACATATGACTTGTGTTCCCCAGCTGACACTGCAGACTGTAAGCAGTTCTCGCTGTAGCGTAGAAGAAACTTTTAGGCTCTCTGTACAGGCACATTGAGAGGGCAGCAATTCTACTTTAAGTAAAACCACAAGTGCTACAAAAACCACAAGCAAAACCAACTGGCTAAAAGCAAGCAGACAGAGTGGATTTAGGATAATTCACCAAAAACACTTTGCTGCCCTCCAAACAGAAGGTCCACAAAAATAAAGAAAATAATAAACTATGCTTAAAGGAAGGCCCACTTAATTTTCTTGAAAAATGATGAAAACTCAGAGGGATTCAGAGTTTAAAATGTGAATTTAAAGGCAAAACTGAACTGAACAGGGATGGACTGATAAATCTCTGTGAAAATGGCTTGAGAGAAGCCACAAAAAACCTGAAACTTAAAAAAAAAAAAAAAAAAAAGTCACAAATAAGCCACTGGAAGGCCTGACCAAAGGGCGTTTGGTCTGTTTCTGTCTATCTGCCTGTCTGTCAAGGCAACCAGAACAAGCCAAGGCCCAGACTCAGGATACCACGAGCAGAGCATCTGAAAATCTGCTTCCCAACAACTTTTAGTTGAAGTGTGTGCCTACCATGTGTTTAGCCGGCCGGCCATCTATGCTGAAGGTGTCTACAGAAAGCAGAGCTGCACAGCAGAACCACTATGACACGTGTCAGCGACCTGGACACAGGGACGCCCATGGCCTACAGGACAACCGCCACTGCCCACAGGCTGATGCTGCTTGTCCTCCACAAGGAGGGCTCCTGTCCCCTCCTATCACCCCCCAGGCAGCTCCCCACCCATCCCTCTGGCGGGCCTCTATGCCCCCTTCCAGTCTGGCAGCGCTTCAGGAGCAGGGACCACCCCATCCTTCTCTTTCCTGGCTCTCAATGTGTGTGCGGACTTTCTCCAGGGTTAAAATGGAAAAGGCAAAGCCAGCAGATGACCAGGTCCTGCTGGGTGAGTGCAGAGGGTCAGGAAGTATCTTTTTTCTTTTGGCCAGATCAAGCAGCTTGCGGGATCTCAGTTCCCCAACCAGGGATTGAACCCAGGCCACAGCAGTGAAAGCTCGGAATCCTAACCACTAGGCCACCAGGGAACTCCAGGAAGTACCTTTGAAGTCTAATTCGTATGTGTGCTTTCCTGCCTGGAACTTCAGAGTGGCAGCCTGGGGGTCAGACCCTGCGGCACAGTACGCCAGGTAGGCCTTCTCCACGTCGCTGTTGCTGACGCTGGTCACGGGGTGCTCCACGCCCTGTGAAGGCAAAGCCAGATACGAGGTGAAGGCAAGAAGAAGACAGACGCTGGGGGCCGTCTGCACCACCCACAAATGTGCCCACGGTGGTTGTTTGTGTCCTGGGGGAGGCAGAGGAGAGGAGCCGGGCACGGTGCGGTGGCAGGAGAGGGAGGCACAGGAAAGGAGCCGACGCAACTACCTCCTGAAAGCTGCTCAGGAAACAGAAGCCCATACACGAGGACCCCGCTAACCCGGACAATGCATGGGAGCGATGAGAGAGAGGGCATTCAATTACTCATGACGGATGATACAACCCTTCAAAGGAAGGTGAAACATCAATGGTGAATTCTCAAATGCTGCTTCACTGAGGGCCTGAGCGACGCTACCTCCTCTGTCCCTTGTTCCCACCACCCTTTAATCAGAGTTCAGTTCTCCTTGCTGTTGTCTTTTTCTGGTCTCTTGGAGAGCTCTATTTTTTCAATTATCCATTTTGATCCCTCATCCTCTTTCCCATTACCTACATGATATCAAAGATTTTGGAATGGACTTGAGTTTGAATTCTGGCTCTCGAATCTGCTTCCTCTATAACCTCAGCACGTTATTGGAACCTCTCTGAACCTCAATGATCTCAACTCTATGACAGGAATAACAACAGAATTTAAATCATACTCATGTCATTATACAATAGGACCATCCCATCCTCAAAGACCTGGAAAAATGATTAAAATAAGGCACAGAGAGCCCTTAGCACAGTGCCTGGAACAAAAAGCAAAGGTGCCGCAGAAATAGAGGCAGATACCTGGGCATACAAGTCTGAAGTTTGGAGAGGAATCTGGTCTACAGACAGAGATGCAGACATCACTCAAGGTGGCCACCAATGTCAGAAGAGCTGGGGTTCAGGCTAGACCCCGGGAAACGCCAACATTCACAAAGAAAAGTAGAAAAAAGAAGCCCATGAAGGAGACAGAGGAGGAGCAAAAAAGGAGAGTGAGGCTCAAATGTGACATATGAAACATTTTTTCAATAAAATAAATAAGAACTTTTAAAATTTTAAATAAACAAAACAAAAGCAAGCACACAGATACACAGACAGACTGGTGTTACCAAAGGGGAAACAAAGGGGAGGTGAGGAGAGGGTGAAATGGGTAAAGGAGGCCAACCGGTGACAGATGGAAAATAAACCTTTGGTGGTGAGCACGCTGCAGTGTATGTAGAAGTCAAGATACATCGTTGCACACATGAAACTCATGTAATATTAGAAAACAATAAGTAACTGAATAATTAATTTAATCTAATTAAAGAAAGAAAGGAAAGGAAGGAGGGAGTGGGCAACAAGCTCGGTGGAGACTGGCAATGCCACAGGATTTGGCACCTGGGCCCTTTGCCAGCGGCTATGGCTGGTGACGGCTGTGCTGAGCCGGGTCCCACCTCCTGCAGGCGTTCCATGAATGGTGACCAGATGAACAGAAGTAAGATTCTGGCAAGTGGAGGAATAAATGGAAGTCTTCCCTTTCAAGCAGAGATAGATGGGTTGTTTGGGTACAAAAGGGTGAGGGCAATTGTAGAGCTTTTAGATCAAACCAAAGGAGATCACAGGAGAGGGGAAAAGGCAAAAGGTAAATCGACACAAGAAGACTGTTGAGAATAATCCAGCCCGGATACAGGTTGGGGTAATGCGTCGTGGAGCCCACCACCTCAGGGACGGCAGGTTCAACGTGGGAAAACTCAGTGGGCCAAAAAAGAGTAACACATTTATACACAAGATTAGGTTATGGATTAAACTGTAACCCCCAAAAAGACATGTTGAAGTCTTAACCCCCAGTACCTCGGAATGTGACCTTATTTGGAAATAGGGTCATTGCAGATGTAATTATTTAAGATGAGATCATACTGGAGTAGGTGGGCCCTTAACCAACATGACCAATGTCCTCATAAGAGGACGGCCACATGAGGAATGCTACTGATGAGCAGGTAGAGATTAGAGTGATGCAAATACAACTGAGGAACACCACAGATCACCAGCAAACCACCAGAACTGAGGAAAAGACAAGCAAGAATTCCCTACAGGTTTCAGAGAAAACATGGCCCTGCTGCCACCTGGATTTCAGTTTCCAGCCTCCAGAGCTGTGAGACAACAAACCCCTGCTGCTCTAAGCCACCTAGTTTGTGGTACTTTGCTATGATGACCCAGGAAATTAATACAGGGTGGAGGCAACCTGGACCTGAAATTTGGGCGTATATCCTGAGCTCAGGCAGAAAAGAACCCAGCTTTTCTGATAATCAAGAGAAAACTGTCTTGAACTGGCAATTAGCAGAAAACTAAGAAAGAAATCCAATTATAGGGTGACATCAGAAGTGTGTGGAAAAGGAAGAGCTAGAATGGACAGGTCACCCTATGAGGGGCCCTGCCGTTGGTACAAAATGAGACCATACAGCCGAAAGTCACCGAGTCCGCACGTGCACATCTGAATGCACCAGCGTGTGGTATGTTGGTAAAACCCACAGTTTATTCCCAGAGATTCTCGCTATTCTAAATACTCAATGTTCTAAACTATGCACTCTGGCTACACTGCAATAAAGGAGTAGCAGCCTAGAAAAGAAAAAGGGAAAACCCTGAGTTCAGTTGTTTGGAGGAGAAAGACCCCTGTCCCCAAAGTTGTGACAACGCAGTTTCTGAAGTCACCCAGGGTCCCGTATCATCCCACTCAGCTCCCAGAAGGGGGACGAATCACCAAACAAAACGTGAGCGGCTGTCGCATTTGCCAGTTGCTTCTTGCCTGCTGTGTGTTCCTCCATGACGCCTCCGGGTGAGCTCCACTCATCATCATCTCTCCCGCTCAATGCCAGGCTTGGCCTCTGCACCCCCCTCCTGACCAAACCCAGAGCAATGCTGGAGAGCCTCCCTGGACAAATCCAGGGAAGACAGAAGGAACCCCCAGGACGCTCAGAGAGGGAGACGGGTTGGGAAGAGGACGGACAGAGCAGTGAAGCGGGAAGGCCAGCACTGGCAGAAGTGGAGGGGAAGAATGAGGGCACAAGCCATCTCCTGAGAGTGACCGTGTCCAACTGGCCAGCGGGCACAGGCAGCAACACCTCTGTCCTGCAGCAACACCTCTGTCCTTCAACTGGCCAGTCTAACTCCTGAGGATCTGCCAGGTACAGGCACCACCCTCAGCAGGGGGGGCACACCAGTGGCAAAAGCTCCCATGAAGCTCACATTACCGAGTCCCAGAGAAAAAGATATCCCAAGTGCAGTAGAAACTAAAGCCTTACTACTATAGCATCTTACAACCCAGAAGAATACAAATGTCTATTAGACCACATATCCCAATTTTCATTTGGGAGAACGTGTCACTATTGAAATGGTGACCTCCCTATACTTATACCTCTACAGGTAACCAGGGGGCTCCCTTTAATCTGATTCATCCACAAACATCTTTGAATAATTAACAGCAGCAATTATTCGACACAGATACCAAATCAACAGCTGAAATCAGTCAATTTTCGTATACCTGCCCACCTTCTGTAAAGTTGCTGTTACAGATAAGGCAGAAAGCTAGCTTTGAAAAGCCTTCAGCTTTATTCCACAGCTACACAAACACTCCAGCACACACAGGCACTTGCTCTGGAGTTACTGCTCAACAGTAAGAGAGGCATCTTTCTACCCCATTTAACGAAATGTGATCTCACTACAACTAAAGTCATTCAGTCCTGATGAACGAACAGATAGCTAATTGTTCAAAGATGGAACCTCATACAAATGAACTCTAAATTATCCCATTTTGCCATAATTCCTGCAAAGCAAGTGCGTCATAAGGGGACCTGGGGATCTTTGGCTCTGTCAAGGGCTCCCCAGAGCAATCCTTGTGCCCATGTTTGGAAAGGCTCCCCCATCATGGACCCTCAGGAAGGAACACTCACCCTCTTTCCGTGACACTTACTTGTCTTCCATACTCCTGCCAAAAGCCAAATTCATCGTTCCAGTACCAAACCCACTCAGTGGTGAGGACAAAGTGTGGAGGTTTGGTGAGCGAGGAGGCCGTGGAGAGGCGGCGAGCCAAGGTGGAACCAAACGTCATGGAGTTAAAGTTCAGAAAACCAGTGAGAAAGCTACTGGTGCACACGATCCTACAAAAGAACATGAGAAGTAAACTGAAAACCCACCAGCCACATGGACTCAGATACTCAGCTCCCCCATGGTCTTCTAGATACTCTGCTGGAAGATGTGAACATACATGTGACCTGAACATTTACAAAAATGTGTTGGGGTGGGATGCGGGACCTGCTTTTTAAGATCCATTTTGCTGTGTGAAAATAATAAAATCACAGTAATATGGAAAACCTGTTATCATGACATTCCTTTCACTACACAGAAAACGCTGGTTAAAATATTCTTTTTTAAAATGCATTGCTGAGATAGCAAGAAACAGAAATCCTCAGAAGCCAAAAATAGTTTAACATACATTGAATGCATGTGGGCCAGCCCCTGTACGAAGTGCTTTGTACATATTAAGGGATTAAGTCTTCATAACACTGAAGTTGCAACTTATCCCCATTTCACAGATATGAAAACAGAAGCCCAAGAAGGTTCAGAAACCTGTCCAAGGTCAAACAGCTAATCGATGGCAGAGCTGGGGTTTAAGTCAAGCAGTTTGGCAGAACAGCCTGTACTCTGAGCCACCAGGATCTATTCCCTTTCCAAATGCTGAAGTGCCCCAAGAGCAAACGGAAGGTCTGGAACCAGACAGGTGAATGAGGACTAAAGCCAGTGGCTGTCCAAGGGCAGTGTCAGTGAGTAACGACAAAAAGCCCTATTTTTAGCAGCAATGAGGAAACAGAAAACAAATGTAGGATCTGAATATGGTCAGGGGTCAAATCTCCGAAGAGACACTTCTGCATAAAACCATGATCCTAAAAGACTACATATATCCTTAGTGAAGGGAGGCCAGGAAAGGAATCTGCTTTGCAAAGAAAGTCAGCAAGGAAATTTGCCTGTGTCAGTGTTAGCTTTGGATGGAAAGGAAGAAAACTTCCACTGAGAACTCATAAACCACTCAGGCCTCACAAAAGTTAATTCACACTTCCTGCGTGAGAATTAACTTGAAAGACTCACCGTGGCAATTCCCAGAGAAGCAAACACAAATCCCCTCTGGAAGGAATTCACCTTCAACTCAGGCCTCAAAAGAATTTCCACAGGTAAAGTTTCAGCAAACATGGGCTTACAATCAAATAAATCAGGAACAAGACACCATGAGCAAAACCCAGCAAAAACAATCAGTCCACCAAAGACAACAAACATTAGAGTTCTTGGATATAAATATGCAATATGTATGAAGTGTTTTTGAAAGTTAAATTGAGTATCACAAGTATGAGTTAAGGATAAAGAAACTATAAGAAACTGGACAGCCACATGTAAAAGTATGAAATTAGAACACTCCCTAACACCATACACAAAAATAAACTCAAAATGGATTAAAGACCTAAATGTAAGGCCAGACACTATAAAACTCTTAGAGGAAAACATAGGCAGAACACTCTATGACATAAATCACAGCAAGATCCTTTTTGACCCACCTCCTAGAGAAATGGAAATAAAAACAAAAATAAACAAATGGGACCTAATGGAACTTAAAAGCTTTTGCACAGCAAAGGAAAACATAAACAAGACAAAAAGACAACCCTCAGAATGGGAGAAAACATTTGCAAATGAAGCAGCTGACAAAGGATTAATCTACAAAATAAATAAACAGCTCATGCAGCTCAATATCAAAAAACAAAGAACCCAATCCAAAAATGGGCAGAAGACTTAGACATTTCTCAACATCACTAATCATTAGAGAAATGCAAATCAAAACTACAATGAGGTATCACCTCACACCAGTCAGAATGGCCATCATCAAAAAATCTACAAACAATAAATGCTGGAGAGGGTGTAGAGAAAAGGGAACCCTTCTTGCACTGTTGGTGGGAATGTAAATTGATACAGCCACTATGGAGAACAGTATGGAAGTTCCTTAAAAAACTAAAAATAGAACTACTATATGACCCAGCAATCCCACTACTGGGCATATACCCTGAGAAAACCATAATTCAGAATCATGTACCACAATGTTCACTGCAGCTCTATTTACGATAGCCAGGACATGGAAGCAACCTAAGTGTCCATCGACAGATGAATGGATAAAGAAGATGTGGCACATATATACAATGGAATATTACTCAGCCATAAAAAGAAACGAAATTGAGTTATTTGTAGTGAAGTGGATGGACCTAGAGTCGGTCATACAGAGTGAAGTAAGTCAGAAAGAGAAAAACAAATACCGTATGCTAACACATATATATGGAATCTAAAAAAAAAAATTTTTTTTTAATGGTTCTAAAGAACCTAGGGGCAGGACAGGAATAAAGACGCAGACGTAGAGAATGGACTTGAGGACATGGGGAGGGGGAAGGGTAAGCTGGGACGAATTAAGAGAGTGGCATGGACTTATATATACTACCAAATGTAAAATAGATAGATAGTGGGAAGCAGCCGCATAGCACAGGGAGATCAGCTCGGTGCTGTGTGACCACCTAGAGGGGTGGGATAGGGAGGGTGGGAGGGAGACGCAAGAGGGAGGGGATATGGGGAGATATGTACATGTATAACTGATTCACTTTGTTACAAAGCAGAAACTAACACACCATTGTAAAGCAATTATCCAATAAAGATGTTATTAAAATAAATAAAATAAAATAAACTATAAGAATGAACCAGGTAGGGCTTCCCTGGTGGCACAGTGGTTGGGAATCTGTCTGCCAATGCAAGGGACACAGGTTTGAGTCCTGGCCCCAGGAGATCCCACATGCCACGGAGCAACTAAGCCCGTGTGCCACAACTACTGAACCTGCGCTCAAGAGCCCACAAGCCACAACTACTGAGCTACGTGCCACAACTACTGAAGCCCATGCACCTAGAGCCCATGCTCCGCAACAAGAGAAGCCACGACAATGAGAAGCCTGTGCACCACAACAAAGAGTAGCCCCCGCTCGCCACAACTAGAGAAAGCCTACACACAGCAAGGATGACCCAACACAGCCAAAAATAAAAACAAACAAATAAATAAATAAATTTATATAAAAAAAGAATTAACCAGATAACTTTGAAATTAATATTATTAATTAATTAATATTAATTAATTAATATTATTAACTAACCTTTAGAATTAATTAACCTTTAGAATTAATATAATAATTAAAAAATTTAAACCACAATAGATAGGACACAGTGCAACTCAGACAAGGCTGAACTAGTGAACTGGGTGAACAAGTGAAGCAATTCCCCTGCATACAGCAGAGAGAATGAGAGAAGTTAAAAGACATAAAAGATAAAGCAAGAAGACCTTAACATATGTCTAACCAGAAGTTCAGAGAAGCAATACTTGAAGAGATCATGCCTGAGGAGCTTCCAGAATTGATTAAACATAAAGCCTCCCACTCAGAAAGCACAACAAATTGTAAGTAGATTAAATAAATATAAATCCACACATAGACAGATCTTAGTGAAACTGTAGCACCAAAGAATGACGAGATATTTAAAGTAGTCAGAGAGAAAAAAGAGATTACCTATCATGATGGGTTGAACTGTGTCCTTACAAAGATATATTCGAGTCCTAACTCTTGGTACCTGTAAATTTGGAAATATGGTCTTCACAGATGTAATCAAGTTATGATGAGGTCATACTCAATTAGCTTGAGCCCTAATTCAATGACTGGTGTCCTTATAAGAAGAAGGAAATTTGGACACAGACAGAGACACGTGGGAGAAAGCCATGAGACAACAAAGGTAGAGATTACAGCAATGCAGCTATAAACCTGGGAATGCCAAGGAACACCAAGGACTGCTAACAACCACCAGGAGCTAGGAAGAAGCAAGGAAGGATCTTCCCCTGGAGTCTTCAGACAGAGCATGGCCCTGCTGACACCTTGACTTTGGACTTCCAGCCTCCAGAACTATGACAATAAATTTTTGTTGTCTTAAGTCACCAAGTTTCTGGCAATCTGTTATGGTAGCCCCAAAAAACTAACACATTTATACTGACAGCGAACTTCTAAATAGAAGCAATGGAAGCAGAAAACAATGGAATAATCTTTGAAGAACTGAGAGAAAATACCCAATAAAACTATCTTTCAAGAATGAAGATGAAATAAAAACACTTTCAGACAAACAAAAAATACATCTGCCCCTAGACTCTCACTAAACTAACTTCTAGAACATGAACTCAAAGGAAAATGATCCTCACAGAAACATATGAACAAAGGAATTGTGCGCAAAAACAAAATGGTAAACCTAAACGTCCATCCACAGATGAATGGATAAAAAAGATGTGGTACATATATACAATGGAATATTACTCAGCCATAAAAAAGAACAAAATAATGTCATTTGCAGCAATGTGGATGCAACTAGAATTATCATACTAAGTGAAGTCGGAAAGAGAAAGACAAATACCATATAATATCACTTATATGTGGAGTCTAAAACATGACACAAATGAACCTATCTATGAAACAGAAACAGAAACATGGACATAGAGACAGACTGGTGGTTGCCAAGGGGGAGGGGGAAGGGGGCTGGAGGAGGGATGGAGTGGGAGGTGGGGTTTGGCAGATGTAAGCTTTTATAAATAGAATGGACAAACAACAAAGTCCTACTGTATAGCACAGAAAACTATATTCAATATCGTATGATAAACCATAATGGAAAAGAATATCTAAAAACAGGTATATACATGTATAACTGAATCACTATGCTGTACAGCAGACAATAGCACAACACTATAAATCAACTATACTTCGGGGAGTTCCCTGGTGGCCTAGTGGTTAGGATTCCAGGCTTTCACTGCTGTGGCCCATGTTTAATCCCTGGTCAGGGAACTGAGATCCTACAAGCTGTGTGGCGAGGCCAAAAAAAGAAAAAAAAAAACCTATACTTCAATATGAAATAAATATTGATTAAAAGAAAACATTAAAAAAACCAAAATGGTAAACATTTAAATTTAAACAAATACTGACTGTATAAAACAAGGCTAATTTCTAACTTCTGGGATTAAGAAAATAATAGAAGCAATATTTACACAGCACATCTTACATGCCTGGCATTGTTCTGAGTGTTTTACACACATTAATTCTTTTAATTCTCAAAATAACACTTTGATATAGGAACTATTATTTTTATCTACTTGACATATGCAGAAACTGAGGCACAGGACGGCTAAGTACTTTTCCCAAATTCACACAAGTAGTATATAAGTATGAATGGAACTAGTCAGAATTCAAGTGTTCAAGATTCTTTTATTGTTCAGGAGAATGATAAAAGGTATAGATTAGCTTAAATTGTTAAACTAAGGTATATTAAGTTACAGGGTCTGTTTTCCAGGGTAATCACTAAAAGAACAGAAATTCACTATGTAACTTCCAAATTAGTAGATGAGGGGGAAAACAAAAAATCAAATGTGGAAACATCTCAGAGAAGATCAAAAAGGGAAAAGAAAAATAGAAAAAGCAGGTCAAATAGCAAAAACCAAAACAGACAGTAGAATAAATAAATTCAAATGTATAGGTAATCACAACAAATGGATAAACCACAATATTTAACTTTTGATTAAAAGAGAAAGATTGTCATACTGAAAAAATAACCAGTTCTACAGTGTTTACAGGAAATATAACTAAAATGTAAACAAAAGAGCTTGAAAGTAAAATAGTGAACAGTAGCTAAAAAAAAAGCTGGCTTAGTTATATATATTAATATCAAACGAAACACACTTAAGGCATAAAAGCATTACTAGAAATAAAAAGCATCCACTTTCTATTGCTAATAGGCTCAATTTAACAGGAAGATAAAAGTTTTAAACTTCTATATACTTCATAATAGTTTTTAAATATATAAAATAAAAATTGATGGAATTACAAGGAGAACCGACAAATTCATAGTGAATGTTAACATACCTTTGAGTAACTGACACAAGAAGCAGACAAAGAAATCAATAAGGATAAAGAAGATTAGAACCACACAATTAACACACTTCATCTAACACCACAGCCAAAAGACTCTGCATACACAGAATTTTACCAAAACTAACCATGTACTACACCCATAAAGCAAGCCTCAACAAAATTCGAAGAATCTCTTATATAGCCTGACCACAATGCAATCCATTTGAATTTAAATTTTAAAACTAATTTTAAAATACACTTAGAAATAAATCATGGGTCATCTAATCTATGAGATCAAAAAAGGAGAGAAGTTTGTTCCTCTAAAAAAGAAAAATATTAGTAAAATTAATAAATCTCTGCAAGATTGATCAAGAAAAAAGACAGGGAGAGAAAAAAGATTAGAACTGTAAAAGGGGACAAAATTAAAGATGGCATAGACAGTAAAAGGGATATTATAAGTAACTTTATGACAGTAAAAGTTTGAAAATAAATAAAATGAACAAACTCCTAGAAAAAATATCAACTTACCAAGTTGACTCAAGGAAAAACAGAAAACCTGACTGGTCCTAAAACAATTATAAGAAATTGGGTCAGTAGTTTAAAATCTTCTCAGGAATTAAACATCAGGCCCAGAAATTTTTAGAAACATGATCATTCAGGAAAAAAATAATTCTAATTTCACAGGATTTTTTCAGGATAGGAAAAGAATCCATCCCAATCTCATTTTTATGAGGCTAGGAATTTCATAATATAAAAACCAGGCATCATTTATACTGTACACCTGTAACTTATATAATATTGTACATCAACTATACTTCAATTAAAAAAAACAGGCAAAGACAGTATGAAACAATTATAGACCAATCTTATTCAAACGTAAATACAAAAATCTTAGACCAAATACTGGCAATACAAAGTTCACCATCATGTGCATATGTGCATGTGTACACAGGCTACGTATGACTTCAGTCTGGGAATGCAATGGACTTAACATTAGAAAATTAATGCAAATCACTGCGTTAACAAGTAAAGGAGAACAAAACATTGGCTCTTAATTAACATAGAAATAGCACTCAATAAACTTCAATTTCCATACACAATTAAAAAAAAAAAACTCCTGGCATACTAGGAATAAAACTAGAATTGATTAGCAATGCCAAAGGTTCCAAACATTCACACATGCTTAAGGAAAAACATTTTAAAATTACTCCTTTTACAATTAGGAAAAAAAGAAGAAAAGAATAATCTTTCAGCTATCACCACGTCTATTCAGCACGGTACAGGAGATCTTAGCCACTATAATAAGACAATAAAAAGAAATAAAATGTGTAAGAATTGAAAAGGGAAAACAAACTGCTATTCACAGATATTAATTTCTATACAGATATCTAGAACATATAGATAACTATACAGATAATTCAAATAAATTATCAGTAGATTCTGAGTTAAGGTATTTTAGTAAAGTTGCAGGATATAAGATAGAAAAGTCAACTGCATTTCTACGCATCAGCAGGGAGAAAATACAGCAACAAAAAAATGTAACTAGGGATGTAATGCACAACATGATTAACTATAGTTAATGATGCTGTATGGTAATTTGAACGTTGCTAAGAAAATAAATATTAAAAATTCTCACAAGAAAAAAAATGGGTAGGGGTAACTATATGAGGTGCTGGATATTAACTAAACCTACTGCAGTAATCACTTGGCAATATACACTTGTGTCAAGTCATCGTGCTCTACACCTTAAACTTCTACAGTGTTGTATGTCAATTATCTCTCAAAAAAACTGGAGAAATTTTTTTTGAAAAAGGAAATGAAGAAGCTAATAAATCCCTAAAGAAAAAAAAAATCTAACAAAAGATATACAAGACCTTAATGGAGAAAATTAGAGAACTACTGAAAAATAGTAAAGAACGTTTAAATGAGATGCTATCACGTATATGAATAGAAAGCCTTGGCATCATTATGATGTCAGTTCTCCCCAAACTGATAATAGACAATGCAATTTCAAGTTAAAAAAAATCACAACAGTGTTTTTTGTGAAAACCAACGGGCAGATTTTAAAATTTCTAAAGAGGAGCAAAAGACCAAGAGGCAAGACAATTTGAGGAAAAATAAGGTGGGGATTTGCCTTATCACATGCTTAAACGTACTGTAAAGCTCTTCTACATGAGAGAGTGTGATGTTGACACAGAGACACCCAGACCAATGAAACAGAAGAGGCCAGAAACAGACGGGTGTGTATTTGCTAACTCAACACCTGACAGACAGCACTGAAAACAGGTGCAAAAAAGATGGCCTACTTACAAAAGCAGTACTTAGCAGCTAAGTCTGAAATTAAGCTATAAAATGTATTCACATTTTGCCAAATCTGGCTCAGTTTTGGCGGGTTTAAAAATCGACTGACTTCTGGAAATGAATGGTAGATGGCTGCACTACAATGTGAATGTGTTTAATGCCACTGAACCTTACACTTAAAAATGGTTAAGATGGTAAATTTTATGTTATGTCTATTTTATCACAATTTTTAAATTTTATTTTTTTGCTGAGTAGAGTTTAAGACTTTTTTTTTTTTGCTGTTCTTTCGTCTGTAAGAACATATCTTTCTAAAGATGTAGAGTCGAATTACAACATATTAAACAAATCACTTGGAATATTTCTTCTCTATGCGGTTTATCCTTTATCCCATATATATTTTGGTTCATTTGTCTCATTTTGATTTTTGTTTTGGTTTTTTTTTTTGATTTACTTTTTGAATACTTTTTTTTTTTTTACTTTTTTTATCCTAACATTTTATTTTTTAATGGCTTACTTCTTTAAAATTTTTTATTTTATATTGGAGTATAGTTGATTAACAACGTTGTCTTAGTTTCAGGTGTACAGCAAAGTGATTCAATTATACATATACATGTATCTATTCTTTTTCAAATTCTTTTCCCCTTTAGGTTATTACAGAATATTGAGCAGAGTTCCCTGTGCTATACGATAGGTCCTTGTTGGTAATCTATCTTAAATATAACAGTGTATACATGTCAATCCCAAACTCTAAATGTTTTAAATATATTTTTAAAAAGTGGTCTTTGGAAAAACTGGTAATTCATCTGCATAAGAATGAAACTGGACCTACACTTCACCACACGCAAGGAGAGGTTAATACAGTTCTTAAAATGTTAAAAATTTTTAAAGAAAATTCAGGATAAATATTTTATGGTCTCAGGATAAGGAAGGATTTCTTACGACACAAAAGGTATAAAACCTCCAAAAAAAAAAGAAAAGAAAAAAGTATAAAACTATAAAGGAAAGAATGGATAAATACTTCTCTTCATTAACAGATATCATAAGCTGACAGGAGTTCATTTATTTTCAACACACATTTAATACTCAGAAACTTGAAGAGTTCCAAAACTAACTAATGAAGAACACAACCTTCCCCCTCAACAAAACAAACTACAAGCACAGACATTTCACAGCAGAAGAAGCATAAATGGCCACTGAACATGTGAAGAGACACTTTCCCTCACCAGGACTCAGGGATATGAAAATGGAGACCTTATTTTACACCGAAGACTAGAAAAGCGCAGACGTCAGACTACACCAAATGTGCAGTACAATCACTGTGGAAAAGAATCTGGCATCCCCTGGCAGAACTGAGGAGGGACCAGCCTACCTCCCAGCAGGCGCACCCCTGAACGCCTACCCCAAGGAAGCCTGCACACACGTGGCCCGGGAGGAGCGTCAAGAACAGAGCCCTGAGAGAAGCCTCCAGGCAACAGTCCAGAGTAGCTCCATTCAGATGAGGTTCAAGGACAGGAGAGACTATCTGTGCTGACAGACGTTGGAACAGCAGTGGTTTACAGGGTGGGCACTGACTGGAAGGGGGTAGGAGGGGACCTTCTGGGTGATGAAAATGATCTACAGCTGGATCAGAGCGTTGGCTACTGCAAGCGTACATACCTTCCTCAAAACTCACTGAACTATATACTTAATATCTGTGCATGTCACCGAGTATAAATTTTAACTTAAAAAGCCTCAAAAAAAAAGGGAAGAGAAAGAAAGGGGGGACGTAGGTAAGAGCTGGTTATGTGAGCCACTTAATCTTCTGAAGGGGGATAATTTGTTTCACATGCTTTACCAGTAGCAATTTGCATATAATTGCACCCTAAGCACAAATTTATTTTATCCACTCAAAAAACGGGCTCAAATTCTCTTCTTGGCAACACATTTTAGCAAGTTTAATCCAAGATTTGAAAATAAGGCTACCCAGGACTTCCCCATTTACTCTCAACTGACTAAGTGAAAATACTAGGACATACTTAGGAAAATAAAAAAGGTTGAACAATAAACAGTAGTTCAGCTGTATGACTTTACAGGCAAAGGCTGTAAATTTCACAAATGATCGCCTCTTCCTTTTCTGGACTAATCAATGAGGATATATTTACATGATCAATCCCAGCATCAAATAATTCAGAACTTACTTGGTACCCACCCCTTCTCTCCCCATAGCTCCTCCGTGAAAAAAGAGGAAGATGGGGCAACAAGGGCACCAGCCACCAGCAGGACCATCAACTCCCAATTTCGTGCAGGGAGCTTCCCGCCTCCTTACTCTGTGTGTGTGCGTCTGTGTATGAAGCCCATCAAAACTAAACCCTTCTGTGTCTAAACTTCCCGTACCACACACAAAAGCCCAGGCACAAAGCAGACACAAGTGACATATTTCATACCCATTTCTTGCAGGATTGCAATAGGCCTCTTCAATAAGGTACATTTTGTTCAGATCCTTCCACGAGCCTCCATCTAAGACTTGCCACCGATATGGCAAATGGAAGTGAACTCTACTGCACCTCTCTGAAATAAAGATATAAAGAAGTGAGCACACTGGCAATACACAGCCTGGCCCAGTCCCACGGTTCTCAAAGGGTATGGGGCTGCCTGCTGACCTGGGAACATTCTGGAAATCTGTGAGGGAGCCTTTTTTAATGCAGTCATACCTGAGCATTTAGATACCAAACACTATGCATTTTAGGATACACACTTTCCTTTTATGTCTCCCTTGTTAATAGGACATTAAACACATTAAACTGACTTTTTAAAAACTGTGTGTTGGTGGGTTACATTATGTATGAATTTCATGTCATGAGAGTAAAGAAGCTGATCATGAGATAGACGGTCGAAGGCTCCATGTCTGCAGGGGCAGTCTGTCGGTGCATTACTGCTATACACGTGACACTTGGATGGGGCGTGATCACACCAGAAACGGGAGCAGGTTCGTCTCTACCAGAACCATCCCAACCCCAGCAGGTCCTACAGCAGGTGGGTCAGCAGTGTGGTTTCAGCCCACCTTGATCTTTCTGGCTGCTAAGTTACTCACCCCTCCTCAACACACCCCACCCCCCAAAGGCATTGTACACACAGCCCGGGTCTACGGTTTCCATCCAACTACTCCCCCATGCCTTCCGTGTGCTCCCAGGGCCTGTACCTCCTAGCACTTCCTGCCCACCTTGCCTTGGCTCATGCCAGCCGCTCACCTGGAATGCTGCCCACACCCTCCCTCTACCTTTCAACAGACTGTGAGGTTCTGGTACATCCTGACGGAGGAATGTTGTGAGAGGAAAGAGAGACACGAAAGAAGAGCAATGGGAATCTTCACACTGACACCTGCAGGATTTATACTATTAGATAGAAAGATACATAGGTGTGGAATGCCTCTATTTGGGTAAAAGAACAGAAAAAACAAGATTAGCCAGACTCGGACTAAATACACATATATGCACACATTATTCCTTGCTGTGTGTGGGGGGGTGGGGGCGATGGGAGGACTGGGTGGCACAGCACAAAGTTATGAGGAGAGATTTGTTTTGAATTTTGAACCGCAAAAATATATAGTCCAAAAAATTAAACATCTAGTTAAGTGAAAAAAGATACAAAAGAGCGTTCATAGAGTGCACCTGTGTAAAGAGAAAGACTAAACATACACACTTGTGCTTGTATAAAATCTTGATGGAAAAATATTCAAGGAACTAGTAACAATGACTGTTTCTGAAGGGAATCTGGGTGCTGGGGAAAAGGGTTGTGATGAAGACATTTCTTACTGTCTTTTGTACATTTTTAATTCATCTTTCAAAATAGTAACAGTAAAGCATGGCTAACTTGACATCTGAAAAAAATTAAAATTTTCTAACATCGTACGCAGTCTTTCAGGCAAGTCTTAATGCCACTTCTTTCCCAGAGACCCTGCCAGGGAGCAATGGGGTGGCAGGGACCGGGGAGGAAGTGGGGAGACGGCCTGGGCTTGTCAAAGCCCAGGCCTGGGGCCAGGCCGACAGGGCTTAGAGAACAGGAGGAGGGACCCCAACCAAGGAAATCTCTGCCAAGTTCAACCAGGCTGGAAACAGCCCCACTGGGGAGTCAGGATGTCCTGACCTGTCCAGAATTAGGGCAGGGATGGCTCACACCAGGCCAAACGGAGCCCTCTTAGACTCCTGACCAGGGGTGTGGACAATAAAGTGATAACCAGGGGCTCGACCTGAAGAGATAAGGCCACAGCTGTGGTCCAGAGGTCACGACCAAATAAGATTTCCTGTTTCCTCCTAAGGGGCACTAAGGGAAATGATGAGGAATGAGTGTTCAGTCGCTCATCTATACAGCCCAGCACAGGTGAGTCCTGGACAACCTGAAGAAAGGCTCTCCCCTTAAGAAGGCACCTGTCAGGGTAGGAGCACCACCCACCCCTCTCCAGGCTGACACTTCCTTGGGAAGGACATAGGGGCCAGGGGAAGGCACTGTGAGGCCTGAGGCTTCTAACTCTTAATCCAACCTGAGCATGGAGCCCATGCTGCTCACAAGCTGGCAGGTGCCCTGAGGAGGAGGATGCCACGCAGGCCACTGCAGCCATGAAGATGGCAAGAGCGGAGTCCTAGCTCAGCGCTGGGGGTGTAAAGCCCCTTCTCTGCTACAACTTTCCTGGTCCTTCTGTCCCGTCTCTCAGTTTCCCTCCCTTCTTCCAATGTTCCCCACCTCACTGTTGCATTCCCAAGTCTAGGTTTTCTAGAAGGTTAGTCACAGAAACCAAATCAAATTGGCAAAGTACCCACATCCACATCCCCTTTCTCCCTACTTCCCTTAAAATGACAGATCACAGAGAAGAAGAAATCCAAAAGCACTGGAAAACAGAAGTACCATCAAAAGACCAGAATTACTAAAGAATTCCTAAAAATATGAAGCAGTAAGAACCAAACCAACAAAGAGAGAAAAATACATGCAGAATATGCAGAAGAGAGCCACCCCAGAAGTAGGAAGGAGCTGGGGGCTTCACAAACTCAGAGTCAGATGTAACAAGGAGCAAGAAAGACACCTGGACAAGAGCACTGAGAGGAATCAGGACCCAGTGGAGCAAGTGCCCCATCAGCGCCTTGCTTGTGCCCAGCAACCTTGTTCTTTGTCCCATGGAACACGTGGGTGTGGATATAGGGGCTGGAGAGAGAAGCATGCGAGAAAGCCATCAAAGCCCCCGCCCTGACCTTCGAACATACGCTAGCAGCCCCCGCAACCAAGCAAGACTTACCGCCTCTTCCCCATTAAGCCTGGAATCAGAATCGGCCTCCACCAGTAGGCACAGGGATTTGAGTACCAACATGGGCACACAACCAAGAGCCACCCAACACACGAGGAAAAATAACACAGACAGGCAGCTAACTCACACAGAAGAATCAAGCCCTAAGGAAATAATTTTTGGAGAAAACAGATCAAGAGAAACAACCAGACCTAAACATAAAAGCTAAGCCTATAAACTTCTGGAAAAAAAAAAAAAACCATAGGAGAGACATTTTCCTGGGCCTGGAAGAGACAAAGATTTTTAGGGCACAAAAAACACAAACCATTAAAAAATATATTAAAATGGACATCAACATAAAACATATTCTTCCAAAGATACTGTAAAAAAAAAAATGAACATGAAAGACACAGACTAGGAGAATATATTTTCAATACCTATATCCGACAAAGACATGAATAAAGAATATTCAAAACTACTAGAAGTCAATAATGAGAGATCAAACAACCCAATAAAAAAATGGGCCAAACAGTCACAAAAGACCACACGTTGTATGATTCCATTTATATGAAATATCCAGGCAAACCCAGAGACATAATGTAAATGCCAGGAGCTGGGGGGAGGAAAGAATGGGTAGTGACTGCTAATGGTTATGGATTTCTTTGGAGGTGATGAAAATGTTCTAATATCGACTGTGATGATGGTTGCACAACTCTGACTATATTAAAAACTATTAAATGGGTGAATTGTATACTATATGAAATATACTTAATATCTTAACAAAACTGTTATCTGCCTGTAAAATAGGCAAAAGATTTAAACAGATACTTCACAGAAGACAAACAAATGGCCAACAGGCACATGAAAATAAATGTTAAATATCATTACTCATCAGGGAAATGCAAATGAAAGCCACAATGAGATATTACTCATTTGCTAGGATGGCTAAAATTTATAGGACTGACAATACCAAGTGTTGACAAGGATGTAGAGCAACCAAAACACTCACACACTGCTGGTGGGAAGGTGAAATATATCCACTTTGGAAGACAGTCTGGCTGTATCTTATAATGTTAAACACACATTTATCATATGATCAGACATTCCACTTTTAGGTCTTTACCCAAGAGAGGAAGACATACATCCACATGAAAACTTGTACATGAATACTGATAGAGGCTTTATTTATAAAAGCCCAAAACTGGAAACCCAAATGTTCATCAACATATAAATGGATAAACAACTTGTAGTTAATCCATGCAACAGGAGAATACATGTTGTATGATTACATTTATATAAAATTCTGGAAAACACACATCTACTCTACATCAACAGAAAGTAGATCAGGATTGCCTTGGGTCGGGAAACTGGGAGGTGAGGATCGACTGTATAGGGGCATAAGGGGAATTTTTGGAATGAGAGAACTGTTCCGTATCTAGATTATAGTGATAGTTACAGGGGCAAACATACTTACCAAAACTCAAAGGGTATACTTAAAATGGGTGCATTTTATTGCATGTAAATTATAACTAATAACGTTGATTTTTAAGGCTATATATATATATATATACATATATATATACACATATATATATATACACACACACACACATATATATATATGTATATATACAGCACATATTCCTTGACCTAGTATTCCATTTCCAGGAATCTATCTATGGAAATACACATGTGTACTCAGATGCTCAAGGGAAAAAAATCACTCTAATCAAATACTACAAAGTTGTTTTCAAAATCCCGGTAGACATACACATACACACTAATGTAGAAAAAAATCTCAAGGACACACCATTAAGTAAAAGAAGCAGATTAAATAATGTGCATGTTCCCATCTGTTGAAAAATATGTGAAACAAATATGACCACACGTCACGTGTTTACCTTCAGAGAAGGCTGAAGGAAGACTTCAGACTTTACTCTGTATCATTTCACTCGTTTACAAAGTGAAAGTATTCATGAATTGCTTGGGTAGTTTTTAAAGACTGAAAACAAAACAGGAAGTTTTGGCGTTTGTTTTTTTTTTAAGCAGAGTCACCAATTTGAGAAGGAATCTTTCTTCAATCAAAGCCCAGGACAGCAGCAAGAACAAAGGTTTAGTGAAAATACAGTCTCACACCCACACCCACACAAAAAACAAGATTTGCTACTTCTGATAAAAGAGAGAATGTGGAGAGAAACCCCAAACTTAAATAAATACTCATCCCCCAAGAGTGAACACAGGTGTCTCCTCCTGAGGGAGGGCATTCCTAGGTTCTAAGGTATCTCTGAGACTACAACCTCCCTCCATAAGGGACACTAGACTGGGCATCCAAGTGCCTTTGCAGGTCTCTGACCTCATGCTACGTTGACCAAGGGGCAACACTTGACACTCATTTGCTGCATGAACCAAACAGTCATGCTCCCCATCTATAGTTTGATCTTTAGAAACTCAAGTAATTCCTACCACCCTCAACTCCTCAACAAAATCACTGAAGTGCCACCAGCTCACAATTAAGATGGCCTGACCCTCTCTGGACGGCGGGGAGAGGACCTCGAGGGGTGGTGTCAGAGCAGAGCTCTGGGAACCAGAAGCAGTTATCCCGCCCACAAGTGGATGAAGGGGTTTCCCCTGACTCACCTTGAAAGGTACAACGTTTCCAGATATGGAACAAGCAAATCTGATCACTCTCCTCTTGGTTGGCAGTGTTTGGGGACACAGAACCTGCATCTCTTCTTTCTACAAAGAAACACTGCAAAGATGTATCACCGATGCTTCTGACACGGAGTTGGGGTAGTTCAAGGTACAAAGGAGAGAAAAAAGGATACATTCATCCCTCTGCACGAGGCAAAAGTGGGCAAGGCAACCTCACAAAATCTTATAAAGTTCTGGATGAAAGGACCCTCAGACATAAGGTGGGCCCTCTGCTTTTTAGGGAGGAATCAGGGAGCCCAAGGTCACAGGGCTGCTTGCCAAATCCAGGATGTCATTGTTGGGGGCTGGGGGTGAGTCTTTTCTCAACTCTGGCTGTGCACCCAATTCACTAGGAGACCTGTTTAAAAATAGAAGTGCCCGGCTCTACCTCAGATTGACTCAATCAGAAGCCTTCAACAGTGGAACCTGGGACACTTTTTTAATAGGGGGGAACCACTAACCAACACATTTTCCTTCTGTATCTACTGACGTGATGAGCCCAGAGAGCAAGTGAAGGCTGCATTTTATAAACTAGATTTGATTGCAAAAGCAAATACTTGTCAATGAACTATTAGAATCGGGTGCCAATACCAAGAAAAAAATAACAATAAACAGAAAGCCCACAATTCAAAATGAAACCTAATTTAGGTTAATTATAAAAATTGTAGGGACTTCCCTGGTGGCGCAGTGGTTAAGAATCCGCCTGCCAATGCGGGGCACACGGGCTGGAGCCCTGGTCCAGGAAGAGCCCACATGCTGCGGAGCAACTAAGCCCGTGCGCCACAACTCCTGAGCCTGCGCTCTAGGGCCTATGCGCCACAACTACTGAGCCCGCGAGCCACAACTACTGAAGCCCGTGTGCCTAGAGCCCATGCTCCACAACAAAAGAAGCCACCGTAATGAGCTCACACACAGCAGTGAAGACCCAACGCAGCCAAAAATAAATAAAAATAAATAATTTTTTTCAAATATTGTAATATAACAAGAGCGTGCAAGTGCTCTCAAAGTTTACCTTTACTAGAAGTGCTTCAATGAGCCATTACCTAATAATTACACTTCGGTGGGCCCCAACTGCCACCATATAAGCATATAAAACTCATTAGCAAACCCTCCCTATTTTGTTATTCATCTTCCCTGTTGTTTTATAGGCCCCTCAGACAGCCACAGGCTGCACCTTAAAACCCACACCTGTGGAGCCTTAGAGCTGGCCTTCCTCTCCCCCCAGGCGCAGGTATCCTCCCCTCCCTTTCTAACAAGGCCATAATCCAATTGACACTTTTTTAACAAACTATTTAAAGCAAAACCTGTTTGCTTCTAGGCTTCTTACTGTTGAAAGAAACTAACCAAAAATAATTGAAGAAAATGTAAAGAAAAAACATATGACAAGGACAACTTTCAAATATAAAAATCAGGTAAGATTAGAGTGATAAGTTTGTTTGCTGGTCATCCTGGCACTGGTATTTTAGGAAGTGTTCTATTAAAAATCCTAGATTATCACTACAGCTAACAAGTGGGGGGGAGCCACGGCTCACAGTCACTAAGGTATAAACAAGGCCCAGGACAGTGGCCAGCACATGGCCAGGACTCAAATTTGTTGAATGAGAAAATGGATCATCAGAATGGCCAGCCTACAGCAGATACTGTGAAAATCCAAAGGACACCAAGGCATCACAGCCTCCCTGAGGGACCATGGTATTCACATCCCAACCAACAGGTACTCAAGAAATGCTTATTAAATAAACAATCTCTGTTCAAAATCCCATTTGCCTGTCACTAAGCTTGATATTTCTCAAAAAAATTTTTTTAAAAAGTGTCCTGACAGATTCATCCATTCAACAAATGTCTCAGTGCCTACTGTGGTCGGCACTGTCTGGAGATGAGCGGTGAACAAAGTCAATCTGCAGTGACGAAAAAGATCCATTCATGTCAAGAAGAAAGCTGAAATTAAAATATGCTTCATTCAAAAATAAGTAAGTAAATAAAATATGCTTCATTCACTCATTAAAAATATATATATATATAAACAGAATGCAACGCAAAGGATGGCCCCAGAGTTGTACAGCACGGCATTAACTCTGGGGTCCCTCACTGGAAAACAAGCTCTCCAGGGGGGCAGAGGGAAGACTGGATAGGGAGAAGCAGCATCTCCCATCTCTGTGCAGATGAGGCCCAGAGAGAATTCACCCACCCTCGACACCAGTCGGCATTTGTTTAGAATGTCTTGCTCATTCACAGCTCTGACTTCAACTCATCTTCACAGTCCCCACTGGCCAGGAGGGGATGGCCACCTGCATTTTACTAGAAGCAGCACAGACTTGCCCAAAGTTACACATGCCATTTAGCAGTCAGCTGGCATCCAGGAGCCCCAGCCCAGAGCCTTACCAGAAGTCCCCTGTGACACATAGGGAGAAGGCGGCACTCTGATGGAGGGAGAGCTCTTATTCTTGATGTCATGAGCATTTCTGTAAATGGAAGGCAGCCTGCTCACCAGCTCTGACCTCATGCCCAACTTCTCCAGTTTTTCCAGGTTCTCAGAATTAGAGAAATCATGGGATCTCTTACAGCCAGTGCCAAACTTGCATTCACCCTGTGAAAAATACTGGCAGATGTGGAGTTTGACACATTGCTTTTTAAAGGAACAAGAGCCATAGGGTCCATGTCCTTTGTTGTAATGAAGGCAGATCTGTTAACAGAGAAGGAAAAAAGACAGCAGCTTAGAAAGGCCTCACACAACACCACCTCCTTACTGAACCTACCACTACTTCCTACTAGAGGAAGAGGTTCCTCCAGAGACCTAGCCAAGGCTGCGATCCCATCGCGACACTGGTCGCACAGCTCTGAGAACACCCCTCACTCTAGATGGACGCCGCTAGCACATGCCCTTGGTAAATGGGACCCGGGGAGGACAGCGGACTGCTCAGAACAAGCCCCTCCGCCGGGAAAATCCAAAGTACATCCAGCTGATCAGAGCTGCTCCCTTCACATGAAACAACATTTTAATGTAACTCACACAGCAAACCTTACACTACTAACAAACCTTACACGCTACCTACCCCCTGCCCCCACTGATTCACCAACTCTCTCTAACCCAGGGCCCAGTTTCTCCCAACACTTTTTTTCTCCAATTCCAGGTCAAAGAGGCTCTGAGGGTTTAAAGTATCTTCAAGAAAGCCAAATACAGCCCTTTCATTTCCCAAGTGCAAAATGAGACTCAGAGAAGCTAACAGGCTTGCCCTGGGTCACACAGCTGTCTAACACACCTGGCACATACAGTACCTGCTGGACTGGGTTGTTGGTAAGGTGGGGCTTGAACTTGAATCAACTGTTCCTTTTCCTCTACATTCCACGTTCTTAGAGATGGGAACTAAACCAGAGACCACCAAGGGCCCACTCACTCAACTCACAGGCATTACACTGAACAGAGGGCTACAGAACCCAGGCCCAGATCAGCAGGGGGTCCCTTCTGGAAATGGAAGCCCCGAGGGAAAAGATCAGAGGGAGCTGGGCCCTAACCTTGATCCTGCCACTTACAAGCTGTCTGACCTTGGGCAGGCCACTCACCAGCTCTGAGATTCCGTTTTTTAATCCACCAAATGGGAATAATGCCACCTACATTGCTGGGCTATTGTGAGAATTAAATAAGAAATATACCAAGTGACTAATACAATGCCTGGAACACAGTGGGTGCTCAACTCATGGTGGCGGCCCCCAAATGGTCAACTGATAAGGGGGCTAGCCTGAGAGTAGCGGACCTGGCAGGAGAGCTGCCCTGGATCCGAGCTTTTGGTCACAGCCCCCACGTGTTGGCAACCGTGTCCTGAAGCACCCCACACACCCCAGGAGACAGAGGCTGCGCATTCCAGGCCGGTCACCTGCTGATTCAGTTCTCATACCACTAACAAGGTGATCACTCCAAAAAGTTAATGCCTACCCTCCCAACACAACCTCGCCCCAACTCCTGCCCGTGACACAGGAGGCTGTATGGCTAAGCCTCCACCTTCGCATTTCTCTCTCCCCTCCCCCTAAGTCCAGGTCGTGCCGACTTACACACTGTGCCCTGACCAGGTAGGCCCCCGTTCTCTGCCTCCCTCTTCCCACACCTTCATCCTTCACTCACCCTCCAGCACCCAGAGCAGGCACCATCTACTCCAGGGCACCTTCCCCAGTGCCCAAACTGTGCCCCCGAGACCAGAGCACTGACTCCTGCTAAAGCACCTACAACAGCACCTTGCTATCATCCGCTACTGTCCCACCCAGTAGCTGTGCCCCCCGGAAGAGCAGAAAGGGTCTCTCACCTCCTTACCACCAGTGCCTCGTCTGTAATGGATTGTCAATAAAGGTTAGGTGAATTAAATCTATACTAGTTTTCAAAAGGCAAAGGAAAACACTTAATACCTGTTATGTGCCAGTCGTTTGCTATGTAGCATCCTTCTCAAATGGGAGGTTCCAACTGAGTAATAAGGAAGCACTGTCATTAAAATATACCCATCTAATCCCTGTTGCCTCATCCAAGAAGCAGTGCCAGAGCATCCCACGGAACCTGTGCTGGCCACAGAACGACCACTCAGATCTGCCACAGAGCACAGGCAACTCTCGGCCCAGCTGCTGCCCTTTGCAGCCGCCCTCTTTACACAGAGGGAGCTCCCAAGGGCTGCTCTCAGCCAATGACCAGGCAGGTTGTTCTGGGGAGACACAGGATGCCAACCAACAGGGACTTTAGCTCAGAACTTTTCGCTGGCTGGGTAGAAGCTTCCTGAGAACTGCACTGCAGTCAGGGTCTCTTCCTACCGGGTCCCTTTCCTTCCCCTTCTCCTGCCACAGATGTCAGAGCACCAACACCATCTGAAGCCTTCCCCACCTTCTTCTGCTCCCTCCCCAATAAATCTCTCACACTTCCAATCCCACCTTGGTGTCCGCTTCTCTTAGGACTCAAGCTAGTCCATGACCATTGCAGTGAGCTTCAAAACAAGTGGGTGGTTACTGTCCGAAATGCAGTATGAGAATTCACATCAACCCAAGTTAGAAAACTTCCCCACAGACCTCCGGGGTCTGGTGGTACCTGCATTTTTCTAAGTCCTGCTAGACAGGGACGGGCCAGCTGGAATCTCTCACTCCCTCCGCTCTGTGTAACAACTGGCTGCAGCCACTGGCCAAATGGGCTCCCCCAACCTCACAGAAGCCCTGCAAAGGAGGTACCAGCCCAACTGACATAGAGGGAAAGGAGGCTTCAAGAGGGAGCAAGGTTGGCACAAGATCTCAGGGCTAAAAATCAGCAGAGCCAGGAGCTCAGTCCAGGTCTCCCTCCAGGCAGACCCCAGCGATCACAGTGCGGCCCTTGGCCTCTCTTCCGCCATGTCTTCCTGTCTCCCCACCTACTGGTCCCTCCCTCATCACTTACACTCAGGCCCACCCTCTCCTGGCACTCACCTCCGGCAAGAGCAAGGGGTCGTTCTGTAACAAGAGCACGGAGAGCTCGCTGAAGCTGAGGTGGTCCACGCCCTGAGTTTTCAGCACGCGCATGTTGTGTTCGGACGTCAAGTTGTGACCCTTCCTACAGTCCTTCCTGCAAAGAAGCAGGGCTAGGGTCACAGTTGAAACGTCTCCCCAAAACCCTTATGTTGAAGTCCTAACTCCCAGTACCTCAGAAGTGACTGTATTTGGAGTCTTTCAAAAAGGTGATTAAGTTAAAATGAGTTCACTGGGGGGCCTAATCCAATCTGACCGGCGTCCTTATAAGAAAAGGGGATCAGGACACAAAAGGAAGACCATGTAAAGACACAGGGAGAAGAAGGCATCTGCAAGCCAAGGTTGGTGTCAGGAGACACCAACCTGCTGACACCTTGAACTCTGACTTCCTAGCCTTGAAAACTGTGAGAAAATAAGTTTCTGTTGTTTAAGCCACCCAGTCTGTGGTACCTTGTTAAGGCAACCCAAGCAAACTAATACAGCTGGTAAAATCAACCTTTAAGAAAAATTTTCAGGAATAGTTCCTGACATTATTTAGAGGCACCAGAGAAAACCAGCATGTCTATGCCATGAAAAATCATAGTGCTTATTTACAAAGGAAGAGATGGTGCCTTGCAAGCACCTCTCAGCAGGTTTTTGATGAGAATGATGGAGCCATTCCCCCAGAGTCACAGCGTGCCAGTCTCTGGGCACTTACTGGCATTTAACATTGGCTGAATAAATGAGTGTGGATACAGGCGTGTACACACACACACACCACTGCTGAGGCCCAGCCCTTTTTTCTGCTCCCCTCCTGCATTCTTTTGATCAACAAGCCCCTCTTGAACACTCTCTGTGAGCCAGGCACTGGCACCACGCCCCAATGATCCAAAGATAAGCCTTCAAATGATCACCTGAGTCAACAGGACCCAGAAGAGTCAGGTAAATAGCATTTGCTTGACTCAAGACACTGCCATACCTATGATAAGCATCTCAAAAGAAAATTGAACCCCTGGATCTGCTCCCCCATCTTAGTAAAGGGCAACTTCCCTCTTCCACTGCACAGGCTGAAAACCTTGGAGTCATCCAACTCCTCTCCTTCTCTCTAGTGGAGACACAGACATTGAGATGACTCTAAAATGCTGTGGGAAATGCAAGGTCAGCTATGCGCAGGACGCATCAGCGCAGAGAGGGGGCACCTGAGCCTGACAGAAGTGGGGGAAGCAATCAAGGGATGGTGCCTGGAAGGTATAAAACCTGAGCCAAATACTTAGGGTTGAGGAACCAGGCACGGAGAGCAGGGAAGAACATTCTAGGCAGAGGGGCTTGGTAATTACGATGATGATGATGGCTACTAAAACTCATTGGGCATCTCCCACAAACCAAGGTTTGCCTAAATGTTTGGTTTCATTTTGCCTAAATGGGTTTGCCTAAATGTTTAGGGTTTGCCTAAATGTTTCGTGAGTTAAGTCGTACTGTCCTCAACAAGCCTATAAGGTGGGTAATACTATCCCATTTTGCAGATGAGGGAACTGAGGCTCAGATAAAAACTAATTTGCCCAAGATCACTCAGCGGGCAAGGAGCAGAGCCAGGGTAGAGACAAGGCAGGCTTGCCTTGGAGCTGGGCTCTGAACCACTGTGCTCACTGCCCCCTAAGCACAAGATGGAATTGGGGACCTGGGACCCTCCCCAACTGTCGCCAATGAACAAAAGCAGCAGTGATGATCTACTTCTGAGACAGCTGACCCTGTGGTTGAGGAAGACAAGTAATTTCGCAGGGAAAGTATAGAATGTGCAGCTGACCACACCCACTCTCCCTTATGCAACCCAGAAACAGCCAGAAAAGGAAGGTTCAACAAACTGTCCTGTGTAAACCACAAGGAAGAGGGAAAAAAGAAGAAAACTCCGGATCAACCAGGCCAGTAAATACCAGATTTCCAAGACAAATAAAATCTGACCCCAAATTTTGGGAATTAGCCTAATAGGGCTGCCATCTTTATTTTACCCACTACGGACATTAATAAGGCCCACCAGTGGTCCCCGTCATTAGGTCCCTCCATCCACCATTTATTGTGTCTGCCTTCCTCTCCAGGTGTGCCCTCCTTCCGCCCGCCCGGAGGTGCTGCCTCTCCACCAGCTCCCCCTGCGGGCCCGACTGCCCCAGGGCTCCCTCCACTCTCAGCCTCCACCCGGATCAAACCCACTCCTGGTGCTGCAGTCATGGCATACACTGCCCAGCAAGTCCCAAAACTAGCATCTCAGGGCCCTGGTGATCCTCCCAAGCTTCAGACCTGGATAGCTACCCCCTGGGCACACTTTGAAACAAAACCCTCTCCTGCTCTCTGTCAACAGTAAGAAAGGGAAGTCAGCTCTGTGTCAACACTAATAAAGAAAAATGAGTCATCGCCTCTTGGATCCTGTCACCACCCTCTCACCAACTCTCCCAAATTCCTCACACACACGTCCCTTCCTCTTCACGGTGCTTCCCAGGGATCACATCTCCCAGCTCCCCCTGCACCCAGGCAGAGTCATGAGACATCCTGTGGTGCAGGTGCCATGGACAGAAAGATAGCTACCATTCCAGACCCGGCCCATAAAAACCTCCCACCAGCTCTCTACTTTCCATCTCCTCCACCTGCTCCTCGGAACCTGATACCCAGATGGCCTTAGGAGCCATGGGGTGAGGAGGGCAGAGTCTAGGTCCGCCAGCCTGGGTCCCTAAATGACTGCGTACATCAAGGTCCCTACCCCATGCTGACTATTAAACCTTACCCTTAGACCTGATGTGAGCAACAAATAATGTCCACCATGTTACGGCAGAAAAAAGAAAAGAAACAAATTCTTCTAAATAACGGGGCTAGCTTCCAAACAGGTCTGCATCACATCCTCCTCTAAATAAGCACCGCGCCACTAAGATCTCTTCCTCAAAACGCACACCTGATGGCTACCCGCCTGCCATTTGACGGGCCCCATCACCTTCAGGGTGAGGTCCAAATTCTTTAGCATTAACCTCATTAATCCACTCCACAAATCTCACTGAGCACCTGCCAGGCGCAGAGCACAGAGCTGAGGGCCGGAAAAGGCCAGCCAGGGCCAAGACAGAGGGGCCCCTGCTCTCCGAGTGTTCAGTTCTACTGAAGGAATGCGCGGCCATGACGGGCGCTATGAGAAAAGTAAACGGAACAATGTGATGGAGAGGAAGAAAAGTGATGCCTGAGTCCTGAACGATACAGCAGGCAAACCAGGAAAGGCGGTCCAGGAGAGCAGAGGTCACGAGATAGACTGGGAGTGTTCCAGGACCAGAAAGGCATCAACGGAGGGGACCAGGATGGAGGGCCGGCAGGGACCAGTTCCCTGAGGGGCGACGGTAAGGAGCTTGCATTTTATTCTAAATGCAGCAGAAGCCACTGCCTGCTTGTAAGCAAGGTTTCACAAGAGTCCGTCGGCTGCTGGGCACAGATCCCGCCTCTGCGTGGGCCCTCGCGGCCAGCTCTGGGGCCCGGGGCGCTCTGAAGCTCCGAGCAGAAGTCAGCCGCAGCCCCTTTCCTTCTGGAGCTCCCTCCCTCTTCCCTCGGCCAACGCCCTCCAGCCCCACCCCGGTACTGCCCCTGCCAGGGAGTCCCACCCCCTGCTGGGCTCTAAGTCGCTCTCCGAGACCGCAGGGGCCCAGAGGACACCGCTCGACGCGGAGTCCGGCGCACAGTTCCGGGTATTCAGTAAATGCTCGATAAATGTTCGCTGACGGGAATTCCGGGGAGAGGCCAGGGAACAGCCACCTCACTGTCGCCCCCGAATTTACGAAGGGCCACGACCGGGCTGGGAGCGAAGAGGCCGTCTCCCCTCGTCGGGCTCCGGGGCGCGGCGCCTTACCTGTCCCTCAGGATCTTGCACTTGCCGTAGAACACGAACCTGCAGAGGTGCAGCTGAGCGCAGAGCCCCACGCAGCTCGGCTTCGAGCCCTGGTACGCGCCGCACACGCGCAGCGGCGATACGGCCAGCACCAGACGCTCGACGGCCGCCGCGCCGTCCCCGGCCGCCCGCCGCGCCACCGCCAAGCGCCCGCGCTCCCGCAACAGCCGTTCCAGCACGTCCCCGCCGACGCTCGCCCGCAAGCGGCGCCGCAGCTCCTCCAGCTCCAAGGCGCCCCCGGCCGCGCACAGCGCCTGGGTCACCTCACGGAGGACGGCGTCGGGAGCCATGGCCGTCGAGCCTGGGACTGGAGGGGCGTGGGCGGTTCCCGCGAGGTGGAGACGCCGGCCGGAAATGAAACCGAAAGCTCCTCAGGGCCTGGGGGGAAACAGAATCCGGCCTCGCCACGCCCCCGGCCCACAGCTGAGCGGGGCTCGTCGCCTTCCGGCCCCAGCACCCCCAGCGGCTCTAGGCCTCACGCCCTCCCCGTCGGAAGTCCGCAGCCGCTTCTTTGGCGTCCCGGGGATTCCTCGCCGGGTCCCTCAAAGTGGTGAAAGAATAAGAGTCACCACAACCTTGGGGGCCGCGCTCGGCGTTCTCGAAGCGCCTTCGCCTGGACGAGGGGGGTGGGGCCGCCCGGGAGCGCGCGCCGCCCCCTCAGAGTCCGGCCTCGGGAAGTAGCGCGGCTAGCTGACCCCGCACCTTTGCCCCCGGCGCTAGGCGGCGTGGCAGGGAACGCCCACCTGCAAACGGCCGGGCTGCGTCGCGGAAGCCGAACTCTAGACGACGCTCAGGGAAACTGGGAAGAGGAGCAGGGGCTTCGCCAGGGGAAAGCAATCACGCTGAATTGGAAAACGGGCTTAAGTGTTAGCCTTCTTTTCAGTGCAGGCAGTGAATCCCTTATTTTAAACATGAAAGGGTATATCCTTTTAAAAATAAAAGCCGTTTCTCCCCACACCTGCTGAGTGAAGATGGAATATTAAAGGCCATTGGGGGCACAGGGACCCTCACAAGCATCGCTGATGGAAATGTGAAGTGTTAGAGCCCTTTGGGAAAGTAATCCCGGAATAGTTATTAAAATGTTTAATGGGGCTTCCCTGGTGGCGCAGTAGTTGGGAGTCCGCCTGCCGATGCAGGAGACACGGGTTCGTGCCCCGGCCCAGGAAAATCCCACATGCCGCGCGCGGAGCGGCTGGGCCCGTGAGCCATGGCCGCTGAGCCTGCGCGTCCGGAGCCTGCGCGTCCGGAGCCTGTGCTCCGCAATGGGAGAGGCCACAGCAGTGAGAGGCCCGCGTACCGCAAATATAAATAAATTAATTAATTAACATGTTTAATGTGCGTCACCTTTGACCCAGAAATCTTTCTTCTGAGAATCTTCTAGAAGTCAAAGGAACGGTAAAGAAGTTATGTATAAAAGCGTTTGTGTGGAGGGGGAAGGGTTCTGGGAGCAACGCGGTTGATCGTTGTCCAGACTGTTAACACAGCTCGAACCAGCGTGCATTGAATCTCTGCCTATTGACCTAGAGAGACATCCACGATGTGTTGTTAAGTGAAAAAAGAAAGCTGTATAAAAATGTTTAGGGCTTTCCCGGTGGCGCAATGAGTTGGGGGTCCGCCTGCTGATGCGGGGGACGCGGGTTCGTACCTCGGTCTGGGAGGATCCCGCGTGCCGCGGAGCGGCTGGGCCCGTGAGCCATGGCCGCTGGGCCTGCGCGTCCGGAGCCTGTGCTCAGCGGCGGGGGAGGCCACTGCGGTAAGAGGCCCGCGTACCGCAAAAAAAAAAAAAAAAAAAAAAGTTTAAATCGATAGCAAGAAGAGAATCCCATTTGTGTGTGAATGTGGCGGGATATTTTTGAATGGGCGTCGAGACAGCTGAGGAAGGACCCAGTGCTGTTGGCACTGACACTGGTTGTAGAGAGTACGCAGTAGGAGGTACAGGGAAAGTGGGAAAGGAAAGTTGAGGGGCGGAAGAATTGTGGGGGAAAGATACAGTATTACATTAACTTAAAATGAACATAAAATTCTATTTATAGTATTACTACGAAAGTGCAAAAATCTATTAAGTGTATGGATCAAGAGTAGATAGTAACACAGACAAAAATGAATTAATTAGGGGATGGGATGAGGGACAATTTTTCTCTTGGATTTTAATTGTTCTTTTAATTCTTTTAAAAAAATTATTTTTATACAGCAGGTTCTTATTAGTTATCTATTTTATACGTATTAGTGTGTACATGTCAATCCCTATCTCCCAGTTCAGTTCATTCCCCCCCTCCCCCCGCCTTGGTGTCAGTACGTTTGTTCTCTCCATCTCTGTCTCTGTTTCTGCCTTGCAAACCGGTTTATCTGTACCATTTTTCTAGATTCCACATATATGTGTTAATATACAATATTTGTTTTTCTCTTTCTGACTTACTTCACTCTGTATGACAGTCTCTAGGTTCATCCACGTCTCTACAAATGACCCAATTTCATTCCTTTTTATGGCTGAGTAATATTCCACTGTATATATGTGCCACATCTTCTTTATCCATTCATCTGTTGATGGACACTTAGGTTGCTTCCATGTCCTGGCTATTGTAAATAGTGCTGCAATGAACACTGGGGTGCATGTGTCTTTTTGAATTATGTTTATCTCTGGGTATATACCCAGTGGTGGGATTGCTGGGTAAATTTTTTTAACTGTGTAAAAAATTATTAATAAAATTTTATTTTTAACTTTATTTATTTTTGGCCACACCACGAGGCTTGTGGGATCTTAGTTCCTGGAACAGGGATTGAACCTGGGCCCCACCCTCCATGAAAGCACTGAGTCCTAACCATTGGACCGCCAGGGAATTCCCTTAACTTTTAAATTTTAATTGTGGTTTTAGTATTGTTTTGTAATAAAAATAACATGTTTTAAAAAAGAAAGGAAGGATGATGCTATTATCCGAAAACTGGGTTCGTTTCTTGGTTGGGTGTTGAGCCAAAAGATACAACCAAGCCAAAGATCGACTGGGAAAAGGAAGGATTTATTACCTGCAGCAAGTAAGGAGAACACGGGAGAGCTTTCGCAAAGCACTGTCTCCCCAAACAGCAAAATTGGGGAAGTTTTAAGCTAAGGGTAAGTGCATGTTCATGAAAGGGCTTGAGCAGAAGTCAGCATAGAATTGGGGCCAAGTTGACAGAGCCCAAGCTTTAGTTAATTGAAGTCATGAGGTTCAGAAAAGTCAACAGTATCATCCCTTAGGTTCCAGTTTATCTGGTGGTTGAGCACCTGAGGGGGGTTTAAATTCTGCAAAACAGCTCAAGTAAGTGCTTCAGACTAGTCTTTACCATTGAAACAGAACTGGGAGTCTTTACAACTGATTTGTTATCTTTGCTCTTGTTACTTCTCTTGCCTAATGACAGTTCGTTCTTTTGTTCCCTTAAGACCATAATTACTGAGACCTGTTCAAGGGCAAGCATTGTGTCCAGGCCTAGATCTCAAAATGGCTTAGGCCTAAAATGGTTTCTCTCGTGTCAAGAAAGCCATGCCATGGGACTTCCCTTGCAGTCCAGTGGTTAAGACTCCACACTCCCAGTGCAGCAGGCATGGGTTCAATCCCTTTTCGGGGAACTGAGATCCCGTATGCCACACGGTGTGGCCAAAAAAAAAAAAGAAAGCCATGCCTGGTTTTCTTTCTCCAGGGATCCCCTACCTTATCTGCTTACAATATAGCAATGGAGGC
This sequence comes from Delphinus delphis, assembly GCF_949987515.2. Taxonomy (NCBI): domain Eukaryota; kingdom Metazoa; phylum Chordata; class Mammalia; order Artiodactyla; family Delphinidae; genus Delphinus; species Delphinus delphis. Next base: position 93,430,547 of record NC_082691.1, read on the forward strand.
ATAGATTGTAATGATGCCTACAAATCCAGGAAGGCTAAGGACTGCCACCAGTCACTAGAAGCTAGGAAGAGGCAAGGAAGGATTCTTTGGAGCCTTCAGAGGAAGCACAGCCCAGCCGACATCTTGATTTCAGATTCTAGCCTCCAGAACTGTGAGAGAATAGATTTCTGTTGTGTTAAGGCCAGTTTGTGGTAATTCGTTCTTGCAGCCCGGGAAACTAATTCAGGCTTCTATTTTCCAAGTGAGATGTGAAGAAGGATTCTCCGCTGCAAGTGGGGCTAGAGTGGAGACCAGGGAGGGAGAAGATGTAAGCCCGGGATCGTAGCTTGTTTCAGAGAATGGAAGAGCAAGTTTCCCACAAAAACACAGGCGTGCTAGACAATATTAAGTCCCATGTAAGTCTGAGGATCATAAATTTAAACTTAAACCAGTCAACCTGGTTATGCGATTGGTTTTTTTTCCAGCAGAGATTAGTTGCTTCTGAGTTGCAGGGAAGTTGGGTTCAACTTGGATTGGGCTTTTACCTTTTGAGAACAACTTGGAGGGAGATCAGGACAAGTTGTAGAGGGCCTTTGCAAAGGGGAAATTGTCTTAATAGATCATGGAAACCAATCTGGGTTGGAAGGAGAGCGAAGGTGAAGGGAGTGTAAGAGATAGTGGGAAAGATCAGGGGTTGGACATCCAAGTTAGACCAAAAAAACCATTGCAGGAATGAAAACCTGGGGGAATACATGACACGTGATAAAGACAATAAATAAATAAAGACAATAATACAAATTATACAAATGACAGTGAAGACACAGAAGGTAAAAGAGTTGGGAGGATAGAAGATGGTGAGTGGTGACTTGAAACATAGTAGAGACTTGCTTATGAGGCAATTAAATCCTTTTATAGGGACTGAGCCTGTTTTGAAAGGTCCTTCTACTGTTTGTGGGAAGTAGCAGTCACCGTGGGCAAACCTCAGTTGTTCTGGGAACAGTCACTGCGTGACCCCTCTTTAGTGTGTATCATGGGGAAGTGGGAGTCTCATTGTCTGAGCAACCGTATAACAGGACTTTGTTGTTGTGCGGCTTGACAACACTGCCCTCCCAATACCCTGCCTTACACAGAGCTGGTCTCTGGGTAGGAGGGGAGTACACAGCAATCCCTTCCCTGATCATCACCCTGCCCAGGAGTTAAAGCACAGCAAGCAGCACCCATGAAGGGTCCTGCCTCAAAGCTCTGAAAATACTGCTCCGTGGAATTCAGTAACTCCTTCAGGAAGCACGTCTTCCTTTCCTTTTGGTAGGAAAAAAAAAAAAAAAATCCTTTCTTAACCTAATTAATCTGTTTTGTAGTTCTACACAATAACCATTAGTATAATCTGTATTTTCAAATCAAGTCACACCTATATACAGTAAAGTTTGCAAAGCATTACCATAAAGTTTTGTTTCAGGTTCTAAGGGAGGGAGGGATTGGGGGAGGGAATCATGAAAATGAGGACTATCTGTGTTTGTTCATGTGTCTATTCAATGTATTTTTAGTGAGATTTGTGCCAAACTCTGGGGAGGTGCTGATGACAGGAGAGTAATACATGTAGTCCTAGGCCTAAACGCTGGCTGGTTCTTCAGACAAAACAAGGGACACTGCTGAGTGAGAAGCACAGCGATGGGAGCACGGACAAGGCTGAGAGCTGGGGAGGAGGGAGGGTTTCCCCCCTGGTGACCTGCTGTGTCCCGTGCAGCATCCTGACCCAGCCCAGCCCTGCTAGGTCACCAGTGCGGAACCGCAGGGAGCAGCAGGGCCTGGCTTCTGATGGGTGTGAATGTGTACCATGGTACACTTAGCCTCCTTAGGGCAGCCAATCCGTACCCTGTGGTAGAACACATTTGTCTTTTTTAATTATAGATTTGATACTTTATTTGAATTAGAAAACAAAAATCATTAAACCAAAGTGTGTGCAAGTTCCCAGCCTCAGTGATCTCCCCATCCCTATTCCCAGTCCCCAGAGGTCACCGGCCACCACTAACTTGGTGTGCGTTATTCCAGAACCTGAAATGTATCTCAAGTTCCCTAGGTATGGAAGCTTCTAGAATAAATGCGTAGGGGAAGGTCAAATACTATTTCTTACTATTCTTGTGAATCTTTTGTCCCAGGTTATATTTGCCTTAGAAAAACTTAGGAAATTTACACATATTACTGTCTATTTTTAGGCCCTTTATTGTTCTCCAGCTCTGGCATGGAAGGAATGGGAATCTACGAAACTTCAGAATTAGCCCTTCAAAAAGCCTAAAGAGTATTTCTGGGACCGAGGGTGGGAAGAGCCCGGCAAGGAAGGGGAGATGGGGGAGCCCGAAAGCGAATGAAGATGAGGAGACAGACGTGGATGGGAGTGGGGGTGAGAGAGGAGCCAGGGTCCGGAAGGCGTTCGCGCCGGCAGAACCCAGAACCGTTTTTCTCTTTCTCCTTCCTCACCTGGGCCGAGCCACTCACCAGGGCCAAGGGGCAGCGCGGGAGGCATCAGCACATCCCCGCATCCTTGCATCCCGCAGGGGCTGCGCAGGCCCGCGGAGGGTGCACAGGCACGGCCTCTGTGCAGACCCTGGGGACCGCAACCGTGGGAATTCATGCTCGGTTCATGTGTCACGTGTCCCTTGTGTACAGCCCGAACTTCACTAGAAGGTGAGGTCCTAGAAGAGAAACCGCACTCTTTCATGTGTGCCCAGCTCCTGGGGAAGTACAGACTCAAAACTTTAGTTGAGTGACAGGAAACGTCTGTAGGAAAATACATTTTTGATTCAGAATGGGTGCCTACAAAGACAATTTTTGAACAAAACCTTTCCTAAAGACCATCTATTCCTTTTCAATAACTGAGAGTACACAATAATTGAAAATAAGCAGAGAAATAACATGGCCTTTAGAGTTGGGCTTTGATTACAGTCTCAGTCCTACTCATTAGCAGTGTGAACCCGGACACGTCATTTACCCTCTGGCCTCGGTTCCATCTGCAGGATGGGAAGGACAGCACCTGGCTCGTTGGGCTGCTGTGAGGAAGAAAGGAAAATATGCGTGGTCCACAGTGAGGACTCAAGCAAAGATACCGAGGGCTCCTCTTCCAAACCCTGCCTGCCTGCATAGGACTTAAGACGCCACCCCTCCTGCACTCTCCGACGCCCCGCATCCCTACTGGTGTATCTCACCGTCTCACTGCTTGGCAGAAACACGGAAATCCGGCTAAAGTCTAAGGACAGCACGTCCTGATCATCAATTCTAACAGACGAGCTTAATGAAGGGTCAACACCCCCAAAGGCTTACAGACAGTATGCGGATTTTTACCAAAGAACAGATTTGTTCAGATCCGGGTTTCCATCAGCTGGACGAAAGCAGGCCAGGAAGTAGAAAGGGGAGGTGTAAACGTGCCCTGGGTAGCACTCCTGTGAGGCTGTTGAGGTGTGTGCCCTCTGCACCCCCTACGCTCTTGCAGGTATTGGGCAGTGAAAGAGCTGAGGCCTCAGGCCCTTCGGTTGCCTTGCCTTCCAGAAACCAGCGCCACTCGGGCTGCTCCTCCCCGCTCCCTTCGCAGGCCCCTCTTCCGCCCTGAAGCGCCGCCCCCACTGGTCCTGCTTCCTGGGTCTTCTGTACCGGCACACTCAGATCCCCCCAGGCCTGGAGCTGGGAGCCCCCAGAGCACCGTGTCCAGAAGGCCCCTGGTCCTCCTCGGTAAACTTGCACTTCTGCCCTCACCTGCACGAGGCAGCCACGCCCAGGGCGCCTCGCTCTCCCTCGCCTTTCACAGCCACAGAAGCTCCCTGAGAACTGGGGCTGTTTGTTCACCCTGTAGCTCTGGCACTAGAGCTGGGCCCGGGACTCTGCAGGTGCTCAGGAAACGTCTGCGGGGGGGCCCAGGCTGGGGACAACGAAGGCTCTTAAGTGACCGTCGGGAAGCACCCGTGGCCACAGAGCAGCCTTTTCTCCCCAGTCACCCCTGTGTTCCTCTGTTTCAGCAACTGCTTCCCCAGCAGCGCATCCCATAAAGCAATAAGACGCATTACTTTTTACGTTGAAACCTTCAGAACTCGTAAGGAGCATAAGTTTGACACAGTTTTTCACATTCTTAAATAATTCTCCCAAGACTCAATAAGCAGAAAAAGGGAACAGAAAGTCAGAGCTGGATATAGAATTCAGATTTTTTTCTTTCAAAGACACATTTTATATAACTTTCAACATTTATGCTTTCAAACAAAATAAGCAAAAAATACACCGAGTGCTAAAAAAAAAATCAGAACAGAATTAATACCAATTTTAATTTCAATATTTTAAAGTACAGAAATTGGAAAGTAGGAATACCAAATACAACTTTAAACAAGTCACTTGTCCTCCCCTATAATAACCAATGTAAGCTACTTAAAAACTTACAAATTTAAAACAGAAACAAAATAAATACTGTACACTTTCCCTGCCTGCAGGCAAAAGATGGGAAATACTGTTATGAATCGAAAAAAAATGCTCTTAAAGCTTCAGCATCCCACTTCCCAGCCACACTTCACTCTGTCGTCACACAGTGTGCTTCTCTATTCAAAGGACACACATGTGCACACACACTGACCGCCTATCCACACAACAAGACACTACTCTGCAGACACCCCGAACGAGAAAGGCTAACAGTCACCTGGGACCATGGGCATGAAAATCAGCTCAGGAAAGTCAGTCAGGCTAGCAAAACATTACTACAAAACTAGTAAATACCATAGCCAACAACTGTCCCTTTTCAAATTTCACAGATTTAAACCCCCTAAAACCAATACTACCCCTCCCTGTCACCACCCTTCACCCTCCCCCCACCCCCCCCAAAATCAAACAAACCTGCTGAAGCACTGGCAAAGTTCGACATTTCACAGTAAATGTGAAAGTTCATATCATATAATCTCATTAAAATGAACCTTTTCACCCTCTTTCCACAGCATGAAACTGTTATGGCTTAATTTATATTAAAAGTAGAAAAGTCTTTTCGGAAGGAAATGCAGTCTGCCCAGACGCATGTGCATTTCCTGATCAGTGCTATTTCATACCTAACAACTGCATGACTTGCTTTGCAGTCAGAAGCTGTTTTCGGAAAAACTGAGGTTACAGCTTTTGATTCAGTCTAAACCATAAATGTAAGGCCCTTAGTTTGGTTTAGGTTTCTTTTGCAAGATAAAATAACCTTGGGGTTCACTTAGCAAGTTACACCTCAGGTCCCTGACTATAACGTGGAAGTTACATGTATGCTTTGTAAAAATAAAAGGTGAATCCTATGACTCTTAGAGGGAAGAAATGATTCTAGGCAAGGAATCAACTCCTCATTATACATTACACCTCCTGCTGGTAACAGTTACCAACCAAAATCCACCAAAGAAATATAAGAGTATTTCTGGGTTATTTTATTCCTGCAAAATAGTATCTATTCCAGCACTTATGATCACTGTTTTGGTGAAAAATCTTGGGGGAAAATAGCTGACATTTTGAATAGGAAATGGCCAAAATAAAACTGGGTGGAGACAAGGTTTATCTTTGATTAAGTTCCATTTAGGGGTGCTTTCTGAAATAAAGAAAAGTGAATTCAGGATGTCACAGGTCTTGCATAGGTAAGCTACTTGGAGGTCAGGGGCTACGTGGTAGCCAGGGTTTATTAGTGAAATAGTGCAGAGCAGATAAACTTGTTGGAAGAATCACTGAATACAGTTTCAAAAAGGCTTTAACAAAGAAAATGTAATGTTGCGCTTGTTAAGACAAAGCTTCAGGACACTAGGAAGGACAGGAAGGGTGAGAGGGAGACTCTAAGGGGTAGAATGCAGCTTAATGAGTATTATTTTCCCATACCCATTAAAGGGGAAAAAACCCCACCATAACAGAATAAAACCACAGTCACAATAAGCTAATTGCTTTGAAAACAGGCATTTGCTTCTTAACGTCCTTAACTTAAAAAATTTGTATGTAAGGGATAGCAAATACTTGACTTACGGCATGACGTTCACTGAAAAAAAAAAGCAAAAATAACGGAAGGGCTTTTAGTAAGGCTCCATTATTAAAATTACATTACGTTCAACAGCAATGTAGTGAGTAGTATGTGACTTCTTCCCCTTTCTTTCCACCTGGCTTCTAGAAAGTGTATCAACATCACCCGCCACAGGATGAGCAGAGGCCTCACAGTGTCACAGAACAGGGGCTGTTGTAGGAAGCAAAGTACCAGAGGTTTGGGATCCACTGTGACCCCAGGCGAGTCACTGCCCTCGCTGGGTTTCATTTGTCTCTCTTCTTAAGCTAAAGATCTGATGTTCAACCTTCTCAAAACTGCTTTAGATGAAGGTCTACGGCATCTGAAAATGACTGGTGATCTTTAACTTCTCTTTTTGGAGGAAGCAATTAGCTTAATAATTAACGTGAAAAACGAACTTTTGAAAAAATTTCAAATTTATATAAAACCCTCATCTCTTAATATGAAATCATAAAATGCTTACATACTGCAATAGCTACTTCTGGCAGTAGTATACTGGGCCATACAATTACTCATCAGCTCTTTGGGGAGTTGACTAATCACTATAAAGAGCATTTCTTGAAAAAAGCAGAATCCGGCCGAGTCTCCCTACACTGCAGTGGTTTGTTTCTCTCTCTACCCAACGAGCCATGGTTGGCCAACTCAGAGCTGTCTTTGCTGATCCCCATCTATCTACCATCTTATTTTCCTGCTCTAGTACCATGGATGGTTGTTAAATCATTTTCATTCCATGACTTATTTTACCTTATGCTAGTGCCCTGAAGAGTATGCAGAATCTATGAAGCAGTACTCTTTGAGAAAAACCTAAAATTATCTTTTAATTACTTTAAATCATCTTAATGATTACTTGAGGATAAACATTCTCACTCTTATCCATAAAGTATCTCATCCCTTTTTCTTTCACTTCATGCACTGATTTTGACTTTAATTCAGCATCTTGTTAGAGATTCTTCAGATTTTTTAGATAGCAAGTTCTGGGCATATATTTGATATGAAGCAAATTTTATGAGTAACAGCAGTTTTCATTTAAAAATGCATATAGGGCTTCCCTGGTGGCACAGTGGTTGAGAGTCCGCCTGCTGATGCAGGGGACACGGGTTCGTGCCCCCGTTCGGGAAGATCCCACATGCCGCAGAGCGGCTGGGCCCGTGAGCCATGGCCGCTGAGCCTGAGCGTCCGGAGCCTGTGCTCCGCAACGGGAGAGGCCACAAGAGTTAGAGGCCCGCGTACCGCTAAAAAAAAAAAAAAAAAAAAAGCATATAAATGTGCATTTGTTGTCAGCTGTAACTTAAATAATGATAAATCCTCTGCAAATATGAAGTGTTAATAGATTAAGGAATGCTTTTCTGTGTTTTTCTTAACTGCATTTTGATCCAAATTTACAAATGCAAAAACTAAGACTCAGAAAGAATAAATGACTTCTTCAAGGTCACACAGCTGAAACATAAAGGGCAGAACTTGGACAAACACCGAGGTCTTCTGCTCCCTTTCATGCTATAACATGCCCCTATGATTACGAACATTTAATTATTAACTTTTGAAATGTTTTTCGAATTTTGAAAATATAAAAAAACTTTTTTTTTACTTCTACCTCTACAGTTGTATAGTGTATCTCTGTTAAAACTAATAAAGTTTTGTTTTATGAATGGGCCCTCTTGCTTAAGTTTGCTTAGAAGTGAAAATAATACTGCTTATTTCCTGGAGAAGATACCTTCAAGAGCAAACAATACAGCTTCAACTTTATATGCCCCCCACAGTACTAAGTAGTGCTGGGCACATAGTAGTTGTCTGATAAATACCTGCTGATCTCATATGAATAAATACAGTAGAGTTCATTAAAAAGGCAATAACTAGGATTATTAAAAAATAGAGCAAAAAAAATAAAGCAGTATTCAGTGCTAAGTAGTGATAAAGATGGGCTTCTTTTCTGAGTTTATAAGATGGTGTCGGTCAGAATTTTCAATTCTGTATGCTTTAAAAATTAACTGATACTTATGAAGTTCAAAGTATTTCTAGGTATTGAACTATTATAAACTGCCAGCTTTGTACAGTTTACACCGTTAATCAATACTGGAGAGCATAATATTATGTGACGTTATGAATTACAGTACAGGGGATCCCAGGTTAACAGAAGTCACTTATTTGAATCAATACAGGAAAATGATTACCTACTACTACACTTAAAATTGCATATGTTAAATCGTAAGTGTTTGACATAATTTGTATTTGCTTATAACTAGCTAAATGCCACCACTGGTGTCTTCCTAGGTTGCAGGGTCTATACAACACATAATAAATGAGACTGAGGGAAAGGCTGTCTATTGCAGTCGAGTCCAGATGCTGTTACTTCAAAGTTCTGTCATTTCTACAAGATAAAGGGATGCATCACAGCCAGTGATTTTACAAGAGGTTTGACAAGGAAGTCACTGGATCAGTGGCTGGATTTTTACCAATACACAAAAAGATTACATGTATTCTGTTTTAGTGGTTATTTCATGTTACTGAAAGTTTTTTGAACTTAGCCAGTTAATGGGCTAACACTGCCAAAAATGAATCCACAGTTCCTTCACTTAAAAGTTCAACATACTGGCTACTTAAAATTAGTATTTACCAGCCTAAGTACACAGGGCAGATACTGGCTACAATTTTAATTCATAAAAATAAATTATTTATTTTCATTTTTATAGCTAAGAAAAAAAAGGTAATTAAAAATACTTAGAGCTGTGAAAAATGTAAAGGCAACAAAAGAACCCAAATCATAATGTAGCTGGAAAAAGAAATTATAATTCTCAATGCTTAAACTAACACCAAAACATGTGTATTTTAACCCTAAAATGGTGTCTACAGAAAACCAAAACATCACAGTAATATATTGTGTGGGGAAGGTGGGAGAAACAGGCAGACCCACATTTTTGACGTCTTGAGCTCTGATAACCAACAAATGACTGACTGTACCTATCTCTACCTAGTTTGGGCATAGCGTACAGAGTTTAAGTAGGCCTATTATAGACATTTAGTACTCCCATAAAAATTCTTCTCCCTGACACCCAGATAAGACCCAGACAGTGGTCCAGTCACTTGGACCAAAAAGGCTCATTTGTAAGATATTTCATATATATTCCATGAAATATTGGAACGGAGGCAGAGTAAGAAATATTTCTCTTTGAAAATACACATTTGAATGTGACCATGAAAGATAATGGTATAGACTTTTTTTTCTTAGCTCTTCAAGTGATACTTAATACAGAAGGGAAAGTCCTGCTACCTTGCTGAGTTAAAAAAAAAAAAAAGACAAACCCATAATATGGCCGTATTTCTTCTCCATAAAAATAAATTTTATCCAATTTGCCTATATTTTCTTTGTAGGAACTTGTAAAATGCTCTATTGTCAGAACTGGGACTATCTCCACCGCCCCTCCCCCCCCCCCCCCCCCCCCCCGCAGAAATCACTTGTTTTTATGTCATGGGAGGAGGAAAAGGAAAATATAAGCTATTGCAAGCAACTGAAAACTGGCACTTAGTAAAAGTTGTGCACAAAGGAGAGAAATGATTCCTTAAAGCTCAACCAGATACTTAACCTCACTATGCACTGGTTAAGTTAGGATAGATGGAAGAAACTGCAAAAAGCACCCATTTTACTCCAAATCCGTATCTTAAATAATGCTTTAGAAGGTTAAGAAATAAAAAACTAAACACACACACACACACACACACACACACACACCCCCACCCAAATCATCTACTCCAACATGCTTGCTTCTATACAACTTAATATAGTATAGTCTTATTATATTACGGCTTATTATGCAGATTTGAATATTCTAAGTCAAACCATATTTCATATTTTCCAACAAATTAGGTATACAGAATAAAAGCGTCATAAAATATAACCTCTGTGGCAGGTGTTGGTCCTGCCCTCCAATACCAGTAGTATGAAGAAGGCCCTCTGTAGTTACAAATGTATTTGAAAAACTACAAACATGACAATTTAACCAAACTTATAATACTTTTCCCACAAGTAGGAAAAAGATATTAAAGCTGTACTCTTTGGGACCCAGATATCATCAGCAAAAAATGAAAATGCAAGAAGCCTATTTTTCTATTTAGAAGAAAACTGCAATGTCAAATGAAATGAGACATGTGGGGTCTTCTATGTAGTTCTTACACATTGGCTATGAAAGTATTTCCCTGCAAAGAGAAGAGTCTTGTGTCGTTATGAAATGATGGGGAGTGCAGAGGGAAGGTGGGATATAGGTAATCGACCTGGATAACAGTATGCACCTTGGATGTTAGCAAAAGCGAAGCTAATAGCTTATAAAAAACACATGAATTATATAAAATAAAATGATTTTCATATACATCTTAATTTAAAATAATTAATGCATCAAATCCCTGTTTAAGACTTTAACCTGAATAGCAAATTTAAGAGTCCAGACTAGTTACTGTTACCGTGGCTCTTCCCCACATGTAACACACGCACTATCAAAAATAATTTAAAAACCTTCACATTCTTAAATCTAAATTAGTGAGATATTTCTCCAGAAATCTTCCAAATAAATAGCTTTAAAAAAGAAAGAATTTAAAAGCTGTTAACTTTAAAAAAAAATCTGTTAAATAAATTATTGATAATTCTTTACCCTACCACAGAAAACAAATCAAAACACTACCAACAACAAAATGAAATTCAAGCCCTGACAAGAGACCCTTTCCAGTTCAAGGTCTCTTTTTAAGGTTCTACCCTCCTTCTTCCTCTCCCCACCAGGTCCAAAATGGTTATTGCTGAGTGGGTGTGGCACAGTGAAAATGCAGCATCAGGTTCATTTTGTTCTTCAGGCAGTGTTCCCTACGGTACATGCAAACTGCTTCAGCGGGGGCGTGCGGAAGCTCCAGGCTCCCGTACCCCGAGACCGGTCTCCGAAAGGAAGAGTGACCACAACCGCAGCTCCGTCACACAAAGAAACGTGCGTGGCCATTTCTGTTCAATTTAAGGATCTTCCCAAGACGTTGTTTGGCTGTTGCCATTCCTTTTTTTGGACGTTTACCTGTAACATACAGAACACCAACAACAGCATAAATAACAATGAAAATTATAGGTGACAGCACCGGGAAGATTTAAACGAGGGCGACATGGTAGGCAAAGGCTTTTCGGTGTTTTGAATGAGCAGGGTCACACTTCTGGAATTCCACTGCTTAAAACTCTTCCACCTCATCATGTGAGAGGGAAGGGCCAACCTCCTTCACTAAGACTTGGGAGACCTCCCACGCTCTGATCCCTGCCTATCTCTTCAGCACGAGCTCTTACCCCATCCTGCCTCAAACTGTGCTTCAGCAATGAAACTGAGGGCAGTTTCATACATAACCCCGTGCCGTTTCTCCCTGTTGTCCTGTGGGTCACACTGTCTCCTCTGCCTTCGGTGCTGTCTACCCTGTCCCTTCCCCCACCTCAGCATGGCTAACCCACTGTCAGCCTCTCCAGGATCTACCTCCCCCTCCAGGAAGCCCCTCCTGCTCCTCAGGGTTGACTGAGGTATCCTGCTTCTCTGTCCCCATAGGAACCTGTGCACGCTCTGCTATTGCTGCGCTGTCTGTGACGCAGCAGGCTGTGAGCAACGTGAGGGTACAGACGATGTCTATCTAAACTGCTACTGTCACCAACATACACAGTCAGAAATGGACTTAACCCGCACGCATGCAGCAGTTACCTTTTGTTGCCTGGTTGCTGATAGGTGGTGGATTTGATGCAGGTCTCTTGGTGGGGTGAAGGGGCACTGAAAAGGAAGTTTCACCAACAGGCCTTTCTGGGCTTGCACTGCCATTACTTATCTGGCATGCCCCTGACATCAAGCTTGAACTCTGCATATACTTTCCATTCTGAGGGCTTGAGCCACTGCTGTCCACAGAATTCCTACTTTGTACCTTCTGACTGATTTCTGATGAAACTTCCTTTCTGATGCATTTCTGGCCTCTACTTAGATCCTAAAAAAGAAGGAAGGAAATAAGGTCGAATTTTTAGGGTTCCTTTAAGATAAGTACAGTATTTAACCTCTCTATGCACTAACAATTCAAGGGAGAGAAGAAATAGATTACTGAACTTGGGTTTTCTTAACATGTAGTAGCCTCAGAAAACCACCCCTCCCGAGGGCCATCTCATTCCAAAACCTAGAATTGCTGAAGGATTCAAGTCTTGAAGATGCCTCATAATTTAAGTCGAGGAGAAGAAAACATAGATAGATAGACAGACAGACAGATAGATAGATAGATAGATAGATAGACAGATGACTGGTGGGTCTTGAAATCAAAACAGAGAGGGTCCTGACCAGAATTAAAAAGAGAAGGAAAGGTAAACTCGAAAAGAGCATGCTGCAGATGTGATGTCTCACGAAGCTAGTTTTAAGTGTGTGTGTGTGTATATTAAAATGAATTTCTGATTCTGTAACAGTCAAGTAAGTTTTAAAAACAGCATTCAACACAGACTTGCTTTAAAATAGTCTCACAAATACTGTTGAGCATGAAGAAACAGCTGTTCGATTTGACATACCTTTCTAATACCTCGCTAGATTACAGTCAATAGAAATTCAATCTTCTCTAAGGTGATCTTGCTAATCATCTGCCCCTACTTCTTTATTTTCAGACAATTATAAAAACAACCATTAGATTTAAATAATAGCTTACTTTTAATACTAAATCCTATAATGCTAATGAGTTATAAATTTTATAACCAGTGAGGCACTATAAAATCATACACTGAATAAGTGAATTCTTAATAGTTCAGGGATTTCTTAGCTGACCTTTGACCCTGGAGCATATCCTTCCCTGAAGAGAACTTGTACTTGCCTTGAAAAAATAACTCGGTTCTTTTTCTTACTATAACTGTAATTGATAAGTATTTAGAAAATACAGATAAGCCAAACGAAGAACATAAAAACTACCCATATTTCTGCTACTCAGGGAATGCTTGGGGTTGGGGAGGCTTGAGGACTCCGCTCTGCCCCATGAGAATTCTGATTCTTTCTTCGGCTGTCATTTTCCAAGGTCTGCAGCAAAAGGTCATACTGCTTTCCTTGTATGGTGCTACTGGTAAAGTTTTGGTTTTTTTAAAAGGTATTTTGGGTTCGTTTTGTTTGGTATAAGCATTCATACACCAGGGTCCTAAAACATCAAGTGCCTTCTCTTAGAGCAGGGACTCTTAATCTGGAGTCAACGAATGGTCTGGGGTGAGGGTGGGCACAGACCATGAGAAAATGTAAGCACAAGTCATATTTATGATGGACATTTTTCTGGAAAGAGAATCCGTAACTGTCATCAAATTCTCAAAGAAATTTAGTATCTAAAAATATCTGACAGGGACTTCCCTGGTGGTCCAGTGGTAAAGAACCCGCCTTACAATGCAGGGGACGTGGGTTCGATCCCTGGTCAGGGCACTAAGATCCCACAGGCCACGGGGTAACTAAGCCTGTGTGCCACAACTACAGAGCCCACGTGCCCTGGAGTCTGCGCGCCACAACTAGAGAGAGAAAACCCACACGCCACAAATAGAGAGAAGCTGCGCGCCTCAACAAAGATCCCGTGCGCCGCAACTAAGACCCGACACAGCCAAAAATAAATAAAATAACATTAAAAAAAAAAATCTGACAAACAACGTCAGAAACTAAAAGGATCCTTGTGGTACTTTTTTTTTCCTTTCATGTTTCATTCTAGCCAGACATAACCTAAACGTGTTGGCAGCCAGGAGTTTTTAACTGTTTTCTTAAATAAACTGTTCTTTTCCAGATCACATTCTATCCATAAGCCTTTCATCAGTCATTATATCAGAATCCCTAAAAATGGAGAGCTGTTCAAATGTGCGTTTAATGGTCATTTTTAAGCTCTCCAGGTCTAGTGGTTGATTACTGGTTGCAGCTTAAAAAAAGAAAGCCAAAACGGAGCCAATGACAATCTATTTGAACGCTTCAAACCTTGAATATACCTGACGATTAAATCTGGAAGTTGTATCAAATTGTTTAATCCAGGAAGAACTCCTCAAGTCTTGATCTTCAGTCTTGACGTGATACCCTAAAGAGAAGCTTTCATTAAACGATCTTCGCACAAACTGGATCATAAAGAACAAAGTTAGCCTGCTACTTAAAATTGAAAGTAAATTTATATTGACATTTTATTTTGAAATGAATATACTAACTCTTTATTCCTATACTTTCACCACACTCTTTTCCCTCTCAAAAACAAAACAGTCACCGTCTCTCAATCTAACATGTTAATTCTTTCAATTCTCCCAATGACTGTCTTTCTATGGCAGGATTTTGTGCCAGATGCTGGAGGACCTAGGTCAAATTCTATGGCCATCTGCTGTAGATGTAAAACCAAGTGCAATAATACTTTCTCTAAAAGTAATATATTTTCCCATATAGAATAAAGGCATATGTTTGCCTGCATTTGGCAGCGTTTCCGTAGAAGCTTTCTTTTCAAGGGACAAAGAGATTACAGGGAGACAGAATGGTATAGTGGAAAGACAGACAAACCCAGATTTGAATTTAACTTCTTCCATTATCCATGCATCTTAAGGCAAGTTACTTAACCTCTTTAAACCTCAGTTTCCTCTTATACAATAAGCAAAGATTTTGAGATCAAACCGTCTAGTCCTGGGTTCAAATTCCAACCTCTGAACAGCTATGTAAGTATGGGCAAGTGAAGTCCACTAAGTCTTTTTTCCTTTACCTGTTAAAGCTACATTACATACACCCAAAATGTTGTTTCGAGAATTAAGTGAAATCAATGTCAAGCTCCTGGTACTTAGTTAACACAGTTAGGTGGGAATGAACACAATGTCTACAACAGACTTCAGTTTTAATGTGGTACCATCTTCTCTCCAATCCTCCTCAGATTTTTAGGGAAATAAAATTTTTCACCAAAGGCAGACAGAAGAAAACACTGTGTGGCATCACTGATACTGCCACCGAGTCTTGTCTCTTTCCTAATGCTTCCTTTTCAAGTAGGAGAGAACATCCTCAAGCAGTAACAGTTCAAAGCTTGCTTCCACAAAAGGAAAAAGAGTTGATTGTTCAAACTTAGCACGTCAATTAAGACACCAAAACATTCCCTCCACTCTGACCCGACTTATAAAAGGGAAACAATACTGTCTTGTGACAGCCAGTGAACACAACTCCTAATCCATTAATTTACATTTTGAGTTCTTATACTTGCATCGTACATTTGTCAACATTATGTATTCTTTTGCCAATAGGCTTAACACCATTTCCAACTAAAGATGTGCAATAAACAGTTCTTATTCATAATCTCTAACCTCAACTAGGATGACAGGGCTACTAAGGTGGGGCTTATATGTTATTTTTCAGAGACTTATAGTTTATGTTTCTTACCACTTTCCACTGGCTTATCACAGCGATACAGCTGCCTAACCTCATGGTTACTGCTGCGGCAGCTGCTGGGATCCTGGAGAGAGTGTCTTTCACCACCGCAGTCTGTGCTTTGTATCTGCCTTTGTAAACACGTGGAATAGTGCAACCCTGCCATAGACAGCATGCCCTGAATAGCTTCTTCCTCTGTGCTCGTCGAGGTAGGACACTCCCTAAAGGGCGAATCAGCAAAAAAGAACCTTTTTAATTCTAATAAAATTTTTGGTAAAATTTAAAACAAAACAAAAACCCCAACAAAACAAAGCAACAAACGTTCTCCTATCATTTATATCACAATATAATAAGACTACCATCATCAGCATGCCCACCTTTTAACTGGAATTTCGCTCCTAGACGGCTTCTGGCTCTTTTGAAGGAAGCTCCTCATCAAATTAGATTCTTCCTTAAAGTTTGATGTAATTTCTTGTTTCTTTTCATCACCTGAACTTTCAGACTCTTCAGTGGTAAAATTATTTTTCTGAGATAATTAAATGGAGGCAAATCTATATAAGAAATCTGAACAGGTCTGTACAAACTAACCAGAAACACTTTATCCGTCTAGGGAAAGTGAGAATCTTAATTATCATGGAATTATTTCTGTATTTCATATGAAAAAGTGAAAATGTCTAATAACTACAGTAACATAATTCCTTAGTTAAAAAAACCCCACATAGTACAGGTTTTCTTTAAGGCAAAATGAAATATAACCTATGAGAGAAATACGAGAAACATGAGAAGAGTATCTCCCTCCACCCTTTCCAAAATCAGACAAAAGCTATGTCGATCAGATGTAAATAGTCACATGATGGGACGTGTGTGTATAATTACCACTGCAGAGAAGGCCCTGTGCCACAAAGGTCAGAGAGACAGGCTTTGGGAAAGCTGTCATTCACTTTCCTCCTAGGTAAAGGAAAGTGGGTGTTCATCTTTTTGTCACATAACTTTAAGTTAAGGGTTCCAGGCGTACCAGTGCGGTGCAATCAGGTCCAGAGTCTTCTGAATCAGAAATATCAGAATATTCTGATGATCGATTCCTGAGTTCTGATTTCACACTTGTTAAAAACCCTGAGAAGGAAAATGATGAGAGAAAAACAGAGTCATTAGAATTTGAATAAAGTGCCACCCAAAGCCCGTCCAGCTCTGTGAGATGCCTCACCCGCTCCTGCTCTGTCCTTTTCTCACTGCTCTCATTGTCTTCATTCCATTCCTCCCCCATGGACTATCTCCCTAACTGACCAAGATACAGATTAACGTGTATTCTTAAAACATCTGGGGTATTTGTTGAATATGGTGATATAATCCTTATATGGGTGGGTTGACTGTTTTATATTTCTTTCCAGAAAAAAACCTCTAACACTAAAATTAGCTTGCAAGATGCTTTTCACTTTCCGTTGTGCATTATTTCTCTCAACAGAAAACAAAACAAAACAAACTCTCCTAAGCCTAAGACACGTTCAGGTAGACAGTGAATCCAACAAGCTTGAAGCAGGCTCCAGCCCTGCCTCTCTCTTGCCGGTCGCACTCCTCAACAACTGTTGGATGAATTCCATTGATTAGCTGCCTCTCCCCGCCGGCAGGAGAACAAAGGCAGAGTCGGCAACTACAGCAATACCAAACTTACCCAGAATTAGCAGGACTGAGGTATCCAACATGGATTAAATAATGTTAATCACCTGGAACATTTACTTATCAAGTACTAAAATATTTAACTCCTTTTTAAGATAGAAGGGTATATGGAGGCCCTGAAAAATGTTGAGAAAATGAAGACTTCATTCAAAGAAGAAAGATCTCGAGGAGGAGGAGGTGTTACTGTTCATCACACTGATGATAACCAATTAATAACCAAGTAGAGGCCTTCTTGTCAACAGGCAATCAAATAAAACAATACGCGGACTGCTAATAGCTTCAGATCAGCCAGTTATATATGTCTCCTAATTCTGAAAACCATATGTATGTTAGCTAAAATTATCTCAGAAATAGGATTAAACTTGCAACTTTATTATTTTACTATTTGGAGTAGAGGCCCGTAAGATGCATGAGCTTCATGTGACTCTTGTAAAAACTGTTACTAGGTGAGGGTGTCACTGGACGGCGACACCCTCGTCACTAATACCACCGTCCCTGGACGCCACCCCTCACTTGGTGGTCACATCTGGCATTTCTCTGATGGGGAGACGACTCAGAAATGCTCCAGACTTCTCAAAAGAGTATCAGGGACACAGAAATTGTAATCCTACTACTGATTTAAGCACTTTAAAATTAGCAAGTTACTTTACATATTATTAGCACATTGGTAATGAGCAGACCTTTAAAATGACCATTAAAACAAACATACTGTTAAGTGGTTTCTGAGATGCTTCATTCTCCACCCCCTCTATTCCTGAGCTCTCTTCCATCTTCACTTTTGCCTTTTTTGTCCTTCTCTTATCCTCTTCATTTTCACTGTCTGCTGTATAAAGACTCTGATCTGTAAAGGGTTGTCTCTCATCCCTGTATACAGTGGGAAAAACAATCGAGTCAGAAAACAGTGCAACCATGTAGCCAAACGGTACCCCTCCTTAATTTACAGAGAAAATAGAGAACTAAGACACTTTCCCCATATTTCAGGCAGCTGTGCAACGGTCTGGACCAGGGATTAAATGAACAGAGGGAATCCACTGGAAACTAATCTGTTGGATACTTTGATCTACTTCACATACTTAATTATCCTTCCATTTGTCAGCAGTAACCGGAGATCATTATCTTTCGCTCTCCATTCAGGTACGGTGGAAGATGGCTGGAGATGTTTGTTGAATTTTCCATTCAGTTTAGAGCTCAAAATGTCCTTAAAGTATAAAAACAGAACTTACTTAACCTCCGCCCTCAAATATACCAGCTTGACAAGTAAAGAACTGTATACCACCCACCCCCCCCCACCCCCCCTCCCCAAGCCCTGCACGCTGAAGAGCGCTGGGCGGCCTCCGAGGCTAGCGCGTTTGCAGTGGTGTGGCACGAAAACTAAATGGTTCCTAAAACCAAAGCATGAACCCGGTTCACCCTTCTGTAGGGCCAGTTAACTATAAAACACATTCTATAACGCAGAATATGAAATCTCTATCAAGTGAATTCGGACATTTCACTCTGCAGAGAGCTGAAAACCTGAAGAGCTGGAGAAGTCCTGCCTTCACGTGTCTGAATTCTCTTTGCCTGGCTTCTCCCTGCAGAAGTGCCAGCTGCTGGGTCCTTTCCAGTCACCCTGTCTTTGGCCTAATCTCTAGTCTTCCCACCAGGCACTCCCAGCAATTTACATGTCACCACCCTGCTATCACCGGGAACAAAGGCCACCGGGCGACATAAAGGCACAACAGTAGCTGGTTTTCAATACATAAAGAATATTTCCTTTTCGTGGCAGTAGTTTTCTTTAATAATAAATAGAACCTTTTATAATAAGCTAAGTCTTCTCCTAGAGGGCTATGGGTTTAAGGCGGTTTAGAACAACAAAAGCTTAAAACAGTATAACTGTAATTATACAAAATTTAAAATATTTAAGGAAGTTTTCATTTCTATATAGCTTCTTTAAATATGTTAATGAAGAGATACTGCTATCTTATTCATTTTAAATTATCCTCTACTTAAGATGTAAAATCATGGATGACATGGACCTCACCACACGTCATTAGCATGTTTTACAAAGGCCCTACGTTGAGCTCATGACTGCCCCACTGCTTCTCCCCTTTGTCCATTAGGCCATCACTTCTCAAACTGCAGTCATGGGTTTCACAGACTCCCAGCCTAACAGTTATCCATGCTGCTGCTGCTGGGCCAGGAAAAGGCCCTCTGCACTTGCTCTTCCCTCTGCCTGCAATACTCTTCCTCCAGTCTGTGTATCCATCTGACTTCTTCTGCTATGTAAGTGGCATTCAAATGCACCCACCTGAGAGGCTCTCTGACCACCTTAGCTAAAGCAGCCAGCCACCCGAGCCCTTTTATTCTCTGGCTCTACTGCTCTCTTTCTTCGTAACATTTGTTATCTGAAATTATATTATTTTAATATCTGCCTCTGACTTCAATCCTTCCAACTTGAGCTAGGATGGAAGCTACACCAGGGCAGGGACCTAGGTTATGCTCACTCTGGTATCTTCTCCAGAGCCTAGAAGAGCAAGCGGCACTTGGTAAGCACTCAGTAAACATGTCGGCAAACAGATGAGATCTGTTCGTCCTACTTCTACACTGAAGCATATCCCTGTCACGAGCAGAAGCGCTGCTGACCCCTACAGCACTAAGCAAAGATCAGACAACAAGAACGGCCAGACTGTTCTCTTTCTATAGTCCTTCTGAAGGCCTTTCAGAAACGACCAAGTCTCCCGTGTGACCATGGAACGGCAGCTTGCCTCTTCCCAGGGACACATCTCCAGTCTTCTGAGCACCTCCCTCGTGTGGAGCTCCAGGATGTCTAGGTTAGAAGGAGTTCGGACATTATGATCTCGAAGTTTCCGCATCCTTCGTCGGGAATGGTATGGGGAAGCTGCTTCATTTGAGGATCGTGAAACTGGACATACAGTAGGAATTCCCTGAGATTTAACTGGTTTGCCGTTTTCCTCCTTTAAGAATGAAATTCAGGGTATTTTTATGACAAGGCCACAAACATAACCTGACTCATCAGCCATAAACATATTCTAGAAAACAAAACACATTCAGTTTAATCATATAAACAAAAAACACCAGATGATAAAGCTTGAACTTCTTTGATGAGACCTTTTCCCCTTCTCTCCCCCACGTGATATACTGTGAACATATTTCCTTGCTTTTCAATGTCACTTTAGAGGTTGTGCCGCATTCTACTGTAGAGATATGGCATCATCTATTGACTAATAGTAATGGCAATTATTTAGGCTGCTTCCAGTTCTTCCCTAGGATGAAATTCTTTCACACACATAATTGCAAAATTCTTTCACACACACACAATAGATGCTTTTTAACCAAAGTCACACATCTCTATGTAGCTTTAAAAATTAAAACTCTATAAGCGTATCATGAAAAGCACAGTCTACTCGTCCCCATCTGATTCGCTTTCTCCAGAGGTAACAACTTGCAAGTTTTTAAGCATTGTAGTAACATACACAGAATTTTGGACCACATAATATATGTATATGTAATTTATACGTAACGTATATGTAATTTACCATTTTAAAGAGTAAAATGCCACAGTTCAGTGGCGTTAGGTGCATTTCACATTGTTGTCTAACCATCACCACTATCCATCTCCAGAACTTTTTAATCCTCTCAAACTCTTAAATAATAGCTCCCGGGCTTCCCTGGTGGCACAGTGGTTGCGAGTCTGCCTGCCAATGCAGGGGACACGGGTTCGTGCCCCGGTCCGGGAAGATCCCACATGCCGCGGAGCGTCTGGGCCCATGAGGCATGGCCGCTGAGCCTGTGCTCCGCAGCGGGAGAGGCCACAACAGTGAGAGGCCCGTGTACCGCAAAAAAGAAAAAAAAAATTAATAATAATAACTCCACTCCTCCTTAGCCCCAGCCCCAGGCAACTACCATTCTACTTTCTCTATGAATCTGACTACGCTAGGAACTGCATGTAAATGGGATCACACAATATTTCTCCCTTTGTGACTGGCTTATTTCACTTAACACAGTAACTTCAAGGTTCATCCATGTTGTAGCATGTGTCAGAATTTCCTTCTTTTGTAATGCTGAATAATATTCCACTGTATGTATATAACACATTTTGTTCATCCATTCATCTGTGATGGGCGTCTGGGTTGCTTCCACGTTTTCGATGCTGTGAATAATGCTGCTATGAACGTGTGTGTGCTCCCTGCTTTCAATTCTTTGGGGTATATACCCAGCACTTCCAACTCTTGTAGCTGCTTTTTTTGTTGTTGTTGTTTCAGTTATTTGCCTCCAAATGTCTAATGAACATGTTTAAACTGTTATTTCTTGGTTTTTCAGCTTCAGACATTATTGAATCCCTACTATATAAGATAAAGTCTTAATCTTTGCACACCTCTCCTAAAGGCACACACACTTTCTCTTCCTTCAGTATTCAGTATTTAAATTGGACTCAATGAAAATTATTTACAACCCAGTGCCATGTAACATACTATTATTACCTTTACTTTCTTTTACATCCTTTGACTTTCCCTTGAGTTTATAATTGCCTCATCTCCATCTGTTTTGCTTCCTATGTATTTATCACTAATTGATACCCAAATTCCCACTAGAAGAATGCAAACACTCAAACACATTAAGTAATTTATCAATCCTTATATTTTTCTTTGGAGACAGGAAGGCCTGATAAAGCACAGGATGCCCAGGTAAATGTGAATTTCAGATCAACAACTGATATGGAGCCTTTCATTCTCCTGCTCCATCCTGGACTAGCTGCACTCTGGGCCTGCACATGATACCAAAGGCCATTCCCGACCTGCTCCCATTCTACCACATAAAGCTGCCATCCCCACCCCCCCATCTCCGGCTGTCACTCCCTACCCTTTTCCCCTCCTCTATTTTCTTCAGAGCACTCCTTTACTCCTGAGTCATTAAAATATTTACGGCCAGCCTCTTCCTACTAAGCTCCATGCAGGCAGGGCCTTTGATTCCTGATGGGACACAGCACATAGTAGGTACTCAGTATTTGCTGGAAGAATGAATTCCAGGGCTCCTCCTTTTTCGGTTTACTCTCTCCCAGAACATCCTCTAAGAGTCTCCTGAGAAAGGGAACATGGAGGTAACCTGTTGGAGACCTTGCCTCTCTGACATCTTTACCATCATAGTTGACTTATAGCGTGGCTGAACGCAGACCTGTAGGTTGGCATCCCTCCTATCCCAGAATGTTAAAGAGTCTGCCTTATTGCCTTCTAGTCTGTAATGTTACTGTTGAGAAATCTGATATTCTTCTCATTCCCATTTCTTTGTATATGACCCATACTTCCTTCTTTGATGCTTTTTAGGATATACTTCATGACATGTATTCTAAAATGTGACCAAATGTGCCTTTGAATAGGCCTTTTTTCACTCACTGTACCAGGCATTCTGTAGAGTTCTCAATTTGGGAAGGTGTGTCCTTGAATTCTAAAACATTTTCTTTGATTATTCTTCTGATAATCTTGTTTTCTGTGTTATCTCTCTCTGGAACTCACATTATTTTGACAGTGATTGTGTAAAACAACCTGATTTTTCTGTCCTATTTCTGTCTTTTTTTTTTTTTTTTTTAAACTTTGGGAGAGATTTTTCCAACTTTATCTTCCAACCATTCTACTAAATTTTGTTTCTATTTTATTTCTAATTTCCAAGAGCTCCTTTTCTTTTTTCTTTGAATGTTCCTTTGTTAAAGCTTCCTGTTCTTTTTTCATGGAGGTACTATTTACTCTTTTCTCTCTTCAGGGTATCAGTTATGGTTGGGTTTTGGGCTAGAGACTTATTTGCTTATTGATTGTTTCCTCTGAATACTTTTTTTTCCCCCTTTTTATCCTTATTTTTGGTCTTTGTCTTAAAAAATTTTCTTGGCTTTCTATGCATTTTCAAAGGGAAGCATTAAAAAGCTATGGTTTCAAGAAATGGTGCTAAGAAAACTAGATAAAAATATGGGGAAAAATAATGCCTTAATTTACCTTACGCTATGTATAAAATTTCAAGATTGGCCATTTACCTAAATGTAAAAGCTTCTAGAAAAAAAAGAAAGTATCTTCAAGACCTTGAGTGGGCAAAGATTTCTTAGAGAGGACACACAAAAAGGTTCTATTTATAAAAGAAAAAGATTTTATAAATTGGACTCCTTCAAAATTAAAAATTTCTGCTCATAAAAAGACACCATTTTTCATACGGACTATATCTCAAGGGAAAAAAAGTAAAAAAAAAAAAAAAAAGACACCATGAAGACAATGAAAAGGTAAGCCATAGGCTGTGGGTAAATATTTACTATTATATATATGTATATATCTCATATATAATATATATCATCTGTACATACATGAATGAATGCATGCCAAAGGACAAAGAACTTGTGTCCAGGATATACAATAAACTCCTAAAAATCAATAATAAAAACAACATAATTTTTTAAATGGGCAAAAACTTCAAACAGATACTTCATAAGGGAAGATATACAGACAGCCATGCACACAAGAAGGTGTTCAACATCATCAGTCTTCAGGAAAATGTAAACTAACACCACAATGAAACAATTTTCATATTCTCTGCAATAGCAAAAATTAAAAAGACTGAAAACACCAAATACTTACTGGCAAGGATATGGAACAACTACAACTCCTGTGCATTACTAGTGAGAGTGTAAAATGGTACAAACACTTTGGAAAACTGTCTGGCAGATTCTCATAAAGTTAAAAATTCATTTACCCTATGACTTAACAACTCTACTCCCAGGTATTTATCCAAGAAAAATGAAAACATATATCTACCACAAGACACACAGGTTGCTTATAATAGTTTTACTCATAATGGCCAAATCTGCATATAACCCAAATATTCATCAACAGAAGAATGGAAAACAAACTGTGGTATATTCATTTAACCGAATACTACTCAGCAATGAAAAAGAACTACTGACACGTGCAACGTGAATGAATCTCAAAAGCCTTATGTTTAAAGAAGCCAGACACAAAAACACTATATGCTGTATGACTGCCTTTATCTGAAATTCAAAAATAGGCAAAATTAATCTATGATAAAGCGGGACAGGTCCGAACAGTGGTAGCTATGATAGTCCAAGACTGAATAGAAGGGGGCAAGAAATGACCTTCTGGGGTGATGCAGATGATTTTTAGCTCAACTGGGGTAAGGGTTACACAGGTATATATTTTTGCCAAAACTCGAATTGTACTTTCATGACCTGTGCGTTTCACTGTATGTAAAAAGGAAAAAGCTAATTGGGAGCTCTGTGTGAGTGGGGCTTTATCAACTGATGGGTTTCACTATAGGAATCTGGGTTGTTCCATCTGAAGGTTTCAAATTGTCAACATCAGCGGATCTTCTTCTTGGCCTGGGAGGTACAGGCCAGACTGCCAGTGTTTTGGGGAGCCACGTGGAAGAAGAATCATTCACTATGTAGATTGTCACTTAATCCTCTTGTTTTCAGTATGGTACCCATCTCCCTCAGCTGGGTTCAGTGGCCAAAGTCGTCTCAAGTTCAACCTCTAAAAACTTAAATCTCTGGTTTTTTGCATGTGTTAAGGCAGGGATCTGGAGGTCAATTTATTTCTTAAATAGACCTTTAATCAATCCTGCTTTCAACCCCACCTCCACTCTCATATTCAGAGGGTCCTAGTTTCCCTGACTGCTGAACTTTTTGAAGGTTTTACTGTACAAATAAGATCTGCTCTGGTCTTCTCCCATTGCCCACACAGGTTTCAGCTCTCTCTGGTCTGCTAAGTCAGTTACCGCTTGAACATTTGCTTTCCAGCTTCCAAAATTTTGTTGGAGTCTTCATCTCTATTATTCTCTTTGTCTTCAGGGGATATTGCTTTTTATTCTTTTACTATCATTTTGGTTCCAAGAGGTGATAGTGGTAAACAGGTATGGTCATGTACAAAGTTTAATTGGATTCCTCTTATTTACTTTATTAAAATAATGCTAAGTCAAGGGATATGCCAGTTAGAAAGCATGAACTATTTACACTTCCAACCAGCAGCACAAAAATAAAGAATTTTATCTTTGCCAATCTGATAAATGATCATTTGAAATCATAAATTATGTGGCAAAATGTACTTGAATACTTTTTCGCATACTGAGAATATTTTTCATCTTTTTATTGGATTGGCCATTTCTATGTCTTCTTTGGTGAAATACCCGTTTATATTTTCTTTGTACATTTTTCTACTGCCATTTTGCTTCCTTCTGTACTCCCTACCCTCCAATTAAAAAAACAAAAACCCCAAAACAACAAAAAAACACTTTGTTGACTATTTTTGTCCAATTATTCTTCCAAGTATATTTTACCATTTTCAATTTGTGATACTAATTTGGAATTGACATATTTCAGAAATGACACTCCCACTTATTCAACTATAGTTTTATTTCTCTTAGTAAAGATTTATAGTTTTTTCATACAGACCTACACCTTTCTTATTGAGTTTATTCTTAGTTTTGGTTGTTATTATATATGATATTTATATATGTATCCATTTACATATATATTCAAGATTAAATATGTGACTTTTGATTTTAAAAATCCATTTATATGCAGCTCTTCAAAAACAGAAAATAATTTCCTACCATATCTGAACATATTGAGAATTACATGAAATACTCTATCCAAGGATATTAAACCCAACATTTTAATATTTCTTAGACGTACACCTCTTTTCATTCCCCCAAACACAGCCCTAATCTGAGCTGTGTCAATTAGCCGCCATTCCTCCACTTAATTTCCTTTCAGTTCAAGCTGGATACTAACAGAACCACCTTCCTCAAGAATTCCTTTAACTAAAACCCCCTTTCTTTAATACCTAGAATAGCTCTAATTAATAAATTAAAACACCTAATCTAAGACTTCATGGGCTTTTATCAAAGGGCATTTACCTAAACAAGTTGCTGTAATATTTTCACTCAAGTGGATCTCCTTGCCCCACCTTACTTGTGTCATCCCTCTTTCCAATTCAGTTTCACCCAGCTCTTACTCATCTTACCTTTTCTCTTTCTTTCATTTCTTAACATGTATTCATCTCTGCATTGCAGAAATGAAGGAGATCTGAAAGTTTTGTTTATGCTGTATTTTTTTTTTTATTTTTGGAGTAACATGAAGAACCTGAAGTAACCCGGTAACTGCTTCCTTATTACTTCACTATGATACAATACTCCAGATTTCTCCGTAGGACTTTGGGAGCCTGAAAACCTGAGACTCCTTCCAAGACACAGTGCATTCTATTTCTTCTAAGAGTGTCAGGGCTTTCCAATGTTTGCAGTGTGGTGGTAGATCCAAGTGCTTCTCAAAGCAGAGAGTAACCAGGCATTTAGATGATAGTTTCTACTCTTACCTCTATTGCTCGAATCACTTTAGAAAGTTCTTTAATAAGATGTCCAGGTCTAACATTGTCTGGAATTTCAAAGGCATGTTCAGATACAAGCTGTATTTGGATTAACAAAGATAAGACAACCAAAGTTACTTACATTTTAAGATGTAAAAACTAATTTACTAAATCAATTTTCAGGTTCTCTAGATTTTACAGACAAGGTCAAATACCCACAAGTCAGGTCTCAGAGCTCATGTGGTTGGTTTCATATCTTCTAAGGAGATCCTTATTAACTCATAAAATCCTCTTACCTTGAGTTAAAAATGGACTTGTCTTACTGTAAATTTTGTTCTATATGGACTCTACACCTCAAAGCCTACTGTAATTCTAACTACGACTATAATTAGTAGAGAAACTAACTAAATTTAATTCATAATACGTAAGGATCTGTAAGGGGGAACACAGGCACTAAAATAGTCCTAGTTTCTCATGAGAAATCTAATACGCCAAGTTTTTTTCTTTTCACATTGAAAGCGAAATAGGGAAAAGATCCCATTCACAGGAAAGAGGAATTAATTGGTGAGTTACCATATCTACTGAACTGCAAACTGCTGTCATTACTTATTATGTCTATTTCCAAATATTAATCTGTATATCTAAGAAAGTTTTGACCTTTTAGGCACACTTAACGTACTAATTGTTACTTCTGCTTTACATCCTCTCCTTGGTTTAGCATAATTTGTTAAAACAAACTAATGACATCAAGATACAGTTGAGTACTTTACGAGTGTTGACTCATAAATCCTTTCAACGACACTCTGACAGAGATACTATTAGGACTCTCACTTTACAGTTGAGGGCCTCAAGCACAGGTTAGCGGTTTATTAGCAGCATTGCTAAGGCTTGAATCCAAGCCTCTGACTCCAGAGTTCACGCTCTAAGCCACTATGCTAAGCTACCTCTCATCTTAGAGCAAGGTGGACAGTTAACTGCAAACATCATGCTTTTAAAAGTGCACTTCAAATGCAATGAATTAACAGTATGTATTATTTGATGAGTTTTACTGTGCATCAAAATCACCTACAAAGTCTGTTAAAAACAGAGGTTCAGATCCTATCCCAGATCAATTAAATCAGAATCTCTCGGGAAAGAAGCAGGGAGTTTATTTTTAAAAAACTCTAAAGGCAATTTTGATAAACAGACAAGTTTGAGAACAACTTGTCTACAGCCTTCAGAAGGAAAAGAATGACATGGTTTTTGCAACATACCCTTTATTTTGTTTTTATCTTTTTATATACTATATACTTTTGTAATCTGTTTATGCCTTTACTTGTCATTTAGATGATGACATCTTTGACATTGGAAGACATGATTTTTATTTTCCTGAATGCTTCCACAGTGCCCTTACTCTTAATGGATATGCAGCAATGATAATAACGTGAAAGGGAGCATAAAATTATTGGGAGGGTAACCTATTAATTACTGTCTCCCAATATCTTTTAAGAGGGGGATTTTTATTTCAGGTAGACATTTGAGAAATTAGCATGGGAATGTATTTTCATCAGCTCAACTATTTATCATTTATTAAAACATTGTATGTAAAGTTCCAGGAAGGAAATGAAGATTAGAAAGTCCCTGTTTTTCAAGAGCTTATAAACTTAGACAAGAGGACATGGACACATTACTTTATGGACATTACTTTTAAGCCCACTGGCACAAGAGATATGCTACGGACGCATAAGGAAAGGACATACTGCTTCCAAATGGAGACCTGGGATGACCTCTTAGAGGTGGTGGGATTCAAATGCAAACTAGACCACATTTTAGGGAAAAATGGAAGTCTCCTGCTTGAACCCTGACCTCTCTTTTCCTTCGTTCTTACGTAAGACTAGCAGAGGCATAACAGCATAGGCTTTGCAAACGCAGAGACTGAGCTTTAATCCTAGCTCCACCAGTTGTCTTGGGCAAGTTCTTAAGCTCTGAACCTCAGCTTCCCCATATGTAAAATGGGGATACCAAGAGTACCCCAACCTCATATAGTTGTTTTGAAGAGTAAATGAGTTTATGGATATAACAACTAAGCACAGTGGTTAGCACACTATGTGAGCTCAAAGTTATATATTATTATTCTATATCTACATGTTCATTTCTTAGTCAATATCCTAGATATACTCAACTTTACTTTCTTTTTGAGGTTAAAAGAAATACCAAGGTACTTCATTCTCATAAATATACACATAAACCAGCACATTTGTATATACTGTCCAATAAAGTGCAGGTTGTACTTAAAGCATGATTTCCATTCCTTCTACTACTCCAAAATAACATAAGGACTCTGTTTTCCTGACCTTGCCATGTAAAAATTAACAATTAATTCACCAAAGACAACTACTTACTTCTTTTTTCATCCATAATTTTAAAGCAGTATGCAGCGCTTTCACTCCCTGTACTAGGTAAGTCTGAGGCTGGAAACCATCTTCTCTCAGTTCTGTGGCAATGAAGTTGAGGGGGAAAGGAGTTAGTGCTCTGCGACAAAGGGATTAACTTTAGGTTTTGAGTAACCACCAAAGAGCAAACAAGTTAATGGAGAAATAATGAACAATCAGTTGAAAAGGTGAGAAAGAAAAAGAAACAGTACTACATTAAATGTAGTTGTACTAAATGCTCCAGTTAAAAGAAAGCTCACACACGTAAGGCTGAGTGAACGACAGGCCACAAGAGGATCAGCAGGAATCTACTCACAACAAGTCTAAGAATGGACACAATTAAACTAGTTTAGTGAGCGACACGGTGATAAAACTGAAGAAAAGGATTTCACAAAAGTCAGGATGGTGGTTCTCTCTTGAAGGGAAGGAGGAGGGTGCAATGGGAAAAATAACTGGGCCTCTCTAAGGTAGCAGCAAGGCTGTTTTTGCTTACTTTGGGTAGAGCTGACCTGAGTGACAGCTGTGCAGTTCTTTCAACTGTACGAGAGAGTATGTGTATGCAGTGTGTGACCTACACAACTGACTATGGGCATGACATACTACGTTATTGTAAAGGCAAATACACATGCACACATACAAATGTCTCTTTTGGGCTTTAAAACCAAATTGATTATCTAAAACTCATGCAAAATATATTAGATGTGGTCTTAAATTCAGGTAAGGTGAAACAAAAGCAAAAAATCTCACTTCTGCTCAGTGTTTAATTTACTTACATGAACCCAAAATTGGTTCACTGTTTTATTATTACTAACACTAAACACAGTTAAGAGTTTCATATAATCCACACTTATTTAACCCATCATATAAACCTTATTAACAGCCTGAGCTGGAAGATAACAGGCCATAGTAGAAAGTTAAAGGGTCAGGAATAAAAAAACAACATAATGCGGGGTAACAAGACCACCATTCCTGCTTCCAGGATGAATCCTAAGACAATGGCAATTGGTATAGTGGTCATCTGGCTCTAGCCTTAGTGGGACTGGACTGACTCACTAATATTGCCAGGTAGCCTGTACTGATATAGATGACAAAATGGAAACATTTTAAAACCTCACCTACAAATATCCTTTTACAGTAATCGGGTTTTTTTTTAGGTTTTAAATATATAGGTTCATGTTTTCAGTGAGACCTCAATATTTCTGAACTCTCAATGGTCTAAAACAAAGGTTAAATCGTTATTTTAAGACTGAACAATTTGCTGCTTGTGGCTGCAAGGGGAACAGCAAGAGTTTGTCTTTTAGATAAATTTTTAATTTGTTCTAAAAAGTCGACTGATGAGCCCCTCTTAGATATTAAGGAAAAAGCATTACCCCAGGTGTGTATGTATGTCGGTGGGTGGGTGGGTGGGTGGGTGGGTGGGTGTGTGTGTGTGTGTGTGTGTGTGTGTGTACGTGTATGTGTTAGTGAGAAGAGAAAGATGGAAAAAGTGCTCTGAATTTTCTGAATATTGAATTGCCAATCTCTTACCTGGAGAGTTCAGTAATTGGGTTTTATTTCCAGAAAATAAGGACATTTGTAAGTGTTTTTATAAGTGTTCCTATTTTCCCAGGCTTCTACTCGAATAGGGGACTATGAAATTTACTGTCCAGTATTTTACTGAAAATCATATATTGCAACTCTATGGATCTACTGTGACATCCCTGAAGCCAAGAAAAATACCCGAGAGCACTATTCCTCCCCATCCACGGGATCCCACCTCCATCCTGTACAGCTGCACCACTGTCAAGACACCTACCTCTACACTGTGCTACAAGGTGTGAGACGGGGTTCTACTGCTCTTTCCTTCCAAAGAAAGTGAGCTTTCCCCAGCCCCCCTTTTAAGGAAAGAAACCATAAATGATTTTTATCATTTAATTCCTTGCATGCCATCCTGGGAAATAAGTTATTGGTAGTTTTTTTTCCTTTTACCTTTTCTTCTTGTGTAACATTTAAATGGGGAAGACCCCCAAATGTTTAGACTAGACTTTATTGTTTAATCTGCTTATATCTCTTCTTCTGGGAGTTAATTATAATAGTAGCACTGGGACTTCCCTGGTGGTGCAGTGGTTAAGAATCTGCCTGCCAGTGCAGGAGACACGGGTTCGAGCCCTGGTCTGGGAAGATCCCACATGCCGTGGAACAACTAAGCCCGTGTGCCACAACTACTGAGCCTGTGCTCTAGAGCCCACGAGCCACAACTACTGAGCCCGCATGCCACAACTACTGAAGCCCCCGTGCCTAGAGCCCGTGCTCCACAACAAGAGAAGCCACCGCAATGAGAGCCCGCGCACCGCAACAAAGAGTAGCCCTCACTTGCCGCAACTAGAGAAAGCCCGCGTGCAGCAACGAGACCCAACGCAGCCAATAAATAAATTAATTAAATAATTAAAAAAATATAGTAGCACTACTGGCAAACTGACTAGGAAAGTTAGACAACACAAAAACCAGATGGACTGTATTTTCATGGGCATAAGTGCACAAAAAGCAAAAAATAGATAAAAGTGGAAGTTACAGTGAGTCTCCAACTTGACTGCTCAAAGATTATTAAACCAGTAATAAAACATCAAAATCTGAAATTCCACATAAAAGAGGTGGTACCTTGCAAGTTTAAAGGGATATATTTCCCACCTCCCTTGAAAAGAACCATTTTTCTTCAACTATAGATGCATAGCCTGACACTAGCTGGTTTGTGCCAACAGGTGCCTTATACTGGCCACATAATGGTCATAATGGTAATGGCACAGACACCACCTGATTCACTCAGGACATGAAAATTATTCCCTCGATTTTTTAAAAGCAAATGTTTGGGAACAAATACTAGGTAACAGTCCCTTGGCTTCAACTGCATTTTTGTTAGTGAGGCACTTTTACGTGCCTGATACTGTGTGCAGATGACTAAAGTCCCAGTGAAAGGAACATTTTTCAATATTACCTATGTGGTTCTGATGCAGCTCTTCATATATCTGATTTTTATGCCTAAGGACTAGAGATTTTCTAATTTGCTAAAAAGGTTCTGAACAGAGGAAAATAATGCATTTAAAAAACAAAATAGGGGGCTTCCCTGGTGGTGTGGTGGTTGAGAGTCTGCCTGCCGATGCAGGGGACACGGGTTCGTGCCCCGGTCCGGGAAGATCCCACGTGCTGCAGAGCGGCTGGGCGCGTGAGCCATGGCTGCTGAGCCTGCGCGTCCGGAGCCTGTGCTCCGCAACAGGAGGGGCCACAACAGGGAGAGGCCCGCATACCACCAAAAAAAACAAAAACAAAAAACAAAATAGGGACAATAGCCACACCACATTTTAAAAAGAACCTCTCTTTCTATGAGTGGCTTTTAGTGAGTTTAGAAGTATCATGCATCATATGAAACAACAAAATCTACAGATTATTTATTACCTTTTAGGGTCTCCAGCAAGTTTTTGGCTACAAACCAACATATGGCTTCAAAGAAAGGGAATTTGAAAAGATCTGGTGTTTTTAGCCTTTTTTCCATCTCATAACACCTAAATAAATAAGAGTTGAAGAAATTTAATATTAATATTAGCATTTCAAAGTTAAATGCAGACAATCAACTTAACTAAAATAAGCAGCCCACGACGTATAAGACCAATCGAGTAGTGCACATCGCTCAACACCACCACCACACGTGGGTAAGACTGAGCTGTGATCTTACTCAGGTCCGCCCTTAACAGATTTGACAGGATACTGAAGAATTTACAGTGGGCTTCAAAAAGATCACCCCTTGGGATCTGTAGCCTAGTTTTAACAGAAGGAATTTTACAAGGGTTCCACTATAATAAACAGAACGATGTGTTTAGAAACCGGCTGCCTGTGCTGGACAGCACTGCAACACCCTCTCACGGCATTTTCTTTAGGCTCTACTAAGCATTCAAGCTCAGGACCACACTTGGCAAGGGTCAAGGTGAGAAGACCTGTGAGAAACCACAGCTCGCCACAGGGTGAGTCTTCCGTGGGAGTCTTTGCAGCAGTCCACACAGCCAGGAGCCGTCTTTCCCCAGGGACAGCTCAGGTATAAAGAAACAAGATTCGTACTTGGCAAGTGTGGGAGCTGTCCTAGCTTAAAGCTGCATACCCCCCATAAGAGCCAGAATCTCTTGTAATAACTCCACAGATGCATGGCTTCCGGGGCTCCCCAGGGGCAGGCCAAGTTATAACAGTCACACTCAGGAAAGCCCAAAGACATGGCTTCCTACTAGGTATTTCTAGTTCTGCCAGTACTGATGCGGTTTATCAATCAGGAATCATTTTACCATAAGCAATGTTGCCTTGTAACAGTCTTCTCTCATTAGGCTACCAGGGGAAGTTATTACCCGAAGGTCAAATTCTCATGCAGAAGGGGAAATAGCTGTTAATCCTTTACCACAGCAAAATTAAAGCAGGTGTTTTGACAACGATCCTAACTTAGGGTTGCTCTGCCCCAGCAGCATATGTCACACCTGAGTCTGACTGGTTTTAGTTCAATTCCCTCACTGTAAAAATAGCCAAAGGAGAGCCTATCCATTTCTACAAAAGTCTGAAATTTGGGGAGATACCTAATCTCAAATTGAATAAACTATTCTTTTTGTTTTAGATTAGAAAAGCATCAAGGTGTTCTCCTGTCAAAATCTTAAGACAATACTTTTGTTAAAAGTTCCTAATAATTTCTCAGGGCCTATCTCCATGAGATCTCAATTAAGTATGTTGCTGAATTTTTTTTTTTTTGACTTTTAGAACTAAGTCCTATTTAAGAAAGGACAAAAGATCCTTTAAATACTGATGACACAAACCTGAGCTGCATGCCAATGTTAAGGTTGTGCAGAAAGTTCCCCCCAAAAGCCATACAGTCCTGAGAAGTGAGCACAGCATGAATCCACCCTGAAATGGTTAAAAGTATATAAATCAGTGATTTTTCAATATTCAAACCACACAAATGTGATATATACCTATTTTAAGAAACACAAAATATCAAAATCAGTTTACCTCATACTTCAGTGCTAGAGAAGCTAATGTCTATTACCATCTAGAGGTTCAATGATTCAAATATGTATTAAATGCCTATTATATGCCAGCCTCTGTGCTGTGTTTAAGATAAATGGATTGACCCAATTAGACAAAATTACGGTGCAGGATAGGTGAAGGTTTCTGTGGTTGTTGCTGTTTCAGTTTTTTAGCTTAAAAACACAATCTACTTTATATTAAAGATTTTACTCTGAGACAAGGCAAATCTGGTTAGAGTGAGGCAAGCGCGTTTTCATTAAATGAACAACGGGACTGGCTGGACGCTTTGCCTCCCTAGTGTCATCCTGAAACAAGTGTCCTTAGGGACCAAGCAGAGGAGGATCAATGGAACTCAACCTGGGACCTTCCTCTAAGAAAGAAAAAGTAGATCACCCACATTTCATTAGGCAGGGTTATGGTCCTATAAATATAAATGCTGGCAATCAAAATGATATTTTCCCACAAAGTCAAAATGTTTTCCCATAAAAATGTTTTCAAAGTGAGGCTCATTTCTGAGATGATGCTAAACTTTTGAAAGAAAGGTCCGTAGACTGAACATAAAGACTTCATATAAACATAAATCAATATACACACATACGTTTGCATGTAAAAGTTGACTGTTAAAATAGACAGATCCCATTTTCCTTATACTTTTCATATTCTGATCCCTCATTGTGCTGTAACACAATATCAAAAAACTCCTCCCAAGACTGGCTTTCAAGTGGTGACCACGTGTGTGCTCAAAGGCCTTGAGCTTGACCCTGAAATCACAAATTTGAAGTCTCTGCTGGCTTCAAATTCTGTAGATCAGTGGTCCTCAATGGAGGCAGTACCACCTGTAGAGTGTGATCTAGACAGTTTGGTGGGCTTTTTTTTGTCACAGTGATCAGGAGGCACTACTGTCATTTTGCGAGCGGGAGCCAGGGATGCAACATGCAGGACAGTTCCACACAGTAAGAAATTGTCCTCCATTAGTCAGGACTTTCAAATTTCTGCTGGGCATTCAGATAGGTGCAAAATCTGTTATTAACTGTCTGAGCCCAGAAACTATAACTCCGTTCATATGAAACAAGGATCTTTTGCATGGTTTTGGCACAATTTTCTAGGAATATAACTAGGTAGCCTGTAAACTGAAGGAAGTGTATCAGTTGCCAACTACCTTGGGGGGGAAAAAAAAAATCACACTATCTACGGCAGCAGTTCTTCAAATGTGGTCCCCAGGCCAGCAGCACCAGCCTTAGCTGGGAACTTGTTAGAAATGCATATTCTCAGGTCCACCCCAGAGCTACTGAATCAGAACCGCTGGGGTTAAGGCCCAGCACTCTGTGTTTTAATAAGCCCTCCAGGTGATTCTGATGGTCAATGAAGTTTGAGAACCATTAATCCACACCAGAGCTACAGACTTTGAACTACCAATTACACGCCTGTACTGGTTAGCTGGTCTGTGCATCATCCTGACTTCTAATGCTGCTGTGCCTGAGCAGGGACATTGTAAAATGGTGTATTATTATAAATTACTTTTAATTTCCTCTTTATATTCTAATTAGGTCATTACATCAATGGGGGGGAATTACTGGTGCAGGAGGTTATATTAATGATAAATGTGAATTCAAGATTTTTGAAGTGGGCATAACAAAATATCTGTCATAAGAGGGAGCTTTGGGGGGCTTTAAGGGAGGGGCTTTAAGGGAGGAGCTTAGCCCATTCACAGTGAAAATACTGATACGTATCTAGATTTATAAATTCTGGTAGTTCCAGGCATTGATTCATTCATTTGCTCAACACATACTTCTTATTATATACTCCAGAGGCAAGGTAAGAAAGCAGGGCCTGTAACAGATCCTTGCAAACTGTGTAGCCATTAAGGTCACCCAAATCAGAAGAACACAATTCTCAAAACCACTGACCTGGAGAGTCCATACCCTGCATTTAGTCACGTCTCAAAATGACAGACCTGATACCTATACTTGAGGCTATAGCTAAGGCTGGTACTCAATCCCTTCCTAGGGTCCCTCAAAACAGACTCATTGCCTCCTAACTGCCCCAGGACAGCTGCCCAGATTCTTACAGCAGGCTTGGGCCTTTGACATCAATGTAGAGCTGACCAGTTAAAATTAAAGGGAATTTCATCAAAATTTTATGCAAAGGACATTATCAAGAAAATGAAAAGACAACCCACAGAATGGGAGAAAATATTGCAAATCATATATCTGATAAGGGTCTAGTGTACAGAATATATAAAGAATGCTTACAGCTCAACAATAAAAAGACAACCCAACATAAAAATGGGCAAAGCATTTAAATAGACATTTCTCCAGAGAAGATATACAAATGGCCAATAAGAGAAATGCTCAGCATCATTACTCATTAAGGAAATGCAAATTAAAACCACAATGAGATACAAGTACTTCACACCCACTAGAATGACAAAAATAAAAAAAGATAACTACAGTGTTGGTGAGGATGTAGAGAAATCGGAACACCTGTACATTGCTGGTGGGAATGTAAAATGGTGCAGCCACTAGGAAAAGTTTGGCAGTTCCTCAAAAAGTTAAACATCATTAAACCATATGACCCAGCAATTCCACTACTAGGTATATATAACCAAGGGAAATGAAAACAAACCTACACACAAAAACTTTCACACAAATGTTCAAAGCAGCACTATTCGTAAGAGCCAAAAAGTGGAAACAACCCAAATGTCCATCAACTGATGAAGGGATAAATGAAATGTGGTACATCCATGCAATGGAATATTATTTGGCCACAAAAGGCAATGAAACACTGACATGGGCTACAACATGGATGAGCCTAGTAAACATGATGCTAACTAAAAGAAGCTAGATACAAAAGGCCACGTATTATATATGAAATGCCCCAAACAGGCAGATCCGCAGAGACTGAAAGCACACTAGTGGTTGCTAGGAGCTCAGAGGGGGGGGAAATGTGGAGTGACTGCTAATTGGCATGGGGTTTCTTTTTGAAGTGATGAAATGTTCTGGAATTAGATAGGGGTAGGGTTGCACAGCCCTGTTAATCTACTAAAAACCATTGAATTGTACACTTTAAAAGGGTGAGGATTATGGTAGATGAATTTTTCTAAATAAAAATAAAAGTGAAGGCAAATGACATAAAACACAATGCCAAAACGAGTCCTGACTACAAGAGAAGCCCTCTAAGGCACAAAGAAGTGAAAAGTCCAAGATCAGAATCATCGCTCGGGCTATGCGAAACTACTTTCCAAACACATTAAAGTCAGAGATTTCAATCAAAAGCTGACTCCATGTGATGAGTATCCACTATGGGGAGCGGGATGGGATTAAAACCTTACCTGTAGGAACAAATAAGGTATGTCCCTGCTTTACCACACATTTGTAGCATTTAT
This sequence comes from Delphinus delphis, assembly GCF_949987515.2. Taxonomy (NCBI): domain Eukaryota; kingdom Metazoa; phylum Chordata; class Mammalia; order Artiodactyla; family Delphinidae; genus Delphinus; species Delphinus delphis. The sequence continues at coordinate 93,467,776 of NC_082691.1, forward strand.
CCACCTTATCTCCAAAGAACACTTCACTCTGGGTCACAGATGAACTCCAAGATTCATAGAGTGCCAAATTGTCATCTGTTGGCTTTATCAAATAAAAAACCTTCTCGCCCTAGGAGGAAGTAATCACACTATTTTTGAAAAAGGAAATGCCATTCTAGGATGGCCTATATTGATGTAATTTCCCAATACAATGTTCTAAATTAAATTAGATAATTATCAGATTTTTTTAAGGCTCAAAAAGACATATTTCACATACCTGATCAATAGCTATTGCCCTTAATAAGCATCTTCAAAGGAGCTAAGGCTCCCGTCTCAAATACGACAAGGGGTCAATAAAGCAGGGATGGAGAAATAGTTACGAGAGAGGAGGGTAAAGCATCACAAACATCCTACTGATCTCATTTTCAAGGTAGAGAAGTAAATACATGTTAATAGGCCCCAGGTTACAGAGGGTCATCTCTGCAAACTTTGCCCTTTCTCCTAAGACATATAATAATACAATTATTTTTAAAGATCTGTGAATAAACTTTCTTTAATGAACTAACCCTTTGCTTTCTCACGGAGGAAAGGAAGAGGAGCTCAAGGGCACAGCATCAAACATAGTCCAGAGCATTGCTGATGCACAGGCATGTGATACTGACGAAGATTTGGCTCTAGATCAGCACTGCCCGAAAGAACCTTCTGTGACGATGGAAATGCTCTATATCTGTGCTACCCAATATAGCAGTTATGAGCCCTATGTGGCTACTGAGCACCTGAAATGGGGTAGTGCAAATGCGGAACTGAATTTTAAATTATATTTAATTATTTAAATGTAGCCACATGTGCCGAGTGGCTACTGTACGGAATAGCACAGTTCTAGATAAAGCAAGGTGAATATAAGCTCCTGAGGAGAATTCGTATTTGTATGGGCATTCCTGACTTATCCAACTAGCTGGCTTTAGCCTCACCTTAAGGTCAGAAGCAATTATTACTATAATTTTGCTCCTTCTCAGGTATTAGATTCAGGGATTAACTGCTAACTGACTAGGGGGAAGAAGAAACAAAAAGAGACAAAAGGCTAAAAGAGATTAATTTATCAGATGGGGCAAAAAAAGGGAATCTATATAAATTAAGAATTCATGGCTCCTCCATTACTTGGGATTAAAAAAAGAAAATCATAATGCTTCTTTAAGTATTTAAAATGATAGCTCCCACTGAAAAAGTACAAAACACTTCCCTCTTTACAAACGTCATTTATAGCAAATGAATATACCCATGGAAAAATAAGACTGTACGTTTTTGTGATTAAGTGAACAAAGAAATACCCCAAGCTTACCCAGAGGACATGGTACCAAACTGAAGTCCCACCAAAGTCAATGTGGAAATCTGTGTAGCTGTCTTGAACTCCCATTAAGCAGTATTTCTGAACAAACGGCTTGGGAAAGACTGAATCATCAGGCCAATAATTTTCCACCCAGGAAAGTTTTCTGGCTATATCAGGAACCTCCACCAATTCAGACATCCTTTAAAAAAACAAACACACACATACACACACACCCACATCATGCAAATTAAAACTTCTTAAAATTTCATCTCCCATTTCAACCCAAACCAAGAAATTAACTGGAACTCACAGCTAACAGCAATACTTAAAGTCTGAGGGTACCAAAGCAAAATTTACAACATAGCTATATCACTGGACCACTTTAGAAGTCACAGTTACGTTTTTTACTAAAAGAAATTCATCATTTAACTACATTTTAGCTAACACTCAGAAGGCTAAACCAAAACGTCCAGAACTACTCACTTTGTATCTGAAAATTCAAGGCTGATCACATTTAACACTTTTGGTCTGTTAGGATTCATGAAGTATTTAACATAATTGTGAAGTGTCATTTTGCTGTCTGCCTGCCTTGCCACATCAATGACATCTATCACTTTGTCACCACCTGCAGAGAAAAATTATGGTCTCATTATTGCGCTTAAGAATTTCATCAATAGACGCCCTACACAAAAATATTTTAAAGACTATATTTACTTGTATGATAATTAAGCCATCTATAAAAACTATATAGCCTAGACAAAGATTCTTCCTATACTTTTTAAGTCCAACTGGAACTTTTGAACAAAGGGATGACTTTTGAAAGAAAGAATAAAGCAATTAAGACAGAGCTGCATAATCAACACTGAGTGTAAAAAGTTATATGTTTACAAAGCTTTCTACACACCAATGATTTCTTGTGCAGCTCACGACAAAAATGCATATTACATTGGTAGGTAACAACTGTGCCGCATTCCTCATGCATAAAATAAGGGGACTGACTTTTCCCTTTCACTTCTTTAACACCTAAGATTCTGAGTCCATCATTTTGGGAAACCAATCGGTCATTGGGGAATTAGTGAACAAATTAACCAGGACAAACAATTTCTGCTTGCCTGGTAGTGTCTTCTCTTCTAATATTCTGCTTCAAGAAAAAAATGAGTGGTTAGGAAGCAAAAACCAGTTCATATTAGGGCCTGTGAAATGCGTTCTGAATTGGGATTGATTTACAATTTTCCTATAAAATCATGAGGTATTGCTTGCTCAACACTGCATCACCCTAAAAAGCATAATTAGTTTTACAATGTCCTGTAGGATAAGGTGAAATTCAAAATATGGCAATACTTAATCTGAAATAGGAAACAAGTGACATTTTCTTACTTGAATGTAACTTTATATAAGTTAAGAAAGTATTGTTAAATAGACTATTTTATACTTACGAGGCAAAACAATTCTGTTAACTGAAGCATTCTGCAGTACTAAAAAGTTAGCTATCAAGTACTATGAACGTTTTTCCTACACTTATATTACACTAGCCATTTACTTTACAGTGCTATCCATGTAAACAGGTTTAGGTGAAACCTCAGCCTCATCCTCTAATTTATCAAATAATTCAAAACCAGCTGAAATGTGAAGTCAGACAATTTAATTGGACTTCCTCAGTGAAACAATTATCAACGTCAACCAATGGATCAATAAAGGGACAAGTTCTCAGATACTTCATGCTCAGGAGATAACATACTCTAAAGAATAGACAGTTTGAGTCAAGATAGATTTGAGATCTAATCCTCAAATAATCTCTGTTTTGTTGACAAGGAATGAGACCTACATAGAGTCAGCTTTATCTCTAAATACCCTGATGCGAATGAAAAAAGTGACTGAAAATGTCAACAATATTGCAACAGGTGAAGGGTCTTCCACCTTGTTTCTTATACCTTTCCGGGCCTCAATATAAAAAATTAGGTCCAGGCATCGTTAAATGGCAGTATCACCAAGTCATTAATATAAAAACAGGTTTGAAAGTGAGCTCCTCTTTTTCACAGCCTTTCTCTAGGCAGCAGGAGGTCACTAAAGCAGGATCCAGAGATCTTGTACCTGAATGCTGCTACAGAGGCCTAGAACCACCCCGATTTCCCAAAGTCTTCTTCCTCAGTCTGCAGCTACCCCTCCATAATAACTGTTCCTAAGCAAGTATCAGGAAATTTTTTTTTTTTTTTGCGTTACGCGGGCCTCTCACTGTTGTGGACTCTCCCGTTGCGGAGCACAGGCTCCGGACGCGCAGGCTCAGCAGCCATGGCTCACGGGCCCAGCCGCTCTGCGGCGTGTGGGATCTTCCCGGACCGGGGCACGAACCCGTGTCCCCTGCATCGGCAGGCGGACTCTCAACCACTGCGCCACCAGGGAAGCCCGTATCAGTAAATTTGATGACAACAACAACAACAAAAGCAGTAGGATGAGGCGGAGTAAATAAAAATATGCAAAATGTTTTTTTTGTCTTTCTGAATGTAAGTCTGCTGAGAAAAAAATAGTTTTCAACATAGGTAATACTGAATTTCACTTTTCCTGACCCAGAAACGGAAGTAAAGTAACATCTCTTCATTCAACTTTTAGTATTTTTAGGGTAATACCAATTTCACTTTTACCATGTTTTCCCAAGTAATTAAAGGAATCAAGTTCGTACCTACATAACGTTCCACGTCCATAACAGAAAAAGTAGGTGGAGGGAGCCTGAGTCCTAGATCATCTAATTTGGGGACCATAATAGGGACTTCAAATCCATGTTTCTCCAGGTATCTTTGTGTCAGCTGGCTGCCATGCATCTTTACAATGATTTCATCGGCACTAAGGAAAGCATAAGAGTAACATGTCATCTCTGTTGATAAGTTCAGTTAAGAAAGATAATCTGGTAATGGGTTAATTCATATACTATATTATTATCTACATCAGTGGTTCTCAACCTATCATACCTAATTCTCCTTTTTATAACAAATGTTTTATAAAGCCCCTTTTAGTATTCTAAAGTAAAAGTCATAGATAATTACTTCAATCTACATATAATTGGAAAAATATATATGTATTATATAAAATGCCTTAACTATAACAAGAGAAAAAACAAATTAGTTTCCAGCAAAATACGTATTTCAATATGTAAATGTTCAGGTAAACAACACTAGAAAATATAACAGAATAATAGGATGCTTACAATCGATTGTAACGAGTGGTTGGATTTAAAAGTAACAAGATCAGAAGCCACTCAACACAAGCTGCATAGAAAACCAGAAGAGCAAAAGGGAGGGGGTACAGTAGAATAAAAGCTGGTTAGGATAAGTAAAAACAGACCAGATTTTATCTGGCTATAAAAGTCTACACAAATATTTGTTAGGCATTGCAAAGTCTCACCGGACACAGAACAATTCACGTTGTCCTACACACTGGGGGATGACTAGCATCTGTGGTCCCTACTCTTTGAGACAATGTCCAAATGCCCCAACTGAGAACTCCTGGTTTCAAAGATCTGCTATCACCAGTATTTAATAAATTTTAACACGCAGTCACCTTAAGCCACTAAAAAGGGTTGCTGAACCTCCAGCTGCCCTCTTTGATGATTAACACATTCTAGGCATTACACTTAAGTGTGGTTTGTCCCTTTTCACTATCCCCTATCTAACCACAAATCAAAGATCTCTTTAAATGGGGATATTCTAGATTTTATCTTCCAACTGCTCACAGAATGCAGCTGCTATACATTCAAAGTTAAGTGCAACACTTGCATCATAGATTAAACACAACAGTTTCCATTTATACAGTCAGATCTTAACAGTCTTGATGTCATCTGTAGCCTAGGTGTCAAGGAGAAGACAGGAGAAACTGGGTCTGTGAATTACTGAGCTCAGGTCTTCCCACCTTCTCAATAACAGAAGGTCAGTTTAAGGCCTAAAAAAATCAAGACAGACTTTTCTTGGATAGTCTTGTAAGTGGAGGGCTCAGAGCTCCTTCACCTGACTCACTGAGTTCTGTACTGCCTTTTATTTTCCCCATAAGCATCCACAAGTGTTCCTTCTTCCCCAACCTCTGAGAATTTAACAATTCCTTAAACTCCAACCTAAGGGAGAATCTTAAGTCACTTGTACTCCTCCATCTTAAATGTCTGGTGCTTTACCTCCCCCCATTGATCAAAAATATGTAGATACAAGTGCTTAAAAATACAGGCACATCATTACTTACAAGAGGAAAAAACTGGACACAAACTAAACATACACCATAGTGGGATGGTTAAGTAAATTACGGGATATATATACATACACACAACACACACACACACACAATTGCATACTACACAGCAGTTAAGGAGTGAGGTAAATTTGTGTATACATACAGAAAGATACCTATTAAACATAACAGTAAAAAAAGCAAGTTGCACAACATATGCATAATGTAACCCCATTTTATTTTTTAAAATTAGATGTATATATACATCCATACACCTATACATATAAATGTTTTAAAAGTTATCATTTATGTAAAAAAGGGTCTCAAAAGACTTTGTCTTAAAGTGGGGGGGTCGGGGTAGATAGTTGGAGTTCACTTTATTTTATACACTTCTATATTAATCACATTAAGTATGTATAATTTAGTTAATTATTGTCACCCTGCCACGGTTTTAAATGATGTGGAGGTTTATGGAGTTACATTAAATAAAACCAAAGGCCTTTAACTAGTGGTGAGTACAGTGTGGACACTTGTGACCGCCTCTGGAACCTGCTCACATCTGTGTTTAATACTTCGGCCGAGAAGCCACGGGAATCACTGGGCCAGGACTTTTAACACTACACTTTTGGGTTACAAACCTATTTTAAAAAACGAAAGCTAAGGCTCCTCTCCCTGAAAAATTCACATTCACATGTCAACATGTCAACTGTTTACACAATTTTAGGAAACTCACAAGCCTCTCTGAAGCCAGCCCATAGAGCCTGGCTGAAAACTCTGGCCCTGGGCTCCAAATCAATCAATGAAAATAAACAGACATTTCTCCAATGACTTTGAAACTCATAAAGGAGAATATCTGAGAATAAGGCCTTTAATATCACAAAAATCACATGGCGATCACTGTGTTTCATTTTTTTTTTTTCTGCCAGTACGTGAGGGAGCCAACAGTAGCTGCTTATCATTTATGTTTCTGTTTAAGGGAGGGGAACGGCCAGGTATCCTAAAGACTATGACAAAATAGGAAGAGTTTTATAGTTACATGATCTGAAATAATTCCATAATAGGCTGCAGGTGATATTGTGATTGAAATTTAAATTGTGCTTCCCCTTTTTAACAAGCCTGGATATGATCTCGTGTAAAAAGCCTATTAAGCATTATCACTTTAAATAGATGTCAGGCAGCGAGTAGGAAATGATCTAAATTAGCATGGTTAAATGCTGTATAATGCTTTTGACATTTGTTCTTTGAGCCACAGATAACTCAAATACTTTCCATTATCTTTAAAAAAAAAAAAAAAGCCTAGTCCTGTTGCCACCAGAGGCTAAGCAATGGTTGTGGGGACTTCTGGCAGACGTAGGGTGGAGGCAGATAGGAAAATAACATAAGAAAAAAAGCAGAGTATGAAAACAGGTGTAAAAGAGGTGAAGGAGAAAGAGAAGCAGCAGCTGCACAACATAAGGAACGAAGCACGGGAATAAGTGCCTTAGATCAGTGTCTTTCAAACTTTTTGGACTGAGACCTACAGTTAAATACATTTTTACCCAGTAATCCAGTACACATGCACATAACAAAGTTTCCATGAAACTATGCTTATTTACTCCTATTACTTGCAATGTACCAATATTTTTATTGTTTTATTTTCAAAAAGTAAAAAACTGATTAAGAATAATAATGGCTTGCAACCTGAAGTATGAACACGCTACTTTAGATAATGTCACCTTATTGGGTAACATTCTTAAATGTTCTTTGGTCATAACAGGTTTCCTACCTTGGGAAGACTCGAGAACGTAATTCCTTCACAAAAGTTCTAGTTCCAGCCTGCACTGGTTTGGAACCATCATCAATTTCTGTGTAGTCGTGCCTGTGCCAGTTCCTCCTCTTTTTCACTGGATTTTTAGAAGATTAAAAAAAGAAAGCATTTTTGTAACTGGTGGTACTACGTACTTTCTATAATCAATTATAGTCTATATAATCAGAAACAACAATGGTCGAGTACAATAATACTCACATTTTTTAATACATTTCTAAGGCTGAAGAAGTAAAATTTAATGCTGCAATTATAGGCAATTAACTGTGGGTTTTAAAAATTCTTTTTATTTCAAAAATGATTTTAAAATTAAATCAACAAATTCAAATTAGCAGATTGAGCCTTTTATAATATCCACATTTACACATATAAAATCTCACAATTATTTAAAATCATGATTTTCACCAGAACATTAGGTCACGATACGATTTTTATGGATCATCCACATCATCCCCTCAGGACAGGGCCTTTGATCCCACAGCAGAAATCTATTTCAACAGCACAGTTCCCTTCTCTGTTATGTCAGGATTTATTCCCAAAATAAGCATGGTTACACTGACACAGAGAATAGCAGGTGACTGCGTCAGAGCGAAAAGAGGACAATTAAGATGACAGAATAAATAACCTCTGGTCAGATCTAACACTCAGGTCCCGTGATTCTACAGCTCTGGGAGGCTACAATCTTTTTTTTTTTTTAATTTATTTTTCATTTATTTATTTTTGGCTGCATTGGGTCTTTGTTGCTGTGTGTGGGCTTTCTCTAGCTGCAGCGAGCGGGGGCCACTCTTCGTTGCGGTGTGCAGGCTTCTCATTGCGGTGGTTTCTCCTGTTGCAGGGCACGGGCTCTAGGCGCGCAGGCTTCAGTAGTTGTGGCTTGAGGGCTCTAGAGCGCAGGCTCAGTAGTTGTGGCGCATAGGCTTAGTTGCTCCGCGGCATGTGGGATCCTCCGGGACCAGGGCTCGAATCCGTGTCCCCCGTACTGGCAGGCAGATTCTTAACCACTGCGCCACCAGGGAAGCCCCAGAGGCTACAATCTTGAATAAGCACAGCAACCAAAATCAGGACACTTGGCTTTGACTCCTAGTTTAGTCATAACTTGCTCTGCAACCTCGGGCAAATCTCTTTAACGTGTCTGGGTCCAGTTTCCTCAATGTGGAAATGAAGGGAATGAGTACAGTTTTTCAGACTGTGTTGAGGAACCCTTAATAAAAGGGAAGATGGAGAAGAGGTTGAGGTAGGAGCTCTGGACCTCATTCCTCTTTCCCCCAGAGGGGCACCACCTACATGTCTTTTGTGTGGTATCAATGTAAGATTTCAGTTTTACTGTTTTTTTTTCTTTTAAGTTTGAAAATCACTTTTAAGCCTAAAACCTCCATGATTCTGGGAAATGTACTGATGTCTATAACTTACTTAGAATGAATCAAAAAATAAGGTGGATAGACAGTGGGATCGTTACACAGACAGATATGAGATAAAGCAAGTAATATAAAATGTTAATAGTGGAATCTAGATGGTGGGTTTAGAGGTACTTGCTGTAAAATTCTTTCAACTTTTCCTGTATGTTTGAAGATTTTCATAATAAAACCTTGGGGGAAGGACACAACTCTATGAGTCTAAGTTATTTCAAATCCTTCACCTTACAAAGATCATAATAATAAAATAATGCTGGATCCTCATATGGATAAGAAGTCACACTAAATAATCAATAGGGGTGGAAATCAGGCTTATTCATATCTAAGAGTCTAAAACAAGATTCTCAAGTAATTTATGGCGTCAGACCCCCAAGATGGAAGAGAGTAAATCCTGTTTTTTAAAAATGTCACGGAAAAACTGACAATCATTAAGCAACCTTCCTAGAAAATACCATTAAGGTGTCCTTTGTGTGTTACTATTTTTTTTTTCTCACTTAAAATCAATTCTAAAATTCAAGGGTATTTCATTCCAGGCTTTTTTTTTCCTACAAATATATAGACATAACCCCATTTTATTTTCAACTGGGATCATAATGTTTATCCTGCTTACCTTCCTTATCGTGGGCATTTTCTCCTTATTAAATATTCAAGAACAATTTAAAGGCAGCCTAGAATTTTAAGATGTAAATGTAGGCGCATCTTTAAATAAAGATGAAATTAATATTTATATACATAAATCTGTTTCTTGCTATATATTGCAAACCTGCCTCCAGAAAAGTGGTAACTCACTCACATTCTTACCAATATATATGAGCAGCCTATTTGAAAAGCCCCAGGTCAACAGTGGGAGGGAGGGAGGGAAAAAGAGGGAGAAAGAACAGACTGCCTACTTGAAAATAAACAATGATGTTACACTGTTTTAATTTTCATTTTGGCGGAACAGATTAGAATTCAAACAGATTTGGGCTTGGACAGCTATGGGTTCAAACTCCAGCTCTGCCAAACAGCTACATGAGAGACCTAGTAAGATAATTTTTCTCACATCAAGGTGTTACAAATATCAAAGGAGATAACATAGGTCTAGTTTTTCTTAGCATAGTGCCTGGGGCAACCAATATGCTGCCAATTACTTCTCTTTTCTTTTAAATGTGCTGACTTGCAGGATTTTAACAGAAGGCTACACTGTCCTGTTGGGCCAACATCCTTAACACATAAAAGCAGTCGCTGCAAGAGCTGACTGAATTTCTTAAAGGAAGGAGGCCAGTGAAAGAACATTTTAATAGTGGTCATAGGGAATGGACAGAGAATTTTGAGTTTAGAGTGCATGTGCCTGAGGAGCACTGAGAATATGTGTTTAAGTATCGGGCTGGTTTTTTTGACACTGGACCTCGAACAGAGTTCTTAATTCCCATTAAGAAGGTAAAGTCTAAATTCACCATATTTATGGATATTAGACTGTCTCAATGGTATCTGTAGTAAGGATTCCTGGGGATCTCTCAAAGAAACAGGAAATCGTTGGTGGCAAGCAGAAGAGGCTTAAGACCAAAAGGTATGACCCAAATTAGGGGCGAGGGTGAGGGGTGAGGAGCAGTGGAGCCTTAAATCAAGATAAAACAGATTCCTGGATCTTGGGCATTTTCCTAAAGGGTACTTAGAGTTGGACTTTTGCCCAGAAGACAGCCAATGCCTGATCTTATGTTATTCAAGAAGAGAAGCATATGTAGGGGCAAGTAACAGTCAAGTTTCCCTCTGAAGTGTTGTTATTCAAAGTGCAGGTCATGATCCATTATGGGTTGTGAAATCAATTTAGTGAGCATGACAAGCTTTTAAAAAAATTAAATCATATAGGAAAAAAGAAAATAGAGTGCATTACATTTAGTAGTGTTTTCTTTTTTTTAATTTTTTTTTTTACGTGGACCACTTTTAAAGTTTTTATTGAATTTGTTACAATATTGCTTCTGTTTATGCTTTGGTTTTTTGGTTGTGAGGCATGTGGGATCTTAGCTCCCCGACCAGGGATCGAACCCACACCCCCTGCATTGGAAGGTGAAGTCTTAACCACTGGACCGCCAGGGAAGTCCCTGCAACAGTGTTTTAAACACACATTATTCTGATTCATAGTAACCCCTTTAACATTTCATGGAAATTAAATTCAAATTATTTCATTTTGGGGTTATTTACTTAAATTCTAAATTCTGTTTCCCTTCTTGACATAACAACCCAGTATTATTTATTTCCTCAAAGAATTACACTTGGTCAATAATTACTTCAAGTTATATACTACATACTTCAGTGCTACACAAAATAAGAACCTTTAAAAACATTTATATTAACAAATTAGTCAATTACACGTGTAACAATTCTACCAATTTGCTAACCTCAAATTTTATACTGCGTAACTAACAAAAAGGATAATCTGTATTTTACAAAAAAATATTTTAATACATTCATAGAGCTTAATTTGTTAGATCTCTTAGAAAGAAACTGATAAATTATTAATATTTCTAACAAAACAGATAAGCAGTCAGTTGCTCCTAAGTCTCTTTTGAAAAGATCACTTGCCCATAACCTCAGGACAAAATTTCTATTTTAAAAAAATATTAGGAAAAAGGCTGCATTCAAAATAAAGAGGTTGTATAGGCTACCTACATCTGACCCAAGCGTGTATCAAGGTATGTTCGGGAAAAGCTCAGTTCTAAAATGACTAAGTCTACAGTTTTTCTCTTTAATTTTATGAACACAAAAAAGCTAGCATGCAGTCTAAATTTTTAAGAAAAGAAATAGTTACAATCCAAAGTCTTTAAAATCTCTACTCTCATATTTGTACAACAATTAATATTCCCATCTATTCCTCTAAAGCATCTGTAAAAGGCTAACAATAATATCGTTTTGTATGTGTTGTTGGTGTACTCCAGAGGACACGTGAGCTTCCCTGCCCATGCCCTCACGCCTCAAGAAGAGTGCAGGCAAAGACTTGGTCTGGCCTCTGCCTTCCGTGGGACGGGGACTGTGGGGAAGTTGCTTCCATCACAGAGGATAGCTGGGCAGGACTCTAGGCCATACGCAACAGCATGACCTAATTCGGACAACAGGAGTAGTACTTTAGCATATCGGTGCCCTAATTTTCTCCTAGAAGTATAATGCACGTGTGTGCATTCAAGTCTTATCCTATACTGTTCACTGTCGCAAATAGTACTGGAAGATTTTTTCTTCTTCTTCCAGTTTTACTGAGATATAATTGACATACAGCCCTGAATAAGTTTAAGTTATACAGCATAACGATCTGACTGACACACATCATGAAATGATGACCACAGTAAGTTTAGTGAACATCCATCATTTCGTGTAGATACAATAAGTGAAATAGGAAAAAAAAATTTTTTCCTGTGATGAGAACTCTTAGGAGCCACTTTCTTAACAACTTTCATAAAGAACATACAGCAGTGTTAATCGTATTTAACATGTTGTACATCCCTAGTACTTATTTATCTTATAACTGGAAGTTTGTACCTTTTGACCATCTTCATCAAATCCTCTCCCCCATCCCTGCTTCTGGTAACCATAAATCTGACCTCGTTTTCTATGAGTCTGTTTATTTGTCTTTGAAACATAAATGACCAACAACACTGTGTTAGTTCCTAGCACACAACATACTGATTCAATATTTCTATACACTTCAGAATGATCACTACGATAAGTCTAGTTACCATTCTTTTTTTTTGTAATTTATAGAGATAAAAACAGCCAGAATCAGAAAAATTTTACTTTATTGCACTTCGCAAATTGAAAGCTTTGAAAATATGTATTTGAGTTTGGGGGCTTTGCACTGGCAATTAAGAAGGATAGTATTTTTTTCACTTAATGTTTTGACTTGTTAAATAAGTTATTTAATAATTCAAAGAAAAACTGTATTCTCAACATCTTCAGAAAAATCTTCCTTATAGTTCTTGGTGGGTATAATATAACTAGTCAGAGTATCATTAAAGTATTGTCATGTACATATTAAGTTCTAAAGTTCAATTTTTATTTAAGCTTCTAGTACTTACTCAAGGAGGAACCATGTAGAACTGCACAGTTGGGACAGTGATATAGGTCAATGTCAACAGCATGATGTTCTTCTACTCCAACACAGCTAAGATAAAGAAAAATAAAGCCAATGTGTAAATAAGGTGAAGATTTTCACTTAACTATAACAGATTGGTTAGAATTTAGCTGAGAAATGTACAACCTCACCAATAAACTTTGTAAAGTACAGAAACACATGCAAGAATAAATTTAATTCTCTTCCTTACATACTTGCTGAATAATTGTGGGGTTGAATATGTGGGAAGTGATTCACTACTAGCAGCAGTAGAGACAGCAGAAGTAACATAATTATAAACCATAAAACCCTCAAACCATTATGTAAATACTACCTGTTATGGACTAAATGTTTGTGTCCCTCCAAAATTCACATGCTGAAGCTGTACACTCCTGTGTGACTGTATTTGTAGATAGGGCCTCTAAGAAGGAAGTAATTAAGGTTAAATGAGGTCCTAAGGATTGGAGCCTTAATCCAATAGGATTAGTGTCCCTACATGAAGAGACACCACAGAGCTCACATACCCTCTCTCTCTCCTCTCTTCTCTCTTCCTCTCCTTCTCTCCTCCCTGAGCAGACTAAAACACCACTTAACTTTAAAATATGACTGTCATCAGCAGAGGTGATTAGTAAATTTGGGTAACATCACTGACATGGTGAGAGCACTGAGTCTTAACAGTTCTGCTTTAGGTCTCATATCCCTAATTAACCAGTTAAATTAGTTTGAGGCACTGTATCTGGAATACTCCATATCATGGAGTATACAGCAGCAGCACTTAAATAAAAATAAAGTTTAAGGGGACCACCTAAGAACTGATAAAACTACATAGTGACATCTTGAAAACAGGAGTAGTTCACCAACGAAAGACCACAGCAGCTTTGCTCACTTCCCAAGTAACTTATTAGGGTAAAAATTTATACATGTTTGGACTCCCAAAAAGTTTCAGAACAAAAACACAACCACAACTAGGACTTGAAAAAGAACCAAAGCAGACCTAACACAGAATTTTGGGGCATCAGTTGACAGGTGTAACAGTGGAAGAGAAAATTAGTGAAATGGATGACAGGCTTATCATTCAGAATGTAGCAGAGAGAATAAGATGGTGGGAAATACAAACAAGACTGTAAGAACCATGAAGGATAAAATGAAAAAATGTATAACATACATTTAACCACAGCCTCAGAAGGTAAAGAGAGAATAGGGGTAGAAGCAATATTATGAGCTAACAGTTAAAAATTTGCAGAAATAATGAAAGACACTGATCTCCAGATTTAAGAAACCCAACATATCCCAAGCAGGATGAATAAAAAGTCTACATCTAATCACATCATAGTAAAACTGCAGAAAAACAAAGTCAGAAAATTTCAAAGCCATAAGAAGAAAAAAGCACAGATTACTTGCAAGGATGAGAGACTTCTCAAAGCAATAATGGAAACTGGAACACATTAGAATATCTTACATGTGCTTAAAGAAAATATCTGCTAACCTAAAATATTGACCAAGCATTCAACATTCAGTTAAAATGTGTTTCGGGGGGGGGGGGGTAAGTAATTGTACAACCAAAAACTGAGAGTTCACCTCCAGCCAATCAACAGTAAAGAAAATGCCAACAGATGTACTTCTGGCAGAAGGAAGATGATCACAGAGAGGTCTGGGATGCAAGAAAAAATGGAAAAGCTAAGAAAAGTAGAGTAATAAATATGTGGGTAAACTTATACAAACACTGACTACATAAAACAAATAATGTCATGTGAGGTTTAAATATATATACAAAGAGCTAAAACACATGACAATAGCAGCATTTGAGTCAGGAGAGGACAAATGGAGTTACAGGGTCCCGAGGCACTTATACGAGAAGGAAAGAGAAGGTAATGATTACTGTTAGACTTCAATAATAATGAGTTGAGGACCCCTATTATAATTTCTTGGGAGACAACTAAAAGAACAGAAACAGAGAGCATAGCTCCCAAACTAGTTGGGGGCAGAGGGTGATCAAAAAGAGGAGGGGAGGAAAAAGAGAAAAAAAACCAAAAAGACTAAAATAAGGTATAAATTCAAATATATCAGTAATTATATTGTATGCAAATGGACTAAATGCTTAAGTTAAAAGACAGATTATATGGCTGGACTTAAACAATACAAGTTGCTGGTTATAAGAGACATAAAACAAGGATACATTAAGACTGAAAGTAATAGGATGGGCAAATAAATACCACAAAAATAGTGATCAAAAGAAAGTACAGCTATATTAAGCAACACAGAATCTAAAGCAAAAAATATGAGATAAACATGTTCACTTCATAATGACAAAAATTTCAATTCACCAGGAGGACAAAACAGTAGTGGAGATTTTGACAATTCTCTCAGTATCTGATAGAATAAACAGGTAAAACAAAAATCTATGAAATATACAAGATTTGAACTGCAGGATTAAAAAAATATGGCCTAAAGAACATTTATAGAATCCTACACCCAACATCCATAGAACACACATTTCTTCTGAAGCACACATGGACCATTCATAACAAGTGATCATACACTGGGCCACAATCAAATTTGAAGGTCTGAAATCAGAAATTCTCTGGCCACAGTTCAAGATAGAAAGCAATGACAAAAAGTTAACTAGAAAATCTTCATGTGTTTAGAAATTAAGAAATAATATTCTAAATAACCTGAGTCAAAAGATGAATCATAATAAAGGCTAAAATTAATGAATTAATAAACATCTACCTCAAAAAAGTTACAGAAAGAATGGCAAAATAAACCTTAAAAATACAGACAGAAGGAAAACCAAAAGAACAGAACTGATGACGCGGAAAACAAACATACAATAGAGCACTGAAGCCAAAAACCGATTCCTTGAAAAGACTTGTAAACCTCTAGAAAGCTCAAGAAAAATGAGATAAAACATAAGTAAACAATGGTAGGAATGAAAAGAGAGAGAAAACTATAGATTCTATACATGCTAAATGCAAAAGAGGGTATTATGAACAATTTTATGCTAAAAGATTAAAAAATATAGATAAGTCAGGCAAACCTGGGTCACAAAGAAAAAAAATATTTGAATAGTCCTAAAATTGTTACTTATATTAAAAATTATCCCCCCCTCCAAAAAAAAAAAAAAAAATCCCAGGCCCAGATGGCCTCACAAGCAAGTTCTAGCAAATATTAAAGGAATAAATAATTCCAATATTATATAAAATTTGCACCAGCAAGTAGGAAAAAAAGACTTACTTTCTAACTCATTTTATGATAGCATGACCTTGATACTAAAACTTGGAAAGGATGATACAAGAAAGGAAAATTATAAGTCACTCTCATTTATGAGCAAAGATGCAAATAGCAAGTTTGGTCTATCTCTGGAATGCAAGGTGGTTTTAACACTAAAAAATTTAATCTATGAAGTTTGCTACATTAACAGATTAAAATAAAAAACCATATGACCATTTAAAAAGAAGCAGGACAAGTATTTGATAAAATTCAACATTTATTTATGATTAAAAAGCAAACAAAACCCCTTAGAAAATTAAGACTACAAGGATACTTCCAAAATCTGGTAAAGGGTACTTATAAAACTATGCAAATAACATGAGAGCAGTCTCTTTGAGATAAGAGCAAGACAAGAATGCCTGATGCTACCACATCTAATGAAACTTATCCTGGTGCAGTAAAATAAGAAAAAGAACTAAAAGGTATAGAGATTGGAAAAGCAAAAGCAAAGCTGCTACTGCAAATGCTGTGGTTACACATGTAGAAAATGAATCTGTGGATAAATTACAAAAATCAATAAAAAGAAAGGTGGCAAGATACAATACCAGCACATAAAAAGTAATTGTACATCCATATACCAACATTATAAAGCTAAAAAATGAAATAAAACACCATGCACAACTGCAGAAAAAATGTCAAGTATGCTGGAATTTAACAAAAACTATGCAAAGACCCCTTTAAGGAGAATTATAACACATTATTAAGAGACTTTAAAGAAGACCTAAATAAATGGAGATATACATCATGATCATGGATTTGAAGTGTAATATGTAAAGATATTAATTCTCCTCAAATTGATTTATAGATTCAATCTAATCCCAGTCAAAATCTGTAGAACTTGACAGGCTGATTGTAAAACTGATATGGAAACATAAAGAGCCAAGGATACACAAGGCATTCTTGGGGGGGGCGGGGGGAAAGAAAAAAGCAAACTCTCTACCAGGTATCAAGACATATTTTAAAGTTGTAGGAATGAAGGTAATACAAAACTGATGCAAGAGCCCCCAAACAGACCCAGGCATATGTGGACACTTGTACAGCAAGGACAGACTTTTCTGTAGGAGGTCCTGAGACACCATTTATGTATCTGTATGGGGAAAAAATGAAATTAGACACCTATCTCACAACATAAAAATTTATTCCAAAATAGATTAGAAACACACATGAAAACACACGTAAGAGGAAAACTACAAAGGTTGTATAACATAAAATCAAAATATCTTTATGACTTTGTGGTAGGAAGTGTTGTCTTAATCAAAACATAAAATGTACTATCCATAAGGGGAAAAACTGGTAACTTTAATTATACTAAAATATATAGTTCATTAAACTATAAAGAATGAAAGGATAAGCCAGAGTGGGAGAAGACTTTACAATAGAGATAACCACCAAAGGAATTATACCCACAGTATAATAAACTCCTACAAATCAATAGGAAAGGGGAGGGGAGAAGGGGGGAGGGGAGGGAAGGGGAGGGGAGAAGAGGGGAGGGGAGGGGAGAGGAGGGGAGGGGAGGGAAAGGAAAGGAGGAAAGAAAGAAGGAAAGAAAGAACCCAGTAAAAAAAAAATGAACAAAAGATGTAACTAGGCACACAATAAAAGGAAATACAAGTGACTGATACACACATGAAAATATACGTAACCTCATAAATAACTGGAGGAATGCAAACTAAAACCACAATATGCTCACCATATTGACTAAAACTAAAAAGTCTACTGATAACCAAATGTTGAAGATGATGTGGAGCAATGGAAACTCATATACCACTGGCTGGAGTAAATTTGGCACAGCCATTATGGAAAACAATTTTGTAAAAGAACTGAAGAATCCTATATTCTATGACCAAGCGATTCCTCTTTTAGGTACATGTACCTTAGAGAAACTCATGCACGTGTGCACAAGGACACTATACAGGAAAGGTTACAGAATCATTATTTCTAATAGTCCATTAACAGTAAAATGTATAAACTACAGTATATTCTCACAATGGAATTCTGCATAATAAAAATGAAAGAACTATAGACCCATGCAATAACTGAATGAATTATATGAATGTCAATATTATGTTAAAAAAAAAAGACAAGAATATATACAATGTATTCTATTTATTCATAAAGTTTAAAGCCAGGCAAAGCTGAAGTACAGTGTTTAGGGATTAAACTATAAAGAAAAGCAGAGATAGATCGTAACAGTAGGATCACAGATTCCTCTAGGGAGTTGTGATCTGGAAAGGATTGCGGGAAGGTGTCTGGATCCTGGGTGGTTGTTATTACAAGGGTATATGTTTTATAATCATTCATTAAGTTATATATTTATGTTTTAGACACTTTTCTGTGTTCTTTCACATTAAAATACTTTTAAGGATAAAATTCTATCTACAATAATATAAAAAGATTAAGCAAACAAAAACCTTGAATTAATCTAACAACTGAAGCAAAATATCAAAAACAATGTATCTTAAAGATCTGTGGATACCCCAAAATAAACCTGTTCTCATTTGAGGACTCCAGTACAATTGCTTCCATAAAGTCTTTGGGAGTCTGAGTAGAGTATGATGCCATCAAGACAAAAAAAAAAAAAAAAAAAAAGTCAAAACCAGTTGTCAAAAATAACATATTTCCATTTGAATATTCAATCCGTGTAACTGAATCAAGTACTTGCAATTTATTTCTATAGAACGGAAATTTCTTTGGTTTTATCTGTCCAATTTAGATATACTTCATTTATTTCCACAGAAAGCAAAGGTGAATATGCTAACTGTTTAGAAAGTTTTTTTAACTGAAAAACTATCAATTTCCAATCCAATAAAATAAACCTTATGCAAAATTTTTTACTTATTTATGTACAACCTACTGGGTCCAATCATTGGATAGTGTATTCACACTTCCCAATTTCAAAACTTACTTACAAAGCTACAGTAATCAAGACAGTATGGTACTGATATACAGATCAATGGAACAGAATTGAGAGTCCAGAAATAAACCCTTACCATTTAGGATCAACTGATTTTCAACAAGGGGTGCCAAGATCATCCAATAGGGAATAGTCTTTTCAACAACAGTACTGAGACAAATACATGCAAAAGAATGCAGTTGGACCCCCACCACACACCATATATAAAAATTAACTCAAATGGATCATATATGTAAATGTAAGACCTAAAATTATAAAACTTCTCAAATAAAGCATAGGAGTAAATCTTCATGGCCTTGAATCAGAAAATGGTTTCTTAGATCCAGCACCAAAAGCACGAGGGACAAAAGAAAAATAGATGAATTGGATGTCACCACTACAATCTGAAGGCTTCTGTTTTCTCAGCTTAGTTTAGTGCGAGATAATCAGCCGAGTCTGGAAAGTGGTAGAGCAGTGTGAGGAAAGGAAATACAAAATAGTTGATCTGAGGAATGAAGACCAAGAAACAGTAACACTGCTAGGTAGCACTGAGCTCTGTGATAATGAATTCCAAGTGAAATCATCTCTGCACAGCTGTGTGATTGTGTTCGTTTTCTTAGCAATGTTCAACCATGTGGTGCAGGCCCAGAGGAGGAGCTTGGGTCCATCGAGAGTTGGGGTTTTGCAGGCAAAGACTAGAAAGGGAGTTGAGGATATTTACCAGGGAGATAATATAATGATGAACCATGAAAGCGAAACTGGACAAAAGGGGCATGAATACAGAAAAAGGTAGTGAAAGATGGTGAGATGGTCTTAGGGGGTCTCAATATGTTCTCAGCACTGACTCAGTGGAAAGCCTTGAACAACCGATCTGTAAGAGGCAGAGATGATGCTCAAAGAGTGGGATGTTCAGAATTTAAAGTTTCTGAAGTAGTGTAGTCTATGACAGTGATAAGGTACAAGTGTAATTACAGCAGGTTGCTAAAATGGAGCAAAGAAAAGGGTCACTGGAGGTAAGTGAGAAGGTATCTCTACATTCAGTGAAACAATTCCAAACCACACTTCCCTGATTTTGGTGCTACTCCGACCAGAACAGAAACTCAAGACCACAGAAGCCAACTTGACACTTCTAGAAACTCGTGGTTTGTCTCGTCATACCTTGACTATGGCCACATTCCTTATGCTTAAAAAGTGATGGTTACACCAAAAGAATTATTGAGAAAAAATTGTTGGATATATCCTGGAAAACCTAAACCAGCATACATCATGAACTAACGTATGAATATCTAAGATACATATATAAGGGTGATTCCCATAAAGCTTAGGGAAGAAAGAGAAGACAGGGACATTCCAATTAATTAAGGACACTTCAGCAAAACTTGGCTAATGATCCTCAAAGACCCACGGTTCCTCTCTCCAGCTTCTGCTCTTCACTTCCACACTCACCCTCTATACTCTCTTTTACTAAAATGTCAGTGATATCTTCAGGTTTTGACCATTTCTAATCAACTGGCAAAACATTTATAGCTTACATTTATCAAAATTTTTCAGAACTTAATGGTAAATTTGGTAAATTAATAAAAAACAGTACATCTGATAAATCAGTAAATCTTAAAAACAATCCTTTATATTAATCATTAATCCTTTATATTAAAATATAATTTTAAAAATCAAATTAAACATAAAAATTAAATGCCCCTAGACCAAGAAGGTTATTTCAGATCTTTGGACGGCACTAAAAGGAACTACTACATACATTTCAGTTTCTCTCTCAAAGGGAGGGATAACTTCTCCCATCCCTCAGCCCCCGTTAAAAGAATTCTAGAGTCACTGTAGCTTTAACAGATATGTTAAGAGCAAATGCAGTAGGACACATAAAATGCAGAACTCTGAAAGCAAACTTTCTAAGAATAACTTTCAAATCCCCTTTAGTCTCTCACTCCATTTAGTTCTCTTATAAAACTTTCCTTCATATACAAATCGTTCCATTTTTTCCTAATGGCAAAATGTTCAATGTTTATTAGACCATTGGGAGTGTGTGTGTGTATATGTGGGGGGGGGCGTTTCCTATAGGGGTGACAATCTGACCTTTTCTGAATAGCTTCCATCTATAGAAGAACAGCCTCCTTGCCATTTGGTGAGTGTGACAGTGACAACTTTAGCACTTTCTATTGTCTTAATCTTCTGAAATTGTTGCTTAGCTGGCTTCTTTTTTTTTTTTTTTTTGACACTTAACGAGAACAGAATTGAATTAATGACTAACCAGAATTCCCTGGGATCTGCCAAACATTCTCTTTTTTCCGCTTGGATAATGCTCCCATTTATATTCCCTCCTCTTGGTGTTAGAAGAGTAGGTGGCCAAATTCTTTAAGATCTGCCTGCCAGTGGACTTCATTAGATATTCCTCTTGCTTCAAATGTTCTCCCCATTCCACACCAAGGAACCTTACACTACCTAGGCTTCAAAGCTCAACACAAATTCCTCCTCCTTGGTGAAACATCACTGGATCACCCCATATAAAGTCCTGCAACATTTTATTCACACACATTTCCACTCACTGATGTCTAATATTGAGCTATTTTACACACCCTATTTCCTGAGTTGAGCTCAAGACTTCTCTCAGGACCACTTACAGTGCCCTCTCAACATGATGATCCCAGTAAATTTCTGTTGATTATTAACTGTGCTGAAAACTTATTTTAAAATTGACCCGTTGTGGTAAAGTTATAAGCAGCTTAAAAAAAAAAAAGTGTTCTGCTTGAATTTTTTAAGAATTTGGTATGGGAACTAAAGGCAACACAGTTGGCAAAAAAGGGAAAGATCTTTCAATGTATGAATTAGTAGATTTCTCATCTTTCCTTAGATGGTAGTAGGATGTAGCAATGAAATTCATTCATTTAAAATTGTGCTTCAGTGCAAGTTTTCGCCTGTGTTTCAAAAGTTCATCTTTCTACCCAAAGGCGATTTTTATGACTTCTTCATAGAGGACTGAGTCATCCATTGTGCAACCCTCAAAGCCTCACACTAATACCATCAAAGAGGATGCGGAGTGGCCTTTGAGATGCATTAACACCAGGAATATAGAGGGTGGTTTATAACCTGCTCTTCATATTGCCTTTCATATCATAACTCTGGGGTCAGCTGAGGCCTTGGGACAACTGTAAGTCAGGCAAGGACTGCCCAGTCTAGTTTCACGCCACCAGAAAAACAGGTGTCAACTGGCTCCAGTGGGATGCATAGATTTTTGGTTTGGGGACTTCCCTGGTGGTGCAGTCAGTGGTTAGGAATCCGCCTGCCAATGCAGGGGACACAGGTTCGAGCCCTGGTCCAGGAAGATCCCACATGCCACGGAGCAACTAAGCCCGTGTGCCACAACTATTGAGCCTGTGCTCTAGAGCCCGCAAACTACAACTACTGAGCCCGCGTGCCACAACTACTGAAGCCCATGTGCCTGGAGCCTGTGCTCCGCAACAAGAGAAGCCACCGCAATGAGAAGTCCACGCACCGCAATGAAGAGTAGCCCCCGCTCGCCGCAACTACAGAAAGCCCGCGTGCAGCAACAAAGACCCAATGCAGCCAAAAATAGGTAAGTAAAATAAATAAATTAAAAAAAAAAAAAAGAAAGACTTGGTTTGATTTCTAGCTCCAGTAGTTTTGACTTTGAGCAACTTCCTTAATTCCTCTGAGCAGGAGTTCTCCTAGGATTAAAAAGGACAATGTATGTAAATTTATAAAGCATATGGCTTAGCATATAGTAAGAAATAGTAGAGTAAATATTATTAAGTAATGAACAGTAACCATTAATATTATTATGCTTCTATTAGGTACCAATCATAGCTTATACAGCTCTGGGCTTATTACCTATGAGGTTGGAGCCCACGCAGGAAATCTGGCTTTATGACTAGGCTTAATATTTTTTTCTTCAGTGATGCCTCTTCAGAACACAATTAGACACTCAAATGGCCATTCTTTAAGGGAAAAAGAAGAGAATTCCTTTTCAATTTTTAATTCCTTTTTGATGGTTGAGTTCTCTGGAGTCAGTCTACCTATGTTAAAATCCTGGGCTACTACCTATATGTGCCTTTGGGTAACTTTCTCTGTCTGTTTTTGGTCTCATCTGAAAGGATGGAGATAATGACAGTATCTCCCTCAAAGTTAAGAAAATTAATTAAGTTAACAAACATAAAACGTTCAGAATTGAAACTGCAGAACAATTGTTTTGGTGGTCCAAAAATCTTACTTTGCTAACCGGTATTAGCTTAATAGGTTGATATTCCTGCTAGAAGTACTAGGATGCCAACAGGCATTTCCACTTTTAAATTGCATTTTATGCAGTGTTTTAACCCTAAGATACTCTATTATCAATTATCAGCTAAAGCAAAAATTTATAATTTGCACATATGAAATATTTTCACTGACAATCAACCTGGTAGTTTTTTATTAAACCTGTGGTTTAATAAAAAAAAAACCCAACTTCTGTTATTCTCTTGCTGACATGTAAAACTCTTTTCAAAAAATTAAGTGCTTTTCTTTACAAGTTGGGTATAGCATTGAAGATTTTATTTTTTGACACATTAAAGCTATTTACTGGCATATAATATGCTTAACTATATTTAATAAGGATTTTGAATGAAGTGCATACTCTGAACCAAATTCCTTTGGTTCATAATAATCTCAGAAAATTAGAGTTTTTCTACCTCTAATAGCCAGCTCATGCTTCCAACTGTCCTAGGGCTTCCTGAATTATTTCCAACCAGCTGACTCAGAACATCTATGTTAATAAGGGTGAGGGAGGACGACAATATAAAAAGGAAATGAACAAAGAACATGAAAGGAAAATAAGAGGGACTGAAGAACCAAGAGGTAAGCTCACTGATACAAAATGTACCCCTTAAAAAAGCTGAAAATCCTGTTGACATGCTTCTAATAAAATTTGTGCCAAGATGAATGTGTGAAACATATACATCAAATATAATTTACATGCTGAACATTATACTACTTGCCTCTAGAGCACAGAAAACATGCTTGTTCTTGTCACTGTCTATCTGACACCTGAGTACACAGGGTAGGCAATGTAAATGGTAAATGGATTAAAGTATCTTTACAAATAAGCATAAACAAACTATTATCTCAGGAAGGTAATAATTTCTACTAGGATGCCCTAAAGAAAGAAAAGCTGCTTTAAATTTCTGAAATATCCAAAAAGCTAAGTAGATTTGCTTTTCACCACCTTGTGGTCGTTCCACTAGCTCTTCAATCTCTCAAACTAATACTCTCTTACTCCTCTTTAGGAATCTACTTTCTGCCGGTGCGGCTATGCCTGAAGTATGCCAACAGTGACTAAGGAACGCTATAGTGCAAGTGGTGCCCAGCACATCTGCTGTTTCATGAAGACGGACTACATTTCTACTTATAAGCAGTGAAACAGCAAATAAATGCCAACCCAAAATGAATATTATGTGAGAATTTAATAAGAACTTTGTAAATCATCTTAGGGGAGAAAAATCTTGCCATGATGATAAAGGATAAACAGTAGCAATCACATAAACGTTTGCTTGGAAATGTTAAGTTAATAAAGGAAGGAATTAAAAACTGTGCCATCATTATGTACATTACCGCCTTCTTTTTTTTTTTTTTTTTTGGCTGTGTTGGGTCTTCGTTGCTGTGCGCGAGCTTTCTCTAGTTGCGGTGAGCGGGGGCTACTCTTCATTGTGGTGCATGTCCTTTTCATTGTTGTGGCTTCTCCTGTGGAGCACGAGCTGTAGGCGCGTGGGCTCAGTGGTTGTGGCTCGTGGGCTCTAGAGCGCAGGCTCAGCGGCCATGGCTCACGGGCCCAGCCGCTCCGCGGCATGTGGGATCTTCCCGGACAAGGGCTCGAACCCGTGTCCCCTGTATTGGCAGGCAGATTCTTAACCACTGCACCACCAGGTAAGTCCCCGCTCACAGAATATTTACAGACGGAAAGCAGAAATTCCAAGCACATTAGGGAGGCATTAGTTTGGGCTACTATCCTGGCTGTAAATACCCTATTATACCCAAAATTAAATATGAATTTTGCAAATATAAAGGGGTAGAAAATGGACGTGAGGAGGAAAAAATAAATAATGGGTGACTTTTTCTTTCGAGATCTCAGTTTGAAATATCCATTTTTTTTTTTTGCGGTACGCGGGCCTCTTACTGTTGTGGCCTCTCCCGTTGCGGGGCACAGGCTCTGAACGCGCAGGCTCAGCGGCGCAGCCGCTTCGCGGCATGTGGGATCTTCCCGGACCGGGGCACGAACCCATGTCCCCTGCATCGGCAGGCGGACTCTCAAACTACTGTGCCACCAGGGAAGCCCCTAAAATATCCATACTTTTTGCCAATGTAAAAGGATACATTATTCCTGAATGTTCAAGTTTAGTTGCAGGTATATAATCCCATTGTGCAAAAAAGATCTCTGTTCATTACAGATTTATATATTATGCCCATTTATTCTGTTCTCCTTTCTTGTAGCTTCTAAGTGTCCTTATGTTAGCTTGATTTTCCAAGTAGGGTATCTACTAAAAGAATATATAGATTAAATAGATAAGTAGAAATAGATTTTTTAAAAGATAAACCAATAGCCATCATGTATTTTCATTTCAACCCAGCTGACCGTTTTAATTCCCATTGTGAGCATGGCAAGGAAAGCTATATTTTCCAGGGTCTAATGACACCTACAGAAGATTTAATATATGCATGGTTAAGAGATCACACCCTGGGATAAAAGACAACAGGAAGTCATAAACTTCTATATTGAGGACACTTAGTGATGAGTCAACTACAAAGGACAGGAGTCAACTCAAGCCGATCTAGTTGCCTAATAACCTTTCTCCTCTTGTAAACAGTCTTCAGTGCCCAAACCTAAGGGGAGAGACTACATTCTGAGTGAAGCCAAGAGAAAGGATTCATCTTAGAGAACTTTCTGTTGGGACAAAAACTAAGGTTTCTAAGGGGGACTACTTAACACCCTTAGCAGGCTTCTTCATTCTCAATGAAGGATGAGTTAAGAGTAGAGGTTTGGATCATGGAAAGCCTGACATAATCCTTAACAAACATCCCTACATGAAGATTTCAAAGAACTTCAACAAAATTACAAATCAGAAGTACCCATCAAAAGCAAAACGGGTAGGGGCTTCCCTGGTGGCGTAGTGGTTGAGAGTCTGCCTGCTGATGCAGCGGACACGGGTTCGTGCCCCGGTCCGGGAAGATCCCACATGCCGTGGAGCGGCTGGGCTCATGAGCCATGGCCGCTGAGCCTGCGCGTCCGGAGCCTGTGCTCCGCAACAGAAGAGGCCCACGTACCGCAAAAAAAAAAAAAAAAAAAAAAAAGCAAAACGGGTAGTGCTGAGTTGTCCAGAAAAGGTCAACAGCAAACACTGGACCATCCTATTTCAAAACATACAGTAAGGGCAAAGTGTTAAGTGTGTAATACGTAGGGGTTTTTACCTATTAGATCCATTCAGAAGATAACATCATTATAGGTTCCTCAAGGTTCACTTTGTAATTCTTCTTTATTTCCACTAGAGGTCAGATGACAAATGATTGGCAAATACAAGAAAAATACAGGTAGTCCTTGCTTTGCATGGTAGTGTGGGAGCATAAAAATAATTATGCAAGTTGAAACTATGCAAAGCTATCTTCGTAATCAATGGGAAAATTACAGTTGTCCCCTGAGCTTCAATAATGTTTGTTAAAACATTTAAAACTCTCTTACTGTTGGTTATAATGTATGGAGAAATGAAAAATTCCTAAAACATTTACTTAGTACACTGTAATTTAAACCATTATGCTCTTAAGGTTGCCTTCACTAAGTGCTCCTGGCTGCATATCAAGAATCTCTCAAATGGTGGCAGTGTCAACATTCCTACCATCAGTTACTCATTTTATTATTTCATTTATGCTCAATTTAAATTTCACTTCCAGAAACATCACTGTTTGTTCTTTGCTGGACTTTCATCTTTATTGACCACTTCCCTCTTGTGATTACCCAGCTCTGTAGTACGTCACGTTTATGAATGGGAAACAAGGAAGCAGTACAACAACACCCTTTCCTGTCTGTGTGTGAGCTGAAGAACAGATGCCCAGCTGTTGTGGACACACTGACTTGCTGACCTGCATACTGAAGGGCTAGCAGCAAAATCTATACTTTATTTGCACAGTTACTATATCATGATGATCAAAATTTGAATCGTGTCATGGCGGACTAGTATTTAACTAAACCATGGCGATAGAGCGATATAATGAGAAATATATATTTGGTCTTCATCCCTGGCTCCTGGCGCAAGAGCACCTAAAACCCTGGTAAGTTCCCGAGTGACGGAGGAGTGTCTTTTGTTATTCATAACAAGCCCCTTTCAACCACACCTGAGTTTATGCTAATACGGTGGCTCTGGGTGGGTCCCTGGATAGCTTCAGTATGGCTGAGTTTACCAGAGGAGCCAACCAGGATTAGAGAGTGAGAACTTTCAGCCCCACCCCCCAACCTCCAAGAAGGGGAGAGAAGCTGGGAATTAAGTTAATCACCAATGGTCAATGCTTTAATCAATCGTGCCTACACAGTGGCGCCTCCATAAGAACTCTACCCAAAGGGGTTCAGAGTCCTTTGGTGTTGGTGAGTGCATTCACGTGCCAGAATAGCGGTGCATCCCAAACTCCAAAGGGACAGACGCATGTGGGACCCTTCAGGACCTCACCCTATGTACCTCTTCATCTGGCTCTTCATTTATAACCTTTATAATATCCTTCCTAATAAACTGGTAATAGCAAGTAAAGTCTTCCCTGGGTTCTGTGAGCCACTAGAGCAAACTATCAAACCTAAAGAGGGGGTCGTGGAAACCCCCAATTTGTAGCCAAGTCAGACAGAAATTTATGTAACCCAGGAATCCAGCATTTGCAATTGGTGTCTGAAGTAGGGGGGCAGATTTGTTGGACTGAGCCCTTAACCTGTGGGGTCTACACTAACTCCAGGTTATTACTGTCAGAGTTGAATTAAACTGTAGGATACCCAGTTGGTGTCTGTAGAGAACTGGAGAACTGCTGGGTGTAGAAAACCCACACATTTGGTATCAGAAGTGTTATAAGTAGAGAAACAGTTTTCCTTTGTAGGGTGACCGAAATCTGTGAGAATCAGAAAGGACAAAGTGCGGACTGCGTACACAGCGTTCTCTAAAAGAGCATTTCTTAAACTATCCCACAGGAGTTAAGGGTACACACACAAAGATTCCATAGTCAAATAAGCCTGGGAGATGCTGGGCTAAGATCAAATCACTTTACTTACCAGCAAGACTTCTTGGAGAATTCAACAAATTGATGTGCACTTTGCACTTACCAGATGGGGATCTAGATGGGGGCTACTACTTCCCACCTTAGGAATGTGTTATAGAAGTTAATTTTCAGACTCACCAGCTGTGAAGAATTTACTATAAATGTAATGTTTTATAACTATAATTGTTACAATTTAAATTCACAAACTTTTTTTTAATTTACAATTTTACAACTGGTACAAAGTACCAGCACATTAAGTGTTTTGTGAAACCACTCCCTTAACAACAAAGGATACCCAATTAGTGACAGCATTACCAAGCGTTTACAGCACACATTATCGGAAAGCACCTGAGCAAAAAGAGTCAATAATCGATAACACACTAAAACGTTTTAAAACTATCGTTTCAAACTGAAGAGAAACTTACCAAGATGTTTGTCCCAGATTTCCCTTATCACAATATAATCAACAAATATGTATAGGGCACCTTCTAGGCTCAAGCCTAAAGACTGTGTACCCTTACTTTAAAGAGCTGACAATTTTGTCAAAATACACAATCTCCATAAGAAGCAAGATACACCGTATCTCTATGCCAGCATCTGATTTTCTTCTGGGCAAAATCACCTATGAGCCAGGACTACCCTTCCCCACAGAGCTTCTGTCTTAAGGTAAGAATTCAAAGCTACTATCTAGCACCATGAGCTCTCTGACTTCAAAAATTATAACCTTGCCTGTCAAAACTATTTAAAGGATATTTGCCAAGTCCCTTTTGCATAGCTTGACTCCTTTCCTGGCTAGGCCCATCCTACTGTCACCAATGTATCAGAATGACAGAATGGGCAATTTAAGAAGACCTCTTATCAGATTCCCCATCAAAATTCTGAAGTTTTTCTCTAGTTAAGAAAACACAGAAAATTAGAAGCAGCAGTGGGGACTGGTTAAAGTAGATAAGAGACAGCAGGAAAAAGATATAGCAAGGAAGGAGATGAAACACTATCAATGAATTGCTCCCACTGGCCTGGAGCAATTTAGTGCACAGATGAGATGGTCCAACACATGCCAACAGCTCACGGGGCATAGAGAATAACTAAGGTCCACGATGTTTAGACATTAAATGATATAGTATTCTATCAAGAAGAGCATAATATATTGTTGTTAAAATCCTTCCAAAAATAGTTAACACATAAAGGATTTTATCTTCTGGGCTTCCCTGGTGGCGCAGTGGTTGAGAATCTGCCTGCCAATGCAGAGGACACGGGTTCGAGCCCTGGTCTGGGAGGATCCCACATGCCGCAGAGAAACTGAGCCCGTGAGCCACAACTACTGAGCTGCGCGTCTGGAGCCTGTGCTCCGCAACAAGAGAGGCCGCGACAGTGAGAGGCCCGCGCACCGCGATGAAGAGTGGCCCCCACTCCCCGCAACTAGAGAAAGCCCTCGCACAGAAACGAAGACCCAACACAGCCAAAAATAAAATTAATTAATTAATTTTTTTTTAAAAAAAGGAATTTTATCTTCTGAGTAACTTTTCTGGGATACTCAGCCACATTTCACAAGTAGAATCTTTCAGTTACAGGAAAATCTTACTTAAGTAGACCATAACATTCCCCGAAGATGGCAATGCTGTTGCTAGTTTTTTATATGCTAATTAATCTATAAAATGTTAACACTTCATTGCAGTTGTTCCCAGGCTAAAAGGTTACTTACTACTATGAAATGCTTCTAGCATTTTAAAAAGTAGGGATTCAAAAGGAATAAAGGAAGGAAGAAATCAATTAAAACAGCTTCAAATTAAAACCCTATCACACATAAACTCCAAGTCAAGGCATCTTTTCAAGGTTGTACCAGAAAACTATTCAATGAAGTAAGCAAGCAGCTTTCATATTCTACTTTGACAGTCATGGTCCCAAAGCATCTGCATACAGACATAAGTAAATAAAAACACACTTATTATATAGGCATTAATACATGAACATGACCATCATGTAAAAAATCTATCTGCTATTTAATAAGTGGAATCCAAACTCTACTTTCAAATCCAATTGTCTTATGATCACTCACTTATGGTCACTCTTCACATTAACAATTTTCTACCCATTTAGGTTGGAGTGACCCAGAAGCAGACCCTGACACACGAATCTGAGGGGGTGTCCATATTGGGAGGTGGTCTCTGGAAGCACTGGTAGGGGAGCGGAAAAGGGGGACAGGGAAGGAGAGGAAGCCATAGCGGGCACCTTCACGAGCATTTGCCCCTTTGGGGACATCTGGAAGACTACGCAGAAGGGGCTTCAGGGTGGTCCCAGCAGTGGAAGAGGAAGCTAGGTATTTATCCACTGTCTCCTAATCGACAAAGGTTGAGGGCTATCCAGAGGCATTTACTCCTCAGAATTTCCAGCCTGCTTCAAGTACAAGCTGCTGAGCACCTGTAGTCAGAAAAAGCCCTCAGGTCAAGTCTCAAGTGTTTCAACAAGAAGTATTCCAGAGATGGAGACACAGACAGAACCAGAGATAGAGATGGAAACATAGAAACCCAGGGGAGAGTGATGGGGCTTCTGCAGAGCCTGCTACCTGTGCAGCATTTTAGTCTACCCAAGCTAATATGCAGACATACTGACATGTGTTCACTCTTTGTACACATACGCTCATCTTAACACTCACTGTGTTCTTCACCCTTCTGTCCCTTATTCCTCCATCCTCTCTGGGATGAATAATGAACAAGTATATACATAAAATACATATAAATAAAGTTATTAGAGGTAAATAGGTATAGACTAAGTAAATAAAATTACTAATTAATAAGTAATATTTAATACTTAATTCCTGAACAAAGATTAAGGACAAAATAGTCCAGCTTGATGAGGAAATCCACAACTGATTTGTATACGTGGGAAACCATCACTGGAACTCAGCAATTCCCCAGAGGGAGAAATAATCATTCCTACCAACTTACTATATATCAGTTCCAGAGACAGACATAAAAGTGATGGGTTTTAAAGACAAATTTTGTCCCACCTGTGAGAGCAGCCTCAACTCTGGGTTCACCTACCACGAATCCCTTGTGAGACTGGATCACTGTGTAGAAACTGGACCAGGGGAGCAGATGGAAAGAGGGCAATCGTCTTTTAGACAAAAGAGATTAAAATATTTTAGCTATTTTAAGTTCCACAGAGAAAGCAGCACTTCAGGAACTATTTTTAAATGAAGAAGGAAATCATGGTGATGACCAGGGAATTTCCAGAGAAATTATTTTTGCTGAAGAGGAGAGTGTTACGCTAAATTACATTTATGTACCTGTGGTGAGGGGTGGGGGGAGGGTTAGAGGGAGGGTAAACTCTGAGAAATGGGGTGGGTCTTAGAATGAGGAAAGAAAACAAATGAAGCTAGGATAGGTAGAAGAGATTAGGTCGTGAAGAGACAGCTAGAAGGCAATGTAAAGCATGGGCGGTGAAAGCAGGGAAAAGGCATATTAGCAGGTGGAGGTGCAGGCCGTAATATTAGTTTCTTCTCCGTTTAGTATGCCACAATATTGTACATGGGCAAAATACGCACTTGACACTACCTGCTTTCCTTCCTCAAGAGATGAACTTTATGCTGTAAAATGAACCCAAATGCCTTCTATGGCTCAACCATTCACTCAATCAAAGCACTATCCAGACACTGGAAATACAGCAATGATAAAATCAATAAATCAAGTGTCTGTACTCTTGAAGCTTACATTTTATTGGAGGGATACAGACACGTAGGAGGCTAGTATAGCCCAAGCGAGCAGTGGCAGGAGATGATGCCGGATAGAGAGTGTGGGGACCATCTGCAGGGTCTTTCAGGCCACAGGAAGGCTTCTGCTCTGAGTGGGATTCTTTAGAGGGTTTCAAGCAGAAGAGTCACAGGGTCTGACATTTTAAAAGCACTACTGTTTTCTGTGCCGGCAGAAGGAGGGGCATTAGTTAGGGGGCTACTGCAATAATCTCAGTTTCTATAGGGAAGGGATGTGAAAGTGATGAGAAGCGGTGAGATTCTGAAGGTAAGCCAATAAAGGATTTTAATTAATGCCTTATTAATAAAGGATTTTGCTGAAAATGTAATGCAGATTATGAGAGAAGAAGCAAGGGTGACTCCAAAGATTCTGGCCCGAAGGAGTTGCCATTGACTGAGATGGAGAGATGGGGTGAGTAGAGCTGATTAGGAAGGGAGCTCTGGAGTCCGACTTTAGATACACTAGAGGATAGGATGCCTACTATTCATCCAAGTAGAGATATTAAGTTGGCAACTACATATTTAAGACTAGAGCTGAGGGAAGAGGTCTACAAAGGAGATAAAAATTGAGGGATCATCCACATACAGACGAAAGCTCAAGTGGTGGGACCAGATAAACGCCACCCTGTGGTACTCCAGTGACGAAAGATCAGGGAGATAAGAAGGAACTGCAGTGAGCAGTGAGGGGGAGGAGGGAAGAGTGAAGCAGCAGGAAAATCAGTAGAGGGATTTCCTAGAAGCCAACTAAGGTGAAACTCATTGGTAACTTTGATAAGAACTCTTCCAATGGAGTAGTAAAGATGAAAGCCCCATTGGACTGGGTTCAGAGAGAATGGGACCTCAATTAGATAAAGAGAGGAGGGAAGAAAAACGGCTGGAGGCATTAAATATGGACAATTCTTCTGATGAATTTTGCTATAAGGGGAGAAAAGAAATGAGGTTGCAGCTGAAGGAGGAATATAAGGTCAAGGACTTTTTTTTTACATGAAGTTATATATTATTTGCACACTAACGAGAAAAACAATGATATTGTGAGAGAGGGGGTAATGCCGAAGTCATGTCCTTGAATAGGGGAAAGGAGATGGGATCTAATACACCTAAGGATAATTTCCAATGACTTAGCAGTTTCCTTTTCTTCCTGAAATTACATTTCCAGAAATTTCCTAATTCTGAAAAGAGATCTCTCCATACTAAAGCAAACTTTGGCTCACATATAAATGACTGAATCCAAGATGTGTAGCACTGACACTTCAAAAACAATGACTAGAATAAAAAATGTCTAAAGGGGAAAAAATGTCATTTATTTGAAGACTATATGCTATTTTGACAAAATAGGTATGCTACTTTTCATCATTTAAGGATCCCTTCTTTCTGTGGGTGTGTACAAACCTTCTAGTTACTTTTTATTGATCTAGTTCAAGGTCTACCAGAGTGTAGAGCTATGCATACCTGGAGGAGCAGACTTCAAGCAGGCTTGAACACTGTTAGAAAGATGGCACACAAGAGAAGAAGCTGATCCACAAGTCATCCAATCTTGCCATAAATACTGAGGAATATGCTGAGGTTGTGAGCAGTTACTCACACCTGCTGGGCAGGCAAGGTCACCATTAAAATAGGGAGGAACCCAGAGGACCCCAGCACCGTCAACAACGTGAGAATGGTTGAACCTGATGGGATCCAGTTCCCAGATGGCATCATCATTGGCAACAGGGCACCTTTATGAGAACTGGAGGCCGGGGAAGCTTGTCCTGCCAATGGGACAAATTCTGCTGGGCCTCCTGCTTTATAGAGCCATTCTCATTTGGTTAAGATCTTCAACTCTCTACTTCCATTAAAGAAACCTGTATCCTTTCCCGTCTCTGTATTACCCTTTTATCAATCACCATCACCCTCCTGACAATCTTACACATAAACATTTTAGATGATGAATACTCTTTATCTCAATAAATATCTTTTCTCACAAATATTAAAGTATGTAGTGAGCAGTGCAAACATATGATTTAACAGAGACCATTGTTTAGGACAAAATTAAATTTAAAAAACCAAAATCCATTTAAAGTTGTTTTAAAGAAAAATATTAAATAAATATTACAAGTGCAACACAGATATGGCACAAACCATGACGGTGGTCAATAAAAGCTTGAAATGTGACAGTGGTAATGAAACCAAAAATCACTGATGTGGTGAAGAAAGAAGAAAAGTCATGCATATCTTAAAATCACTTGATCTTAAAGTCCTAAGAAAGCCTGTACCACAGTCTTCCTCGCTCCTGGCCAAAGAAACAAAAGAACCTTTCAAAGCACTGGAACTGTTGAATGAATCATGCAGCAGCCCTGGGGCCAGGATAAGACTCAAAACAAACCATCCTGCAACTGGCAGGAGGTAAGTGGGTAGATTCCCTGGGTAACACTCCTGAAGGGACAGGCAGCCCCAAGGAAGTGATTCTGAGGGAAAGAGGTGTGTGAAAGATCTTTGGAGCTTTCAGAGGATAATCATTTCCAACAACGGGTTCAAGAAATGAGAAAACAAGTTCAGATCAGGGATTCTGATCTCTCCTCCCACAAAGGGAGAGGCAAGAATAGGAAAATAAGGCAAGCAGAGCCCAGTGCTGACTACTTGGCATTTGGATGGTTGGAAAAGCAGGCGTGAGGAAAGAAGTCCCTGACTCGAATAGAAGGGACTCTGCTCTCCCAGTAACCATGGCATCTAAGGAAATGTTGATCCTCTGATATGCAGAAAATAAGGACAGGCCAGCAAAAAAAGGAAAGTGACTTCAAGAACCAGACACACAGAAAGCCAGCCTTAAAATAGGAAGAATGTAAGAGAGGAATATGAGTCAGACCTGTGAAAAGTTAAATTAAGTAAAAAGACTAGAATTCCTCTAATCTGCAGACAGCTTATATCCCAAGGTTCCTTCATAAAGTAGTAAAGTCAAAAAAGACTGATCACATGTCGACAGTGTGGCGTGCGTGACAGGTGAGGCACTGTAGGAGGAGGTGACAGAGAAGAAGAAAGCCCCAGGAACCCACAAACCCAGGCTCTGGGAGAGAATGCTCCCCCGTGGTCGGTCACCACAGAAAGCTTCCGAAGTCATTGGTGGGAACCGGCCAGAAAGCCTCTGCCTCGAGGGTACCTTTTGCCCCATACTTCACCACTTAATGGCTCAGTCAGGATGCTTTCCAAACTGCTTCATTGTTCCGACTTTTGTTCATGTGTTTTGTTTTGTTTTAATAATCTGTGGGGTTCCTGGGCAGTGTGAATATCTCCAGGTCTTCCAGACAGATTCCAGGACCATTTTCTTTTCTTTTCTATATTTATTAATATTAAAGTATCCATAGGACACTGTATAAATCAAAAGGACCACAGTGGACTACATTCCAATTTCTTTGTCAAATAGGACCACTCATCTGACAACAGCTTTTGCGCATTAAAAAACACCAAATTGGGGCTTCCCTGGTGGCGCAGTGATTGAGAGTTCGCCTGCCAATGCAGGGGACATGGGTTCGTGCCCCGGTCTGGGAAGATCCCACATGCCGCGGAGCGACTGGGCCCGTGAGCCATGGCTGCTGGGCCTGCGCGTCCAGAGCCTGTGCTCCACAACGGGAGAGGCCACAACAGTGAGAGGCCCGCGTACCGAAAAACAAACAAACAAACAAACAAACAAAAAACACCAAATTACCTACAATGGTATAGCTTCCTCCAGCTTTTTCAGTTTCATAATTTATTGCATGATAACAGACTGTTATGATTACTAACTGATAAATAGAAGTCAATATTATGCTTGAATTTCTGTGTTTTGTGCTCAAGTAAAACACTTCCAGTTTACAAAGGAAGAGTTCAGCACTTCTCCACAAAGCATTCGGAAAGAGTTTTATTTCCCCCTCCCCAAAATAAAATACAAATT
Organism: Delphinus delphis; assembly: GCF_949987515.2. Lineage (NCBI taxonomy): Eukaryota > Metazoa > Chordata > Mammalia > Artiodactyla > Delphinidae > Delphinus > Delphinus delphis. The sequence continues at coordinate 93,503,685 of NC_082691.1, forward strand.
GGATATGTCATTGTATTTCCTCTAACAATGATTTTTTCATGTATTAGAATCACCAGATGAATGCAACTTACATACTGGTAAAGAAGTATCTTACGTTTGCATAGTGCTACGTTTAAGTTCATCAAACTTATATTTCAGTACCAGCGTTCCTTATGCTTCCTGTCTTTGATCAACAGTCCCTTTAGAAAATAAACTGTAAATAGGACTACAGCTAAAAACAATTTCAAAATGTATAATGTAGGAACTTACCTTAAGAATACATAAATGCTCATCAACAATAAAGATACAGGGCTTCTCTGGTGGCACAGTGGTTGAGAGTCCGCCTGCCGATGCAGGGGACACGGGTTCGTGCCCCAGTCCGGGAAGATCCCACATGCCGCAGAGCGGCTGGGCCCGTGAGCCATGGCCGCTGAGCCTGTGCATCCAGAGCCTGTGCTCCGCAACGGGAGAGGCCACAACAGTGAGAGGCCCGCGTACCACAAAAACAAACAAACAAACAAAAAAAAACAATAAAGATATACACACACACACACACACACACACACACACACACACATATACATATACACATTGCAGCATTGTTAAGTAAATACAAGAAAAAGAGAGAGAGGGAGAGAGAGAGAGAGAGAGAGAAGAGAAACCAGATGAAGAATTCCTCAACAGAGAACCAGGTAAATTATGGTAAATCCACAGAATGGAATTCTACACAGCCATTAAAAAGAATGAGATACCTGTATATGCTGATGTGAAAAGCTCTCCCAGACCTCCAGAATATTTTAATAAATGAAAAAGAGCAAGGTACAAAACCATGTATACCGTATGAACCATATGAACCCTTCATATACGGATGGAAATTCAAAATTGTTAATGGTGTTTACCACTGGGGAAAGAGGACTGTAGGAAGGAGACAAGAGATTTTCACTTTTCACTTTTTTATCCTTCTACATTGCTTGAATTTCTCACCAGATTTTGGGGGGTTTCTTTTTGTTTTTTAATTACAAGTTATGTGGTCACAGGAGACATGGACCTTTTTTAAAATTCATCATTTTACTTCATATTGCTTAAAGCTAATAAATATTATACACTGAATTTTTCCTTTAATATTCAATAGAGGATGCTAATGAGCCAATGAATTTCAAAACTAGTGATGAATGGAAAGAATCAAGCTTTTTTGTTTGTTTTTAGGGAATCCCCCCATCTTATTATCATTATTTTTTAAATTTATTTATTTTATTTTTGGCTGCGTTGGGTCTTTGTTGCTGCACACGGGCTTTCTCTAGTTGTGGCGACCCTGCTCTTCGCCGTGGTGCGCGAGCTTCTCATTGCAGTGGCTTCTCTTGTTGCAGAGCATGGGCTCCAGGCACGCGGGCTTCAGCAGTTGTGGCACGTAGGCTCAGTAGTTTTGGCGCACCTGTTTAGTTGCTCTGTGGCATGTGAGATCTTCCTGGACCAGGGCTCAAACCCATGTCCTCTGCATTGGCAAGAGGATTCTTAATCACTGTGCCACCAGGGAAGCCCAAATCAAGCGTTTAAATCTACCTCTCCTATACAAATGGTAACCAAAGGAGTAGATGAAGGAAAGTTTTCTCTTTATAGAAGTATTCCAGCTAACAAATGAAGAAGAAATTTTAAAATTAAAATAGCATTTTGCAACTGCTAATGAATGAATGAATGGATACTGGCATTGATCAATGGCAGCAAACATGACAAAAAGAGAAACAACCAGACATTTCATGCCTCCTGATAGAAGACTACACCACCCACTCACAAAATATTCTTGGCGGGAAAAACCTGAATCTGATCAAGCTTGTCTAGCTCCAACTACCAATTTACAGGAAAGAGAGGAACATGTTGAAAGATACTGCAAGGATGTAATAAGCAAAATCCAGAAAGTGGAAAACTTTAGAGGATAAACAACCACTTTCTGCAACAAATAAATTGCAAAGGAAAAAAGAGAAACGAGGAAAATCTACAGATCAGGGTTTTCCAACAGCAGCACTACTGACATTTAGGATCAGATAATTCTCTCTTGTACGAGCTGCCCTGTGCAGGATGTTTAGCAGCATCCCTGCCCTCTACCTACGACATGCCGGGAACAACCCCACCCCATCCCCCTGCCAAATTAAAAATGTCTCTAGACATTGCCAAGTGTACCCTGGGAGGCGAAATCCGATCCAGTTGAGAACCACTGCTACAGATAAGAGACACATCAACTAATCATAATGTGTGGACCTTATTTGGACCTTGATTCAAACTACAATACCAAAATTTACTGTATTTACCATTTACTATACCAAAACAGTAAAAAATATTATGACATTTATGATACAACTGAAAATTCGAATACTGATGATATTACACAATTTTCAGTTATTTTTAGTTGTTTTAAAGGTATTGTAGTTTTTCTTAAAAGAGGCCTTATCTTAATAGATATACATGCTGAAATAGTCACAGATATAATGACACATCACCAGTTCACTTCAGAATAACACCAAGAGCAAGGGAAATGGGGGCAGGGTTAGATGAAACAAGATTGGTCATGAATGAATTGATAATCACTAAGGTGGAGTGATGGTTATCTAGAAGCTTATTATACTACCCTATTTATTTCTGTTTATGTTTGAAAGTTTCTCCAAAAAACCCACAAAAATTGAAATTAAAGTCAAAACCATCATGGTGGCTAGCAACATTCAGATGAATGACAAACCAACCCAGTAAGTGAATCTTCTTTTTTTTTAACATCTTTATTGGAGTATAACTGTTTTACAATAGTGTGTTAGTTTCTGCTTTATAGCGAAGTGAATCAGCTATACATATACGTATATTCCCATATCTCCTCCCTCTTGCATCTCCCTCCCACCCTCCCTATCCCACCCCTCTAGGTGGTCACAAAGCACCGAGCTGCTCTCCCTGTGCTATGTGGCTTCTTCCCACTAGCTAGCTATTTTACATTTGGTAGTGCATATATGTCCATGCCAGTAAGTGAATCTTAACATTCAACTAGTTTCCATTAACCATCCCATGTATGCTTGCTCAAACACATGCAGGGGCTCTCAGAATATATAAACAGATGATTCTAAAAAAAAAAAAAAAAAAAAGAAAGAAAGAAAGAAGGAAGGAAAATGGCCCTCAGCCCCATGAAAAATTGTTCAAACTCACTTGTAATTAGAGATATGCAGATCAAAACATGGATACCATTTGTCACCTATCAGATTGGCAAAGGTTAAAAACATGACAACACATCCTGATGACAAAAATGTGGAGAAAGCTGCACTTTCCTACACTGCTGGTGGGAATGAAAGCTAGTCCAACCATTCTGGAGGGAAATCTGGTAATCCTGACAAAACAATGCACTTAATCTTCTGACCAAGAAATCCCACTTCTAGCAATCTAACCTGAAGATATACCTCCATTAATATGAAAATACATATGCACAAGGTTATTCATTACAGCATTGTTTGTAACTATAAAATATGATAAACAACCTAAATGCCCATACACAAGAAAATGGATGAATAAAACAGGGTACATGAACACAAAGGAGTACCATACAGCTGCTCAAAAGAATAAAGAAGAGCTCTAGGAACTGACATGGAGTGATTTCCAGTGTACACCGTTAAGCAAAAAAAAGCAAAGTGAAGAGTATTTATCATATGCTACACAGTGTAAAAAAAGTAGATATAAGAAAATACACAAGGATCTGCACATTTGTGGGAAAACGAACAAAAAACTCCACACAGAAAGGATAAACCAGAAACTAAAGAGAGTGATTACTCGTGGGGATCGGGGAGATGGGGGACCGCGACGGGTAGGAGGAGTGAAGAGGGCAAGACACTTCTGAGTATTCCTTTTCATGTAACTTCTGGCTTCTCAGAACCACAGTAATGTTCCACATACCCCAAATATAAACCAACAATTAAAACCAACCAGGACAGAGGAAGAATCCAAAATGCAACGTAAACAGTAACAAATAAACCTGAACTATATTACAAATAAATAACACACTAAAGTAGAAGAAAAGAAGTAAGTTAACTTTAGAAAACGGTTTTCTGCCTAGATACTATAAGGCTAAAAACAAAACAAAAAAACCCCTACACACAAACACTGTAATCTATCTAGCAAGCTGGGTTTCTCAGAAGGGTATGGGTTAGCAATTTGAGAACTACTTTATGTATACAGTAGGATTGAACAAATAAATATATTGTAGATAATGAGAGCTGCATTTCTGTTAGTCAACAAAGTCATAAGTAAGGAAAGGGGGAAGTTTAAAATGAACGCTGTGGTGTTAGATTAGAATCAAAGGTATCACTATAAAGTTTTATGGTTTTAATACAAATAGACATAAACACAAATACAGGTGTGTGTGCATGTGCGTGATTAGAGTATTTCCTAGCTCTGTCCACTGAGAACGACTAGAAGCAATGAGCCTACAGAGTGCCAGACCCTGGTTTCTAACAACGATTCTCCAATAAAAGGAACCAGGGCTCACACAAATACATACAAAAATCATATGTCGGACTTCCCTGGTGGTGTAGTGGTTAAGAATCTGCCTGCCAATGCAGGAGACACGGGTCCAAGCCCTGGTCTGGGAAGATCCCACATGCCATGGAGCAACTAAGCCCGTGCGCCACAACTACTGAGCCTGCGCTCTAGAGCCCACGAGCCACAACTACTGAAGTCCACCTGCCTAGAGCCTGTGCTCCGCAACAAGAGAAGCCACCACAAAGAGAAGCCTGCCACTGCAACGAAGAGTAGCCCGGCTCGCCGCAACTGGAGAAAGCCCACGCACAGCAACAAAGATCCAACACAGCCAAAAATAAATAAATTAATTAATTAATTTTTAAAAATCATGTTACCATTTATTCACACCATAATTAAAGGGAAAAGTATAATATTAATATTAATGGAAAAGTAAGAAGGCAATCACTACATTAATAAAATGTAACTTCCAAAAAGAATTAGATGCTTCGTAGCAGCTTCAACATCAGCACTGACCAACTGTTCAAAAACTGTGCAAATTATTGTGGAGTTTCAACTGCTCAAACCAACCAAAGCTTGCTTTATAATCAAATTCCTTTACTTACTCCTGTTCTGTTCTTATTCTTGAGCCCCACCATGTCAGATCATCAAATATAAAGGCATTCATCCCCTTTAGGTGATCAGTAAACTCAATTTCATACCTAAGAACGCAGGATATGACAGCATACCAAGCAGAAATCTGCCCCAAACTTATGGTTTAAAAATTTTTAAAGCTTGATGAGAGAACTGTATGTTAGTGCCACTAAGCATTCTGAGATAAGACTCCATTTCACAACATATTTTAGTTCAAATAGCAAAATTGAGTATATATGTAGAATACTATTATAAGTGAAACATATGAAGAAAATACTCATATATTCTCCTATGATAAACTGTCACATCAAAAAAAGATGTTGAGAAACTCAATAAATGGACTTTTTTTTTTTTTTTTTTTTTTTTTTTTTTGCGGTTCGCGGGCCACTCACTGTTGTGGCCTCTCCCGTTGCGGAGCACAGGCTCCGGACGTGCAGGCTCAGAGTCCATGGCTCATGGGCCCAGCCGCTCCGCGGCATGTGGGATCTTCCCGGACCGGGGCACAAACCCGTGTCCCCTACATCGGCAGGCGGACTCTCAACCACTGCGCCACCAGGGAAGCCCATAAATGGACTTTTTGTCTCTTACAGGGAGATACATATTCACCTATTAAGTTTATAATACTAAAAGACTTGATCATTAAGCGGAAACATAGATAAAACAAATTTTAAAAATAATTCCCATCCTTAACATTAAAAAAAATCAAAATACGCTCCAATAAGAAATCCATTCTAATAAGGATGAAACAGTTAATTATAAAACTTTTCAAATACTGATTTCATACTCTGTTCCCAAGGCAGTTATGATCATTTTAAACATATTTACGCCAAAGAAAATAATTTTAATAAAGGAAAAAAAGGAAGATGTTTACAGATGCATTTCTCTGGAGCTCTGGCACATCTGTTTTACCTGCATCACACCCCTCCCCCACCCCCACCCCACGATAGAGACAGAGATCAGGTCTGGCTCTATGACCTTCTAGCTCTGCAGCCCTGGGAAAGTTACCGACCTCTCAACCCTCAGATTCCTCATCTGTAAAATGGAGATGATAACACCACTTACCCAGCAAGGTTACAGTGAGAGTTACATGAGTTAATTAATACAGCTAACGCAGTTAGAACAGTGCCTAGGACTTGGTAAAGCATTCAATAAGTGTTCGGCTGAGTACCTGGGACTCTAAGAGTGAGTAGCTGAGAAACTCCTATCCAATAGCATTATTCTAGGTAAAATGCTGCCATCCCCGTAAACCAGGCTCTTCGTTCATTCAAACTTCAGGAATGAAAATTAATATAGGACATTTGTAAATTACCAAAACCACTCAAACATTTAAAATCATCCCTCACCTGGATTATCACAATAGCTTTCTTACTCACCTGCCTGTCACCTTTGCCTCCCCCTCCAATATTTTCTCCATGTAGCAGCCAGAGTGAACCTTTTAAAGGTTAAGCCAGATCGTTTATTCCTCCACTCAAAATATTTGACTATTTGCTCTGAGTGAAATCCGAAATTTTCTAGTGTTCAAATGGCTCCTTCGCAAAGCCTTCCATAATCACACCGTATGATAGTCTTATACCACCCCCAGTCCTCTCTCTTCTCCTAACTCAATTTTTCTTCACAGCGCTTAGCATTCTTTTTTCATGTATATTTACTCATCTGTCCCACCTCCCCACCATCCCCACCTCCACAGAATGTAAGTTACAGCATAGCAAGGACTTTGCTTTGTTCATTGCTATATTCCTAGCACCAAGAACAGCGCCAGGCATACTGCAAACGGGGCCAAAGCCAACATCATACTCGATAAAACACAAGAGGCAGTCCCTTGTGTCCGGAAAAAGAAATGAAATAAAATTACAAAATACTATGTGTCAGCTACTAAAGTGGCAAATTTTTAATTTTTTAAACTTTTTATTTTAATGTTTGAAGTGTTATAAAGCTTTAAAAAAATCTTCAGTGCCCATACAGCTCAGTGAACTTTTCCATCTGTATACACTCATGTAACAACAACCCATGACCAAGATATAGAACATTTCCTGCACCTCAGAAGCTCCCTTGAGCCTCCTCTCAGTAAATACCCCCAGAGAGGTGAGTATCAATACTAGTCTGACTTCTACCCAATTATGCCTGTACTTGAACTTCGTATAAGTAGAATCAAACAGTATATGCTTTCATGTCGGTCTTCTTTTGTTCAACCTTATATCCGTGGGATTCACCCACGTTGTTGCATACATCAGTAGTGCATTCCTTCTTTATGGCTAAGTAGCATTCCATTTTATGATTATACCACAATTTATATAATCGACTACTGATGACAGTTAAGTTGCTCCAGTTTGGGGATAATAGGAATAGTGCTGCCATGAATGGGCTTCTGGGTTCATGGGTCTGTCTTTTGGTATCTGCAGAATGGCAACATTTTTGTTTGTTTGGGTTTTTTTGGGGAGGGCTGGGGGGAGGGAGATAATGGTTAATAATACCTTAGTGAGAACCCAGGGAAACGCAAGTAGGCAGTAGGTGAGAGTATAAACTGAAATAACCTTTCTGAAAGACATTCTGGCAATAGGCACAAGAAGCCTAAAAATATCTATGCCCTGTGACTAATAATTCTACTTCAAGGAAATTTCTTATTGAGTATTTACATGGGCCAGATCTTCTTCTAAGTGTTTTACATGTGTTAACTCATTTGATTTATTCTAAGGAAACGATTAGAGATGCTCAACAATGGTTTATTCAGAAGGATGTCAATCAACCATCCATCATTAGGAAATAGAAGAAAAACTAGTAAACAAAGTAAAAAACTAACAAGAGGAGAATGATTTTGAAATGTATTGTACTTCCATGAAATGAAACTCTATGCAGCCACCGAAAATGTTTCTCAAAGATCATTAAAGATAGAGGAAAGGGCTTCCCTGGTGGCGCAGTGGTTGAGAGTCCGCCTGCCGATGCAGGGGACACGGGTTCGTGCCCCGGTCCGGGAAGATCCCACATGCCGCGGAGCGGCTGGGTCCGTGAGCCATGGCCGCTGAGCCAGCCTGTGCTCCGCAACGGGAGAGGCCACAACAGTAAGATGCCCGCGTACCACAAAAAACAAAACAAAACAAAAGATATAGGAGAAAGTATACATTAATGAACATTAGGTAACAGTAGAATACATAAAATAAATTCCTAGTTTTGTTTTATTTTTAAAAACATACGTATACCTTAAATGTTAAAATACTGGTAATCACTGGAAGACATGGGTAATTTCATATTCTTGATTCTCTTCTGTACCTCCCAATTTTTCTACAATATGTTACTTTTGCCAATCAAAATGAATATATGACTAACAAGACTAATAAATAAAGGTGTTTACATTATAATGGGGAGACAAAAGACATTATAATACAACTGAATTAGGGCAATGATGCCGTCTTGCATAGGATGATATAAAAGCTCCACGGAAAGACATCTATCCTAGAGATTAGTAGGGGGTAGGGCATTGTCAAGAAAGACCTCCATTGTCTTACTTCCACCAAGGACTCAGAGAGGAAAAACTCCGTCTCTAGGTTGGAAGGAACCTTCCCAGGAAAATCCTGTTAATTCCTCAGCTTGCTGCCCCTAGGGTATCAATTATATGTTGTACCCTGGGCACATGTTCTTCTCCCCTCTCACTTACCGAAAAGGCTTAGGCAGACTGAGGGATTGGAATTCCTGAACACCAAGGATGCAGTCAAAGTTCAAAAGCCTCAAACCTGGAGGAAGCTGGTTCCATCTGCCCTCATGCCTGGCTAAAAAGCATCAAGGGAGGATCTTCCTTCCCACTAAGGATAAATTAGGGCAAAAACTTTTCGGATTTCCAGATGTCAGAAACTCCAGGCAGAGTTAACCCAAATTTATACCAAAATCTACTGACTCCTTGAGTTTAAAAAATTCTTCTACTCGAAAAAAATAAAAGCACCAAGAAGTTATACAGGAAAGACAATTCTCTGTATCCACCCTCCTACCCTCTCTTTCTCTTCTGCAGACGGACCATCCCTGGAAACCAAAGGAAAGCTGAGCATGGGGGTTAAAGTTGTACTTTGGTACTTTAGGGCCAATTCTCACATAAACAAATGACAGTTGTTTAATAATTAATACCTAAGGAACATTTTGCTGTGTTCAACAAAGCATTCATTTTGTGGTACAATAAACAAAGTAAATATTCATTACAGGAAAAACATATGGACCCCAAATTACCAATGTTTCATTAAGAATTAAACTTGCTAATAAACATGGCAGGGCATTATCACGAAATTTTCTAACTTTTGACATCTGAATCACATTAACTTATCAAGGATTGCTGATCAAAAAAGCCCTGGGTTCAAAAAGCACTTTTCAAAGTCACTTCCACAGATACAAAGTCACACAAATCTATGTGACAAAGGAGACCATACTTGTTTTGGCCCTGCTCTCCCTCCTTCACACACACCCTCTTTATTCTCCCTTCAACTTCTCCTATTTACGAATTTGTATTTAAATGTATTAACAAAATTCTCCATAAACTACCTGCAGCTTTTCATGGTTATAGTGTTAATTAAATTAAGATAAATGAAATTGTAGTCAAAAATATATTAACCTATCAAATCTCTACATTGTACCATGGGACAAATTTCTTATGCAGCTAAAATAGTTCTTTGAAAAAAATAAGAATTTACATAATCACCAGGGATTTGGGTTTTATTCTATATGTAACCTAGATTTTTGGATAATCTCTATTCTGGTTCCTATGATGGGAAAAAAGATGTAGAAATAGAATTGGCAAGACTTGGTATCTTCATATTTCAATTTTACATACAATCAAAATATAGGCGAAACATCGGTTTCAAGTAATAAAAAAAGAACTTTAGATAATTTATTCTTAATTACAAAGCGGCATATTTGCAATAACATTCCCAGCATATACCAGACTATTGAAAGATTATCTGATATACAAAATAAGGATGCTGTCCTTCTTTTACAGTGACAATTTGTTGTGTTTTTTTTCCCCCTCTGTTGTTGTGCTGTCAGAACTGTGCAACCTGAAAACTGATTAAAACTAGCTGTAGTTGAAAATTAAATAAAACCAACTGTACCTAGCACTAAACACTGACAAGAACGCTGTAATTTAACTGGTTTTCTCTCTCAGGTCCAGTAGAGGGAGACTAAGACATCTGGCCTGGTCGTGTAGCGTTTCTGCAAAATTGGGGAGGGGGGGAGCGGAGGCTGTATTTAAATGTCCTGCTGTCAATCAAAGGACACTTCCTACAATCACAGTCACCATATCTGCTCTTACCCGCGAGCGTACTCTCACCCAGATACGACACGAAACGGTGCTCGGGAAACCTGCATCACCTAAAAGTGACCGCAGGCTTTGCCACAAGACCCAAATAAGGACTTTGGGAGCCCAACCTCAACTAGTTTCTTTGTTTAAATGCCTGCGAATCCCTCCCACGCCGGAGTCAAGAGGCTGTGGCGCCGCCCTTTATTAGCCTCACACTTTGATTACAAAACACACGAGTCGGCGGCTTGGCGGCGGAGGCGGCCCAAGCTCTCACAAACGTCAAACCCGAAACACAGGCGGCGGCCGAGGCAGAGGGCGACACTCGCCGCCCCCGCCACCCGACCCGAAATCCCCACCGTCCGGCGAAAGTTGGCCCGCACCAGGCCCCCGGGCACTGGCCCCGGGCCGCCCGGGTGTCGCCGGCCCCTCGGGCGACGGGAAATTTCACTCTTTGTAAAGTTTGGGCTGCGGCGTGGGGGCGACGCGGGGGGTTGGGGACGAGAGGCTGTCCCTTCGGGCCCCGCTGCCCACTCCATCCGCTCCACCCCCGCCAGGACGGGTTGCGCCGGGGTGGCGGGTGGAGGCCACGACCCGAGCCGCCCCGCCGCCCCGCCCGGGACCCCCGGCCCGAACTTCCGACTGGCATCTTTCAAGTCCCCGAGAGTGCCTCATCTGTTGCTCTGTTTACTCCGCGGAGCCCCGCCGGGCTGGCGCTACCGACGCCCCCGTCTCAGCGCTCCGCAGCCGAGGAAGTTTGATAAAGACCGGGGAAGGGGGCGCGACCGCGACCCGCTGGCGGAGGCGAGGGGAAGGAGGGCAATTTCTGGAGACCCCGGGCCGTGGCCAGCCGGTCGCCGCCCGGAAGGAAGGCGCGGCGGCCGGCCGAGCACGGCGACCGGCCGGGCGGCGACTCCGGGCCGGCAGCCCCGGGCGGGCGGGGCGGCGGCGGGCTGCGGGTGCGGCGAGGGGCGGCGGGCCGGGCCGGCGCTCCGCCCGCCGCCTCCGCCGGCGCCTACCCCGGCCGCGTCCCCTCGCCCCGGTCTCCTCCTGCCAACTTCTCGGCTGGTCCTCTTTGTTCCCGTTTGTTGTGGCGACTCTTCGCCCGGCCGGGCGATCCCACCAGCCCCCGTAGCCCGCCCGGCGCCCGGCGAGCCCGGGGCCCCGCGCGCCCCGCTGCCCGGGCCGGGGGATCGGCGCCGGGGCCCCTCGGCGCTCGGCGCGGCGGCCGGGCGGAGGGCGGCGCGGGCGGCCGGAGCGGCGAAGGCGGCGGTTGGCCGGTGGCCGGCGGCGGCGGCGGGGCTAGAAGGGGCTTATTTACCTGCCGTGGAACCAGTCCTTGCAGATATCGCACTCGATCATGAAGCGGTTCACGTCGTACGGCTGCCGGCACACACAGTACACCGGCGGGGGCGGTGGGGGCGCCGAGGCCCGGCCCGGAGCCGCTACCGACACGGCTGCCGCGGCGGCTCCAGCTGCTGCTCCCGCGGCCACCGCCGCCGCCGCTCCGGCCATCTTTAAAAAACACACACACGCTCGCTCGCTGCTCCGCTCGCCGACTGGAGCGAGCGCAGCCGCCAGCCAGCGCCGCCTCCTGCAGCAGCCGGAGCAGCAGCCGCGGCGGCGGCGGCGGCGGCGGCGACGGCGGCGGCGGCGGCGGCGGTGCCTCAGTGCGCGCGCGCGAGGCCACAGCCGGGCGCTGGGTGACGGGGAGGGGGCCGCGGACGGCGGGCGGCGGCGCGCGCACGACGCGCGCACGACGCGCGAGGTCCCGGCCCGGCTCCTTCCGGCGCTCCGCGCGGGGCCGTCCGTCTCGCGCACGTCGTCCTGCCGCCGGCGCGCGCGCCGCGTTCCTCTCGCGTCAGCCCGGCGGAGGGACAGGCTGAAGGGCACGCGGGGCGGGGGAGGCGGAGGGAGGCAGAGGCTCCCTGAGGACACGCGCGGTGGCGCGGCGAGCGCGGCCCCGGGAGGAGGACAGCGGGCGCGTGCGAACAGCCGGCTCCGGCGTTTCTGAGTGAACGCAGAGGCCGGGGAAGTTCCTGCGCAGTGAAAAGCGGCGCACGCTGCGTCTGTGCTCTGGCTCTCCGAACCGAGGAAATTAGAGCCCCACCAGGGCCACCTCCCGACCGGGGGAGAATCTTAAATCAATTAGCAGCCGCCCCGCGACCTCCGTGGGTCCGAGCCTAGGATTAACAGCACAGCGAGCAGGTTATGCCCTGCTGTGGGGCAGGAGTGTGCTGGGGAGTCATTCAAACTTCCAAAACGTCCCACCCGAATTCCCACCGACCGGCCAGGAAATTAGTGTTGATGGAACCACTGGTGGGTGAAGGAGGTTGTACCCAAGAGGAATTCATTTAATGGCTGTGAGCCGAGAGGGACCAGCCTTGAAATGTGGGTGGAGGAAGGACCGGAGAGGAACCCGGCATGTTTATAAACCACGCGACTTAGATGCGAATATTTTCAAGTTCCCAGTTTGGAAGATAAGGATAAAATTCTAAATGACAGTGACACCTCGGAAAGGGACTACTACAAAAACCAGATAATACGGTACTTGGCACATAATTAGGCCACTAATAAAATATATTTGAATGAAAGATGAGATTGATAAGAATAAAAAGAGCTAACACATATCGAATAAAAATAGATTGCCTTGTTATAACTACGCGAATTGGAAGGGATGTTAAGAATTATGGAATCACAGAACATTGTAAATCAACTATACTTCAATAAAATTATATATATATATACATGCATATATATAGGAATTATGGAATCAGATATTTGTAGCTAAATTTCGCAAGCATTTCTGTCGTTGGTAAAATCCCTATAGCTCTCGTCTCATTCAGTCCGAGGCAGAGAACTACTGATCTAGTCTAGCCTTTTTTTTTCTTTTTTTTAACTTACTTATTTTTTTTTGGCCGCGTTGGGTCTTCGTTGCTGTGCGAGGGCTTTCTCTAGTTGCGGCGAGCAGGGGCTACTCTTTCGCTGCGGTGCGCGGGCTTCTCACTGCTGTGGCTTTTCTTTGTTGTGGAGCATGGGCTCTAGGCGTGCGGGCTTCGGTAGTTGTGGCACATGGGCTCAGCAGTTGTGGTTTGCAGGCTCAGTAGTTGTGGCGCACGGGCTTAGTTGCTCCGCGGCATGTGGGATCTTCCCGGACCAGGGCTCGAACCCGTGTCTCCTGCATTGGCAGGCGGATTCTTAACCACTGCGCCACCAGGGAAGTCCCTAGTCTAGCCTTTTTATAATTGAGGAAAGTAATTAACTTGCCTAAAATCTCAGATCTGGGCTTGAGCTAAAGTTTTTAAGTGTCTTGGTTCTACAACCAGTCCTTTTTCTACCACACCATTGCTTGTCACATATTTTGCAGGAAAAGAAACACCTAGAAGTTAGAGTTGACCACAGAGGGAATGAGTTCGAAACATATTTCTACTGTAACTCTGGCATATGTTTAGAGGCATCCTGGATTCAGGTAGTGAAAAGAGCCTTACATTCAGACCCTGCTTTGTAGAAGCTGTGTGACCTTGGGCAAGTCACTCCATTTCTCTTGAATTAGATCCTTGAAGATCTCCTCAAAGAAAAATTATAGATCATAATATATTCCTTAACTACCTCACAGAGGCTTTATCATATGCAGAAGAGAGCATGTATTTTTAAAAGTACACTGTAGAGGATGTGTGTTGTCATGGAAGTGCAGGCAGTGAAAGCTATCATGTTGGAGTTGGGGTGAGAAGGGTATCCACACAGGGACATGCCCTGGTAGGGGGTGTTCTCAATGCTGGAAGGGCCACCTGACCCTGGGATATCACCATGGGTGGAGTGAGGAAGGTGGTCAAGCAGAGGAGGAGGCAGCAGTGGTGATGGGAGATTGGCTATGAACAAGAGGATTGATCCAGTAAGTAAATATATTAAGGAAAATGGGAGCCAATTTCTCACTGTTGAGGAAGAGATTACAAACATAGAAAGAAAACTAGAATGAATCTTTCGGTAGTGAACTGGTAATGGAGGTATCAATCTATTTCTATTTATAGAAATAAATATAGGTGTATAAGTACATGCACACTCTGTCCACTGAGAGGGTCTGGGGCACAACAAAATGATGAGTATATCTAGCCCAGATCTTGCCTTCTAAACACCATTCTCTTCATTTTTCTTCTTGGGAAAACGGCTGATTCCAGGACTGGAGAAGAGAAGTACAGGATGAGACTAGAGCCCCTAGTTGTGCCAGAAAAAAAGGGCATGTGCAAAGAATAATGGGGCATGTCAAAAGGACACAGGCCAACTTGTGTCCCAAATCTGGGACAAAATAAAAAATAATTATGTATTTAGACACACTGAATAACATAGGAAACCATACAGATGTAAATAACACAAACTGAAAGTTTGAAAAGGATTGGAATATTTGCAAAGTATCTCCCCATCAAATTCTTACTAATTACAAAGACAATTAAAGTAACTTTACGGTGGAGAAGTCTGGCAAGCACCATCTTAATCAAGCGATCAAGGGCCATCAGTAATGGGACAAATCAGAATCATGCACCACCTAATAGGATCCAGTGAGCATACTAGCATCACTTCTGTGTATTTTTGCCTGGTCCACTTAGTTGAGTCTCCAGTTTGGAAACACAGCTAGTTTCAAAGGCACATCAAAAAATCAGCAAGAATAAGAACACTATAAGGCATACAAATCTGTAAGGAAAGGTTAGAAAATTGTAAACACAAAGATTTGACCTGGAGAAGAAAAGAATGAAGGCTAGAACTCTGAATAATGCCAAAATTTTAGTGACAATCTCCATGCCTAGTAATTAAGAGCATGTGTTTGAATTCCACAATCTACTATCTCTGTGACAACTTACTAACTGTTGGGTTTTAGTTTGCTCATTTTAAGGGGTGATAAGAATATCTACCTCACACAGTTAGGTGCATTAAATGAGATAACAAAATGCAGGTCACAATTCTTAGTACATAGTAACCCATATAGCTACTAGCTATAATTATGAGTAATTATTTTACTTGTTTATTAATAATAATAAGACCGAAGAGCACCCAGAAAGTTACGAGGGAAGGCTAGGAGAGTATTATTACAAAAAAGGGGGAAGAGAATTTCAGAAAGAAAATATCCTGAGGGAGGGATACATTAGGAGATTGGGACTGACATATACACACTACTATATATAAAATAGATAACTAATAAGAACCTACTGTATAGCACAGGGAACTCTACTCAATACTCTGTTATGGCCTATATGGGAAAAGAATCTAAAAAGAGAGTGGGGGGGCTTCCCTGGAGGCGCAGTGGTTGAGAGTCCGCCTGCCGATGCAGGGGACACGGGTTCGTGCCCCAGACCGGGAAGATCCCACATGCCGCGGAGCGGCTGGGCCCGTGAGCCATGGCCGCTGAGCCTGCACGTCCCGCAACAGGAGAGGACACAACAGTGAGAGGCCCGCGTACCACAAAATAAATAAATAAATAATAAAATAAAAAGATAGTGGGTATATGTATTTGTATAACTGATTCACTTTGCTGTACACCTGAAACTAACACAACAATGTAAATCAACTATACTCCAATAAAAAATTAAAAAAAGAAAATCTTGAGGAGAGACACCCAGCTCCATGTCAGCATTGGTTGGCAACGACTGTGGAGATACCTCTCTGCCTTTCTCCTTTGCAGGTACCTACCATACATCTTCCTTAATTTTCATATCAAATTGAAGTCACTCTGTGGATTGTTTTTAACACTCCACTTGTCCATAAACCCTCATTTCTTTAAAAAGAAATGTTTGCTCCAGCCTAACAACTCTGCTTCCCACTACTACCAATACTGGTCTATCTCCATGACCATGTCTGCTATTCCCTTCCTCAGTATTCCCTCTCCTTCCTTTTTCTTCAAAACACTGTTCATGACTTCCCCAATGCAGGGAACACGGGTTCGAGCCCTGGTCCGGGAAGATCCCACATGCCGCGGAGCAACTAAGCCCGTGTGCCACAACTACTGAGCCGGGGCACTAGAGCCTGCGAGCCACAACTATTGAGCCCATGCTCCACAACTACTGAAGCCTGCGTGCCTAGAGCCTGTGCTCTGCAACAAGAGAAGCCACCGCAATGAGAAGCCCGCGCACCTCAGTGAAGAGCAGCCCCCCTTGCCGCAACTAGAGAAAGCCCGCGCACAGCAACGAAGACTCAACGCAGCCAAAAATAAATAAATAAAAATTTAAAAAAATAAAGAAAGGAACATGGTAGAATCAGAGCACTGGGAAGGTGGGTTTTGAACAGTGTTTTCTTTTTTGTTTGTTTTTTTAATTAATTAATTTTAATTTTTGGCTGCGTTGGGTCTTCGTGGCTGCACGTGGGCTTTCTCTAGTTGTGGTGAGCGGGGGCTACTCCTCATTGCAGTGCGCAGGCTTCTCATTGCCGTGGCTTCTTGTTGCAGAGCACGGGCTGTAGATGCGTGGGCTTCAGTAGCTGTGGCACACGGTCTCAGTAGTTGTGGCTCACGGGGCTCTAGAGCGCAGGCTCAGTAGTTGTGGTGCATGGGTTTAGTTGCTCCGCGGCAAGTGGGATCTTCCCGGACTAGGGCTTGAACCAGTGCCCCCTGCACTGGCAGGCGGATTCTTTTTTTCTTCTTCTTTTTTTAACATCTTTACTGGAGTATAATTGCTTTACAGTGGTGTGTTAGTTTCTGCTTTATAACAGTGAATCAGCTATACATATACATATATCCCCATATCTCCTCCCTCTTGTGTCTCCCTCCCTCCCACGCTCCCTTTCCCACCCCTCTAGGTTGTCACAAAGCACCAAGCTATGTCTCTGTGCTATGCGGCTGCTTCCCACTAGCTATTTATTTTACATTTGGTAGTATATATAAGTCCATGCCACTCTCTCACTTCGTCCCAGCTTCCCCTTCCCCTTCCCCATGTCCTCAAGTCCATTCTCTATGTCTGCATCTTTATTCCTGTCCTGGCAGGCAGATTCTTAACCACTGTGCCACCAGGGAAGCCCATAACATGTTCCTTTCTATAAGTAAAATTTAATTTGCTATTACTTGTGTGCTCCTCAGGTCTTCAGTCAGTGCCTATACTTTTCTTTTCCTAGAGGATATTTACTTTTCTTCTTACAGATTCAGAAACAGACGGCGCTTGTTTCCGAAACGCTATCCATACTTGAAGAAAAAACAGAATCATTAGAAAAAAATGTTAACAAAAGAAAGGAAATGGTAGAGTATTTAGCTGTAGATCTGGTCATTTCTTTGGTGAAGAAAGTTATAGACTTTTGGCCTATGCAATGCAATTTGAGGATCCTGAAAGAAATTACCCACCCCAAGTGGTTTTCTTTATCGGTCTGCCAGGGTGCGTAAAATTCCCACTTTTACAGTCATCCCTTCAAGGTTGGGTAGAGGGTCCTGAACAAATACAGATATACCAAGTGTGAGAGGTATCCCACTGATGGTGATTTCTGTGGAACACTAACACCCACACTAAGAAATATTCTGGGGGTGTGATGAATTGGGAGATTGGGATTGACATGTATACACTGATGTGTATAAAATGGGTGACTAATAAGAACCTGCTATATAAACAAATAAATAAAATTTTAAAATTAAAAAAAAAAATATTCTGGGGACTGAAGGTTTCCATAGTCAAGTAAGTTTGGACAAGGCTACATACTGTGACTTCTGCAGTTAAAAGAAAAAAAAAAGAAAAGAAAATCTGGAGCCTGTGTAATTTTGACTCTGCATCTCCCAAAATCATTTGACCTCTTAATGTGTTGAAGGTTTCTTTCCTCATAATAACTATTAATGTCCCACAGGATGAACGTATTCTGGGAACGCTACCTTGAACCACTGACATGTCCTAAATGATAGTGGTTTGCTCTTGTGTAGCACTTTATGCTACTTGATCCCCACAATAGCCTGTTCATCAGATTAACTAGAGTAAGCAGGGAACAGCCTGCTTCAAGTTGTAGGAGAAGATAGAAAATTTGATTTTACAGAGCTGAAGGGAAGAGGAAATGTCTGGTTAGAAAACATCACCTGGACTTCTCTGGTGGCGCAGTGGTTAAGAATCCGCCTGCCAATGCAGGGGATGTGGGTTCGAGCCCTGGTCCGGGAAGATCCCACATGCCACGGAGCAACCAAGCCCGTGCGCCACAGCTACTGAGCCTGCGCTCTAGAGCCCAAGAGGCACAACTACTGAGCCCTCCTACCGCAACTACTGAAGCCCGCGCACCTAGAGCCCGTGCTCCGCAACAAGAGAAGCCACCGCAATGAGAAGCCCGCGCACCACAACGAAGAGTAGCCCCTGCTCTCCGCAAGTAGAGAAAAAAACCCGTGCGCAGTAACGAAGACCCAACACAGCCAAAAATAAATAAATAAAATAAATAAATTTAAAAAGAAGAAAAAGAAAACATCACCCAAGGAGACTAGATCTTGAAGAGGAAGTGCATGGTTGGTGCTGGGAGGAAGGACCGCAGGGTCCCAGGAGAGAAGGCAGGACCCCAGCACACAAAGCTCGGTAGCTGTGTTGACAGCCTGATTTTCTTTGCTTCTGCCCCAGGAGCTGGGGAAAATTCTAAACTGATGGCCCAGTTTAAGAAGTTATTAAAGGAAACTGTCAACATGTTGAACGTATTCAATCAACATGCAAATTTAAGAATAAAACAGTGATGAGAAAGTGGTATAAATGAAGGCAAAGCAGATGTGACATTAGTAAGGAAAACGAATCAAAAATGTAGCCTGACATTACATACCTTCTGAAGGGATACAGTATAAAGTACACAGCTTCACGTATGAAGTATTCTTTTTTTTTTTTTTTTTTTTTTTGCGGTACGCGGGCCTCTCACTGTTGTGGCCTCTCCCGTTGCGGAGCACAGGCTCCGGACGCACAGGCTCAGCGGCCATGGCTCACGGGCCCAGCCACTCCGCGGCATGTGGGATCCTCCCGGACTGGGGCACGAACCCGTGCCCCCTGCATCGGCAGGCGGACTCCTAACCACTGCGCCACCAGGGAAGCCCTATGAAGTATTCTTGCTAAAAATGTTTAACCTGAATGTAATTAAGCCATTAGACTTAACTTCCGGTTTACGGGAAATTCAGGAGATAGCGCAGCAAGTTGCAAGATACCACAGGGAATTAAGACCCATCCAATATGTGAAACCCTCCACAAGACAACTGGCTTAGTCTCTTTAATAAGGTGTAATTAAGAAAATGGGAAGGGAAGGGCTTCCCTGGTGCCTCAGTGGTTAAGAATCCGCCTGCCAATGCAGGGGACATGGGTTCGAGCCCTGGTCTGGGAAGATCCCACATGCCGCGGAGCAACTAAGCCCGTGCTGCACAGCTACTGAGCCTGCGCTTTAGAACCCACGTACCACAACTACTGAGCCTGCGCTCCACAACTACTGAAGCCCGCGCGCCTAGAACCCGTATTAAAAAAAAAAAAAGGAAAAAGGGATGGGGAACAGGAGAGAGGAGGAACACTGTTTTAGATAAAAGTCTTAAGAAAATAACCAAACATAAATAGATAGGTAGATAGATGATGGATGATAGATAGATAAAAGACATATTACTCAGCCATAAGAAAGAATGAAATAATGCCATTGCAGCAACATGGATGGACCTAGAGATTATTATACTAAGTGAAGTAAGCCAGACAGAGAAAGACAAATATCATATGATATCGCTTCATATGTGGAATCTAAAAAAAAAAGATACAGATGAACTTACTTACAAAACAGAAATAGACAACAGGCATAGAAAACAAACTTATGGTTATCAAAGGAGAAGGGATAAATTAGGAGGTTGGGATTAATAGATACACACTACTGTATATAAAATAGATAACCAACAAGGACTTACTGTATAGATCAGGGAACTATCCTCAGTATTTTGTAATAACCTATAAGGGAAAAGAATCTGAGAAAAAATATATATATACATATATCTGAATCACTTTGCTGTACACCTGCTGTTCACAACATTGTAAACCAACTATACTTCAATAAAAAGAAAAGAAAATAACTAAATATAATTTATGAACTTTGATCCTGATTCAAAAAAATCTAGAAAATACAGTTTGGGGGATAATTGGGGACATCTTAATATAACGTGGGTATTAGATGACATTAAGTATACATTAATTTTCTTTGCTGTGTTACAGTATTGTGGTTTTGTAAAAGAATGTCCTTATTTTTAGGAGACACATGCTAAGGCTTGAAAGGTAAAGCATTATGATGTCAGCATTTGCTTCGAAAGGCTCAGCAAAAAGAAAAAAAAAAGAGGAAAAGAAAGATGGAGATGAATGAAGCAAATACAATAATATTAACAGTTGCTGAATCTAGGTAATGACGTGTATATGAGTGTTCATGGTACTAGCCTTTCAGCTTTTCTGTATTTTTGTAATTTTCCATAAGTTTAAAAGTCTAACCTTTCCTGAGTCTGTTCTGAAGTTAAATAAATGATATTTTTGTAGTGGATAATACCTTCTAGAGTTACACCTGTCTTTCATAAATCAAAGTGCTATGCGATTATTATTTTGTTTAAGCTTCACAACCCAAAGGGTTATGAAATAAGAGGTAGAATTTGACCCTTCTGAAGAGGAATAGGGAGGGGCACTTTTTACAGAGAAAGTTTCCTAAATGCCCCTAATGCTGTGTCCCCACCACTCCACCCCTTGTCTAATGAGATGATGTTACTCACGGGCGTGTGCCCCACGTGTTGATAACCACTCTGTTAGACTAGTCTCCATACAAAAACCTCCACCCGTGGGACTCCCCCGGTGGTGCAGTGGATAAGACTCTGCGCTCCCAATGCAGGGGGCCCGGGTTCGATCCCTGATTGGAGAACTAGATCCCACATGCATGCCACAACCGAGTTTGCATGCTGCAACTAAGGAGCCCACATGCCACAACTAAGGAGCCCGTGAGCCACAAATAAAGAGCCCGCCTTCTGCAACTAAGACCCGGTACAACCAAATAAATAAATAAATATTTTTTTTAAAAAAGAAAAGCTCCACCTGTGCCCCACTCTAACCATGAGGAAAAACATCAGGCAAATTCCAATAAAGAAGCATTTTACAAAATACCTGAGAAGTACTCCCCAAAACTGTCAAGGTCATGAAAAACAAGAAAAGCCTGAGAAACTGTCTCAGCCAAGAGGAGCCTAAGGAAACATGACAATTAAATGTAATGTAGTGTGCTAGATGGGATCCTGGAAAAGAAAAAGGACATTAGGTTAAAACTAAAAAAATATGAATAAACCATGAGCTTTAGTTAATTATGATGCATCAATATCAGTTTGTTAATTGTAGCAAATGTATTGGACAAGTGGAGGATGTTAATAATAGGGGAAACTTGGTACCTGCGTATGGGAATTCTATATTATCTTCTCAATTTTTCTGTAAATTTAAAACTGTTCTTTCAGGGGCCTAGAGCTTAGAGCTATCCCATAATCACAAATGCTTTGGATTTGTTATTATTTTGGTCTATCAAAAAGTTCTTGTGGGGCTTCCCTAGTGGCGCAGTGGTTGAGAGTCCGCCTGCCGATGCAGGGGACACGGGTTCGTGCCCCGGTCCGGGAAGATCCTACATGCTGCGGAGCGGCTGGGCGTGAGCCATGGCCACTGAGCCTGCACGTCCGGAGCCTGTGCTCCACAACGGGAGAGGCCACAACAGTGAGAAGCCCGCGTACCGCAAAAAAAAAAAAAAAAAGCTCTTGTGTACATTACCTACAAAATCTCCATGTTTCAATTACCAACACATTTACTAAAAAATAGTTACAGAGGACACTAGATCATGGTTTCCCATTCTGAGTTCTTTGGTACTTCGATGCAGTTGGAGATGATGCACCTGGTGGGGTGAGCAACATGTTATTAACAATGATTCAGTCTGGAAATTTATGCATGTCTGGGTCTGTGTGTATTGTGTACTTGTTATTAGCCCGAGAGGTTGGCAAAATTTTTAAGTATGTATTCATCCATTCATTTATTATTGAGTGTCTACTCCATACATCTGGTAGTTGCTAAGAACACAAGAATAAAAGACACATCCCCTGTCCTCAGTGGGCTCTTACCATAAAAGAGATAAACAAGTAAATATAAAATTCTAACATAATATGCTAAGAGTTTTGATGGAGAAAAACACAAAGAGCTGTGGCAGCACATAGGAAGGACATCTAACCTGGACCGGGGTTGATCAGGGAATGTTTAGTCCAAAAGGACAGACAAATATTGAAATAAATTCTATGTCCTTCACCATCCTTATTTATGAAATAGTAAAAATTTTACTTTCCAAGCAGTATAAAGAAGTTTCACTCCCACCTCAAATAGAAGTGGTAGGGTGTGTGTGTGTGTGTGTGTGTGTGTGTGTGTGTGTGTATATATACATGTTTTTGGTTTTTCAGGTTATAAGAAGCAAACCAAATAATCAAGGTAGTACTTACTAGTAATGAGGCTGGGGTGTGTATCTTTAAAGGGGACTGAATGAGAGGCAGTGGCAAAAATTTCTTGTATAACAACAACACCAAACACTTATTAAGCATTCAAGGTGGTGTGTTTAGCAATACTATAAGTATAAAGAAAAATTTAATAAATAGAAAAATTTGATAAATAGAGAATTATGGACACATTCTTCTTTTCTTTTTTGGCCATGCCACACGGCTTGCAGGATCTTAGTTCCCCAACCAGGGATTGAACCCGCACCCTCCGCAGTGAAAGCACCAAATCCTAACCACTGGACCACCAGGGAATTCCCCAGTGGACAACTTCTTAATAAATTTTGTTTGCATCCTTATTTCAGGGGTGATTCCTCCTTGTTTCTGATTGATGCAGTTAGCAGTCACTCCTAATGATCAATAAACAAATATTTTTAAAATGCAAAGAATCTCTTTCAAATTGAACCCAAATGACAAGTCATTCTTTTTTTTTTTTTTTTTTTTTGCGGTACGCGGGCCTCTCGCTGTTGTGGCCTCTCCCGTCGCGGAGCACAGGCTCAGAGGCAATGGCTCACGGGCCTAGCCGCTCCGCGGCATGTGGGATCCTCCCAGACCGGGGCATGAACCCGTGTCCCCTGCATTGGCAGGTGGACTCCCAACCACTGTGCCACCAGCGAAGCCCGACAAGTAATTCTTTTGTGACCTGAAAATTGCAGCATGAATATATATGTAATAAGTTTGGATATTGTTCATTGTCTTTGAATTCTTCATATATGACTTATAAATCTTTTGCCTATGGATAACTAATTTACAACCTATTAAGTCTGTAGATTTAATTAAATTGTGAGTCCTGCCTCTTAATTTTATTGCCTCACATATTTATTCTTTTATAGGTTGTAATTAAGAAATTAACATTAAAACCAAAATGGGTTTTAAGTTTAAGTTTTGTTTTTTAATTGCACAAAAGCTACAAAATACTACTAAATAACTTTCTTCATAGTATTAGAGATAGAGTTTAGAATTCCCAGCTATCTTTTCCTTAAGTACTTAAAAATAGGAATTAATGTATAGTCAGCCTGAATATTCAGGGCCAGTCATGGGAAAGAAGCTTATATTCTCTTATGTTTGAGGAAAAAATAGCTTTAAAGATGATTTTTAACAAAAATACTAAAAAGAATTACCTTAGAAAAGAATTACCTGCAGAAACAAAAGTAAGTTTGGTTAATAAGATTTTACTGAGGTCTGTTTCATATAAGGCAGTATACTGGATGCCATGAAGAAAATGAAAGAAATGTATAAATGGTTCCTGTTTTAAGAAACTTATAATTTACAAGAGTAAAAAAATAGTGAGCAAAGAGTTAATCATGTGGTACACAGGCAGCCCTGAAAATCCAAGATTTTCAAAGGACGTGGTGAAAAGAACATTCAGTCAAGAACAAACACAGAATTTCAGCACAGATTTGTATAAAAGCTGTGAGGAAGACCAAAGCCTAGGATGAGCTGGGCCTTGCCAAAAGAAATTCAGGACAACTAAAAGGACTCTTTAATCTATATTTAGAGTGAGAAAAAGAACAAGGAAGGTGTAGGCATGATGGTAGGGGCGGATGGCGTAATATTGACAGATGATAAAGCAAAATTCTCAACATCTTAACATCAACATTAATTTTCATCTCTTATCAGAAGATGTCTTTGGAGCTAGAAAATAGTCTCTGCCAAAAAAAAAAAAAAAATGGTATGTGAAACTATGTATGGATTTGACCCACTTGTTTGTAGCAGCATGGGAAGATTAGAAAGGTTCTCTATTTGAAACTAGATTTAGCTTATTGAGTGGGCCAGAGGGAAGTATCAAAGTACAGGAGAGGCGGAGGCAGGTGGTTCTAGAGACACAGATCCAGGTGCAGATGCACGACGGATCAGTTTATCCACCGGAAATGGGAAAACCAGATGACAATGCAAAGAAAGCTGTTGGTGGTAGGACCAGAAAGACAAGGTAGCAGAGAATGGAATCTAGAGCTAGTATTTATATACATATAAAACAACCTTAATGAGAGTAGTATTTTGATCCTTGGACTTTTCTAATGTGGAAAATAGGACAATTGCTAAGGCTACGCTGCTAGCAAGAGGAACAGGTGAGATTTGACCCCAGGTCCATATGACTTCACAGTCTCTTTCCTCTGTATGCTGAAGATAGCCCCATAACATGGAATCCGAAGGATAATAAACTTAAAAATCAAAGGCACCCATTGGCATCAAGGAAGTCTGTGAACAGCTATGAGGGCTCCTGTCTTGGGACTGGAGTTTAGGAGTTGGGTGACCTTCTCTGGGCAAAGAGACTGGCAGGAAGAAAGTTAGGTAGTAGGCCTATGTGATCTTGGATATATCAAAAGAATGACCTGTCACAGGGACTACGACAGAGGCCAGGAATTAGAAATACAATTCAAGGAAGGATGACTTGTTGCTGAGCTGCTTAAGTACTTCCTGCTAAGATGCACATGCAACTGGTAGAATGGTAAAGGGAAATCCCAGGATTGTAACTGAGCAGAAGGCCAGGAGAGCAATCTGTCAGATGAGAAAGGAGGACAGAAGGACAGGAAGACAAGAGGAAGGTTTCCAGGGACTAAAAAATAATGAAACTGACAGGTTGCTTGAAATGATCTTTTTAACATTAGAACAAAAAACTGATGACAGACATAGTTGCTCATTGGGGCCAATTAAAATTAATGAGTAAGCACTTAGAAAATAAGCAAATTAAAATAGAAGTTTATTTATTTATTTTTAATTTATTTTTTTGGCTGCTCTACACAGCTTGTAGGATACTAGTTCCCCGACCAGCAACTGCACCCGGGACCTCAGCAGTGAAAGCACAGAATCCCAACCACTGGACCGCAGGGGAATTACCAAGTTGATTTTAACTTTAGGACAAACTAAAGTTGTAAGAGAAAGGAAACAATCAGAGTACACTATGGGGTTCTATAGTGAATCCTATTTAAACTCTGATTATTGATTTTTTTTTTTTTTTTTTTGCAGTACGCGGGCCTCTCACTGTTGTGGCCTCTCCCGTTGTGAAGCAACAGGCTCCAGACGTCCAGGCTCAGTGGCCATGGCTCACAGGCCCAGCCGCTCCGCGGCATGTGGGATCTTCCCAGACCGGGGCACGAACCCGTGTCCCCTGCATCGGCAGGCGGACTCTCAACCACTGTGCCACCAGGGAAGCCCCTGATTATTGATTTTTTTAAATTGTAATATAACTGTATTTAGAAGATGGAAAGAACAGAAGAGGGGGAGGATGGATTGAAAGAGTTAAATCCTCAATAACAATAACAGGAAGTCAATAGGTAATGTCCAAAATTGATAAATAGTCATATAAGTATTTTATTTAGAAATATGGAGTTAAATAACAGAAAAGTGGTTAAAAGAGTTCAAAGTAGTTGCCAGTAGAGGATGGGCCTGGATGGCATGGAGGTGGGGAGCAAAGGTAGAGCAATGACAGCAGAGGACTGCTTTTTTCACTGTAAGTCATTTCGTACTATTTGATTTATCACTTACATCCTTGTATTATTATGAAAAATTGCTAACTTTTTAAAAGCAGGTGGGATTTGATTGACTGAAAAAGGGAAAGGGGAACCACACCCAAACTAATTGTGGATCTTCCCAAGAAAGCTTCAGAGAAGCTTCAAGCTCTAGTCAATATAGTTAAAGACAAGGAGTGAGCCATGGGACAGTCATCAGATAACTCATTAAAGAACTTTTGAACCACCTGGAACAGGTGTACCCTCCCCTTTCCTCCTCAGAAACAGGGTTGCTGGCGGCAGCAGCTTTGCCCTAGGCCAATAGTTGTCAGACTGCTGGGCTTGTTTTCAGGCTTGTGAAAACCCAGGTTGCTGAGCCTCACCCCCAGAGTTTCAGTAGGTCTAGGGTGGGGCAGAGAATTTGCATTTCTAACAAGTTCCCAGGTGATGTTTAGGCTGCTGCTGGTCTGGTACCACACTGAGAACCCCTGATCTAGGCAGAAGCTAGAACTTCTCTCTAAAGAAAGTGGGCAGCATGCCTAAGGAGGGCTCCTAATAAGGGTACTGAGAGCTGAGAGAGAAATGCAGCAGAGCTTAGGTAACTCCAGGCCTCCACAACAGACGCCAGGAAAAAGAAGGAAGAGAAGAAGGAGTAAAAGATAAGGACAGAAATACACTGAGCTGCTATTTTCCCAGAATAAAGCCCTTCTTCCTTTGATAATTGAGAAGTCCCCCAAACTGCGGGCCTGATACTCACAGACCTGATCTGAATGCCTGTAAACACTCCCTGGCCCACCTACCTAAAACTCACACAGTAAGGGCTCCCGTTCAAGGAAGAGCCATGTGGATAAATTACAGAAAAAGCCCAAACCAGCTCATACTAATAATGAGAAATGTGTATTATAAATGTGAAGGGACAAAAAGGCATGTGAGGAAAATCAACGGCGTAGAAGAGAAGGACTAATGTGGAAAACAAACACACAAAGAAACAACAACTCACCCTAGAGGAAGCATAATTCAGGAACACAAGAGAAATACACCTTTTTCTTAATTCTAATGAGTAGCCTCAGAGAAAGTTGAGAGCAAATTTCAAGAAAAAAGAGTAAGCTGCTATGAAACAGGAGCCTTCACAGCCCCTTCAGAATTCCTCACGGAGTTGGAGGAACCTAAAAATTATGACTATTAGAGTAAAAGAAAAAAAGTGAAGGAATGAAATAATAAATGAACAAAGCTAAAGGCCAAATTAGTGATCTGGAAGATAAACCTAAGGACATCTCCCAGAACATAATGCAAAAAAGACAAGCAAATAGGAGATATGTGAGGGAAATTGAGACACAGAAGATGAAGAAAGTCCAATATTTATCAAATGGAAGTTCTGCAAGGAAAGAAAACAAAGAGGGGGGAAAAATCAAAGAAACAATGAGGAGAAAATCCCCTAAGCTTAGGAATGAAATGAATTATTTCAGATTAAAAGGGCCCACTGAATGCCAAAGCAAAGCAGTTATAATGAGAGCCACAGGGAGGTGTCCTTGGTGAAAATCCAGAATAAAATTCAGATTAAAATTTATGTATGTATGTATTTATATTCAAAGTTTCTAGAAAGAGAAAGCATGTTACCTGCCAAGGAATAAGAATCAGTCTGACTTCAGACTTATCAACATGGCTAGATGCCTGAATGTCTTCTAAGTGGGTCCAGCTTCATAACTTGTAGGGCTCAGAGAAAATGAAAATGTGACATTCCATAAAAAATTATGAAGAATTTCAAGATGGCGTCAGCAGAGACTTAAACCAAACAAGGGCCCTTTTAAGCACAGAGCCTCATTAATCTGTGCTTCCTTTATTTCAGGCCATTCTCGGCTTCCAATGCTTGTTGTATTTCATGCCACTCTCTTTCTTGGGGTGGACAGGTCTCATGCCAGTGAAGGCAGCCCTGCTTCCAGGTTCTGAGAAGCAAAGACTTTGAACCTAAAATCCTATACTCAGCCAAACTGTCAATTAAGTAGAAGTACAAACAGATGTTTTTGGACTTGTAAGAATTTAGAAACTTTGACACCTACCCTATGTGAAAAAAGTATCTGAGTAGTTTTCAAAAACAAACAAACAAAAAACAAAAACAAAAACCCCAGAGCTTCCAGAAAAACAAATCAAGGACTCCAAGGACTCCACTCCTCTACAGTGGCTTGAAATACCAGAAACAGTGTTAGCTGAGAATGACCTAGAAGTAAAGGAAGTTTAAAAAATAGGGGATACATTAGGCATTGATGCATAAATAATTTTTCTTTAAGCTTCAAAGATTTAATGACATTGGATTACATTCCTTCCCTGCCAATCATTGTTGGTTCAGTGATGAATAATATTTAAATAATTATAATATTGTAATGGCTTTTTAAATGATTTTTATTTTTAGAATCAATCTATAGTCAAAACACAGAAAACGTTACCTATGGTCACAGAATGTAAATATTTTAAATCTTGATAATGTAAACGAAGAAGTCTAATAAAGAAATGAGAGGCAGATGAGAAAAGAAAGGAAATGAAAGTGTGCAAATTTCTTCATCTATCAGCAGAGAGTCAATAGGATCTGCCTGAATTTGATAAACCCAGAAATAAAGGTTTTAGTATTTTATGTGAAGTTGTAAGATATCCCACAGAAGAACTAAAGAACTGAAACAACATATCTAATAAAATCGGGTTACAGAAAGTAGGCAGCATTATAGATGTGTTAAATTCTTCATTTGCACAGCAAGGAATTAGTAGATACTTTCTACATTGATAAATCAGGAAAGAAAGTCATAAAGAAATTATCTGGGGTTCTATAATAACCACCATAAAACGTAAAACAGAAAATCTTTACAATGAGGGCTTCTAAGGAATGAGTCTGAGGGATCCATTTGGGGAAGGGAATGTGATGTTTATTTTCCATCTTATACTTTTATTTTATACTTTTCTGGATCGTTCTAATTTTGCTATGTGCATGCATTGTTTCTATAATTACAAGTCAGTTAAGCAAAAAAAGAAGGCAACGAGAGAGAGAGGGATCAGTAGCAGCCATTACGGCTTGAACTTATCTTTCTTTCCTGGTTACTAGACTGGTAGATCACGGGAACTCACTACACCATGTCCCACTCCCTCTTCTAGGAGCCAGGGGTGCAGCAGTGAACTTTAAAATGAAAACAAAACAAGTAACTGTCCTCATGGAACTTGCATCCTAGTGTAGGAAGCTGACATCCTAGGTGATAAGGTCTAAATAAACTTCAATTAAGGAAAGGCCAAGGGGATAACTGGGTGGTAGTTTTAGATTGAGGGAAGGCCTCATGAGAAAGTGACTAAATGACTAAGACGTGAAAGTGATGAGGGACTGGTCATCTGGCTACCTGGGGAAAGCATTCCAGACAGAAGAGCTAGTACAAAGGTCCTGGGGCAGGAATACACCCTGTAAGTTCCAGGAACAGCAAGGAGACCAGAGTGGCTGGAGTGGAGAAAGCAAAAGGGAGTGTAGTGGGGGCAAGAATATGAGAGAGGAAAGGGGATAGGAGCTAATACACCGTCAAAATTTCCTTCTAACTATATGGTGCATTTATAATTCTATAAACTGCATTATCAAGCATATTCTTGACAGGCAAGAACTATCACTTCAACTAAGCATTGATGAGAACCAAATCACCTGTGTACAAATTTATATGCCTGATGAGTGAAAGAATTTTCCAGACTAGCTTCTGGCTCCATACATTTAAAAACCTAGTTTCTCCTCCTTTATTCACATGTTTCATATCAAATTAGTAATTCTAACCCTGCATCTTCCTGACATGAAACATGGTGAATCAACACAGTGGGCAGTGGGAGTGTACTTGGTTCACAGTCGTGTGATGAAGCTGGTTCATTGTGGCTCACAGGAGTACATTGGTAGGGTTTCAGGAATTTGGTGAGTCAGTTGTTAAACAGAGACATTATTAAAAATTAAATAATATAAACTTCCAATTAAATAAATAATAAAACCAAAGATAATAAATACTCAAAACTCATCATATTCCAATTATCTCACTACGTTTTACCATTACTATGCTCTTAAGGTTGTTTACATCTATTGAATCTGTATGATGCAAATACTACCTACTGGTGTATACTCTTCCCAACTCCACTTACAGTGATGTCAATTGACAGCTTGAAATGGGCCACGGTGGGAGTATTTACACCATAGAAATCGGCAAACTTTACAAATCCAGTTGCTAAACATTTACTAGTACACCACCACCTGGTAGCCATTCCTACCCCAGGACAGCTAGCCAGATCTGACTACAACCTATGTGCCTATGTTCCACAAAAACAAAAAACGAAACCCCAACTCAAATTTCCCTTAGCTGTGGCCACTCTCCCATCACTCAACAGGAGGAGAAGTGTGATGGAGAAGAAGTCAGAGTGGAAAGAGGCAGTGGTTTCAACCAACTGCAGTTAAAATATCTTTTGCAAATTTTTAAAAAAACAAGATTATGTGAACACTTTGCTAGGGCACCTCCTCAGGCATTGGAGGAAGCTCCAAAAAGTTAAGGGCCCTGAAATGTAAACTCCATTAGCTTCATGGTAAATCTGCCTCTGCTCCAGAACTTTCTAGATGTTTCTACTGTCAACAATGGCTCCTGCCCAGGGCCAAATTTAGGGCTGGAGGCAAGTGGGGTGTGGGGACATCGAGAGCCCTGGCACCAGACACTTTCTCCATGCTCTTTTCTAGGACTGCCCAGTGGCTCTCGTGCACATACTCTGGAAGTACTTTGCATTTCCCCTGCACTCTTTCTATCTGAAAGAAACTGCCCTTGTGGCATGTATTTCTTATGCTTAGTTGCCACATCTGTATTAATTTGCTATGACTGCTGCAACAAAATGCCATAGACTGGGAACTGTAAACAGTGGAAATCATTTTCTCATGGTTCTGGAGGCTAGAAGTCCAAGATCAAGGTGTTGGCAGGACTATTTTCTTCTGAGGCCTCTTTCCTTGGCTTGAAGACAAACATCCTCTTGCCTCTTCACATGGCTGTCCCTCTGTGCTCTCATGCTCCTGGTGCCTCTCTCTGTGTCCAATATTTCCTCTTCTTATAAGGACACCAGTAAGACTGGATTAGGACAGACTCCAAAGACCTCATTTGAACTTAATCGTCTCTTTAAAGATTTTATCTTTAAATACAGTCACATTCTGAGGTACTGGGGGTTAGGACTTCAACAGCTGAATTGGAGGGGGAACACAATTCATCCCATAATACTATCCTCCCTGGAGACACTAAGCCTCAGAGTCTTATCCTAGAATTAATAATAAAAAGACTGCTAAAGGACCTGACTTATCAAGAAGGAAAATACAGCAGGAAGCATTTCAAAATCTATCACACTGTTACAGAATTATTCAATAGAGATCCATAGAGAATAGGGTCAGAACTAGGGCCAGTGTCTGGAAGCTACAGGGAAGCAGGTTTTAGTTTTGTGTGAAAGTGCTGTGCAGAAGTGGTTCTGCCTGGTACCCAAAGAGCTCTCCATCACCTGATGCACTCAAATAGAACTCAGTTGTCAGAGAGAGGTGCCCGAGCAGAAGCTGGAAAACTAGTCAGAGGGTATTCACACATCAGATAAGGTTTTGCATTAGATGACCTTCAAAACCCTACTAACCCCATATTCCCCAATTTTTTTCACAACCAAGATGGCAAACACAGCACTAGATTTAGCAAATCTCTTATTTAAAAAATGTAGAATAGGGTATAATTCAAAACATACTTCATAACTTAGAATTATGGCTAAGTAATTTTAAGTCATTTTCCTTTAACATTTTATCTGGGAAAGATCTGAAATGATTGAAAAGCAAAACAGAAACAAAATTTCCCAAGCTCCAAGATTTGAAATTCAAGAAAAAGATTCCAGATCTCAGCATGAAACGATCCAAAATAGGCAATATAATTTTCACATCTCTTGGAAAAATACTGAGTCATATTGTCCACCCACATCTTACAAAAATAACAGAAGTCCAATGATTCAAGCAAGATACACTCTGCCATTGTCTGAAGGAAACATTTGAGTCATTCAGGAAAATGAGAAGCAAAGTACTGTCAGTGACAAAAGTTTAAATTCCATGTCCCAAGGAAAATTTTGGAGTGAGGAATTCTTTCCAGCTTCAAACATGCCTTTTCCTCGTACCCTGGGATACCCGAGGGCCAGAAATCGCCCTCTGCCGCGAGAACAACACAGAGCACTTGTTGAACAGGCAGAGCACGGCCAGGAGTCCAGTGAGCAGTGACTAAGACTCGATCAACGGTCCCCAGGGAGAAGGTTAAACATCCTGGATGAAGGGTGCAAAAGTCTTGCTAGAGACCCTCACGACCCACAGGGCAGCTGGAGGCCACACCTCGTCCACCCTCTGAACTCCCTTCCTCTCCCAGACTTCCTCTGTCTTTTTCTGAACTCAGAAGCCGCAGCCTAGCCCTCCACCCATGTCTGTATAACCCCTGCCCTCCCTCTTGCCAAGCCTGTTCGGTGCCTTATCCCCCTTCCTTGCTTGTACATCCTTGCTCTCCTGTTCTCCATTAACCCTTTTCTCTCCCTTCCTGCAAGCCCAGGTTTCCTTGAGCACTGCCTAGCAGAGGGTCTGATGGCAGTAACTGTCCAAGAAGTGTCTGACCTGGAGAAAATGACAACAAAGCCAGAGGAATTCTAAACAAGCTGTCACTCCTCTAGGAACTGATCTAGCCATCTCCTTCTTCCATGAGAACTTGGGTGCCTCTCTTTCCTCATTATCCATCATTATCCAATCCCTGGTATTCTGTTTGCATCATAAGGACTTCACTGAAATGCCTCCCTCACCCCCAGTCAAATGAATAAAAAAGAGTCTTTACCAGGCCCTATGAATTCTTTAAAAATGTTTCTCTCACTGACCCTCTCTCTCCCATCCCCTCCTTCCTTCCTACCACACACCTGGATTCTGGCAGTCCCAGCCCCAGAATTTCTCCAAAGCTTTAGCTTCTCACTCCTCCAGTTCAGCTTGAGGCATCTTCCTAAAGTACCTCACTGATCCACACTGGCCTGCTCATGAAACTTCAGTGGATCCCCATCATCCCCTAAATGAATGAATGAATGAATATATATATGTCATATATATTCATATATGTATAAATATATGAATATATATATGTCGATATATATATATATATATCTTGACAAAGCCAAAAATCTGTAAGGTAGGCCGGCAGGCTGGAGACCCAGGAAAGAGTTGATGTTGCAGCTCAAGCCTGAAGGCAGTCTGCTGGCAGAATTCCCTCTTCCTTGGGAGAGACTGGTCTTTTTCTTAAGGTCATCAACTGATTATGTCAGGCCCACCACCCGCATTATGGAGAGCAATCTGCTTTCTCAAAGTCTACCCATTTAAACATTAATCCCATCCAGAAAATACTGCCTTAATACTGTCAGCTTGTGCTGCTATCTCAAATATCATAGACTGGGGCTTCCCTGGTGGCGCAGTGGTTGAGAGTCCACCTGCCGATGAAGGGGACGTGGGTTCGTGCCCCAGTCCGGGAAGATCCCACATGCCGCGAGTGGCTGGGCCCGTGCGCCATGGCCGCTGAGCCTGCGCGTCCGGAGCCCGTGCTCTGCAACAGGAGAGGCCACAACAGTGAGAGGCCCGTATACCACAAAAAAATAAAAAATAAAAAATCACAGACTGGGTAGCTTAAACAACAGACATTTACATCTCACAGTTCTGGAGGCTGGGAAGCCCAAGATCAAGGTTCTTGCCAATTCAGTTTCTGGTGAAAGCCTACTTTCTGGTTTGCAGATGGATGCCTTATTGCTGTAGTCTCATATGGCAGAGAGAGAGAAATCACCTCTCTCACATCTCTTCTGATAAGGGCACTAATCCCATCAGGAGGGCTCCACCTTCATGATGTAATCACCTCCCAAAGGCCCCACCTCCATATACCATCACATTGGGGATTAGGGCTTCAACACATGAATTTGGAGGGACACAAACATTCAGCCCATTGCAAATACCTTCACAGAAACATCTAGAAATATCTGGGTGTTGTGGCCTAGCCACGTTGACACATGAAATTAACCACCATTAACCATCTCCAAACTCTGAGGTTGGCTTCCTCAACTCAAGACACCACTGAGCTCCACTTGGGTCTTCCTCCCTTTACTGCAAATGGAAACTCTCCAGGTAGTGATCTGGGGGAAATTCATGATGCTCCTCATTTGTTTCTATTCTTTCAGGTATTATTGTCTTGCACTGCCTGCTGTACCATGGCTGAAAAATATTGCTTCATATATTTTGCCTGGTTTTTAAATTGTTTTAGATGAGAAGGTAAATCTGATCTATGTTGCTCCATTATGGCTAGAAGCAGAAGTCTATCTCTGCATCATGCTATGAAGAGGGCTTTGTTCATCTACATGATCAATAATAGTGTAAAATAGCATTTTTGTTTTCTGATTTTAAAATGAGTCTGTTTACCACAGAAAACTTTGTCACTACAGAAAAATACAAAGAAAAAAACAGTTCACACATAATCTCTTACATTTTGCTGTATAATCCTCCTCTCTTTATGAATACGTTTATGACTATTATTATTATCATTAGCTCGGTAAACACTTTTTAAAAAAATTAAATGTATTTATTTATTTTTGGCTGCGTTGGGTCTTTGTTGCTGCACACTGGCTTTCTCTAGTTGTGGCGAGTGGGGGCTACTCTTCCTTGCAGTGCTCGGGCTTCTCGTTGCGGTGGCTTCTCTTGTTGTGGAACAAGGGCTCTAGGTGCGCAGGCTTCAGTAGTTGTGGCACGAGGGCTCAGTAGTTGTGGCGCACAGACTCTAGAGAGCAGGCTCAGGAGTTGTGGTGCACAGGCTTAGTTGCTCCGAGGCACGTGGGATCTGCCTGGACCAGGGATCGAACCCATGTCCCCTGCATTGGCAGGCAGATTCTTAATCACTGTGCCACCAGGAAGTCCCTCGGTAAACACTTTTGAATGAAACCAGTGAAAGGGCCAGGGACCATGCACAAATTCTCAGAGAATCCCTTTACTCCTCGCAGGGGAAGCAAATCACTGCAAGTAGGTAGATAGAGCTGCTGAACGAGGAGGTCCCTTCTTGGGGAGATTGAAGAGTTTGGACAAAAGGAATTAGAACATAGAGGCCAAACCTGATCAGCTTTTGAGGTGTGAGTTGCCCTAAGTTGGCAGGCCCCAAAGCCCCTCTTTCCAGAACAAAGATACTTTCCCTCCAGGAGAGGAAAGTAGAGAGGGTGTCTTGTGGCATGCCAGGGAGTCTAGTCTGAAACGTTGGATGCCGGATAAAAGGAGGGCAGAATAGATCTGAAAGGGCACAGGTGCTCAGCCCTGCTGAGGCGACGCCCTCTACACCCTGCTGGAGAAAGGGTCACCCCGAGTTTCCTGACTTCACAGATAAAATGCCCTCATCCCCTCCTCCTCCTGCCCTGCTCACACGAGGTGGACCACGAATATTGGTTGGAATCGTGAAATATATGATTAAGAAGGTCTCTGAGAAGCCAAGTCTTTTTCTGGAAAGCTCTGTCTCTGCGAGATGGCTTCACCTTAGCGTCTCGTTAGTGCTGCCCACACTGGATCTGAGGTGTCCTGCACTCACTCCACAGGGACAGGGGGTCTAATTAATTGGTTCACAGACGCTGAAGTTTTTATCACCCTTCGCTTTTCAATTGTCTGACCCTCAACCATTGTTTAGGGGACCAGGCCGGCGACCTTTGACTCCTGCCATTGACCTCTGACCTCTCAATTGCTTTAGGTGGCTCTCTGTCTGGGAGCAATGGGGGAGGCTGGGGAGGGGAGAGGGAAGTTCAAGTGTCTACCAAGCCTAAGTAGAAGAAACTCTGGATGAGAATCCAACAGAAAGCACTGAAATAGATAGCAACAGAGTACAGGGAGAGCGTCAGAAAACCAGATCCTTTTCTGTGCATTAAACACCAGTGACCCTGAGGCTGGAGACAGCCAAGCAGCCTCAGCTCAGATAAGCTCATCGCACCCAGAAAGCCATCTTCCATGGTAACCATGGTTCAGTTCTCATTGACAGGGCTTAAGCAAGAGCCCCCATTTCCCCTCTTTCTCATCTCGGTCCCGGAAGGCAGGCAGGACGTTATGGGAGATGAGAGCACAGGCTCAGAGCGTTACACACCAGAGTCTGCACCTCCAGCCCCCAACCAACACCAGTGAGACCTTGGGGGAGACTCCCACGTACATGGTGGGGCTGAGTTTAAGAGCACCTGCCTCACGAGGCTGTTGTGAAGAGTCAATGAGGTAGGAGTATAAATTGTTTAGAATGTCCCTGGGACACAGCAAATCCCAGTAAATCTGAACTGTTATTCTTTTATTTTCCAGAATTTCTCTTTGCATGTTCCTTTAATTATTTGGTTTTATTTAAAGAAATTATGAGGGTAAAGGTGTAGATTGTTACAAAAAGTTGAAGACATGATGAAACAAACGTTTCTGGTAAAAAAGAAAAAAAAGGGAACAGGGACACTTGGGGAAAGAGAAATATATTTAATGGGAAAGACACACAAATGCCCTCTTAAAGACTGAAAAAACGTTGATATTTGGGAACATTAAAATGTACTATGTACAACTTGTTCACAGAATGCTTTATATAATAACTATAAGAGCATGGCTTACCTAAGCATGAACTGTAAACTTATCAGTTGACTTTATTGTTATATGTTTTGAATTCTTTTTGTGAATGAAACTCCAAAATGTCAAAGGAAACTGACTTGTCAGTTTTTGACTATTTATGAGAATCAGACAAAATCTAGGAACTAGGGGTTGGGATAGGGGTCATCCTCACAGTAAAACAAAGCAAGTCATTATGTTCTCTGCACACCGTGTCCTCCACTGTGTCAAAAAAGATACAGAAAGCTCTGGTTTCCAGAAAAGGAGCTGAGAATAAAACGAACCCAGATTCACAGAGAACATCTTTTTATCCTCCCCAGTGCTCTAATCAGTCTTGTTTTGTGTGCTGCCACTAACGTCAATTTCTGCTTTTTCTTTGTTTCCTTTTTATCACCGTCAAGGATTTTGGAAGAATGTCGTTTCATCCAAACTAAAATGAATTGACTTACCTTTTCCATGCTAGATTATTTCTGGAACAAATACATGTAATTTGTTTGTTCACTCAATAAATATTAAGGCCCCCCCACAGTGTGCCAGGTACTGTGGTCATGGGTGTAAATACAGACATGGCCCCTGCCCCTGAGGAGCTCACAGGCTGGGGAGGAGAGAGACTTGTCCAGAAGTAAGTGCAGTGCAGGGTTACAGGAGCAGTGTCAGGTGCTCGGAGGGGGCCCTGGGGGACAGTGCCCGTCCAAAGGGAGAGGAGGCTAAGTCCGCCCATGGGTGGGAGGGTTAGGAAAGCTTTGGGGGGGATGCATTTGAAGACTCCTTTTCAGGTACACTTTCCAAATGGACTTCCTCCTTCATATTCTGCAGTACTCGGGGGGTCTCTGGAGTCATCGGGGGCCACTACTTGCAAAGGCCTCATGGAAGCACGGTGGGAATATTTTTAGTCTCAAAATTAGCTGACATCATCAGTGTTACTCGTGAAGAGATGACTGACAGAGAGCTCAGCCTAGCCTATGTTTCCTCACTCAGTCAGTTTCTGTTCAATGCCTACTGTGTGCCTGGAGGTTAGTTTTCCTGATGGCCTTCACGGAGCTCCCCCAGTTCAACCCAGAAGTCATTCTTATCAAGGACAATGATCCTTATATCTAGAGGTCCTTTGGGCACCTCACATTTAACTTTAAAGAGCTTCTTTGCTTTTTATAAATGCTCATAGCATCTTATCAGGGGACCCCTTCCAAGATTCCCTGCAGAGTGTCAGTGTTGTTTTTCTTCCAGACATTCTTTTCTTTTTATCTTTTCCTGGAGATGGTATCTACCCGAGCTGCTTTTATGGGGTAACAAAAGGTCACGGCTGAGAGATGAGTATCCTCTCAGCAGTAATATCTTAAGTCTTAGTATAAGGAAGGGTGTGAAAGGAACAGGAGTCTGGGTGGAAGCGGGGTGAGCAGATGGACTGTGGCAAAGTCTTAGGGGGGAGCAAGCCACAAACCTTGGGCTCCTTGGGTCTCAGGAGCAAGGGGCCAGCGCAGAGAGGGTGGGGAAGGGCTGCCAGACCCTGTCACTGCCCCACCTGCTTCCCCCTCTGTGTGAACACCAGGTCCTAAAGATAGAGCCCTCCTCTAACTTCTAGAAGAATTTATCCTCTGGACTACCTTCCCCAGATTTAGGGACAAATAGATGTAGGTGACCTTGAACAAGGAGGGCAATTCCTGGAAAGGGACTCAACTCGAGAGCGAGCAGCCACCTGCTCCCAGCAGCACCCGCAGAACCCACTACTGAGGGGTGTGGTTACATAATAAGTGACTAATCGTTACCCCCTACTTCTCACTTTGTGTCTACACTGGATGATAAACATGTTGTAGGAAAGACTTGCCCTTCCAACTTTAAGTGTCCCTTAATCACCACGCCATGCCTCTTGAAGGCCTCCCCAGACAGGATTACCACATGGGCCTGCAATGACCGTACTCAATCCTTCATGCTACAGGGATGCCAGCCACAATAAACGGGCATGCAGAGGACTGCATCCTGATTTGGGATTCCTTGTCTTCCGATCAGGAAGCTGCGGGTCAAGAGTGCCTCTCAGAAACTCAACCTCCTGTTGACTCAGAGTGTGACACTGGGCTCTAGCCTCAGCATCACCTGGGAACTCGATAGAAAAGCAAATTCTCAGCACAGCCCAGACTTATGCATCCGAAGCTCCAGGGGTGGGGCTGGTGACGAGGGTCCTAACAAGCCCTATTGTGACTCAGGTCCACTGTTCGGGGACATGGCTATAGTTATGTAGCCTACAAGGGCCCACACCTGGCTGGGGAAGACAAGGACAAGCACAGGAAGGACAGAGTATCAAGGGCAGGGTGTCCATCCAAGGACTCACCCTGGCCCAGGAAACAGGGGAAGGAGCCAGGCAGGCCTGATGCCACCTGAGATGAGGTGTGACAAAGGGGGATGAGCATCTCTGTGGGTGCCCCGCCTCCTGCTGTGTTCTAAAGGTCTCCAGGCTGGGCTGTCGTTTCCTTATTGCAGTTGAAGGGAGGTGCCCTGGGTGCTACTTCCTTGGCTGAGAAAAAACAAACTTCTGCCCAAGCCACTCCCCTCTGTGGGAAGCAGAAGTGACACAGAGCCATAGACCAGAGGAAGGGGGCTGACTGGGGTCCTCTGGAGACACCAAGACTTTCTGGTTTACTTTGATAGCATAACCCCCGCCATCCTAGGAAAACAGAAGTGGCTCCCTCAGGAAGCTGGTTCCATTTCTGTAACTGCTCACGAAGCAAGAATTTCCTGAAACCTGTACGTGTTCCGGACTCGGAAGACAGAGCTCTGTCTGATAGGTTCACGGAGCCCAGTTAAGAGAGAGCGGACTCACTCACCTGAACAAGCAGCAGATGGACCGGCCTGTATCGGGGGAGGAAGACACAGGAAGACTGAGGAGCCAGGCTGGAAGGAAGGAAAGGCCCTGAGGCCAGGAGGGGAGGAAAGGAGAGGAGAGAGTTGGGGGCATGAAAGTGCAGGACCAGAAGCCGGGAGCCTGGGAGGCCAGGGAGGAAACAAGCCCTGCTAGAGCAGAGAATCCTGCAAGACGAGCTGGGCAAGGGGTCAAGCCAGCCTGGGAGCCCCCTCCATAGGGTTGCCAGATAAAATACAGGATGTTTGGTTCCATTAGAATTTCAGATAAACAAAGAATAATTTTTAGTATAAGTATGTCCCAAATATTGCAAGACATTTTTGTTCTAAAATATTATCTGTCGTTTATATATTTTATAATTCCTCATTTGCTCCTCAGTAGTATCTTATGAGGCAGTTCTAGCATCACCATCATTCCCATTTTACAGACGAGAAAACTGAGTCACGGAGGTGCCCTCGGCCACACAACTAGCGAGTCTGTTTCCACAGTCTGTGCTCTTAACTTCTAGGCTACCTTGCAGAGTTTGGAGTCCCTCTGACCTTGATTCAAAGTCTGGCCCTGCCACCTACTAGGTGATGACCTAGTAACAGTGACCTCTGGCAAGTCACTGAACCTTGCTGAGCCTCAGTTTCCTCAGATAGTTGCTGCCTCACAGGATTTTGTGCGAATTAAGTGAGGTAATTGAACAAAAGGGAAGTGCTCAATAAATGGTATTTTAATGAGGAGGAAGAGGAAGAGGAGGATGGTGGTGATGCTGAGCCTTGAAACCCAGAAAGGGGAGTCACTTATGATGCTACAGAAAATGAGGAACCACGGGCAGGCTCTGGGGTGGTAGCAGAACCTGCCATTTCTTCGGCCATCTCACGCCGCCTCTTCCCTAATACCTGGTCTGCTCAGTTCCCTAACTTGTCTCCCTGTCCCAACCTATAGGCACTGAGCTGCCCCATCCCTTGTGCGTCAGAAGCTTCCTGTCCGGAGCTCCCAGGAGCCTCAGAGCCCAGAGTCCCTCGTTGCTGGTGGCAGGGCTTCGCTGCCTGCACTTCCAGCTCACGTTCCTGACTGGAAGCAGTGCAGGCTTTTTCCCCTTATCTGTCAGTCCCTCAGTTCTCTGTCCAGATGTTCCTACATCCCAGTTCTTGCTGCCATCAGGGGAAAAAATCCAACAGATGGAGCATTTTGCGCCCATCACCAACCACATATGACAAACGGTTTCCCCTCTCTGTTATGGAACTCAGCCTAATTCAGACTGCCAGTGCGCATGCTCTGAACTCCTTTAATCTACATATCTTCTGAGTAAGATCCAGAGAGAAAATATCTGGTGATTGGGTTCAGTTTTAATCATTTCCTGCCTTCTCAGGACAAGTCAGGTCTCGAGTTTTGCTCTGGGCCCCTCAGCTTCCCACTGAAGCAGCCGCCCCTCCTCCAGGTCTCCTTAGCAACGGGGCATCCCTGACCGACCAACCTCACATTCTCACACCTGGGCTGGGCGTCTGAGGTGCTGGGGACCCAGCCCTCAACAAACAGTGCCTTCTGCTAGGACTGTGACTGTTTACATGTTTCTGCCTTATGATTTTTTTTTTTTTTTTTTACCATCAGTGCTTCATGTAGCTATCAATCCTAGTAAATAAACTTTAAAAATGTCAGTTCTGTCATTGGAACACTCTGCCTCCCAGGACTAAAAGAGCCACCATCAGCCCTGCCCTTCTATAGCCCTGACTGGCTCTCATTCTGATCTGTGGGACTCTTTTGTTCCAGGTTGTGTTTTAAGCAGTGTGGATTACAGCAGAGAAAAAGAGAGAAAAGATTCCTTCCTTCATGGGGCAAATAATATTTTGGACCCAGATTCCAACCATGTGGTCACTCCCAGTCTCTAACTCACTTTCTTGTCTTGACCTTCTGGACCCTGGCCCCTGTCTCCAGACTGCCCACCAGGCTCTGGTTCTGCCCGCGCCTACCTGCCAACTGTGACGGGCATCTCCAGATCTCGCCTGTTCCCGTGCCCCTCACCCATGTGGCCCTTGTAAGTCTCTAGCTTTTCTCAGACCCTCCCAGCCCTAGTGCTGACTCCTACCCTGAAGACCCTCAGCCGCCCACCCTGCAACACTGACAGCACCGGAATCTGGCCATCTGGCCCTCAGAAACTGTCCCCGGCTCCACGCCAAGCTACACTACAGACCGGCCCTCGGTTCCCTAGGAAACCACAGGCTGAACTGGCTGCTAAGTCAACGGAGGGTTTTGACCGTGTGGTTGGCCACCTGGGCAGAAGCCTTGCTGGTTGCTTGCTTACCTGGCACTTGCCCTTCCTGAACTCTGGAGCCCAGCCCTATCTGAGTCACCTGGGCCTTGGAAACCTGTTCCTTTGGAGTCATCTACAACTTGGAAACCCAGTCCTGCTGGATCACAGGCACCTTGGATATGTGATGAGTGCCCTGCCTTCATTAAATCTTTGGGCCTCTGAAATATTTTGTCTTGTTCCTGGTGTTCCTCCTGGATGTCCTAGGCCTGTGAGAGCTGGACTCCAAGAACCGGCCACCCTGTCCCTAGAAACTAAGTCTCTAGGTCGGCAGAGTCTTGGTTACTCTCCTAGATCAGCAAAACCCCGCAGCCGAGTCCTGCCTTCACTCGCCCCTCCACTCACTCATCCACTTATCCAGGCAACAAACGTTTACAGAGCATGTGCTTTGGAGCCACATAATGTGCTAGTTGCCCAACAAGGAATGGCAAGACATGCTTCCTGGGCTAGAGGAGCTCACAGCCCAGTGGAAGGTGTCAAAGTAGATCTAATCCATTTCAACGACGTGACTGGTGTCACCGTGGGATGGAGCAAGTTCCAGATACCAGGGGAGCACCTGGGAAGGACATCTAACTCATGCCCAGGGGGTCAGGGACTGTCTTCCTCAGCAAGTGGCACAGGGTCTAAGCTGAAGCCTGAACGGCGGCAAGAGCTGGTGAACAGGTTCAAGTGGGGATGGCAGATCTCACGTGTGAAAACCCACAGGGACAGCAACTCAAAATGGGAAATTGAAAACATCAACATGACTGGGGCAGCTGGAGAGGGAGGCAGAACCTGCCCATAAAGGAACTGGTTGGTACTGTGAAGGTGATGGGGAGCCGCTGAGGGAGTTTAAGTGGTACCCACCCCACCTGCTCTACCCTTAAGGACCAACAGTTACACTCTGGGAAGCTCGCTCTGCCATCTGATGGAGAACGAATGAGAGCGAAGGCAAGGTTGTGGGCAGGAAGAGGTGACTGGAAGGATTCCAAGCATGTGATGATAACAGCCTGCACCAAGGGAGCAGTAAAAAGTACTGGGGATGTAAGAGCAATGGGACTTAGTGGTTTTGACTGGACATGAAGTGTGAGGGGAAGGGAGGGGTTTGGAATGATGCCCAGGAGGTCAGGATGATGGACGATGGGAGCGTGCCAGAACCGCTCATCAAGGGATAGAGGAGGAATGAGAAACGAGGTCCTGAATAGGAAAAGAAGTGCTGACTTAAGGTGGCCACGGGACCTCGAGTGAGGGAGCTGTGTCTCCAGGAGCCATCTTGGCCAAAGACAGAGGTCTGAGAGGCGGCGTGCCGAGTAACTGAAGCCACGCGCACTGCTGAGTGAGAAGAGCCGAAGGCTGACGGGGGAATTTACGTAGTCTTGGAACTTCCCTGGCGGTCCAGTGGTTAAGACTCCGCACTTCCACTGCAGGAGGTGTGGGTTCAATCCCTGGTCGGGGAACTAAGATCTCACATGCTGCCTAGCCAAAAATAAATTTTAAAAATAAATAAAATGATGAAGAAAGAAAAAATATTGTTTAAAAAAGAAATTTGCATAGTCTCAAAGTGTCTTCCATACATGACACTTCCATTAACTATGACAAAAAAGTAACTTTACAATGGAGAAACCTGCCAGCCACCACCTTCACCCAATGATCAAAACGAACATCGCCACTAACGTGGCAAATAGACAACATGGGCCTCCCAACATGATGCACTGAGAAGGAAACAACATCATTTCTGTTACATTCCAGCCCAATATGCATAATGAGGGATCAACAGACAAATCCTTATCGCAGGACATTCTACAAAATAACTGGCCTGTGCTCTTCAAAAATGTCAAGGTTCTGAAAGACAAAGAGAGGCTAAGGAACTGTTCTGGATTAAAGGAGAGTAAGTAACAAACACAATAACTAAAGAATTCAGTGTACGATCCTAGATTAGGTCCTGTAGCAGGAAATATAAAGGTTTTTTTTTTTTCTTTTCCTACACTTGCTTTGTGATAATTAGCAAAATTTGAAATAAAGTTTATAGTCAATCTAGACATTAGTACTATATCAGTGTTTTTGTAACTTTGATCTGACTCGTATCACTGTACTGTGTAAGAGAAAGCCCTTTTAAGGAAATATCAATAGATGTATTTAGAGCTAAAGGAGAATTATGTCTACAGCTTACTCTCTATGGTTCAGGAAAAAAATATAGATAGATAGATAGATAGATAATAGATAGATAGAGAAAGAAAGATAATAGATGGTCCGCAGATAGATAATGATACAGCAAATGTGATAAAATGTTAACTGTTAACATTGGGGGAATCTGGGTACAGGTA
Source organism: Delphinus delphis (assembly GCF_949987515.2). Lineage (NCBI taxonomy): Eukaryota > Metazoa > Chordata > Mammalia > Artiodactyla > Delphinidae > Delphinus > Delphinus delphis. The sequence continues at coordinate 93,548,097 of NC_082691.1, forward strand.
CACTGGAATTCTTTGTGGCATTGTTTTCAACTTTTCTGTAAGTCTGAAATTATTTTGAGGTGTGTATTAAACGCTGGACATTTATTAAGTGGAGTTGAAACTGACTTGTGAGTTATTCCTCCAAAACTTTCAACTCCTATCTCTACCCCTTCCCTTCCTTTGCAATGTAACTAAGCCTTCAAATAGCATTTTTTTAAATTGTGGTAAAAAAAATGTATAACATTAAACTTACCATCTTAACCATTTTTAAAGTGCACAGTTCAGCAGTGCTAAGTATTTTTACATTGTTACGCAACAGCTTTCTGTAAGTCTGAAAGTATTTTTAAATAAAAGCTAAAAAAAAAGAAAAGAAAAGAAAAGAAAAAGGCATAAGAAGAGGAGCCCTGGGAGGAGACAGAAAGAATAGGCACAGAGGAAGGAAGAAAACAGGAGACAGTGATGTGATGACAGCCAGGGAGGAGAGTGTCAGGTTGCTGAGCAGGAGTCTGTGGGGAGACGAACAAGACAAACAAACCACAACCCCGTGAGTTTGCTCTGGAAAAGAGCTCCACTCTCCTTCCACAGGCGCTAACGGTGGGGAGGGAAGCCTAGAATATTCTTTGAAACCACTGACCCCATGAAAGAAAAGTTGGCTTCAGAATGTCTGCCAGTGTTTCATGTGGCTGAAGGTGGAGATCCCGGGGTACAAGGGTGTCTTGAGGGTAAGTATAGGGGGGCTCACCCCCCAGGCATCCACCCTCACTCTCGCCGTAAAGGGAACACTGAGTCAAAAGGGAACTGAAATTGCCCAGCGTAGAGTTACTTTCATGGGCCTTTGGTGACCTCAGAGACAGAACTTTGGGATGGGCCTTGTGACTAAAAGAAGCTCACGTACAGGAGGAGATTCCGGGTAGGGAGCAAGGAGGCTCCAGCAGGAGACAGCGGCCAGGAAGAGAGGGTGCTGGGAAGAGATTCCACAGTGCCAGTGGCCGGTGGGTCCCAGGTACGTGGGGCGGATGCTCCGTGTTCTCTGCTTTCTCTTCTATGCTGTAATTCCCCGGAAGCATCTATAGACTTGAATTAATGTCTCTTTCAACCAGTGGAACCGAGTGAGTGATGTCCTTGGATGTGAAGGCAATGGGCGTGTTCCTATCTAGGGATAATGCAAGTCAGAGAGAGCTTGGACAGCCCGTAGGAGCAGAAGCAGGGCTGAGATAGCCACAGGAAGGGGAGTGGGAAGAGTTAGAGAGAAAGTTGCAAGAGTTTAAAAACATACAGGTACCATATGGCCCCTGAGGTGGGGCAATCCTCAGAAACACTAGGGGTCACACTTATATGTGTTACTTATACCTACATGCTGAACTTTCTTTGTTAAAGTAAAGAGTGACCGGGACTTCCCTGGCGGTCCAGTGGTTAGGACTCTGTGCTCTCACTGCTGTGGCCCCGGGTTCAGTCCCTGGTTAGGGGACTAAGATCCCACAAGCTGCGTGATGCGGCAAAAAAAAAAAAAAAAAGTAAAGGGTGACCTCAGGGAGCCAAAAGAATTAGCGATACTCAGGCCACAGAAGAATTGAAACTTGTTATTGGGGCTGTCCATGACCTTGGCAGGAACAGATTCCGTGGAGAGATGTGGCACAAACCCGCTCACAGGGAACCAGGAGAGCACAGGTGGGGAGAAAGGAGAGGCCGCTGGTGTAGACAGCTTGTTCAAGGTTCTTGGCTATGAAAGGAGGAAAGACATGGGTAGCGGGAGTCGTCTGCCCAGAGGTGGAAAGGCTTCTGGTTTGTTTTAAGATGGGAACGACTTCAGAATATTTAATTGATGGTGAGGGGGAAAAACCAGTAAAGAGAAAGAGATGGAAGATTTAGGGGAGAAAGCAAACAAGAGCAGTGAGATTTGGTTGGTTCTAGGGCGCTGCATGTTGGAAAGAACCCCAAACCCTATGAGATAGGCGCTTGGCCCAGACACTGGTCAGAGTGATGTTCCAAAGTCCCAATGTCATCATTTTTACTTTGAGCCTTGGGAACTGACTGGCAGAATCATTAAGACCAGGCCTTTCTACTCTACCATAACCCCCTAAGTGGTGGGGACCCTGTGATGAATGGGTGACACTGAAGCAGACTAACATTTCCTCACAGCCTACTAAGCGTTACATACTTGAATACATTTAATTCTCCCAGCAGCCCTAAGAGGAGGCGTGATTATCGCCATTTCACAGATGAGCAGATTGAGGCTCAGAGAGATTGAGAACCAGCAGCAAATGGCAGAGGAGGGAAACAAGCCTGGATCTTATTCTGAAGTCCATTTTCTCTTCACTCTAGCCCTTAGGAAATATACTCTAGGCCCCTGAGTCAAGAAAATTATGTCTGATTACCTACAGAATCATAAAAGCATGAGCAAGCTTTTTTCCTGAGGCCTCCCTGAATTTTCAGAATTATGGAAATGCATCCATCTCCCAAACTACAGAGATCTGAGCATACATTATCTGTCCAGTTCGCCCCTCTTGAAACCCAGAAACTTTGCACCATGGCTCCTAAGTTTCTCCCCGGGCCATGGAGCATTAGAGCTGCTGAGATCCACAGAAACATAACAAAGCAGATAAGAGAGGAGTTCATCTGGCTTGGGCTCCTCTCCTGCCTCAGCTCTGGTTGCTCCCGTTCACCTCTGAGGCACCTCCAAGAAACCCCAGGACTTCATGGAACAGTTTAACAACCACAGCTACTGGTCATAAGGTCTAACTGTTTTTTTTTTTTATGAAGATACTGACGCTCAAAGAAGTAAAGTGATCTGCCTAGGGTCACACGAAGAGTTAAGTGAATTATAAATCCCAATAAGCTGTTTATATCACAGCTTCTATATCCAGCTTTCTCTGACTGAGACTTCTAGTTGCCTACCCAACAGCAATGTTCCTTCTCCCCCTTGGGATAACAGAACCCCAACTATTCTGAGTAGCACAAGAACTAATTTTCCCAATCTTCCTCCAACTTGGTTTGGCCATTAAGTTCTAGCCAATGAGTTGTAAGCAAAAGTATAGTATGGTTCTTCCAGGAAGTCTCTTTGTCCTGCTGCTTGGAAGTCAGATGTGATGGCTGGAGCTCCAGCAGTCAATTTGGGCCATGAGGATGAGGCACATTGTCTAGGGAGGGCAGACAGTGCTGGAAAGAGCCTGGGTCCCTGAAGACGGTGAAGCTGACATAATGCAACTAGACTATGTATATGAGAAGCCATTTAATATATTTTGGTTAAGTCCCTGTTGTTGTGCTGAATCTAAACTAATTGATACAAATCAGGAAGAGTTTCAATAGTTTTCCCTAAGCCCTAAGATCAATTCCCAACTGTATGGCCCAGATGCATATCTGGATCCTGAGAAGGTATAACCAGCAGCCTTCTACTCACTCTCAAAGCCTCTGTGTGCTCTGTTTCCTGAGGCAGGAGGCCAGCCTAGCTGCATTACTAGTCTTTGGAGGACCAGGTCCTCTGAGCCACCAATACAGGCTCATCAAGAATTTGTAAGTCTATGTCTGGGCTCTATTTCCAGAACTCCCAAAGCCCAACCACTTCCTGAGTCTTCAAGCTGCTGTTTTCCCTTAACCTCAGAAAACCCCTGAGGTTGTGTGATTATGAAACCCAAACGGGGGTCAACGAAAATCACAAGAAGTCAGGAAAAGAGACTAATTAACCTCGTCCATAGAAACTCAGTAAAAGTACACTTAGTAGCCGTGAGTGAGGCAAAATAAATCTGTAAATATAAAGAGGTTAGAGTCCAACAGTGATAGAAATAGCTAGAATGGGATTCTCAAGACTTCAGTAAAGTTTTCCATCGAAGCAACCAATTCAACCGTGTTAGAAGAGAACAGAATGTAGGAAATTTCCACGTACTTCCCAGTGACGAGAAGCATCTTAAGAAATGCAGCCCTGTCTGAGCTTAGCAGGTCCCTCAGTTGTGCAAGCACTACACCATCACTGGAGTTCTAGCCCCAGTGCTGGGAGTGAAGTGGGGAGTTTTTACCCGTTAGGGAGCTTGATCTCTGGGACAGTGTGGTTCTCGTGCACGTTCTTTGGGCTTCATCCTCTTTCTTCAACTCTTCCCCTCGGAGTTATTCTGTCCACAAGCCCTCACCTTCCCAATTTCTACTGGGGAGTTCCTGATACTGTATCAGTTCACAGCTCCAGCCGCTCACCCAGGCTCTGGTCTCATTTCAAGGCACCCTCACCCTCAGTATCTCACTGACAACCTGCCTGGATCAGAAATGGCTCTCCTTCCCAATTTCTTCTCTGAATATACAACCACCAGGCTTGATTTCACATTCAGAATTATTTTCAGCCTCCTGTCCTTTCCCCCCCAACATTCAGTCAGGCAGCAAGTCTTGTGGTTCCTCTGAAGACATCCTAAATGCCTTCACTTCTCCTCCCACACTCCCCGGCCCTGGGCTGGGGCGCCTTCCCCCGCACTGCCCCACACGGCACGTCTGCCATTTCACACCTTCAGCACCTTCCTTCCTCTAATCTGCCCCACATGCGGTGCACAGGCATCACTGCCACTGCTGATGTTTCATCCCTTGCGCCTCTGCAGTAAGACGGGCTCACGGGGGTCAAAGGTCTTCCTCTCCTCCTGGGGGCAGACAGAAGGGCCCACGAAGGCCACAGCAGCCTGGTGTCCCGGGAGCGAGTGGGGAGACAGGCTTGGGTTCTCCGGCACCGACTGGCTGCGTTGCTTTCTCCATAGAATTGGCCTAAGTGCCATGGCTCAACCTCCTTCCCACAGCAGAGCCTTTGCTTTTACAAAATGCCAGGGCCAATGGTCATTCCAAAGCATTCCATTTTCGTTTTTGACAGTTTTCATTGTTGCAAAGTTTTTTGTTATTTTGACCCCAAATTGCTCTTACTCTAATTTTGCCTGCTGGCTCTTGTCCTGCCCCTGGGCTGTCTCTGCTTTGCTATGGAGTTACACAAATCAACCTGATCCCTCTTTCACACTGAGGCTTTTCATACTCGAAGACATTTCTCCCGTGCTTTTCTCCTGCCTAAATGCTTTCAGCTCCTCCAGCTACTTCCTAAATGACTTGGTTTCCAGGTCTTTCATCATCTCCCAAAATTCATTCATTTATCCAATAAATAATTATCGTGCACCTACTTTGTGCCGGATCTTGCTGGGTGATGGGATATAATGTTGAAAAGGAAAGACTTGATCTATTTTCATGAAGCTTATTTCAATCTAGGGAATGCTTGAGTTTATTCTTGTTTCTCTTAAAATGTGATACCCGTACTGAAGGTAATAAACTTTGTCCCTAGGACCAGTAACATGTACAATGGGGCTGCTATGTCCCCTGTTACCTTCCTGCAACTTGAATTTCATACTCAATGGAAGTAGACAAGCACTGGACCTGGGGTCCAATTCCCTCTCTGTCACTTAAGGATATAAGCCTCTTTGAAACTTTGATTTTCTATGCATAAAATAGGGGTAAAAAATACCTTGGCTATCTCTCTGCATCATTCTGAGGAAAACATGCACATACACCCAGTTTTCAGCAGACTGGGATAGAGATTAGATTGCTTTTAGATCACGACTCCAAATCACAGTAATTCTGAGGCTCCAGGTGAATGCAGGCCCTCAGCCCCACCCCTGCAGAGTCTCCCCTGGGTCTTTCAGGGAGTCCTCAAAAGGGTCCCCCAATTAGTCCCTGTCATTAGCATGTCCTTCTTCTGCCCTGGCTTCTCTGGTTGAGGTCCATGACACCCAAACCACCAGTAGAGCCTGGGGGCCACCAGAGGATGAGAGTGATGGCTATTCTTCATCACGATTTTATTCCATTTAATATATCTATTCCACCAGTTTAATGGCACAGTGCCCATGGGGAGCCTACCAGGCTCCAGGCCGGGATGGAGAGGTGCTGCCATGCCCCAGAGCCTCACACCCTGATGACCCAGCCATGCTGATTCTATTCGTAGGTGGAGAAAATGCACCTCCCACTCGTCCACTCTGCATCTCCTGCAAGCACCTTTCAGCAAATACCCCCTCCCCCTCAAAAAGCCCAATTAATGAAAACACCAATTTCCACAGGACTGAGTTTAGGAATCTCCAGTCGTTTGCACACCCTGGATTCAGAGCTGGCTCAGCTTGACGAATGATTAACAGGCTCAAACCGGAACTGTGAACCTCTGCACTCAGATGACACGAATGGTGGCTTGCCAGCTTCCCTTAGGACAACGAGGTGCACCTGCTCATCTGGGTGGCCTTCGTGAAACAAAAAGAGCCTCTGCCCCAAAGCTGAATTGAAACATCCACTCAGAAAACAGGAAGACTGCTAACCTCCCTCCCAGCACCTGGGCTGTCCTGTGGCCGAAGCCACCTGGCCACACTGGAGCAGGATGCCAATGGGAAAAAAGCAAAGGGCGGGGAGCCTGGAAAGTAATGCTGACAGCGATGGGGCAGAGATAGTACAGCATGTGGGGAACACAGAGGTTCAGAGAAAATCAGGCAAATGAAAAAACAAAGCTGTTATCAACTCCAGAGGAAGACAAGGGTTGTAGGAGAAGTGGGTGTGGTCCTGCAGCACTGCCTGGCTCAGCAGCTAACAGCATTTGTCTCGTCCTAATAACGTGAACACTAATCATCTCATCAGTGTTGTGATATAGGGACACGGTGGGGGCAGGTGACTCCTCAGCTACCACGGTTAGAAGCCAACAGGTCGGGGGTTTCCCTGGTGGCACAGTGGTTCAGACCCGCCTGCCAATGCAGGGGACATGGGTTTGAGCCCCGGTCCGGGAAGATCCTGCATGCCACGGAGCAACTAAGCCCGTGCGCCACAACTACTGAGCCTGCACTCTAGAGCCCTCGAGCCACAACTACCGAGCCCCCGTGCCACAACTACTGAAGCCTGCACGCCTAGAGCCCGTGCTCCGCAATAAGGGAAGCCACAACAATGAGAAGCCCGTGCACCGCAACGAAGAGTAGCCCCCGCTCGCCACAACTAGAGAAAACCTGCACGCAGCAATGAAGACCCAATGCAGCCAAAAGTAAAAACCAACAAATAAATTAATTAAAAAAAAAAAGACATCAACAGGTCATGTCCAAAACTGAAAAACCAAGGAATAGTAATAGAAGCATATTATTTAGAACAACAGAGGTAAACACCAGGATAAAGGCTATAGAGAGCAGCTGCCTCTGGAGAGAGCTGGGGGCAAAGGATGAGAGCGATGGCTATTTTCCATCGCAATTTTAATATAGCTATTCCATTTCACATTTTAAACTATGTCCATGCGTCATTCTGTTGGAGAGAGAGGAGACCATTTTATATAGAACAGATCCTCTTAGCTTCTATAAACAAGGTTTCAAAAATCTCAGAGCTCTGTTGCAGCTGAGCAGCCATCGGATATGCGGCCGCATGTATTACTTAACAGGCCGTGCAACAAAGTACTACAAACTGAGCAGCTTAACCAACAGACATTTATTGTCTCATGGCTCTGGAGGCCAGAAGGCTGAGGTCAAGGTGTTGGCAGGGTTAGTTCCTTCTGAGGCTGTGAGGGAGAATCTGCGCCAGGCCTCTCTCCTAGCTCTGATGATTTGCTGGCAATCTTCGGCCTGCCTTGGCTTGTAGACACGTCACCCATCTCTGCCTTCACATTCACAAGGCATGTGTTCACATGTTCACTCCCTCTGTGTGTATCTGTGTCCAAATCTCCCCTTTTCATAAGGTTTTGTGTTTTGTTTTTTTGGGTTTTCTGTGGCCACGCCACATGCCTTGTGGGATCTTAGTTCTCTGACCAGGGATTGAACCTGGGCCCTCGGCAGTGAGAGCGTGGAGTCCTAACCACTGGACCGCCAGGGAATTCCCACCTGGTTCTTTTTTTTTTTAACATCTTTATTGGAGTATAATTGCTTTACAATGGTGTGTTAGTTTCTGCTGTATAACAAAGTGAAGCAGCTATACGTATACATATATCCCTATATCTCCTCCCTCTTGCGTCTCCCTCCCACCCTCCCTATCCCACCACATTCTAATTTAGTGAATTACACCTGCTATGAACCTATTTCCAAATAAGGTCATGCTCTGAGGTAGTGGAGGCTAGGACCTCAACATATACAGGTGGGGGGCACAATTCAACCCATGACACTGTGTTAGAACTGGGATGTGTCATTGCTATACTTTGACACAAATTGGCCACTGTCAACGGACATCTTAGTGTGGAAGCCTTCCTGTGATGCCTCCATACTTGCCACCTGCTGCTCCCAATTCAACTCAGCAAAGGCCCATCCCTCTTCATTGCTCCCTGAACACACACCTCGAAAAGGCACTCTTGGGACTTCCCTGGTGGTCCTGGGTAAGACTGTGTACTCCTAATGCAGGGGGCCTTGGTTCAATCCCTGCTCAGGGAATTAGATCCCACATGCCACAACTAAAAGACCCTGCATGCTGCAATTAAGACCCAGCGCAGCCAAAATTAAATAGATATTTTAAAAAAATAAAATAAAGGGCACTCTTGCTTCCTGCCAACACAATACCAGTCACTGTGCTGTCCCACTGTGTCATTTGTCCCAGTTTCCCTCACCCATCCCTGCTCAGCCACCAGATCCTTACCTGTTCTCCCCTTCCCTCTGATTCGCCAGCTCCTTTTCCCCTCACCTGGACTCAGACCAGGATGTCCCTGATTCCCCACAACAAGAACGTGTAAACTGAATCCTCAGCACAAAAGAACAAAACACATCCATCCCCACGTGCCTGAGTTACACAGCCATGAGCAGGAGTCCTTAACGGCCACTTACTAGTTGAGTGACCACTTATTAGTTGGGTAACACTGGGCGACTTAAGTTCCCTGCAGCTGTATCCCTACCGGTAAAGTGGGAACATTAATAGTAACCTACTTCCTGGGGCAGATGATATAAAGCATGCAAAGCCCATCTGTTATTATTTTTACAATTACCACGTGTTACTCCTTTATACCTTCTTCCATCCTATCGTGTTAAGAGCAAAGCCTGGCTGTGCTTGACCTCCCACCAGCCTTTGATTAAAGAGAGGCCCTCGTTGAAGCCCTGCTGTGCGCCTCAGTTAGCAGTGCTTCTGCAGCTCCTGCCACCTCCCCATCCTGTCCTGCTAACACCCCAGGGACAGCTCAGCCCGACTGCTGTCCTCCTGGGTTGCCCAGGGCACATTTGTCTGTAGGACAGTCCTCAACACACTTGCCTCAGGTAACTGAGGGGCCTTCAGGACACTCCCCAGCCCAAAAGCAGCACTTTTAAAACACTTCTTAAAAAGTAAATGATTCAGGGCTTCCCTGGTGGCACAGTGGTTAAGAATCCGCCTGCCAATGCAAGGGACACGGGTTCAAGCCCTGGTCCAGGAGATCCCACATGCCATGGAGCAATTAAGCCCATGTGCCACAACTACTGAGCCTGCGCTCTAGAGCTTGCGAGCCACAACTACTGAGCCCGTGTGCCACAACTACTGAGCCTGTGCTCTAGAGCCCACGTGCCACAACTACTGAAGACGGTGCACCTAGAGCCCATGCTCCGCAACAAGAGAAGCCACTGTAATGAGAAGCCCGTGCACAGCAACAAAGACCCAACGCAGCCCAAAATAAATAAATTTTTTTAAAAAGTAAATGATTCAGTAAATGATGTTGACTCACTCTGTGCAATTTTAAGACAAAGTCAAGTTACATTATCCATGTCATTTGACTCCCTCAGGCCTCAAAGCACCCAGCTGAGTGCTGGAGAGCGTGTTTGTGAGAAACTTCTCCAGTTGGGAAGGAAGGACAGATCAAGTCTGGGAGCAAATCTCTGTGGGAAGACATGCTGTGTAGTTTGTCTTGGAGCATCCTGGTCAGGAATTCCACTCCCAGCACCATTTGGAGATGGCTCTCACTAGAAAACAGCAAAACCCTAAACATTCCTAAAAGAATTCATCAAGGTCTGCTGCCTGTGATTCCTGTAGAACTTGCCCCAGCAATAGAACTTTTAAGTTTCTTATTTGTAATAACAACAGTGATGAGAAGAATAGCTCACCTTTCATCCTGGGCTGACTGTGGTCCAGCCACTGTTGTGTTTTGCGTAGTATGATTCATTTGATTCGCCCAATTAACTTTTAGTGAGGAGGTCCTCAGGAAGAGGGCTCCGTCTTGTAGCTGCCTGACCCTTAAGCCTTCAAGTTCGCTGTATAAAGTGAGGATAATGCCCATCTAATAGCGTTGTGAGGATTAAATGAAGCCACGTAGGTAGAAAGCACTTTAGCCCAAGATTTTCCATTGTAATTTCATAGATACAGAGAACTGAATGCTACATTTGAAAAATATGTACTGTATTAATTTTTAAACAACAGGAAACGGAAATTTTTGAGATCCATTCTAGAGTATTTCAACGGGCCCTTCAATACGTCTGTCCCGGTGGAGGTGAACTTGGAGTGCTGTTTGATCTCTGGATCCCAGTAGCCAGTCTCTGCTAAGCCTGGCGTCACCCCACATCAAAGGAGACAATGCGAAGTCAGAGCAGCCGAAACGCGGCCCACACTTCAAAGGGAGTTCCTCTTCCGGAAGTTGTTAGAGCCTTTCAAGGAGGGTAAACAGCAATACATCTCAGGGGACTCCCGGCGAGCTACAGCTACATCCAACCGTCTTCCTCGCTGGGACGCGGCCCTTTCCGGGGCCCAACCGGTACACCAGAGAATGAAGACGCCGCTCGGTGTAGAAGATGTTGGTCCCGTGCCTTCCTAACTTCCCTGCACATAAACGAGCAGCCAGGAAGCCCCATCACAGGGCGGGCCATGACGGGGGTGCCCCATCTTCCTTCCTGCCCGCTGTCAAGTCCGCACCGACAGCTCTGATTCCTGGGCTTCCGTCCTTTGGCTTACATATTGGAGCACTGTGTTTAAAAACCACCAACAGAAGTAAAATACTCCTCTTTGGGCCGGGGGTGGGTGGGAGGGTGGGGGCTGAGGCATGGGGATGCTGGTGAAGGAGAAGCCTAAAACGATCTGCCTTCTCCTGAACAGGTGCCCTGGGTCCAGCATTTGAAGCCCCCCCTCCCGGCCCCCCTGCCGCGGGCCCTTGGCTAAGCCGGCGGTAGATGCGCGCGGGTCATCACACCCATCCCCACCTGTCTGTGGCCCCGTTTTTAGCGAGAGGCAGGCTGAGGCCTACTGGGGAGCTTCCCGGCGCTCCCTTTTACAGCTAGGGGGGCGGCCGAGTGGCGCTGGACCCTCCTGTGAGCCCCAGGGTACCCGGGTAGACTCGCTCGGCGCGAGTACTCCCCCGGCCCTCCGCAAGACCCCGAAGCATCCCCCTTAACCCCCGGGCACGTTCACATACTCTTCACACCCTGTTCACTCCCCCGCCAGCTGGCACCTTCCAGACGCCTGAGAAACCTTCCGTCCCGCACGCTCGCATCCCCCAGGCCCCCCGCACAGCCCCTCAACCCCAGCGCGCTCACACCCTTCTCGCCCCCTGCGTACAGCCCCGACCTCCGCGCGCTCGCGTCCCCGGACCCCCGCACGGTCACACCTCCTACCCAGGCGCGCCTCCCGAGGGCGCACCCCCGGCCCCCTCGGACCCCCGGCCGAGCAGGCGCCGGGCGGGGGCCGGATGCGCAGACGTGCCGCACGTGCGCCGCGCGGTGATTGGCAGCGCCGGCCCCGCCCGCGCCCCCCACCCCCACCCCCCAAGCTGTCCGCCCGGCTTGTGGAGGGGAGTCCAGAGCCCGGGGCCTGCCGGGGCGGGCAGACCGGGCTGCGGGGTTCGCCGCCCGGGGAGGCCGGGGAACAATGTGGCCTGATGGGAAGTGTGTGTGGCGGGGAGGGGGGAGCCGCTAGAAAGCGCCCCTAACAGCACCCGTGTTCTCTAGCTTGGTGGTGTTGGACTAGATGCTGTTCCTGCCGAGTGAAAACACTTTCTGTAAGTGATGAAAGAAACGTCCCCCTTTATTCGGTTATTGACTGGGGCCCAGTGCATTTAAACCCCAGAGATCTTCAGTCCACTGAGGAGGGGAAGAGTTAGGAAGGTGCCTGAGCATTTTGATGCAGCTGGTGCTGGCCTGAGAAAGTGACGGCGGAGGCACAGCTCGCATGGCCCTGAGGGTGATGCTCCGCCTCTGAGTGGAGGACCAGAAAGATGTCCTTTAAGGGACCGGTGGTGGCTGGGTTTAGCTGGGGAACGTTTCCCAAAGGAGGCGACTTGAGCAGAGGCTGTAGATCCCGGGCCTAAGACTAGAATTGCGGCCCGGGACATACTGAGCGCGCGGAGGAAGAAGGCGCTCCCGGGGACTGATGGGGATAGGGGGAGGCGAAGGCGCAAGCAGCCCTGAGTGGTTCTTGGCGGTGAACCGCAGAGGAGCTGTCTTTCCTCATCCCCGCAGCAGTCAGCCAATGAAAGATAGGCGCAGGGGGTCCCCAACCAATGGAAATCTGCCGCCTGCGGAGGAATTGCCACTGGAAACATTGATGGAAACCTGGCCCAGCGCTTTCTCTTGGGGGCTGCTTTCCCAGAAGCCCAGGACAGGTGTGTATCAAGGACCAAAATACCAGGAGCGAGTTCACTTATTCAGCCATTCAGATTAGAGCGCCTGCTGTTTGTAAGGCACACGCCGTGGCCGGTGGAGGGGGCAAAGGAAGAAAGGGAGGAGGGCAGAGGGACGGAAACACGCTTCCAGTCCTGAGCGTCTCGGAAGCTGGTGAAGGGTTTCTCCCGCTTTTCTATGTCCCGCGTTATTTTCCCTACTATAAACGTTAGCAACTTGTGACTGTGTAGTGCTTTAGTTTCCAAATTGCTTTCACAGGCGTGATCTTACTTGGTAATCCCTATAACCTAAAAGACAGGTATTATTACTCATATTTTACTAGCGAGAGAAGTGGCGCTCAGATCAATTGAATCATATACCCAAAGTGTCACAGCTGTTAGTGATAGCGTTGGGCCTAGAACTCAGGTGTCCTGACTGCAAATCCAGGGCTCTTTAAATTTATCAAAGGAAGGAAACCAGGCCTGCTTTATGATCCTGGTGCCCAGGGCACACCCAGCAATTAAAATGAAATCCAGAAGGACTGGGTTAATTTTTTTTTTTTTTTACTTTAGTCATTGCTCTTTAAAAAAAAATAAATTTATTTATTTATTTTTGGCGGCGTTGGGTCTTCATTGCTGCACGCTGGCTTTCTCTAGTTGCGGCGAGAGGGGGCTACTCTTCGTTGCAGTGCACAGGCTTCTCCTTGCGGTGGCTTCTCTTGTTATGGAGCATGGGCTGTAAGTGCATGGGCTTCAGTAGTTGTGGCGCATGGGCTCAGTAGTTGTGGCTCACGGGCTCTAGAGCGCAGGCTCAGTAGTTGTGGTGCACGGGCTTAGTTGCTCCGCGGCATGTGGGATCTTCCCCAACCAGGGCTCGAACCCGTGCCCCCTGCATTGGCAGGCGGATTCTTAACCACTGTGCCACCAGGGAAGTCCCCATTGCTGTGCCACCAGGGAAGTCCCCATTGCTCTTTCAACTTGCCCCTTAAAACACAGGTTAGCTCTGCTGTTATACACCTACGTGCGTAGAAGAGATTCCAGTGACTCACTGCCAGGAAAGCCAGTACCATAGGTAAAAGCAAAATGAGGAGAATGAGGATGGGTTACCAGCTGTGGACTTCCTCCTCACCCACAGCCCTCAGGCCAATGGGAGACCTGAGGCCCTCTCTGTCTTCTCTCATATTGGTCTCCATCTGGAGATACTGCTTCCTGTCCCGTGGGCTAGGCTTTGCCTGCCTAAAATAGGCTACACTCAAAGGAACCTCTGAGGCCTCCACCTCAGCCACCGCCATCACCCCACCCCTCCCCTGGCCACAATGACATTGGGGATTTGGGGGGCGGTGTTTGCGCTTTTTTGGCTCTAAGGCATGTGGGATCTTAGTTCCCCAACCAGGGGTCAAACCCAAGCCCCTTGCATTGGGAGTGCAGAGTCCTAACCACTGGACCACCAGGGAAGCCCCTGCTGAGATTTTTTTAAATGCACATCACTGAGCACATCTCTGGATTGTGATTCAAGAGGTCCTGGATGTGTGTTATTTGTTTTGTTTTCTTTTAAGTACTCTGAAGTGATTCAGATAACCAGCTAGATTGGGAACCCACAGATATAGAAAGACTTCCATCAGAAAATTTGAGATAACCCAAGTGTGAAATTGGCAGGTTATAGGTTAGATGAGGAACCTGTTATTCAGATGTTCATACTGCCTAAGCATGTGCAGGGTGACAACTCCATTCATGAGAGAACCCAAAGGGGAACTAAAACCCCTCAAAGAAGGAAAATTCTGTGTTGAGTAATCTAAGACCTTAGAGGAATGTAAGGCTAGGGAACTGAGAATGGGTGTTACCTTACTTTGACTAAAATAAAATTTTAAAGTCCGTACTCTAAATAGAGGTAAGATCAGTGACTCACATCTTACATAACTTCAATTCTGATCAATGGGCACTGTTTACTTTATTTCTATTTATCATGCCTTACCCTCTAGACCAGCACTGTTCAATACAGTAGCCACCAGTCACATATGGCTATTGAGGGGCTAGAGGCCTCCCCAGCAGACAACCTGCTGAAAGCTTGACCGGTTGAGAGGAGACCGGTCAGCTAGACAGGCTCCCAATCCCGAGGGCCTCTATGCCAGGGGTTCTTAGACATGGTAGAGTTCAGGGGCTCTAATCACGCAGGGACTTTTGCAGAGTTGGGTGTGAGCACATTTTCTGCATGAGAAGTGTATCGTTTTCTGGTGCTGCTGTAACAGATTGGCACAAACTTAGAGGCTTAAAATGGCACTAATTTATTATCTTGCAGTTCTGTAAGTCTGAAGTCTGATATGGGCTCAAGAGACTAAAGTCCAGATGGCAGGGCTGTGATCCCTGCTGGGGGCCCTAGAAGACGATTGTTTCCTTGCCTTTTCTAGCTTCTGAGGGCTATTGAGTTCCTTAGCTCATGGTCCTCTGTATATTCAAAACCAACCGGGACTTCCCTGATGGCGCAGTGGTTAAGAATCCGCCTGCCAATGCAGGGGACACGGGTTCGGGCCCTGGTCCGGGAGGATCCCACATGACACGGAGCAAATAAGCCTGTGAGCCTCAATTCCTGAGCCTGCGAGCCACAACTACTGAGCCCACGTGCCACGACTACTGAAGGCCGCGCGCCTAGAGCCCGGGCTCCGCAACAAGAGAAGCCACCACAATGAGAAGCCCACGCACCACAACGAAGAGTAGCCCCCGCTCGCCACAACTAGAGAAAGCCTGTGCGCAGCAACAAAGACTCAACGCAACCAAAAATAAATTAAAACAAAAAACAAAACAAACAAAAAAACAAACTAACAATGGCTTCCTGTTGCATTTAGAGCAATATCTAAGCTCCTCTCCTTGGTCATAAAGACCCAGCCTACTTCTCTGCCTCATCGGATATCATTCTCCCCAGGGCTCACTGACTGTCCTGCTTTTCACATGTGCCTGGCTTGTGCCCACTTCTAGGCATTGGCATTTGCCTTTTCCTCTGTTTGGAAGGTTTTCCCTCCAGATCTTTACAGTCATTCATGTCTCAGCTCAAACATAACCTCCTTTTTTCCTTGAGTATCAGTTAGAATGTTGTTGGTCAAAAGAAACAAGAAACCCTAATTGGCTTAAACATCGAAGGGGATGTAGTGGCTTGTGGAACTAAAAAGTCAGGGCCCTGGATCTGTGTCTCTGTGATTCTCTGATGTTCCCCTCTTCAGTGGGTCAGCTCTGTCCTCATGATGACCTCCTGTACGTTAGCAAAATGGCTGCAGCAAGCCCTGGCCTCACGTCCATATCCCACCTCATCCAGAAAGAGAGTTTCTTGTTCTCCAACACTCAAAGGAAAGTACTGCACTTCACCTAACCCATCACTTAACCCAGGAGACTCGCACATGCTGATTCGCATATCCCTGAACCAGTCGCTGCTGAAAGGACCCAGATTAGACTTAGGCAGCTAAGGCCCCATCCCACCCAAATCTCTAGGCTGCCATGTATTTGGGAGATGCTGATGGGTGCTGGGGAGGCCACCAGCAGTGTCCCCCAGAGCACTTTACCACCTCAGGGCTGGGCAAACTTTGTCTGTAAAGGGCCAAAGAGTAGATCATTAGGCTTTGTGTATCTCCTAAGGGTTTATTTTGTTTTATAATCCTTTAAAAATATAAAAATCATTCTTGGCTCATGGGCCTTACAAAAAGTAGGCCAAGGGGTGGATTTGCCCAAGGGTCGTAGTTTGCCAAGCCCCTGAACCAGCCCATGATGATGCTTGTGGTGTCTAAATTTACTTTGTTAATTTGTTTCCCCTGACTACAACATAACCTCTGTGAGAACACGAACTGTACCTACCTTCTCAGCACCTAAAATAGTGATGGGCACATAGCAGATGCTCAGTAAGTGCTCACTGGATGGATGCCGAAGAAAAGTTCATGGCAGAGCACGTCAGGACCCAGTGCCTAGCTCTGACCTGGGTTCTTCTGCCCTCCCTGTCTGGGGGACACAGCTGCCCCCATACTGACCAATGGAGGAGTGGGCAGGGCTGCCACTGGCTCACAAGGTGTCTTTACACAAATCAGGAAAAGATAACGCTTTCTGGCTGGTGCAGCCCAGCACCCAGGACCATGGTGAGTGAGTGACAACTGGACTCCAGCCCCCACTTGCCCCCTTGGAGGGTGCCCTTGGGTAAGGTGCATCTTGCATGGTTGCGTAAAGCAGCTCTGGGGCGGAGTTCTAAGATCTCACCTTTTACTGTTCCCACCCTTGATGGCAAAATCCTCTGCTCTCTGCTTTTACTCTCTTTTCTTTCACCAACTCCCAATGCCCTCTTCTTCCAGTTTTCTTCAATAAAATGACTACAATTTGCATGTATTGAACTGAAATTCTCATTTGGTACTTGGAAGTGTATCCAAGCGTATAGAATGTGGCATACGGGGAATTATCGCTGAGGAGGGATTTCTGCCCTGTGGATTTTCTACACCCCATGAAAGACAGTGGGAAACGAGGAAAAGGACCAACCAAAGTTGCCAAGGAAATAGGGAAGCTGCCATAAACATACAGAGTAATACATTGAGGGTTCTTCTCTCTGGAAAGACAAAGGCTAAGAAGGAATAATATCTGTTTGATCATGGATGTTACGGTTAGTGGTCATGAACTCATTCACCCAATCCTGAACTACAACCAGGGGGCTCTGCTTAAAGCTTGAGAGAATGATGTTTAGGAATAATAGAAGAAAATCAGACTTCACTCGGTGGGTGGTAAGCTCATGGAACTTATTACCCCAAGCAGGAGTCAGACTGGAAATTAAAATGCCCAGTACGCTGTGGAACACTTTGTTGTTGACAGACCATAATGACTTAGGAAGGGGAATGAGGATGCCTTGAGATATTGGGATGTGCTCTTGGAGGTTGCAGACAGGGAGCACAACTGCCTGTTCACAGCCCTTCCCATCATGCCCTTGGCAGAGACAGAGCTCTGAGCGAGGCAAGACCCAGAGCTGAGACTGCCCCTGCACACCCTGGGCAGTCTGGAAGATTGCCTTGCTGAGGGGAGGGGATCTCATAGATGAAGTTCCCCACTTGGGTTTCCTTAGGCCAGCTACAATCTTTTGCTGAGAATCCAGGGGTCACTGAGACAATAAAATGATGTTTGTGGAAACTTTACATTAATGTCTATTCTGCCCAATGGGAACTCACCTGCTGTCATTACAATAGCTAACAAATATTATGCACTATGTGCTGTTATAAGCACATAATCACTTAATCCTTCTAACAACCCTGTAGGATGGGTCGCATTATGTCATCATCCTATTTGACAGATGGAAAAACTGAGGCAGAGGGAAATAACTTTTCCAAGGTCTCATAGCTAATAAGTGATCCAGGATTGAAACTCAGGCTGGCTGACTCTGGAGTACACACATAACACTTCCCCACTAAACTGGGGTTCAGGCCACTCCTGCACTTCTGCTGGGGAGACACCTCTCAGCTCCAGTCAGGTGCCGCCAGGAAGGAATGCAGACCCATTTTATCCATTTATTCAAGAAAAGTTATGAAAGTCAACACTGGGGTCTAGATCAAACAAATCCAGCTAAATCCCCCGAACTCATCTGGCTCCTGACTTCTGCTCTGTCCACACTAGCTCTCCAGCAATATGCCTTCGGACAGGTTGCTGTGATCCATGTCCATGGACACAAGTCACTAGGCGTGGGCTCTGAGCAGAGCAGGACATGCGTACAGAAGAACCTCAGGGGGGCAAAGGCTGCCGGGCTGGGGTGCTTCTGGGGTCTGTCCCCAAAGGAGCCTGCTTGCTGGTCCTGTCACTCAGCAGTGATTAGTAATCTCTCGGGTTCCTTGCAGTTCCAGGACCCAAACAATCTATGAATGTCATCACAGAAAGGAACGTGTAAGGCTCTAAGGCAGAGAGTTGTTTGATGTGTGGGAAGATAGGCTCTGTGGAGTATAACCTGATCACCCATCCTAAGCCCATCAACCACACAGAACGTGCAGAACCCAAGGCTACGTGGTGTGGTGTGGGCTGAGAAAACTGGCAGGACAGAAGGCAGGGCAAGGAGCCTGTGGCATCAAGTGGAGCCTTCCTACAGGGTCACCCCATAAGGCTGGGCAGGTCGTGCACTGCGCCTCGAGTGCACAGGGAAGATCGGGGGCCTCTTTCTAGTTTGCACAAAGGCACCGTTCACTAAGCTGAGCACTCATGGGGCTGTGTCCCCCCAGAGGAGGGACCTTTTCTAATTCACATCGAGTTCCCATATATAGCAGGGGACCCTGAAGAAGTCTGGGGTGCTGCTGTACTCTTCCACACACCCCCACTATATTCTATTTCTTTCTTTCCATCTTTTCTACTATTGAGAGTGCAGGTAGAATTTGGGGGTCCAGGAATTCTACCCTGGTTCGCCCACCCCTCCCTTCCTGCGGGGCTCCTGGGGACTGGGGCACACACATGGGATAAAGGCAAATAGCACAGAGCCTGACACACCATCGGGGGGCAGGGACACCAGGATCCAAAGCTCTGACTCCCCTGCCCCCGACACAAGCCCTGGGAGGAAGACGAGGGAGGGCCAGGAGGCCAGGCTGCCAGAGGACCTTGGTTGTTTCCTCATTCCATCCCGAGCTGGAAAAGCCAGTGAGGAGAGCAAGGTCACCCAGCCCCCGGGAGCAGGGAGTGGGAGAGACGCGGCACATGACCCCTTATGGCACAGGAGCCCCACCCCCTCATGAGTCTGTCTGAGCCAGTGCCCTGGATCCTGACCAAACAGATTATGGCTTCCCCGGAGGGAAGCCAGCAGGGGCGGAGGCTCTCCCTGTGCAGGAACAAAGTCTCACGGAGTCCTCACAGTTTCCCTTTTCACAGATGAGGAAGCTGAAACGCTCGCTAAATAAGGATAAGGAATTTGGTCAAGAGCACGTAACTAGGAAGGTGCAGAGCTGGGCTTTGAACCTGAGGGGGACGCTGTGGCGTTTGCCCAGGTTCCCCTTCGGGACGGAGGACAGCTCCCAGCCAGTCGCTCCCCAGGAATGGCCCTGCCTCAACGGAGCTGCCTCATGCAATGTCCAACAGGGGCCCCTTCCCGGGGGCGGCCCAAGGCCAGCTCACCCGTGCGGGGCTGGAGGTTTGGGATGACGCTGGGGCAGAGCGTGGGGCTTTGGCTGCAGCTGTGCTGCACTTGGACATCTTCTGCCCTCGCTGGCTCACAGCTGCTGCTGCTGGGAACACTCGCCAGGAAACACTCTGCACGCGTCTCCCTCTTAGAAGTGGCTTTGGGGACATCCCACCTAAGACACCTGCACACCCACATCTATGAAACGCTGCCTCCCCACCTCAAGCTTGCCAGGATGAAAGAACCAGGAGTCCAAACAGGGGAGGCTGAGGCAACCCAGAGACGAACAACAGCGGGAGGCCACTCCCCCACCCCACCCCACCCCCGCCAGGCTGGAGGGACAGGAGAAAGGGGCAGTGATATCCGAGCCCAGGGATCACCCAGTGGAAGCTCTAAACACAGTTGGTCATACTGGGTCTGTCTGGGAGAAACAGAAGCTGCTACAGGGGACACCCCTGAAGGTGGGAGTGGGTGGGTAAGACCCTGGTTTCTCCCTTCTTTCCAGCTTGAATTTTACGATTATGGACAACTTACGCACACAGGGAGTTTAAACCTAGGTTGAAATTTGCACATATTTGGGTAATATTAAAAATTTAACATTTTAAGTCTGTTCTGGATTGATGATCATTTTTTCTTTTCAAAGGGAAACATTACTGTAGAACGATATGCCAGGGGGAGGACCCCAGACCATCGCCAGCCCCGGCCCCAGTGCCAGCCAAGCCCTTCACACCCTTAAAGGTCCAGAGTTTCTATTGCTTTTATCCTTTCTGGATTGGGGGTGGGTAGCCTTAAACAGCCCTGAGAGCCGGAGGATTTTAGGGCCAGAAGGGTTCCTAGAGGCTTCCTTGTTCACTCATTCTACCCCAAGCCCAGAGCCCTTTAGCGAAGCCTGGACAACCCATCCCATGGAGGGGGCCCCACAGCTTTGGGGGACTATTAGTCCTGGGGATTGGAGACACATTGGGGCTTTTTAATCTCAACCTAGATGAGTGCTTCTCTCTCTCTCTGTGTATGTGTGTGCATGTGTGTGTGTGGGTGCGTGTGTGTGTGTAGTCTCCACCTTTGTAGTTCACAGGAGAATGGTTGTCTGGGCACATCTTTTAAATATACAGGAATCATTGGCATTGGTAATAGATTGTGAATATATTTGATTTGTATTCCAATGGAAGGGAAAGCTCCAGGGAGGGAAACAAGATCTAGTGGAGAGCTGAGGATGGGGGAGCCTGGCCCAGCTCCTGGCTCCAAGGAGGCCAGGCCCAGCCCTGGAGACTAGCTCTTATCAGCCGGCTGGGGACCTGGGCAGAGGCACATCTGCTTCTGTTTATTCTTCCTCTTTATCTTAATGGGTCCCCCCACCTATCGCTCCCTGGAATATGCCTCACCACCACTTGGATACTCAGGTACCTCTCCCTGCCCTGGGCAAAGACCCAGGGAGGGAGGGGATGGGGGAGGACAGGCCAGATATTTGGTGTCTGGGTTAAGGCTCCTTACTAAACGCCACCCCAGGCTTAACTGGACGCTAAGGTGAAGGTGGCAAAGAAGGAAAAGAGTAAAAGGCCAAAGACCTTCCTCCTGGAAAGGAAACTGGCGGGTTTCTAGGAGCAACCTTAGCTCTAAGAGAAATGTAATTACATTTAAATTTCGGGTTACACCTAAGCTAATAACTATAACTGGAAATTCCTGTGGGAGCAGGAAGTTTTCTCTCATTAAGAGATAATAGAGAGTCACTCGCCCTTGAACCCAGAACAGTCAGTTTCAAGCCCGGAGGACTTTACTTAGGTAGGGCCTCTACCAGCCCACAGGGCACCTTTGTGCAAATTAGAAAAAGGGGCCCCTTCTTGCAGGTGTCACAGCCCTCGACTGGGCGAGTCACCTCTCCCAACTTCCTCAGCATCCTGGGCCAACGAGAACCAGGACACAGCTACATAGTCACAGCAGCTCCCCCTCCTGCCCCTATCTATCCCTTCCATTAACCTGTACAGCTTAAGTGCTGAACAGACCACCCCAGCAACAGAGAAAAATTCTGCAGCTATGAGAAGCTTGGAAGGCTTTTACGCTAACTTGGTCCAAAGTCCCTGCTCCAATTCATTCCATGATAAGGCTTCTGGTTGGGTTGCTAATCACATTCCAGGCCTGGCCCAGGTTATCCTAAACTGTGATTACTGGCAATTTAGAATTAATGAGGAAGTTACCAAATTTCTCAAGGATTTCTTTCTTTAAATTTTACGTAATGCCTATCATCTTAAAGCATGGGGTTTTTGTTTTGTTTAGTTATAGACATAATGAAGTTCACTTCTTTTAAAGCAGTTTCTCTTTTTGTAGCAAAATTGGCAATATGGCATGGTGGTTCCAAGCTCGATGTTGGAGTCAGAATGATCTGAGTTCCGATTTTAACTCCTCCACTTGCTAGCTGAATGGTCCTGTGCAATTAACCTCTCCACACCCTGGTTTCCTCATCTGTAAAAGGGGGATACATAAGTGTATTGACCACAAAGAATTAGTACGTGAATTGAATGAGGTGATGCATGGAAAACACTTGCAGGGTGCCTGCACACAGTACCTAATAAACATTAGCTATTATTAAGCTTATTTTAAATGGTAAGGAAAGTGACACCTTATTTATGGGTAATTGAGAAGGATGGGCTTGTTTCCTGTCCCTTGAACAAATGGCCAATCCCAAGTCTCAGGCAGGAAAAGTGAGCCTAGGGCATCACATCGTGCCAGAAGACAAGGAAGTATTCAAAGACATAGGAGCTAGCTGGAAAGGATTCTTACTGGCCAAATTTGAAACAATTTGAGCATCAAAATAAATAATGACTACAGTTGGTAACACAATGAATAAAACAAAATCCACACGTTCACAGTGATATTCAAAATAAAAGAGAGGGGGAGGGAAATACCAGCCAATAAAAATGGAAGGAATGATAGAATTGGAAAACAGTACTTTGCAGGCCCCAGTAAAATAAGTGATTTAGGCAAAGATTAACAATGGAACCATTGGATGAAAGGTTATCGGAGAGTAAGATAGCCTCATTGGGTTAAAATAACACCTACAAAAAAAAAAAAAAAACACCTACAGATGACTTACAAATTACCAAGTGGAAGATTCTTCTTTACAATGGAGAGATCTGGTAGTCACCATCTTAACCGAGCAATCAAACTGAGCATCATTAATAGTGCAACAATTATGCACCTTCTGATGTGATATAATCCAAAATACACAATATGCCAAAGTGATTAACATACTTCTAACCAAGCCTCATGACCTACATTCCAGTTTACAGAAAATACAGGGATAGAGGAACAGTGAAATTATACCAAGAGAAATCAAAAAGGCAAATTCACAGTGTGGAACATACTCTAAGACAACTGACCTGTGACAAAGGCTCTCTCATTGACCAGACTTCAGTCAGGTTCCTTTGAACCCTCTTTCCACTAGGCCTTGACCTTGGTCCCCACCCTGTCTTGGGCCTACCCAACCCAATCTTAGCAGAGTGCTGCTAAATCATCCCTCCACCCTCGCTATCTGATCACCCTTAATATCTGATCCAGTTCGTCCTCTTCTACCCACGACAATGTCTAAGGACTTAACCTATCTTTAACAAGATTCCCCCTGCCCTGCTCCACCATGTCTCCTATTAGTACATCTCCATCCACTGACTCCCTCACCTGCTCTTTGTCTGTAAATCCCCACCTGTCCTTGTTGAATTTGGAGTCGAGCTCCCTCTCTCTCCCCTGTTGCAATAATCTTGAATCTTCTTTATAGTCTGAGAATCTTTTTTCTTTAACACCTGGATACTTCAAAGAATTAATGTCTTTTTTTTTTTTTTTTTTTGCAGTACGCGGGCCTCTCACTGTTGTGGCCTCTCCCACTGTGGAGCACAGGCTCCGGACGCGCAGGCCCAGCAGCCATGGCTCACGGGCCCAGCCGCTCCGCGGCATGTGGGATCCTCCCGGACCGGGACACGAACCCGTGTCCCGTGCATCGGCAGGCAGACTCCCAACCACTGTGCCACCAGGGAAGCCCTAATGTCATTTTTTAAAAGGGTGGATTACTACAGAATAAAAGAAATTAGAGAAATTAAAATAATTTAATTACATTCTTTTAATTAAATAGAATTAAAAGAAGTTAGATAGCAATCAAATGAATATCAGATACTTTGGATGGATCCTGACCAAAAAAGAAAAAAAAAATCTGCAAAAGTTATTTTGAGGACAATTGGATCCTTTTGATTATGGATTGGAAATTATAGAATTATTCTTAATTTTCTTAGGTGTGGTAATGGTATTGATTATAAGGAGAATGTCCTTACTCCTATGAAATACCTGCATTTTGGTAACTCCTGTACTTAGAGGTTGTATTAGTTTTCTAGAACTGCTATAACAAATTACCACAAACTGGGTGGTTTACAACAACAGACATGTATCCTCTCTCAGTTCTGGAGGCTAGAAGTCTCAAATCAAGGTATCAGCTGGACCATGCTCTGTCTGAAGGCCCTAGGGGAAGATCCGTCCTTGCTTCTTCTTACTACCTTCTGGTAGTTGCTGGCAATCCTTGGTGTTCCTTGGCTTATGACAGCATTAACTGCATCTCTGCCTTCATGGTCACTTGTCCTTCCCTGTGTGTCTCTCTGTGACTTCAATCTCTCTCTCCCCTTACAAGCACATCAGTTATTGGGTTTAGGGCCCACCCTAACCCAATATTCTCTCATCTTAACTTGATTACATCTGCAAAGACCCTATTTATAATAAGGTCACATTCACTGGTACCAAGATGTTAGGACTTCAGCCTCTCTTTGGGGGGAATATAATTCAACCCACAACAAGAACAAAATGTCAGGATGTCTGAAATTTACTTTCAGATGTCTCAGCAAAAGATTTTATAGTTAGAGAAAGAGAGAAAGGGAAAAAACCCCCAAATGTCATGAAATGTTAATAATTGTAGAATCTAGGTGGAAGGTATAGGGTGAGCATTGTAGTCTTTCAACTTTTCTGTAAGTTTGAAATTTTCAAAATAAAAAGTTGAAGGAAAAACAGATTCCTAGGAATTCCCCCATCCACAATCCTGTTCCGTTTCATATATCTGAGGCAGATCCAGGAATATACTTTTAATAAAGGTTCCCTTTTTTTGGGGGGAGGCGGGGCACACCACCTGGCATGTGAGATCTTAGTTTCCCAACCAGGAATTGAACCTGCGCCCCCTGCATTGGAAGCATGGAGTCTTAACCACTGGACAGCCAGGGAAGTCCCAGCGTTCCCATTTTTAATAAGCACTTGAAGGTGATTCTAATGCACTGCTAGGGTTGAAATGTACTAGTTGATGTCATAAACTCACATGGATATTATTTATATCCCCTGCCACCTTTTACTCTGTTTCCTTTTGAGAACATAAATTTATGTAAAATTAAATCAACCAACACAGCATGCACATACATTCATACAAAGATGGTGAATATTTTAGTGAACACTGATTAATGTAACAATGTCTAACAATTTATTATTAGATATGTATTTCACAATAGAGAAATATATCCAAAGTAAATTTATTTCCCTTGAACATCAATAGGCTTCAGCTAGGATTTTTTTGATCCCTCTCTCTGCTCTTATCTCTCTTCTGGATATATGCCTTTTTAAAAAACAAAGTGTCTTGGGCTTCCCTGGTGGCGCAGTGGTTGAGAGTCCCCCTGCTGATGCAGGGGACGCGGGTTCGTGCCCCGGTCCGGGAAGATCCCACATGCCGCGGAGCGGCTCGGCCCGTGAGCCATGGCCGCTAAGCCTGCGCGTCCGGAGCCTGTGCCCCGCAACGGGAGAGGCCACGGCAGTGAGAGGCCCGCATATTGCAAAAAAAAAAAAAAGTGTCTTTACTCATATTTTAGTGGGGTTTTGGGAGGAAGCTGAAGCTTATACACATGTTCAATCTGCTATGTTTAATGGGGAGTCCTCAGAACCCACAGTTTTCAACCCCAGTTTTATTGAAGTCAGCTTCCTCATGTAAACTAGCCCCAATTTCAAAATGGAAGTCAAGGAGAAATGTGACTCAGTTCACACAGTTTGAAGACCACTTTCCAAAAATGCTTTTGGCCTGTGTGGTTAAGTCTGAATGATCAGTCTGAGTATAATTGTCCGACCATCATGTGTGGACTGTGTATATGCAGCCCAAACCCATAGCCCCAGCCTTGTCCTTTCTGATGAAACACCAGTGCCCACAAACAGAAGGTTCCTCTTCTCTCACCATGGAATAAACAGGAAGGTCTCTTGGGACTGTGGTCTTAGGACTATAGCTCTGCCCCTAATTTCTGCAGACCCTTTACCAAGAACTGAGTCATTGCAACACCACGCTCAGCCAGCTGTCTCAGCACAAGAAAAGCTTTGCTGTGGTATGAGGTTTTGTGGGCTGCAAACTACATCTAGGTCAGCAAATTAAACTCCACAGGGTGGTTACCAAGTCCAGCTTCATCTAGCTAAAGGGCTGTCTGATTTCACCCTTGGATACAAGGCCCATCTGCGTGTGTTTAAGGTACAACACTTCAGGCCTAAACCCCTCGATGACACATGCCTAAACTCAGAATCCTATTTACTCCACCAGGGCTCTGGGGTATGTGAGAGTAACAATACTCCATCCCAGCAGATACATTGAGATTTGTGTGTGTGTGTGTTGGGACAAAGTGGGGAAGTGGCGCTGTATTTCTTTGTTCCTCAGTTTCACTCACTGTTTCTTTCCTGCCACTTGTGTTTCTTTCCTGCCATGTTGACCCAATCATGAGCCTTTTTTCTCAGTTCCCTTTCATGGAAGTTTTTCAGAATGATTTCACAACAGATGGCCAACTGGTCTACTACCTAGATAGAGCTTTACAAAGAGAGTATCTAGATGGGGTAGGGTGTGTCACCTTGGTTCAGGAACTGGGTTGCAGATTTATAGTGGATAAAGTCTGCAGAGATTAAATCTTGTTAAAAATTCAAAACAAGCCAGCAAATACTTATGTGAAGGCCTGATGCTATCTGGGGCTCTGGAATACAGAAAAGAAAACCAGAGTGGCTGTCTTCCAGGAGCTCTTTAACTATGAAGGTAGGATTAACATTCTAGTGGATAGCTACATTTTTCACTACCTAGCACCCATGCATGCTTTTCCTGATAATAATACCCCAAGTTCACTCTGAGAAGAACCCCTCCTCCATCCTTAGTCTGTGTGCTTTCAATGCCTGGTTCTAGAGCTGAGGTATAGACTTAAGGCAAGGCCACAGTGACTGGTTTAGAGATGGGCATGAAGCCTAATAAAAGCCAATGATATACATGAGATGTTTGCTGATACTGTTTGGGGAAAGGTATGAGATACTTTTTGCTAGGATTACCACCAATAAGGATGATGTGAACCTGGAGCTGCCAAAAGCCACACGATGGAGCCTAAGAATGAGGCCAACACAGCAAAAGACAGATCAGAATGAAACAGAGAAACTGACTTCCTTGGTCAAGCCATTCTTGATGTTCCATATATTCCTAGACTTTTCTGCTAATTGTCCCAGTAGTTATTTTTATTTGTTTAAGCTAGTTAGATAGGGATTTCTTTAAGATGCCACTAAAATGCTCTGTGTTGCAACTAAAAGGTTGAATAGTGTCCCCCCCAAAATTCACATCCACCCAGAATTTCAGAATGTGACCTTATTTGAAAATATGGTCTTTGAAGATGTAATTAGCTAAGGATGTTAAGTCGAAATCATCTTGGATATAGGGTATGCCCCAAATCTAATGACTGGTATCCTTACAAGATGAGGCAAAGACTAAGAAAGACACAGAGACACAGAGAAGAAAGCCATGTGAGAGAGACAGGGGTTGGAGTCATGCTACTAAAGGCTTAGGAATGCCTGGTGCCACCAGAAGCTAGGAAGGGGCAGGGAAGTGTCCTCTGACAGAGCATTCAGAGGGAGCATGGTCCTTCTGACAGCTTGATTTTGAACTTCTAGCCTCTAACTGTAAAATTTCCATTGTTTTAAGCCAGGTTGTGTCCTTTGTTACAGCAGCCCTAGGAAACGAAAATACTGCAATATGTGAAATAATTCAATAATTTATTGGCACCTAATATGTGTCCAAAGAGGTTTTAGCATAAAATTCAGAGAAAAGTGATATGGAGAATGTAGAGGGATATTTGAGCTGGGACATCATGAAGCCTGAAGAACTGTCTGCCCCAACTACCTGCCCCACCATGGGTGCCTCTGGAAGTTCCTGGAGAAACTAGAATTTATGGTCTCTGAACTCCTCTTTCTGGCCTTCTGGCAGGCCATTCTCCTAACATATGGACTTCTTCAGCAAGAAAATGAGCTCTGTTGGATAGAATTGAAAATATTTCTCCTAGCTTGTTCTTTGTCTTTGTTTAGAGTGATTTTGGCCCAGTAGAATTTTTGTTTATTGGTCAAATTTTTAAATTTCTTTATGGCTAATTTTTCCCCCCCAATTCCCCTGTGTTTTCATCAAGTGTGCTGTACTGTGGAGTAAGTTATTTCTTTTCCAATTTTTTTCTTCTTGTGGTAAAATACACGTAACATACAATTTATTATCTTTCTTTCTTTTTTTTTTTTTTTGGCTGCATCGTGCAGCTTGTGGGATCTTAGTTCCCCAACCAGGGATCGAACCCAGGCCCCCAGCAGTGGAAGTATGGAGCCCTAACCACTGGACCACCAGGGAATTCCCTTAATCATTTTTAAATATATAGTTCATGGTATTAAGTACATTCGTATTTTTATGTAACCATCAACACCATCCATCTCCAGACCTCTCTTCATCTTACAAAACTTTAATTATACCCATTGAACAATAACTCCCCATTTCACCCTTCACCCAGCCCCTGGCAACCACCATTCTACTTTTTGTCTCTATGATTTTGACTAAGTAAAACGTAGCTTTCTTTTATCTTTACTGTGTTTCCCTTCACTGTACTTCCATCACCTTTATTGGGTGTTCCCAAAAAATAGCAACAGTCATAATAGTACCATTTGTTGTGTCCAGGCATTGTACCCAGGGCTTAAGTACAATGGCTCTAATCTTTCCAGTATCTCTACAAGGCAGGTAGTATTCTGCCCATTTTACAGAGGAGGAAAGTGTGGTCCAAAGAAGTTACACAAATTGCCCCAGTTAAGGGTCTCACAGCTCTTAATTGGAAAAGGGAAAAGTTGTGTTCGCATTTGTCCAAGCCAAAGCCACAGCTCCTCTTACAATACCATTCAGAAGCCTTCTATCTATGCCCTCAGACTACAGACTGCTGATCTTGTCTCTCAAATGTTGATTATTCTATACAAATAGAGGGAGAGATATACCATGTTCTTGGATTGGAAGAATCAACATTGTGAAAATGACTCTACTACCCAAAGCAATCTACAGATTCAATGCAATCCCTATCAAACTACCACTGGCATTTTTCACAGAACTAGAACAAAAAATTTCACAATTTGTATGGAAACACAAAAGACCCCGAATAGCCAAAGCAATCTTGAGAACGAAAAATGGAGCTGGAGGAATCAGGCTCCCTGACTTCAGACTATACTACAAAGCTACAGTAATCAAGACAGTATGGTACTGGCACAAAAACATAAATATAGATCAATGGAACAGGATAGAAAGCCCAGAGATAAACCCACGCACATATGGTCACCTTACCTTTGATAAAGGAGGCAAGAATATACAGTGGAGAAAAGACAGCCTCTTCAATAAGTGGTGCTGGGGAAACTGGACAGCTACATGTAAAAGTATGAAATTAGAACACTCCCTAACATCATACACAAAAATAAACTCAAAATGGATTAAAGACCTAAATGTAAGGCCAGAAACTATCAAACTCTTAGAGGAAAACATAGGCAGAACACTCAATGACATAAATCACAGCAAGATCCTTTTTGACCCACCTCCTAGAGAAATGGAAATAAAAACAAAAATAAACAAATGGGACCTAATGGAACTTAAAAGCTTTTGCACAGCAAAGGAAACCATAAACAAGACGAAAAGACAACCCTCAGAATGGGAGAAAATATTTGCAAATGAAGCAATTGACAAAGGATTAATCTCCAAAATTTACAAGCAGCTCATGCAGCTCAATAACAAAAAAACAAACCACCCAATCCAAAAATGGGCAGAAGACCTAAATAGACATTTCTGCAAAGAAGATATACAGATTGCCAACAAACACATGAAAGAATGCTCAACATCAGTAATCATTAGAGAAATGCAAATCAAAACTACAATGAGATATCATCTTACACTGGTCAGAATGGCCATCATCAAAAAATCTAGAAACAATAAATGCTGGAGAGGGTGTGGAGAAAAGGGAACCTTCTTGCACTGTTGGTGGGAATGTAAATTGATACAGCCACTATGGAGAACAGTATGGTGGTTCCTTAAAAAACTACAAATAGAACTACCATACGACCCAGCAATCCCACTACTGGGCATATACCCTGAGAAAACCATAATTCAAAAAGAGTCATGGGCTTCCCTGGTGGCGCAGTGGTTGAGAGTCCGCCTGCCGATGCAGGAGACACGGGTTCGCGCCCCGGTCCGGGAAGATCCCACATGCCGCGGAGGGGCTAGGCCCGTGAGCTATGGCCGCTGAGCCTGCGCGTCCGGAGCCTGTGCTCCGCAACAGGAGAGGCCACAACAGTGAGAGGCCCGCGTACCGCAAAAAAAAAAAAAAAAAAAGAGTCATGTACCAAAATGTTCATTGCAGCTCTATTTACAATAGCCAGGACATGGAAGCAACCTAAGTGTCCATCAACAGATGAATAGATAAAGAAGATGTGGCACATATATACAATGGAACATTACTCAGCCATAAAAAGAAATGAAACTGAGTTATTTGTAATGAGGTGGATGGACCTAGAGTCTGTCATACAGAGTGAAGTAAGTCAGAAAGAGAAAAACAAATGCTGTATGCTAACACATGTATATGGAATCTAAGGAAAAAAAAAAAAGGTCATGAAGAACCTAGGGGTAAGATGGGAATGAAGACACAGACCTACTAGAGCATAGACTTGAGGATATGGGGAGGGGGAAGGGTAAGCTGTGACAAAGTGAGAGAGTGGCATGGACATATATACACTACCAAACGTAAAATAGCTAGCTAGTGGGAAGTAGCCGCATAGCACAGGGAGATAAGCTAGGTGGTTTGTGACCACCTAGAGGGGTGGGATAGGGAGGGTGGGAGGGAGGGAGACGCAAGAGGGAAGAGATATGGGAACATATGTATATGTATAACTGATTCACTTTGTTATAAAGCAGAAACTAACACGCCATTGTAAAGCAATTATACTCCAATAAAGATGTTATAAAAAAAAGTTAATTATTCCTAGTTTGACCCTCATAGGAAAAACTTATTTTCAATTATTGCATATAACTTTTTCACCTTGTGTCCTAGTTACAAAACATAGCTCTATTAATATCACGGGAGAACAAAAGGAAATAGTTATTAAAAAGCAAATTCTATTCCCCTTGGTCAAATTCCAAAGTATAAGACAAGTATAGCCCCAGTAGCTCCCATGCTCTGGTCCCCCCTCCACTTTCTGCTCTCTCTCAGGTGGGTGACCTCCAGCTGCCATCTGGTTTTGTCCTAACTACAGGAAAGCACAAGAGAGTTTGAACTTTGCCCCATTTGAACTCTTTTTCCTGTGTGAGAGCTGTGCTTCATTTAAGGAAGTGCAAACAATGGTGAATGATACTTGTATGTTTGCTAGGGCTGCCCTAATGATGTGGCTTACATGACAGAAATGTTTCATACTTCTGGTGACTAGACATTTGAGGTGAAGGTGTGAGCAGGGTTAGTTTCTTTTGAGGCCTCTTCCCTTAGATTGTAGATAGCTGTCTTCTCCTTGTGCCTTCATATCGTGTATTAGTCTGCGTGGGCTGCCATAACAAAATACCATAGACTGTGTGGCTTAAACGACAGATATTTGTTTTCTCACAGCTCTGGAGGCCAGAGTCCAAGATGAAGGTGCTGGCCTGGTCGGGCTCTGGTGAGAGTTCCCTTCTTGGCTCAGAGGCAGTCACCTTCTCACTGTCTCCTCACATGGTGGAGAGGGTTCTAGGGGTCTCTTTCTCTCCTTACAAAAGGGTACTAATCCTGTCGTGAGGACCTGTCTTAGCTCAGGCTGCTATAACAAAATACCATAAACTGGGTGGCTTATAAACAACAGTTTATTCCTCATAGTTCTAGAGGCTGGAAGTCTAAGCTCAGAGTGCCAGCATTGGTCATGTTCTGCTGAGGGCCTTCTTCCAGGTTGCAGATTACTGACTTCTTGCATCCTCATGTGGCAAAGAGCAGAGCACAGGAGGCAAGCTCCCTTGTGACTCTTGGAAGGGCACTAATCCCATTCACGAGAGCTCCACCCCTATGACCTCATCTTATGCTTATTAGCACAGAAGCCAAACCAAAATCAGCAGTCCCCTGCCCTAAGCTTTCTCACCACCAGGATCTGCTTGTGGTAGCCAATGGCAACTCTTCTAGCTATTTTCTCTGATACTTATCTCCATGTTTAAGAATACTGTGCTTCTACTGCTATTTCTTTTGTTTTGTTTTCCTTTTTGGCCGCGCCACATGGCTTGCAGGA
Source organism: Delphinus delphis (assembly GCF_949987515.2). NCBI lineage: Eukaryota > Metazoa > Chordata > Mammalia > Artiodactyla > Delphinidae > Delphinus > Delphinus delphis. Next base: position 93,580,244 of record NC_082691.1, read on the forward strand.
TCTTAGTTCCACGACCAGGGATTGAACCCCGGGCCAAGGCAGTGAATGCACTGAGTCCTAACCACTGGACTGCCAGGGAATTCTCTACTGTTGTTTCTTAATTTATCATGTTTAGACATTCTCCACCGACTCTGGTAGGTGAGTACCTAACTCTCTCATGTACAGCCATCACTTCCCCTCCCCCATCATCCCAACATAGCACAACTTTGGAAGAATAAATAGTTGGTATTTACATTATAATGACTATACAAGTATCATTCACTGCTGAGCCAAGTGAATATTACTTATCTCTGTTCTCAGGCAGCCTTCAGTATTCCTAAAGTTAATGATGGCCTCGTTTTTTTAATTCATTTTATGTTCTATGACTCATCATTAGTGTTCTCTAAAAGCTTTAACATCTCTGCCAAAGGCCTTCCCATGATATTTTCCATATGGTCAAGCACATCAGCTCCATTTCTTCTTTCCCAGAGCCTCTCAGGAGGCCTCCTTCCTCCTGCACCCAAGCTGACTGGGCTCTGGCTTAATGCTCTGCTGTTAATCCTAGGACTTTGCTCACACCTCAGTGATGGATACCCTAGTCCCTATGTTGAGGATCCCACCTCTCTCTCTCTCCCTCTCTCTCCTCCCTCACTTTAAAAAAATTTTTATTTCCTCCTTGTAATGAAGGAGGAAGTGTCTATTAGTGTCCTAATAAAATTCACTTGAGAGTGTACTCAGATAATTTTGTGATTGGGTGAAAAACTAGGCATTGCTTAGAGCACATCCTTTCTGAGTTTTCTGATTTTGATTCTATGGGGGCTCTGTGCATTTCATTGCCTTTGAGCTATTTCACAACTCTGTAAATTGTAGGTAATTGATAGCAATGCAAAATAATTCTTATCTAGAGATATGCAAATAAATAACCCACAGTCCCTCTCCCCACCCCATACAAGGCTCCCTACAAAAGGCAGTTTCATATCCGTTTATAAATTCATTTCAAAATTCCTTTTTTCCATATAAATTTGTGCTTCCTTGACATCTTTAAAATGGTTGTAACATCTTACTGTTTCCCTCATTAATAATGAGGTAAGATATTTTACATACGTTCATTTTATATTTGTGAGAGTCATGATTTTACCTTTTAAAAAAATATTCCTTTAATAGAAGTGTATTTTTAAAGTCACTGAAGTCTGAAAATATCTTTATTCTTCTTTCACACTTGAGTGATAGATGGGTTGGGTATAAAATTATAGGTAAAATAGCCAATGCCACAACTATACCCCAATTAAAAAAAAAATCCAATGCCACTTTGACTCCTGTTTCTTTGCATATAACTAGTTTCCAACACTCCCCCTCCATCCTATTTGTTTGTTTGTTTGTTTGCTTCTTTATCCATGGGATTCAGAAATGTCATAATAATATGCCCTGGTGAGGGTCTTTTTCACTCATTCTGCCATGCACTTCAGTGGATCTTTACATCTAGAGACACTTGCCCTTCAGGTCTAGAAATAAATTTATATATGATTTTCTCTTCCTGGAACTCCTTATATTTGGATGTTGAATGCCTAAATAGATCTTCTAGCTCTCTCATCTTCCTCACCATTCTCATTATTGTATTAATTTGTTTCTCTACCTATTAATGAGGTTGAGTAGCTTCCATATTTAATTGTCCACTTAGCTTCTCAATTATTCTTTTTCTATTAAATAGAATTTTGATGTAAAACAATTGAATATAAACCGATAGCTTGTCAGTATATCACTACATTTCAAAGGATGACAATTTTGAGGAAGATTGATTTATATCACCTAGGTAAAATTGGTGCCTTGTCTTTTTTTTTTTTTGGCTGCGTTGGGTCTTCGTTGCTGCATGCGGGCTTTCTCTGGTTGTGGCGAGCGGGGGCTACTCTTTGTTGCGGTGCGCGGGCTTCTCACTGTGGTGGCTTCTCTTGTTGTGGAGCACAGGCTTTAGGCTCGCGGGCTTCAGTAGTTGCAGCACGCAGTCTCAGTAATTGTGGCTCGTGGGCTCTAGAGCACAGGCTCAGTAGTTGTGGTACATGGGCTTATTTGCTCTGCGGCATGTGGGATCTTCCCGGACCAGGGCTCAAACCCGTGTCCCCTGCATTGGCAGGCGGAGTCTCAACCACTGCGCCACCAGGGAAGTCCCACCTTACTTGTGTTGCTAGCCACAGAATTTCCAACATTTTATACACAATCTGGCATATAATAGTTGCTAAATATATCTTTGTTGAATAAACCCTCAACTTATAGATTCCTACTAAATCCTAATCTAGTTCTTCCTCCAGGGTTAAATAGTAAATAATCTTTTTTAACTTTTCATTCTGGAAAAATAAAAATAATATTTTTCAAGTATTTGCTATTTGTCCTGTTCTAAGCTCTTTAGGTGTGGTGATTAATTTAATCCTTACAACAATCCAATGAGATAGGTATTATTACTATCTGCATTTTGAAGGTAAAGAAATTTATCTGAAAGCTTCATTAGCTGAGCTGATATTTGGCTCCAAAGATTATACTTTTAACCATCATATTAGATGCCTCTTTGGTTGGCTCAGCTCACAATCCAATTCTGATCTATTTATAGTAGCTGTCAGGCACACATTGTTGAGAAGAATTCTGGGGCAGCATTTAGGTTGCATGGAAAAAATAATCTGCCTTGATTGATTAATGATGTCTGCCACAGCCCAGGAATGGCGAGTCAGGGTTGTTTTTTTTTTTTAAACACTGCTTACTCATTCCTTGGAGAAAGAGATTATCTTTGGGGTTATACATAGCTCTAGTGCTTTTGAAATTAGGGCATGTTGACATCCAAAGTGTTTAAAGGCTGCTTTGTTTCTTTGCTGTAGCAGGAGAATATTTTAACTGCCTGTTTATAATTTATCTGAGAGAAGCACTGGTAATTAGGCATCTGATCACTCCTCTGATTCCCTTGCTTCTTCCTTTTCCTGTGATAACAGAAAGTCAGGAAAATAATCACATTGCCTCATGATACCAGTGGGCCATATAAAAAGCCCCGTGATGTTGTTTTTCCAATCACTGGTTTTCTTGACAGCCAGCATTTAAACCATTCCAAACACCCCTCCCGTCAATCGTTAGAAATGACCTTAGGATTGGTCTCTTTACTAACCTTCCTACTACGTCCCAAACAGTTTTACAACTTGGCTTCAGCTGCAGGGCAGTCCAGCTTTTAAAGGAATTATATCCCTTTCCCAGAATAGCCATTAAACAGAACTTAACACAGTTTTAAGGGAGGTATAAAGTGACTTTTTCCCATCCCTCCCCACTTTTCAAAGTGCACTTTTACACTCAGAACCAGCATCTATTTGTCTAGGACAGTTTATAAGGTGTTCACTATTCACTTTCTCATCCTTTAACAATTTTTTTTTCAGCTAAATAATATACATTTATTGAGAATTCCTGGGATGGCTGTTATTTCCTCTTAACTACAGGGCAGGGAACCAAGCAGAGAAAAAAAAATCACCAAGAAAGCCCACGGCCCTGATTCCTCTGGCTGAGCAAAGGGAAGAGGAAAGTTGCTCCAGGGGGCAGTGCTCACGAAGGCAACAGCATTTTGCAGGAGGCCTGCGGAGGAAGTCCCATGACACCGGGGGTGGGTGGAGGCTGCTTCTCCCCCGGTGGCTCCTCTATTTCAGTTTCTTGAAGGGGCTCTTCTGGCCCTTGATGACGCCTTTCTCTTGGAAGTTCCACAGGGCCATCAACAGAAAGCCAAGTGTGGGCCCGGGTTGTAATAAGCATCTTGGAGATGGTGGGGCTGCTCAGACCTTGCCCACTTTGCGACGGACAGGGCTTCCACTGAGGGGGATGCTATGCGCCAAGCGTCCCCCATGAGGGCGAAGAAGGAAGACCTCGGGCTGCCTCCCAGACAGATGCTGCAGGTCAGCAGACCCCCACAGAGCCTCCGGAGGGACCCTTCCCACTTCAGCTATCCAGTCCGCGGCCCTCCCGTAAGGCGGACAGCCTGCTGCACCCGGGAAGGAGGGGCATCTCGTCTTCCTGTTGACACGGCACCTCCTGGGACGGTGCTCACATGTAAGACAAGAAGCTTCCACCACCCCTCTGCCATCTGCTGTATCCCATGATCTACGATGTTCAAGCTCAGCCCCAGAGAGCCCCCTCCAGCACGCATCCCACAGACCTGCCCCGATCTTGGCATGCACAGCAAACCCACAGCCAAATGGGCCCGATCTGAACACATCTTCAAGGCCCGGACCCTCGCTGGGTGTTCCTTTTCTGCTGTTATTTATTTGTAATGTTGTTAATGTGAAATCACATATGTATAGTTTAAAAACAATACTAAAGCCAATCCCCTAGTACTCATAACCCAGGTTAAGAAATATAACATTAGTAAAGCTTTGAGGCTTGTGTTAGTTTCCCATGGCTGCTGTAACACATGATCACAAACTGAGTGGCTTAAAACAAGGGAAGTTTATTCTCTCACAGTTCTGGGGGCTAGAAGTCTGCAGTCAAGGTGTCTGAAGGCTCCTGAGGAAAGTCTGTGCCTTTTCCTGCTTCTGGTGGCTCCCAGCAATCCTTGGCTTGTAGCTGCAGCACTCCAATCTCTGCTTCCATGGTCACTGGCCTTCTTCCCTCTACTTTCTCTTATAAAGACACCAGTCATCGGATTAGGACCCACTCTAATCCAGTCAGTATGACCCATCTTAACTTGATTAAGTCTGCAAAGATGCTCTTTCCAAATAAAGTCACATTCACAGGCAATGGGGGTGAGGACTTGAACATATTTTGGGGGGACACAATTCAATGTCCTACAGAGCCCTTGCTGTGTTCTCCTCCATCATATTCCTTCCCCAAAGAGGTAACCACTTGGCTGATTTTTGCATTAATCTTTTTTTTTTTAACCTTTAAAATAGTTCATCACCTAAATCTGTATACCTAACACAAAAATTGTTGAGTTTTGAAACGCTGAGTTTTAAGCACAAGTCTAGCTGAATAAGGTAAGGGCAGTACTGCCGTTTCTGGATGAAGGCTCCCACGATGAGATGCTCCAAAAAGAGTCTTCAGCTCAGAAAGTGTTCAGAGCCCCGCTGGGGGAGAGTGTGTAGTTTGGAAAACTCAGCACTCACCAGAATTAGGGCACTTGTGTGGACAAGAGACTGGGCCCCTGGCAGGAAGATGGCTGGGTAAGTGGGCTGCATCCTGAGTGCTGGTAAGCTCACACGGGATGGTGGGGAGCCCCTAGGATGGCTCCCATGATCCCTCCCTCGCCTTCACTCCCACTTCCAGAGGGACCGGGGCTGATGCTCCTGTACACTCTAGGGATTCCATGGCTTCTCGCTTTCCCACCGGCCCCCTGTGACTCCGCCTTTCAGCTCTGCCACTTCACCCTCCTCCTGGGTTTGTATATTATCGCTTAGATCCCTCTGCTGTAGTTTGAGTGGAGTTTCATTAGGGAAAAGATGCATGTGTTCAATGTACCGTCTCCACCTTGAGAGCTTTCTCTTGGTCTCACTTTTCTACTGAGCTGTGTTTTAGGATTTCCTCCTTCATTCACTCAATCTGATGTCTGCAAGGCTGGGCTGTCAGGAGGGACAGAGCTGACAGTAGTTGAGCTGACAGTAGTTGGGGAGACAGACAAGGAAATCGGTCGTTATGACGCAGCAGTAGTGCTTAAAATATGGTTCCTGGACCACCTATGCAAGCATCTCCCTGACGTTTCGTCAAAATGCTGAGACCTGAAGGTCGGGCCCAGGGAGGATAAAGACTCCAGACGGGGGAGCAGCCGTCAGCTATCTGAGGCTGGTTGGAGCCAAGGCTGGGGAAGCCCACCCAGAAAAAGTGTGAGGGGCCATGCACTGGCCAAGGACTGAGTGGGGAGAACAGCAGTACCTGTGGGCTGAGCACAGGGGGAGACTGAGAAGAAGAGGTGGGAAGATGGCGTGTATGTTGACGGCTGTCATAAAGGTTCCAAAATCCAGGTTTTCAAAAGTAGCACAGAAACCAGTCCTGTGTGATCCCCTTACATGAGGTACCTAGGGTCGTCAAATTCAGAGAAACAGAAGGCAGAATGGTGCTTACCAGGGGCGGGGGGAGGCGGGGCGGCGGGAAGCAGAGTTTAACAAGTATAGACTTTTAGTTTTGCAAAAAGTCTGAAGACTGGTTGCACAACAATGTGCATATATTCAACACCGCTGGACTGCACGCTTAAAACTGGTTAAGATGATCAATTTTATGTTATGTGTTTGGGTTTTTTTTTTTTACCACAACAAAAAATAATTTAAAAAGAAAAGAAAAAGTAACACAGAAAGCAGGGCCTGTTTCTAACCTTCAAAAGTTCCTTGATTGGACTTCCCTGGTGGCGCAGTGGATAAGAATCCGCCTGCCAATGCAGGGGACACGGGTTCAATCCCTGGTCTGGGAATATCCCACATGCCACGGAGCAATTAAGCCCATGCGCCACAACTACTGAGCCTGTGCTCTAGAGCCCACAAGACACAACTACTGAAGCCTGCGTGCCACAACTACTGAAACCTGTGTGCCTAGGGCCCGTGCTCCGCAACAAGAGAAGCCAGAGAAGCCCACACACCGCAACAAAGAGTAGCCCCCGCTCGATGCAACTAGAGAAAGCCCGCACGCAGCAGCGAAGACTCAACACAGCCAAAAAAAAAAAAAAAAAGTTCCTTGATTCTTTACCCTTTTGTGATCAGGCTGACTCAGCAGACCAGCGTTCCCCAAATGACGACAAAGCTCCAGTGTCTGCTCATCGCCACTGGGGCGTGAGGGACTTTGTCTCCCCTACTTATCCAAGAGCACCCCCGGACACCGCCTGCCAGGAGACGCAATCTAAGTAAAGGCTTGAGCCGGAAGCCAGGTCTCAGCATCTCCTCCAACCGTGTTGCCCCCTTCCTGTCCAGCACCCCCAGCTAATCAACCAAAGCTCCGTCTTGTGTGGCAGTTCCTGAGGTTTGCCTGTCACCAAAAGCTTCTGCTTTGTCTCCAAGGGCTCCAGTGTCCACTTTGGGTCCTGTGGTTTAGCCTCTGGAAATTCAAATGGATTCTGGCTGAATTCTGTCACAAGATGGACTCTACACCCTGCCTCCTTGGTGCTCTGAGTAGGCCAGGTTGGGGGCATGATGGGTTATCAGGCTAGTAGGAGGGGAACGTAACTTGAGAGGCCCAGTGCATGTGGGGCCTCGAGATGGGGTCCAGCTACAGGGCCTGGCTCTGGGGAGCAGCACAGAAAGGTCTAGAGCTTCATTCAAGAAGTCACAGACTCTAATATAGTAAAATAATTAGAGCCAACACTTAGCACCAACAATGTGCCGGGCATCCTTCCAAGACCTTAATATTGATATGTGTGCACGAACTCAATGAATTCTCCCAGTGAACTTATGAGGTCAGTTCTACAGCCGACTTTACTGCTGTAGAAACAAGAGCACAGGGACGGGGTCTCTCTTTGCTGCATCTGCTGTGAGAATGAAAGCAATCAGGCAGTCGACGGTCCAGAAAATGTAGACATCACTCAGAGGGATGCACAGGTGTCACGAAGGGCCCCACAGGAGGCTGCAGAGGGATTTGAATCACATCAGGGTCAAACTCAGTCTCCTTGGAAGGAAAAAGAAGAGGCTCTGGGTGGACAAATGGTGGGGAAATAGGAAGGAACTGGCTGTGGTTTGCACTGTCGGTTGTCACGTACAGAATGTAATGGAGGGTGTTACCCCGGCTTCCGTTCCAAGATGAGATCTGTGTGCTTCCCCATCACCGTTGTCATTCAAGAGGACAGGTCTCTGGTTGAAATCTGGAATTTCTTGTATGAGAAATATATCAGCAGCGTTTGAAAGTATTTGAACCAGGCGTTGCTTGTTCAGTGTCTCAAGCCCAGAAAGAGGAGTTAATTCTTAAAGGAAAAGACATTGAACTTGTATCAAATTCAGGTTGTTACTTTGATCCTGCAAGCCACAACGGTTAGAAGGAAACTCGGACACTTCTGGATGGTATATGAACAAGTCTCTGAAAAAGGAACAGTTCAGCAGGCTGATGGAGATCTACGAGTTGTCTGGCTATGGAAAATAACTAGATGGCGGATCATTCTTAAGACCTATTTCTAATACGTTTGGTGTTTTTTTTTTTTTGCGGTACGCGGGCCTCTCACTGTTGTGGCCTCTCCCGTTGTGGAGCACAGGCTCCGGACGTGCAGGCTCAGCGGTCATGGCTCACGGGCCCAGCCGCTCAGCGGCATGTGGGATCTTCCCGGACTGGGGCACGAACCCGCGTCCCCTGCATCGGCAACTGGACTCAACCACTGCGCCACCAGGCAAGCCCCCTATTTCTAATATTTTAAAGATGTAGTAAAGGCCCTCTATTGAAGGATCAAAAGGACGGGGAGGTTGAACTACTTGCCCAAGGTAACCCTGTCAATGCGAGGCAGAGCCAGATCTAAACCCAATCAGGCAGACTCCCGAATTGGCACCCTTATCCACCCTGCCACCTCTCTCCCAGCTGCTCATCTTCAGGTGGCAAATCAGACAGACAGCCCCTCAGTGGGGAAGCCAGAAGAGTCCAGAGCCCAGCTGGGGTCCGTCATGGTTCCAGATAATCCGATGGTGTAGAGAAGGGTTCAGCCAGCCAGTGGGTTGGGTTGTGGGCAGAGAGTTCCAACCCCAGAAGGGGCTGGGCTAGAGCTAGGCAGGGAACAGGGCAGGTTGCAGTCCCAGCAAAGGGCACCTGGGCCCCTTTGGCTCTGAGCCATTTCCCTGTTTCTGGGCTGGGACCCCAATGGGCCGACCTGAGAAGTATAAAAACTGTGACAGCAGGGCTATGACACAGACATGTAGAATTTGCTCTGTGGCCCCGAACCTGTCTCATAGCAGCAAACATAGCAACACAGGCAACCTGGTTGGCACCTGGCTTCTGGGCCGAAGAGGGTGACTTAATGACAAGGTCTCATGGGTTGATGGAGATCAAGGAGAAAAGGGACAACGTGCTGGCGAGAGCACCAGTGGGTTCAGGATGGGAAAGGCAAGCAACACAGGGCAGGCATAGGTGGAGTCATCACCAAGGGCTGCAGCAAAGCCCCCAAAGTTTTAAAAGCCTTCAGGTTTCTGTGAACTATTGGGGCCTACAGATAAGACATTGCTTGAGTCTTGTAAGTGCTGGTCTCACAGCTCCTTTCCCATCGCACCTCAGCTGTTCCTCACCATGCCAAGCACCATGCCTAAGGCCTGGCCTCAGGGCCTTTGTACTTGCCACGCTCAGCCTATAACACTCTTCCCCAGATATCGTCACTCCCCGCAGGCCTGTGCTCCAAGGAGGCTGATCAGGGAGGCCGTCCCTACAAAGAGCACCTCCCTTCCCTGCCCGCCCATCCTTTACTATCCCCTTGCCGTACGGACTGTGTTTTCCAAAGGTGCCGCAGCAATCTCTCCTACGCCACGTGTTCTTTCTCTGGCCCCTGGAATCTGGGGTCCCTGTCACTGCTCTAACCAACAGAATACGACAGAAGTGACGCTGAGCCAGTCCCAGGCACTTCACAGCTCCAGCAGCCTCTGCTTCCTGCTTCGTGGAACACTTACTCTTGGAGTGCTCCTTCCAGAGCCCAGCTGCCAGGCTGAGAAGCTTGTGGGTAGGCCACAGGCAGATGTGCTGGTCAGCAGCCTGCCGAGCTCCTAGCCAGAGGTCAACATCCACGGCAGCCAAACGTGTGAGGCACCTCGATGTCCGACCCAGCCGGTCCTTCGGATGACTCGAGGCCCGGCCGGCATCTGGTTGCATCACTTGTGAGACCCCCAGCAAGACCCACCCGTATGGGCCCAGTCCACCAAAGAACCATGAGAGAGAATACAAAATTGTTGTTTTAGGCCACGGAGTTTCAGGGTGGTTTTTTTCCACAGCAGTAGTCATCTGGAGGATGCACCCTGCTTAACTAGTTTTCACAGCACCTATGCACTGCCTGATAGTATATAAGCTATTTGTTTATTGTCTTTTTCTCCCTCTTGTTTTTGTTTACTACTGTACTCTTAACACTTGAGAGTAGTGCCTGGCATGTAGTAGCTCAATAAATATTTTCTAAGTAGATGAATGAATCCAAAGACATTTTCCCCCAAATCACAAAGCAATAATCAACGTGATTCTATTAGTTCTCAAGAGGCTTAACACTGGGTCATCCTGAGCATAGGTTAGGGCATCAGATGTGGTTGTATTTATTCACTCAACAGCCATTTATTGAGCTTCTATTACGTGCTAGGCCCTAGAAATAAATCAGCGAACCAAAGCAAAAATTCCTGCCCTCATTCTAGTGGGGGAGCAGGCAATAATATAAATAAGGAAAGTATACCATATATTAGAAGAGGATAAGTTGCAAGGAAGAAAAATAAAGCAGAGAAGAGGGAGAGAGAGTCCTGGGGTCTGGCCGGAATGTTAAGTAAGGTGGCCCAGTGTATTGGTTTGCTAGGGCTGCCACAGCAAAGCACCACAAACTGGGAGGCTTAGACAACAGAAATGTATTGTCTCACAGTCCTGGAGGCTAGAACCCAAATAAGAGAGACAGATTCTCTGCAAGTATTTTGCAGTTTAGAATAATGTAATATGGTTTTAAGTTAATAAAACAAAAACTGAAAAATGAGACAGTACAGTAACAGAATGAGATGAAAAGGGAGGTTGCAGAGCTAAGGAAATAAATTGAAAATACTATGATTATAGATATAATAAATAAATTAGAAAAGAAAAAAATAATCATGGCTGAAAATCAAATTAACAGCATGGAGGAGAGACTTAAGATAAAAGAAGTCGAGGGAAAAGACACAGAGATTGAAGCAATTAGAAAGAATGTGATAGATATAGAAATCAAAGATGTTCTAACTTAAGGACAATTGATGTCCCTTGTGTACAGATCTCAACGAAAGGAACTTAAAATTATTCAGAGATATAATATAGATTTATTATAAATTTATAAATATACATTTCTCTGACTTGAATGAAAACTTAAATATGAATATTGAAAAGATCATGTATATGTCAGGAAATTTTGTTTTAGTATAACCAACATTGACATACCTGTTTAAGATTCTGAGTGTCAAGATTTAAAGGAAAAAAATTGTTCAGGGAATTCCCTGGTGGTCCAGTGGTTAGGACTCCACAGTCTTACTGTCCAGGGCCAGGGTTCGATCCCTGGTTGGAGAACTAAGATCCCAAAAGCCGAGCAGCACAGTCAAAAACAAGAAAAAAATTGTTCAAACGTTCTGATAGAAGGAAAAATTAAAAACAGATCACTTCTAAAGGAGGGAAAAAATCAAGCTGGTCTCAGACTCCCCTTACAGCAACATTCAATGCCAAAGGACACAGAGTTGATCTAAAAAGAACTGAGAGGAAAAAGTGTGACCTAAGAATGTCACATTCAATCATAGAAGCAACAGGCCGACACTCTCAAACATGAAATAATTCAGAAACTATAGTCACTTCTTAAAAAAAAAAAAGTATTGATGATAAAATCTATCCAAGAGATGAGTCAAAATAAAGAATTCTAGAATAGGGACATCACATAGTGGAATAGACGATAGGCACTGAATCCACTTAAAGAGAGAAACAGGACTAAAGGGAAAAGCAGTATACGCAAAAACTGGGAGTGAGGAGAGGGGAAAAGGAAGGCAACGAAACAGTATTAATCACTTGATCTCTTCTAGTTTGGAGTAAATCAATTCTATTTAAAACTGAAATGTGATTTCAAAAACTAGTGAATTCAACCTCTAATGGTTATCATAATTCATAATTTTTTTTAGGCTTAGAAGATTATTTTAGGAATTAACATCTCTTGCAGTGAAGAAACATTTATCTTAAGTTGAACAATTTCTTCTGTTTCACTTTCTTCTTTAAATTCAAAAAAATTAAATAGACTTTCGATTTAAACCAGTATATATGGTAGAGTGCATTAGCTTCCTAATTCTTCAGCTCTCCCTGCATCCATGCCCTTTCCCTGTAACTTTAGAGTTCTCCTCAGTTGAACTTTAGAGTTCTCCTAGTGAACTCTAAAGTGCCCTAGTGATGTCTGGGTTGGCCCTGTGTATCAGTCAGGTTCCAATCAGAGAAGCACACCTGGCATGAGTGGAGGAAGGGTGCAAATGTTTTCCTGTGCCCGATAATAAATATTCTAGGCTCCAGGAGCCACGTAGTTTCTGTCACACCTACACAACCTGGTCATTGAGCAGCCATAGATAATATGTAAATGAACAGGTGTGTCTGTGTTCCAATTAAACTTTATTTACAAAAACAGGTGGCAGGCTGGATTTGAGCCATGAGCCGTATGTAGTTTGCCAACTGCTGGGTTAATATGTAAGGAATTTACAGTGGAATGAGACCTTACATTTGGGGAAGTGAAGGTCCAGGAGGGAAGCTGGAAGATCATAGATAACGTCACCTATCAGTCAATCTGAAACCCAAGCACATCCAACCACCAAAGGGGAAGTGCAGAGGGAAAGTTCATGGGGACATCAATGGGGCAAGCCATGGCTCTGAGTGGCTGCTGCTTCTCTGAGTTGCTGCCCAGTGACTAGTGGTGGACCTGAGGCCAACAGGATCAGCAGTTAGGTAGAAGAGCTGAAAGGGGTGGAAGAGGCAAGGACAAGACAGAACCGACCAGCACTTCTCTGTGTCTGTCATTGCATCTATCTGACTACGGTGACCTTCAGAGAGTAATGTCTGGTGCTTCATTCCTGCCTTTCAAACCTCATGTAAATTCCTCTTTGGGCTAGCTCTACAGGTACAGGGATTCTGGGAAATGTAGTTCCAATTGAGCCTATTTGACACAATACAAACCACCACAGTCCATCCCTTGTCAACTTCACATCCATACATACTTCTTTGAATCACATTTAACCTCCAAATAAACACAATAGCAAAATCATGCATTCACCTAACGTGATACAGTGATCTTTTATACAACCAAAACACATTAGCCCTCTTTCCAAAGGAGAGTACAAAGCACATAGTCTCTTTACCCATCTCTGGGTGATGTTCATTCCTCTTCTAGCTCATTCCCTCTCTGAGATCCTATAACTTCAATACTTAAATATAAAGTTGCCTTATTAGCACATTTCACTTAGATGGTAAGGGAATAAGAGGGAAAAAAGGAAATAAAAAAATTACACAGTCTAAGTTAAAGTAATGCAGTTCTGCTTGTCATGATTTCTATTTTTGGAGAGGAGCTACCTTTAAGGTTATACTTCTTAATAGTTTTGTTCATCCTGGATTTACCACCTTCGTCTTTTTCTTTTTTCTTTTTTTTTTTAATATTTATTTACTTATTTATTTGGTTGCACCAGGTCTTGGTTGTGGCAGGCAGGGTCCTTAGTTATGGCATGTGAACTCTTAGTTGCGGCATGCATGTGGGATCTAGTTCCCTGACCAGGGAGCAAACCCGGGCCCCCTACGTTGGGAGCACAGAGTCCCAACCACTGCGCCACCAGGGAAGTCCCTTTTTCTCCCTTAAGAAAGGGGAATAGGGAATTCCCTGGTGGTCCAGTGGGTAGGACTCCTCACTTTCATTGCTGAGGGCATGGGTTTGATCCCTCATTGGGGAACTAAGATCCCACAAGCCCTGTGGCGAGGCCAAAAATTTAAAAAACAAACAAACAAATAAATGTCAAACAAACAAAAAAAATTAGATATTCAAATACATTCACATTAAAGTAAGAAGAAATACTTATAACTACTACAGTCCTCATTTGTGTAACTTGTCACATGATGTAGCTGGTATTTAAAACTTCCTTCTCCTCTACCAATTCCATATCCCCTTTGTCTTCAGCAAGAATCTCAGCTGGTTCTTGCCTGACAAGGTGACCCAAACTTTCATTACTGAAGGTACTGTGACATCAATAATCCTACCTGGGGCTTCCCTGGTGGCGCAGTGGTTGAGAGTCCGCCTGCCGATGCAGGGCACACAGGTTCGTGCCCTGGTCCGGGAAGATCCCACATGCCGTGGAGCGGCTGGGCCCGTGAGCCATGGCCGCTGGGCCTGCGCGTCCGGAGCCTGTGCTCCGCAACGGGAGAGACCACAACAGTGAGAGGCCTGCGTACAGAAAAATAAAAATAAAAATAAAAAAAATAATCCTACCTGAATTGCTCTGTAATTTTCCATGAACTTTAATCACAGGACATAGTAGTTCTAAGAGGCGCCCCTGGGATCTTCTGCTTCCCAGACCTCCTCCTCACCCACATTGTGAAGTGGCCTTTCCACAATTCTATCAAGCCAGCTCCTTCCAGATAATGGGGGATATGCTCAGATCAATGAATTCCATGAGTAGGAGCCAACTGTCTCACTTCATTTGCAGTGAAATGAATTTCTAGTCAGAGCTGTTGCTGTGTGGAATAACTTAATGGTGGATAAGGCCCTCTGTAAGTCCACAGGTGGTAGTTTTGGCGAAGCATTGTGGGCAGGAAAGGCATATCTATAACCAGAGTAAGCATTCTAGTAAGAACAAAACTCTGCCCCTTCCTTGGTGAAAGTGGCCCAATGTAACCAATCTGTCACCAGGTAACTATCTGATCACCCTGGAGAATAGTGCCATATCAGGTCCTCTGTGTTGGTCTCTGGTGCTGGCAGACTGGGCACTTGGCTGTGGTTACAGCCAGATCAGCCTTGGTGAGTGGAAGTCCATGTTGACGACCCATGCATAAACTTTATCCCTGACATTGGGCAGTGGCTGGACTGGCTGGGGAAGGAGGCTGACTGACATCCACAGAATGACATTCTGTCCACCTGATTATTAAAATCCTCCTCTGCTGAGTCCACCCTTTCATTTCCATTCAGAGAAACCTATTTGCCTACCTGTTCTCCAGACCTCCTTGTCATCAATTTTCCAATCATGGTTCTTCCAAGTCCCTGACCGTCCAGCCAAACCAGTAGCCACAGCCCATGAATCGATGTAAACCCATACCTCTAGCCATTGCTCCTTCCAGGCAAAACAAACAACCAGATGAACTGCTCAAGTTCTGCCCACTGGGAAGATTTTCCTCCATCACTGTCCTCCAGATCTCTCCACAGTGGGATTGTAGCGCTGCATCTGTCTACTACGCGTGGCAAGGTTATCAGTGAGGGTGATTTCGCCTGCAAGGAACACAATATCCAACTAAAAGTGGCTTATATGATAAGGGACACATTCCAAGAACAACATCCAGGGGCAGAAAATGCAATGTCAACAACAAAATGTTACACTTTTTAAGAGTAAGTAAAACTGTCTCCAAAGCAGGGCGTCTTCCCTGAGCAAATACCACTTGGAGAGCAAATTCAAAAACAAAACTGGGTCTCGGCAAGAAAGAAGGTAGGAGGGCTGTGAATGGATATGAACTGTGAACAGGGTCTGCTCAGAAAGGTTAGCTCCTGTTCTATCTGGTTGGTTTGTTGTTTTTTCCTTTGTACTTGTCTATAAGGCTTGAACTTCTTGTTTTATTATGGTAAAAACACATGACATAAAATTTATCACTTTAACAACATTTAAGTGTACGGTTCGGTAGTATTTATGCACATTGTTGTATAGTAAATCTCTAGGACATTTTCACCTCTCAGAAATGAAATTCTGTACCCATTAAACAACTCCCTTTTCCCCCCTCCCCCGGAAACCACCCTTCTACTTTCCAAGAGTTGGACTACTTTGTGTACCTCGTGTAAGTGGAATCATAAGGTATTTGTCCTTTTGTGTCTGGCTTATTTCACTTAGCATAATGTCCTTAAGGTTCGTCCACCTAGGAGTATATGGCAGGATTTCCTTCTTTTTTAAGGCTGAATAATACTCCATTGTGTGTGTGTGTACCAATCACATTTTCTTTACCCATTCATGCATCAATGGACACTTAGGTTGCTTCCACCTCTTGGCTATGGTGAAAAACACCTGGGTATACAAATATCCCTTTGAGATCATGTTTTCAATTATTTTGGATATATGCCCGGAAGTGGTATTTCTGGATCATATAATAATTCTATTTTCCATTTTTTGAGGCAACTCTATACTGTTTTCCATGGTGGCTATACCATTTTACATTCCTACTAAGAGTGCACCAGGTTTCCAATTTCTCCATATCCTCACCAACACTTGGGGGGTTTTTTGGGTTATTTGTTTGGTTCGTTCGATTTGATTGTGGCCATCCTAATGGTCGTGAGGTGATATCTCATTGTGGTTTGATTCGCATTCCCCTGATGATTAATGATGTTGAACATCTTTTCATGTGCTTGTTGGCTATTTTCATGTCTTCTTTGGAGGAATGTCTATTCAAGTCCTTTGCCCATTTGTTAATCAGGTTTTTTGGTAGTGAGTTGTAGGAGTTCTTTATGTATTCTGGATATTAATCCCTTATCAGATATATAGTTTGCGAATATTCTCTCCCCTTCTGTACGTTTCCTTTTCACCCTGTATCAATTTCCTTTGGACTTGAAGTTTTTATAATTGAATATATCATCTTAAGGGAAAACTAAGAAGCTGTCACAGATCAAAGGGGACTAAAGAGACAGGACAACGAACTATTATGCTCTGTCTTGATTGGGTTCTAGAACAGGAAAAAGACATTAGTGGAAAAACTGGTGAAATCCTAATAAAATCTACATTTGAGTTAATAGTAGTATATCAATGTTAACCTCTTAGTTTTGACAAATCCACCATGGTTATATAAGACATTAACATTAGGGGAAGCTGGATGAAGAGTATATGAGAACTCTCTATACTATCTTCGCAAATTTTCTGTAAATCTAAAACTACCCCCCCAAATATGTATATATTTATATAAAATTATAAGTCATTATCTAAAATAAAATAAGATGGGATAAGCACTTACCTTTAAGGTTGATAAGAAGATTAAATGAGCTGGTGTCAGTAAAACATTCACACAGGGCACATAGCTAAAAGGTCAATAAATGCAGGTTATTATAATAGTTATTACATTACCTCTAAATTCCCTTCTACCTCTTGGATTCTGTGAACACTGCTACTTGGTGGCAGTGTACATACACACAACTTCCGTTTGGGGAAGATAAAGTTTCAACACAGTTCCACTTGCTGGTTTCCTACTAAATATAACATATAGCAGTTCTGTTTAATCCACTCCATTTTCTTCTTTTAAGACCATGAGAAAGATTGCCAGACTAACACACAAGTTTTGAGAATGTGAAAAGCTCTTTGAAAAAACTTTAGTAGATTCTACCCATCTTTTTCATCTTCTGCAGGCATTATCCCTCTACCCCAGCCCCCTTTTCTTTTTCTTCCTTTCTTTCTTCCTTTCTCCCCTCCGTCCATCTGTCCTTTCCTCCCTCCCTTTCTTTCTTTCTGTCTTTTATTTTCAAACTCCTTAGAGCTGGAGGGCAACGTCTTCCTTTCCCAAAGAAAAGCTCTCTAAACCTGCAGTTCCCAGTCTTTTTAATGTCACAGATCAAGTTAACTTTTTAAAAAAGGGAAAGGGCTGCGGGTAATTTACAGTTTTCAATTTGTTATTTAACTTATAAGGGAGTTTTTGTTTCCAAATCACTGTTACTATCACCAATATTTCATTAAAATGCCAGCAAAGGAAAGGGCAGTTTAACATCCAAAATGTAAGAGCAGCAGAATCTCAAAATAAAGTGTCCTTCCAAAAAATCATAGTTGCCAGCTTACTCCGTTATGTCAAAAATTTTAAAATAACAGAATATCCTAAAAAGAGTCAAACACAAAGAAACACCAACGTCAAATGTTATCTTAAGATACCACACTGGGGCTTCCCTGGTGGCGCAGTGGTTGAGAGTCCGCCTGCCAATGCAGGGGACACGGGTTCGTGCCCCGGTCTGGGAAGATCCCACGTGTCGCAGAGCGGCTGGGCCCGTGAGCCATGGCCGCTGAGCCTGTGCGTCCGGAGCCTGTGCTCCGCAACAGGAGAGGCCACAACAGTGAGAGGCCTGTGTACCGCAAAAAAAAAAAAAAAAAAAAAAAAAAAAAGGATACCACACTGCATTTTCATTTTTAGATTGTGAACGTTGCATACAAGTAAAAGAGAATATATAATGTGCATATACTATACAGTTTAAAGAGTAGTAATAAAATACACAGCCATGAACCCACCACTAGTAGAAAATACAGAATATTCCTAACACTTTGGAAGGCCCTGGGTGGCCCCCTCTTCCTCTCCTGTTTCCAGAGAATACCACCTCCTTAGTACTTAGTAATCGTTTCCTATCTTTTCTTTATATTTTACTAGCTACATCTCTATCCCTGAACAAGGCATTGATTAGTTTTGCCTGGCTTTACTGCTTCTATGAAAGGAATCATATTGTGTGTGACTTGCTTTTTTTCCACTCAAAATCATGGTTTTTCTTGATATAAGTTGGGCATCTATATCCTGCAGAGTTTTACAGAGGAGCTGGGAAGTCCAATTCACTTACACAGTGGTCATGGCTGACAATCCCGTTTCGCCCGTGCACGTGGACAGAGGGAGCCAGGCTCCCAACACCCTCAGTGTGTGTGCTCTTTGGGGTAAGCCAGGGGCTTCTATGGGCCAGACAGGCCAGGGTCCCTAATGTGGGCTGCAGGGGCTGGACATCGGCTGGTCACTTCACTCAAGTGGCACAACTCTAGGCTCTGATCACCACCCAGCGCTCAGAAAATCCTCCGCAAAGGTGCTGAGAGCAGGCAAATTTCACAGCCCACCCAAGTATGGGCTGGTCTTGGAAACCACGCTCTGTCTGTTAATAACCTACTAGGTTAACATCCCTGCACCCCATCTCCTTCACCGCAGGTAAGGAGAGGCCCAGGAAACTTTCCTCAGACCTCTGGATCTCTCTCAGAAAAGATCCTGAAGATACCAGCCCCTAGTGATGCAAACTCTCATGCCCTACACAAGACCAAAAGAGTCAAAAGTTTGCATCTTAATAAAATAAGCAGGTGACTTGTATGCACATTCAAGTTTGAGAAGCACTGGCCTAGATCCTTCATTGTGTGTGTGTTTTTAAGTGAACATTTTTATTGAAGTACAACACACATAAAAGAGTGCTAAGTCTGGGAAAAGAATCTGAAAAAGAATAGATATATGTACATGTATAATTGAATCACTTTGCTGTACACCTGAAACTAACACAACATTGTAAATCAACTATACTCCAATATGAAATAAAAAGTAAAAAAAAAATAGGTGAGGGAGATTAAGAGGTACAAACTTCCAGGTGCAAAATAAATGAGTCGTGGGTATGAAATGTACAGGGTGGGGAATACAGTCAAAAGCTTTGTAACATGTTTGTATGGTGATCGATGGTAACTAGACTTATCATGGTGATCATTTTGAAACGTATAGAAATATTGAATCACTATGTTGTGTAACAGGAACTAACATAGTGTTGTAGGTCAACTGTACTTCAAAAACAAACAAACCATAAAAAAAAAAAAACAAAAAAAAAAACCAAACAAACCAACGCATAGAAAAAGAGATCAGATTTGTGGCTACCAGTGGCAGGGGATGGGGGGAGGGGGGATTGGTTAAAGGCAGTCAAAAGGTATAAAATTTCAGTTATAAGATAAATAAAAATGAGGGATGAAATGTATAACATGATAAATATAATTAACACTGCTGTATGTTATATCTGAAAGTTGCTAAGAGTGTAAATCCTAAGAGTTCTCATCACATGGAAAAAATTTTTTTCTATTTCTTTAATTTTGTATCCATATGAGATGACGGGTGTTCACTAAACTTATTGTGAAATCATTTCATGATGTGTGTCAGTCAAATCACTATGCTGTACACAAACTGCTACTTGCTGTATGTCAATTATATCTCAACAAAACTGGAAGAAAAAACATGCTAAGTCATAGGAGTATCATTGGATGAACTATCTATCACAAAGTGAATCCACTGGTGTACCCAGCACCCAGGTCAAGAAACAACGTTGCCAGCACCCTAGAAGCCCTCTTTCCCACATACCCTCCATAACCAAACCCCTGCTCACCAAAGGTAACTAGAACTCCAGTTACTAATAGCATAGGTTAATATGGTCCATATGTGTTCTCCATATAAGTGGAATCATCTTGTATGTATTCTTTTGCGTCTGGCTTCTTTTGTTCAACATTATGTTGGCGAGATTCTAAATCCTTCACTAGGAACCCCAGCTCTCCGCTGTGTACTTACACATTGTATACTGGTGGCTCTCCAGGTTCCTGCATCTCTCATCTCCAGAAAACTGTCATAATGTGAAATAAAACCCCTTTATTCAAATAAATATTTACTGAGCATCCAGACTCTGCCAGGGATTGTGTTAGGGGCTGAACCCCAAAGTGTGTTGCCAAACTGAGACCTCTGTTTCAACGGGGCACCTTGCCTGAGTAGTTTGGGGGAATGTGGAAGATTCACACTGGTATGTGACTTCAAACTTTGAAAGAAATTTATTACCTGCCCTTAAAAAACACCCCAAACTACAGCTTAGCACACAGTTACCAAGTAGCAGTGGGGCTTCTCACTTAGGTCTTTTGAACGCATCATAAAATCTAGGTCCCATACGTTTCTGGCCCAGTTATTTCTACTTTTCTTCAAATGTGATTTGGCTAATACTGCGATTCTCCCAGCTCAAAGTTCTAACTCTTTCAAAAAACTTTTGGCACTTGTGCTTCGGGGCCTTCAGAAATAAATTATGTGCAGATACTCACCCCTGGTTTCCCTGGGGACATTTGTGGTTCTTAAATCCTCTTTTCTAATTAGTTCACCCCAAGCATTGCTGAGACCAACAGTCAGTCACCTTCTGTCTGGGCGCCTGTTTTCTCATCTGCAAAAAGAAGGAAGTGTACTACATCAGAGGTGTTTAATCGAAATCCGTGGATTTGCTAGGGAATCCACTAATCCCTGGAAATGACATGGAACATTGTGAATGGGTGTGTGTTTGGTGGAAGAGAGTCCGGAATACATCAACTGCCCCCACACCAAATTAAACACCATCATGTGGTCCCCAGGAACCATTTTAGCATTTAATATTCTGCAGTCATGTGGCTCCTTGTGTCAACAGAAGGGCTTGATGTTTGCTTAGTGTCTGGCTCCAGCTGAATCTCAAAAAGAAAAGATGGCCTTGCTTTTTAGCTTCTGTAGATTTTTCTGCCTTAACAGAAAGGATACTGTAAAATTGCAGGGCCACGCAATAGCATCTCTCTCTGATCTCTACAGGTGAGATAACATCAAGGGTCCGTTCCTTTAAAATAGCCTGGGCCCGAATTGAGTCCCTTTTTTAATATGACCTCATTCTGGGTCCTATTGTATGTAGCTGGCTTGTTTCCTAAACGCTGTTATCTACTGTAACCCTCGGAACCCACTGGTGGGTCTGGCTCTCATAACCA
The DNA here is from genome assembly GCF_949987515.2 of Delphinus delphis. Lineage (NCBI taxonomy): Eukaryota > Metazoa > Chordata > Mammalia > Artiodactyla > Delphinidae > Delphinus > Delphinus delphis. The sequence goes on from NC_082691.1 coordinate 93,601,528, forward strand.
AATAGATGTGACGTACCAAGATACTCTCTGATGAGTTCAACAACCCCATTTTCTGTACCCAGAGAAAGGGCTCTGCAGCAGCCCCGCATGGAAAAGGGCACCTTGGTTTGCCTGCCCAGGCCGGAGCTGGCCTGTCACCTGAGCAAGGGGGTGAAACAGAACACTTCCTTTCTCCCCAAGGCCAGAGCTCCTTATTTCACACATAATAAGATTAGGTTACACGTTCCCTCTGTGTGGCTGGTTCCCCTAGCAGTGCCCTAGCAACAATTTAAGCCCAAAGTTTTCATTACAAACTGGCTCGGTCAGTATAAGGGACCGTCCTGTATTCCTTACATGGAGCAAGACATGCGGACTTGTAAACAGCGTTCTTTTTTTTTTTTTTTTGCGGTACGCGGGCCTCTCACTGTCGTGGCCTCTCCCGTCGCGGAGCACGGGCTCCGGACGCGCAGGCTCAGCGGCCGTGGCTCACGCGCCCAGCTGCTCCGCAGCATGTGGGATCCTCCCGGACCGGGGCACGAACCCGTGTCCCCTGCATTGGCAGGCGGACTCTCAACCACTGCGCCACCAGGGAAGCCCTAAACAGTGTTCTTAATCGTTATATTGCTTTCACTGCAGACAAAAGAGGTGATTTCAGAGCTCATCCTCTTCCTACAAATATCCTTTCCTGCTCACAGTTACGTAAAGAAGTAGAGCCACATTTTCAATCCCTGCTGCTCCAAGTGTGGGCCCTGGACCAGTAGCATCAGGCTCACATGGGGGCTCGTTAGAAATGCGAGATTCTTGGCCCTACCCCAGACCTACTGGACCAGAATCGGCATTTTAACCAGCTCTCCAGATGATCCCTAATCATGGGCATTTTAAAATTTGAGAAGCACTCCCAAGGAATCACCCAACACCGCACTAATACTATGTTTGTGACCTTCCAGCAAATAACGATCAATAAACGGGAGCTTTCTTCCTTCTCCCTCTTAAAACCCAGAGGACCACCTGGGATGCTCTGAGGAAGAAGGGGGAGTAAGAAAAAGCCCAGAAGAGGAGAAACTTGAAGAGAGAATGAAAAAGAGGAAAAGCAAAGAGAGAAGGGGAGATGTGTGGTGTGGCGGGCAGCGTGAGGGCCCAGGGTCTTTGCATTCCCTCCACAGGGGCTCCACACCCGAAGCTGGCTGATCCCACCTTCATAGCCCTCTCCAGTCACATGCTGCCTCCTGTGTTTACCTGTTTAATAGTTTTAAAACTTGGCTCACTTTTCAACTCTGATTACTTTTGAGAAGAAAGTTCACGTCTTGGGGTTTATGTGCTTGTCATGTTTTTTTCTAATACACATTAAAATAGATTCATGGCTATTAACATTCCATTAAATGTTGTTCGTAAGCCCTCCAGATGATCCCTAGTGATGTGGGAGACACGTGGGACACCTGCCCCAGGGGAATGATCGTCCCAGTGGTACAGGAGGTCCCTTAGAGCTGGTACAAAGTGTATGAGGTTGGTCCTACGTTCTCATGCTTTTAAACTGCACTGCGGGACATGAGGTGTTATTCAGGCTAAAGCAGCAGATCATACTCTTCCAGGGCCACTCATCTAGAACCTGCTAAATTCTTAAGGGTATGGGCAAGAGCTTGGGATAAAGCCCACAGAGTAACAAGCAAATGTTCACTCAGTACTCCAGGTAACTCAAGGTACCTTAGGTTTACTAAACCCTGTCAACTGGGCTCAGAGCACGGATCTGAAATAAGTAAGAAGCCCTTGTTGGGCTGTTGCTTGGCCTGACAGAGGCTGGGAATTTCTGGTCTCCTATAAGATATCACCACCCCTTTCCTTCACTCTGTCTGCACAGAGTTTTCAGCAATTTATAGAACACGCTCTTCCCTGCGTCTTTTGAGAAGAGGGAGATGCAAAACAAGCCAAAGAAATTACAATGTGAACACACTGAGGTGCTTCTTGTTAAAAGAAATATACAGAAACCAAAAATTCCAATAGAAAACAATAAATAACGAAGAGGTCAGAAACACACACTAGAAAAGAAGGTAGCAATCATTTTAATGTGAGAGTTAACAGCAGTTTTCAGGAATTTAACAGGTATACATACATCGAGGTGACAGTGTCTTTTCCACCTCCACTGAGAACATGACATAAAAGGAATAGACTCAAATCATAGCAAGAGTGCAAAGCAACTTTGACTTGTTGGGGCTATTAGACTCTGATCCAAACTAACAAAGGAAATAATGGGCTCGCCTCGGAAGATCTTTTTTAAAGGATAGTTAAAAAAATATTCCCCCGGTTCTATTGTGGGTTAGGTGAGCTTCTGACTGGATGTCAGGGGTGAGTCTATGGATCCTTTCAATCCAGTTATAAAAAGCTCCTAGGACCTCAGTCCCAGGCCCTTCTAGTGGTATAATTAATTCTATCGCATTCAATATTGCTTGTGATAAGTGAACCATCAATGGACTCTGAGCCTTTCTGTTATTCATGTTTCTGTGCTTTCAAGAAAAGGGATCTTCTTACAGAGCCTTCTGTAAACAGACTTTCTACAAATTGTATACAGTATATTAACTGCACCATAGGAGAAGGGAGAAACAAGCTTTACTGTAAAACTGAGAACCTTCTGTAAATCGGTTAAAAAACTAGATGGAAGAGCCCACCCAAGGTAAAAGGATGAATTAGTCTCATACACAGTACAGAAAGTCAGTGTGGCTGGCAGGTTCCCAGTGCACGTAAAGCTGTGAGCACAGTGCCTCACTCTGAGGACGCAGGCAATACGTGGATGCTCTTAAAATATCACTATCGGCCTTGTATGGATACTGCTATTGGCTTAACCTCTGCTTGTACACAGGGGCCGGGGCACCAGGGATCAATGTTTCATCTCGTGCTCACCAGTCTCTTCATCTCTGCCCAGGAGCCCACAGTGGTTCGCATCTAAGCTCCAGACCAGCGGTCAAGTTCGCCCTGGCTGTCGTCTCCCTGCACCTGGGTCAGGCAGCCTCCTCCCTCCCTCTCCTCCAAACAGCATCAGCTCCTTCTTGCTTAGGCCTTTCCCACTCCTCCAAGAGCAATGAGATGAAAACAAATGGGTTGGGCTTCCCTGGTGGCGCAGTGGTTGGGAGTCCACCTGCCGATGCAGGGGACACGGGTTCGTGCCCGGTCTGGGAAGATCCCACATGCCGTGGAGTGGCTGGGCCCGTGAGCCATGGCCACTGAGCCTGCGCGTCCGGAGCCTGTACTCCGCAACGGGAGAGGCCACAACAGTGAGAGGCCCGCGTACCGCAAAAAAAAAAAAAAAAAAAAAAAAGCGTTGAAAATCATTCGTATCAATTGGATCCAAAATCCAGGTTAAAGATGGCTACGGAGGACGTGAAGGAGCCCAAAGCCCAGCCCCTTCTCCTCATACCTCTATTCCCTCCAACGTCCTCTGCAAAGTCACCAACAGTCCGTGGCCCACACAGTTCATGAGCACGGAGGAGCTTGCCCTGCCTCCACGAAACTCTTCAAGCGAGCAAGTATCTGGAACTTCACGGCAATTATCAGATATCTGAGTTACTAGAATATATTATATATGTTTTAAGAACCATTTAAGATGGAGGTCTGATTTTACTGCTTTTGGTCAAAGGCCAGAGTAAGATTACAGAGCAAGGAACAGCACAATGCAATCCTCAGTTAGAGCCGGAGTGAATAACATTTCAGAGGAAATTTCAAAGGAGGAATGATTTCTGGGTCAATTTAACTGTAGAGTCTAAAATAACTTCAGCAGCCGACTCAAAAGATAAACTCTAAAAGTGCTGTGTGTGTCTGTGTCAGAGAGGAGGAAACGGACCTTTTCTGAGCTATATCTCAAGTGCATACTGCTTAGAATTATCCCCAAGAACATTCTGGTGAAAGGATGGACTGGAAGAGTCTCGATGTGTCATTCATCAGTCAAGGCTGCCGAGTGGGAAATGGGTCCTGGAAAAGGCTTGTCTCGGTTTGGGAAAGATAAAGCTGGCTGGGGAGGGATGCATTTTGCTCAAGTCTAGTCATTGCCAACACAGTGTCCACTGTGGCCTGCCTGTGGGGCAGCTGACGCCCCAGCTGTAGAGACATGCACTGATGAGAACCTGGCTTCTTCCTTCTGCTTATTCTGCCTTGTGCCCTTGCATGGGTTGAACTGTGTCCCTCTCACCCCCCAAAAGACATGTTGGGGGCTTCCCTGGTGGCGCAGTGGTTGAGAGTCCGCCTGCCAATGCAGGGGACACGGGTTCGTGCCCCAGTCCGGGAAGATCCCACATGCCGCGGAGCGGCTGGACCCATGAGCCATGGCCGCTGAGCCTGCGCGTGCGGAGCCTGTGCTCCGCAACAGGAGAGCCCACAGCAGTGAGAGGCCCGCGTACCGCAAAAAAAAAAAAAACCCTTAAAAAAAAAAAAAGACATGTTGGGTTCCTAACCCCTGCTCCCTGTGAACATGGCCTTATTTGGAAACAGGGTCTTTGCAGAGGCCAAGTTACAATGCGGTCACATTCAGTTAGGGGGGTGCCCTTGGGAATAGGGAAAACAGAGTTGGAGACAGACACAGAGATGGAGGATCACATGATGAGAGGCGGGGAAAGGGCCACGTGACAGCAGAGGCAGAGATTGGAGGGGTGCATCTGTAAGCCAGGAACCCCAAGGATTGCCAGCTATAGAAGGCAAGGAAGGATCCTTCCCTAGGGCCTCAGAGAGAGCCTGGCTCCGCTGACACCTTGATTTGAAACTTCTAAGCCTTCAGAATTACGAGGGAATAAATTTCTGTGATTTTAAGCCCGCCGGTTTGTGGAACCTTGTACAGCAGCCCTAGGAAACTAACACATCCCCAAAGTGCTCTGGCCTCTCCTCCAGGTAAAACCCTCATCCCTCCTCATCCAAGTGGGTACACATGCCTGGGACCCCACGGAGTCCACAGTCACAGCTCTCCACATGGAGTTCCCCAAACAAACACAGACATACTTTGTATGTAACTACCGAATTGCAGATGTCTTAGACTTTTTTTTCTTTTTTCTTTTTTTTTTTGGCTGCGTTGGGTCTTTGTTGTTGCGCACGGGCTTTCTCTAGCTGCGGCGAGCGGGGGCTACTCTGTTGCGGTGCGCAGGCTTCTCACTGCAGTGGCTTCCCCTGCTGTGGAGCACGGGCTCTAGAACGCGGGCTCAGTAGTTGTGGTGCATGGGCCCAGCTGCTCTGTGGCACGTGGGATCTTCCCAGACCAGGGTTTGAACCCTTGTCCTCTGCATTGGCAGGCAGATTCTCAACCACTGCACCACCAGGGAAGCCCTTAGACTTTTTTTTAAACTTTTATTATGGGAAAATTTTTTTTCACATTCACAAAAATAGAGCAGTATAATAAACTCCACGTGCCCATCCTACAGCCTCAACAATTACCCATATTTTGTCCATTTTATTTCATCCAACTCCCACCCAAGTTTATTTTGCATGGAAGGATGTCTGGGGCATTTTAAAGCAAACTCAAGGCATCATTCCAGGTCATGTGTAAATGCTTTAGTCTAAACTACTTCAGACACATTTTTTTTTTTGGTTATCTTTGAGTACTGTGTACTTTATTAGCTATGTAAGAGGAATGAATAGCATTTTATGTCTGGGTCCTCTGTTTCTTTTCTATTTTTTTCAGTTCAGTGATTTCTAATATATTCACAAAGTTGTACAACCATCACTACGATCCAGTTTTAGAACATTTTCATCGCCCCAAAAAAGAAACCCTGTACCAGTGAGCAGTCACTCCTTACTCCCGTACCCCCCAGCCCCAGACAACTACTAAGCTACTTTTTATCTCTATAGATTTGCCTATTGTGAACATTTTATATAAATGGAATCATCACACAGTCTCTCGTGTCTGACTTATTTCACTTGGCATAATGCTTACAAGATGCATCTATGTTAGAGCATGTACCAATACTTCATTCCTTTTTCTGGCTGAGTAATATTCCATTGCATGGATATACTGTATTTTGTTTATCCATTCACTAGTTGATGAAAATTTGGGTTGCTTCCAATTTTGGGCTATTATGAATAATGGTGCAATGAACACTTGTGTACAAGTTTTTGCGTGGACATATGTTTGTATTTCTCTTGCTAATTTACCTAAGAGTAGAATTGCTGGATCACATGGTAACTCTATTTTAACATTTTAAGGAACCACCTAACTGTTTTCCAAAGTGGCTACACCATTTACAAACCTACCAGCAATGGATGAGGGTTCCAGTTTCTCCATAAATTCTCCAACATTTGTTATTGTCATTTAAAAAAAATATATTATAGCCATCCTAGTGAGTATGAAGTGGTAGGTATCTCATTGTGGTTTTGATTTGCATTTCTCCAATAACTAATGATGTTAAACTTTTTCAGGTGCTCAGTATAACTTCTTTGGAGAAATATCTCTTCAGATTCGCCTATTTTTTAAAATACTTATTTATTTATTTTTGGCTGTGTTGGGTCTTCACTGCTGTGTGCGGGCTTGCTCTAGTTGCGGCGAGCGGGGGCTACTCTTCGCTGCAGTGTGCGGGCTTCTCATTGTGGTGGCTTCTCTTGTTGCAGAACACGGGCTCTAGGCGCGCGGGCTTCAGTAGTTGTGGTTCGCGGGCTCTAGAGCGCAGGCTCAGTAGTTGTGGCTCACGGGCTTAGTTGCTCTGCGGCATGTGGGATCTTCTTGGATCAGGGCTCGAACCCATGTCCCCTGCACTGGTAGGAGGACCCCTAACCACTGCGCCACCAGGGAAGCCCTCTTTGCCTATTTTTTAATTGGGTTATTTTTCCTTTTACTGTTGAGTTGTCAGAGCTCTTTATATATTCTGGATGTAATTTCCTTATTAGATTTATGATTTGCAAGTATGGTCTCCCATTCCATGAGCTTTTTCATTTTCTCAATGGTGTCCTTTGAAACACAAAAGTTTTCAATTTGATGAAGTCCAATTTGTTTATTTTTTTCTTTTGTTGCTTCTCCTTTATCTAAGAAACCACTGCCTGACTCAAAGATTTACTCCTACGTTTTCTTCTAAGGGTTTTATGGTTTCGCTCTTACATTTAGGTGACAATCTCTTTCTTAATTGAAATATAGTTGATTTACAATACTGTATTAATTTCAGGTGTACAGCAAAGTGATTCAGTTATCTATATTTTTTCAGATTATTTTCCATTATAGGTTATTACAAGATATTGAATATAGTTCCGTGTACTATACAGTAAATCCTCGTTGCTTATGTTTTACATATAATAGTTCATCTCTGTTAATCCCATGTTCCTAATTTATCCCTCCCACCTCCCTTTCTCCTTTGATAAACATAAATTTGTTTTCTATGTCTGTGAGTCTACTTCTGTTTTGTAAATAAGTTCATTTGCATCATTTTTTAATATTCCACATATAAGTGATATCATATGATGTTTGTCTTTCTCTGTCTGACTTACTTCACTTAGTAAGATATTCTCTAGGTCCGTCCATGTTGCTATAAATGGCATTATTTCATTCTTTTTTATGGTTGAGTAACAGTCCATTGTTTATACATACCACATCTTCTTAAACCAATTGTCTGTTCACAGACACTTAGGTTGTTTCCATGTCTTGGCTACTGTAAATAGTGCTCCTATGAACACTGGGGTACTTGTATCTTTTCAAATTAGAGTTTTCATCTTTTCCAGATATATGCCCAGGAGTGGGACTGCTGGATCATATGGTAGCTCTATTTTTTTTTTTTTTTTTTTTTTGTGGTATGCAGGCCTCTCACTGTTGTGGCCTCTCCCATTGCAGAGCACAGGCTCCGGACGCGCAGGCTCAGCGGCCATGGCTCATGGGCCCAGCCGCTCCGTGGCATGTGGGATCTTCCCGGACTGGGGCACGAACCCATGTCCCGAACCCATCTCCCCTACATCGGCAGGCGGACTCTCAACCACTGCACTACCAGGGAAGCCATATTTTTGTTTTTTTAAGGAAACTCCATCCTGTTTTCCATAGTGGCTGCACTACTTTACAGCGATCTATTCTGAGTTATTTTTTGTATATGATGTGAGGTAGGGGTCCAAATTTATTCTCTTGCATATGGGTATAGACATTACACTTTAATTCTATTTCTTATTAACTTGTTCTATGATACTGTACATCAGTTTTCCATAAAACATCTTTTAGATGATTTTCTTCAGACTACAGCCTAGAATGATAAAAAAGAAAACTCTCATGAAGAAATATTTTAAATGAGGAAGTGGTTAGCCCTTCCTGCATTGCCTGTAATCTATAATTCATTTCCCCAATTTTAGACTTTTTCCCTTTTCTTATAACATGCCATAATGCAATCTAGCACTTGCTTGACTCAGTCATAACTGTACAAATTAGTTCTGCCCTAAACCTCAACTGTTCAATTTAAAAAATTCAATATATGTATATGTATAACTGATTTACTTTGCTGTACAGCAGAAACTAATACAACATTGTCAGCCATACACCAATAAAAATTAATTTAAAATATTTTAAAACAAAAATTCAATATAATTAAGACTTTGGGTATAAACAATGTGCCAGTCAGTTCTGGTAAATCAGAGATAAAAAAACGGGTACTCTGCCCTCAGATAATTACAGCCTAGACAGGGAGAGGAACAGCATGTACACAAATAATAACACGGGGTGAGCACGAACACAGGAGGGAAATAGTGTCCGTATGGGCGGGTTGGGAAGACACAATGAAGGGAGGGGACTAGAGCAAAGTCTTAGAACTAGGCCCAGACAGGGGGTGCCAACATCTGATACCAGCTGGATAATGACCTTGTTGAGCCGAGACCAGACACCTCATCTACAGTGACTGTTCCCCACTCATCCCCAGCAGATCATATCGCTACAGAGACGTGGACCCAGGAGAGCCAGACTTTCTCATTTTTTTTCAAGAGAAATTAGGAAAAAATCTGATTTTATGTGTAATTCCTCATTTTTAAAAGTCATTAAGTAATTTGAATTTTAAAAACTCTACACTGGGTTCCTAAAAAAGCTAAACATAGAATTACCATATGACTCAGCTATTCTATCCCTAGGTATATACCCAGAAAAACTGAAAACAGGGACTCAGACAGATATTTTTATGCCAGTGTTCACTGCAGCATTATTCACAATAGCTAAAAGGTAGAAACAACCTAAGTGTCCATCAACAGACAAACAGATAAAAATGTGGTACAGCCACACCGTGGGATGTTAATCAGCTATAAAAAGGAGTGAAGTATTGGTACTTAATATAACACGGATGAACCTTGAAAATGTTATACTAAGTGAAATAAACCAGACATAAAAGCACAAATATTATATGATTCCACTTATATGAAATATCTAGAAGAGGCAGATTCATAGACAGAAAGTAGATAAGAGGTTACCACGGGCTGGGGAGTTATTGCTTAATGGCTATAGAGTTTCTGTTTGGGGTGATGAAAACATTTTAGAAAAAGACAGTGGTGATGGTTGCACAACACTGTGAATGTAATTTATGCCACTGAATTGTACACTTAAAAATGGTTGAGATGGGGACTTCCCTGGTGGCGCAGTGGTTAAGAATCCGCCTGCCAATGCCGGGGACATGGGTTCAAGCCCTCGTCCAGGAAGATCCCACATGCCACGGAGCAACTAAGCCCGTGCACCACAACTACTGAGCCTGCACTCTAGAGCCCGTGAGCCACAACTATGAAGCCCGCACGCCTAGAGCCCATGCTCCACAACAAGAGAAGCCACCACAATGAGAAGCCTGCACACCGCAACAAAGAGTAGCCCCTGCTCACCACAACTAGAGAAAGCCTGCGCGCAGCAACAAAAACCCAACGCAGCCAAATAAATAAATAAATTTATAAAAAATAAAATAAAATGAGCTTGGTAGATTTAAAAAAAAAAAAGAAATTCAGAGGGGAGATAACACCTGGTCATGGGAATCTCTAAAGGATTCATGAAGGTAATGGAACTTGAGCTGAGCTTTGAAAGACAGGTAAGAAGGCGAGGCTGCTCCAGAAGAAGTAGCTTGAGTCAAGGTTTAGAGGAAGAACAACAGAGGGTATATTTTAGTATGGAGTCCAGGCCAAGTAGAGAGGTAGCTGGAAAGGTAGGAGGGGACTGGGGACAGGATGCCATGATTGCTAAATCAAGAATTTTCCATTTAATTTTGAGCAGAAGAACGAAGTTCTCGAAGTTGTCCCTGAGATTGATTAGCTAGGCATTGGTGTACAAAATATATTGAAAAGAGGAGACAGAGGCCCCTAAACAGCCAGGTGAGAGATAAGGAAGGTCTGGACCTAACTAGTGGCCACAGGATGGGAATGAAGGAGCGAGTGGGGACAGGAAGGGGGCTCCTTGGAGAGTAATGCATAGAAGCCGATGGTTGCAAGTGGAGAGGGAGGGTCAGAATGGGGCAGAAGGTGGTGGCGCATTATTTAGGGTATAGAGGATTTTCAATTCATTTAACAGTGAAGATGAAGAGAGAGGGTTGTATGTTGAGGGGAAAGGTTTTGCGGCATCATTTTGATTCGTGGTTTTTGTCTGTGTTTTTAGGTTAGGAGAGACTGAAGGACTAGAAAGAATTGGTGCCCTGTGGGAGACTGGAGATTAGAGAAAGAAAGAAGAGTGAAGTGATGGGGCAGAAGAAGATAAGAGGGAGAAGGGTGGGGAGACCTGGCACAAGGTCAGGATGATGTAGACAGAAGTGAAGGGGGAAAGGGTGGGAGAAAGTAAAGAGACAATTTTTTAAAATATATATACATTTAACTTTTTGCATTTTGGATGAATAAACATATTTTTTTGAATTTCATTTCATTTATTTTTATACAGCAGGTTCTTATTAGTTATCTATTTTATACATATTAGTGTATATATGTCCATCCCAATCTCCCAATTCATCCCATCACCACTACCACCACCTCCGCCTTCCCCACTTGGTGTCCATACGTTTGTTCTGTACATCTGTGTCTGTATTTCTGCCCTGCAAACTGGTTCACCTGTACCATTTTTCTAGGTTCCACATATATGCGTTAATATACAATATTTGTTTTTTTCTTTCTGACTTACATCACTCTGTATGACAGTCTCTAGATCCATCCATGTCTACAAATGACCCAATTTCGTTCCTTTTTATGGCTGAGTAATATTCCATTGTATATATGTACCACATCTTCTTTATCTATTCGAAGAGACAATTTTTTAGTGGAGAAGAAGGAAGATGGCTCCACACTTATCAGTAAGATAAGAAATGAAGTCATCTGCTTCAGGAGACAGGCCAGGAGTGATTCTGATGGTTCAACAAGGGCATGTCTACTGCAGAAGGTGACACAGGGAGCCACGAGAGGAGGAATTAAATGATTGCCGAGTGTCACTGGGACCCAGATGCTGCACACATGAGCAGCAAACTCACCTGGTGGGCCAGCCATCAATGCCTGGCACTCTAAGGGGGAGAGAGGGAAAAGCTATGGCATTGAGAGGGTGGTTCTAAGTATGCTTAAGATTTGTGTAATAAAAATCCAAGGAGTGAGGCATTCTTGGACCATAGAAAGCACATTTTTGAAATGGTCAACTAAGGGGTTTTCTGAGCTTTGCAAAGAAACAAGAGAAGGCAACCTAGACTGGGAGAATGAGACATCCAGGGCCTGAAGGTCATGGTGAGTGGAGGTGGGAAAGACAGAAAGAGGTTGTGGTCCTAAAATGTTTTGAAAATTGTTGTAAACTCTTAGACCAAATAGGTTAATATGTAGTGACATTAGTGGTTCATGTTGAGGAAGACTTTCAAGGCTGTGTCCAGGCTCAGTTGGACTCAGTGCCTTGGCCGTAAATTAGTGATGTCTGTCAAAGGCAAGGGAAAGGAGAGGAGAGCCAGGATCATAGCCTGCCAATCCTGTGAAACGTGGTCAGAGAGATTTTTGAGCTGAAAAGGCTGGATGAGGAACAGTCCCACGTGATTACAAAGTGCAATAAGCCTAATGTCGTCATGGGTGACTGCAGCGTCCTGAAAAAGGAGGCACTAGAGTAGGAAGTCTAGAAAACGAGAAGGGTGGGATGTTTGGGTGGTCAGTAACATGGACATTCAATTCCTTGGCAGTGATGGCAGTAAACAGGGTGGGACACTATCAGTCCAGCACTGAACTCACTAGGGAAGAGAAAGAACTTCTTGAAGTCGGTAGATGGACATGGTGACGACAGGTGGTATAATCAGGGAATCCAGCACATAGCAGGCGCTTACTAACTACTTGTGGAATGAAGGGAAGTGTCTCTAGGGGGCAAGGAGTATACCATTCCCTTCTCCTGCCCTACAAGCCAAGGAGCCGACAAGAAAAGGAGCCACTTGTTGGGAAATGACACAATCAGGAGAAAGGCAGGTGGGCGCCAGCAGGAATGGGTCTGGGAAGGTGGGGACAGAGCCGGAGGAGCTGAGCCCTGAGGGACCGCAGAGGGCAGGCTGCTCCCAGGACTCAGAATAAATTCCAGATGATACAGGCACTGCTCTAGGGAAGAGCATGTGGATAATTCAAGGAAATCCATTCCCGCTTTAATAAAACAATTCAGAGCACAGGTCTTCCTGAGGGTGGCTTCATCTCATCTCTTACGTGAGAGAAGCTTCCTGAAAAGAGAGCAGTGTGATGGAAACCAAACATAGGACTTCCCTGGTGGCGCAGTGGTTAAGAATCCGCCTGCCAATGCAGGGGACACGGGTTAGAGCCCTGGTCCGGGAAGATCCCACATGCCGCAGAATAACTAAGCCCCTGCGTCACAACTACTGAGCCTGCGCCCTAGAGCCCACGAGCCACAACTACTGAAGCCCACATGCCTAGAGCCCGTGCTCCACAACAAGAGAAGCCACCACAGTGAGAAGCCCGCGCACTGCAACAAAGAGTAGCCCCCACTCGCCGCAACTAGAGAAAGCCCACGCATAGCAACAAAGACCCAATGCAGCCAAAATAAATAAATAATAAGTAAATTTATTTTTAAAAACCAAAAGAAATCAAACATAGATCAGGGGTCTAGACCCAGCTATGCTAACCAAGCCTATGCCCTTTGGAATAAATGCCGAATGACCTCATTCATTTATTCATTCATTCACTCACAGTGCCGCAGTGTCCTCACTTTACAGTGGGGCTAAATCTCTGTCCTACCCATTTCATGACATTGATCTGATGATAAAAATGAAAGCGACTTCAAAACACTTCACCTTTAAGTGCCCCAAGTTGCCTCACTGAAATGAATTTTAGATAACTATCCCTTGTGCTTTAAAATATTGTGTAATGTGTTGGAAATAAATGGGTCATCTGCCAGGGCTTAGAATTAGCTGTGACCCAGAGACCCGGTCATGTTCATTACAAGCACTGATCCCACAAAAGTGAAGTGTTTTTCACACCCAACCTCCTCCTGTTTCCTATCCTCACGCAGGGTATAATCCACACAGCCCCCAGTGCTTCATCTTGTCCAGCTCTTTTTGGAAATAAAAGCCCTTGGATATTTTGTTACTAAAGGTGCATTCTCTTCAGAGTGTGTATGCCATGCAGCCACAAGGAAGGGAAAATAGAAAACGTCTAGGGCTTCCCTGGTGGTGCAGTGGTTGAGAATCCGCCTGTCAGTGCAGGGGACACGGGTTCAATCCCTGGTCCGGGAAGATCCCGCATGCCACAGAGCAACTAAGCCCGTGTGCCACAACTACTGAGCCTGTGCTCTAGAGCCCGCACGCCACAACTACTGAAGTCCATGTGCCTAGAGCCCGTACTCCGCCACAAGAGAAGCCACCGCAATGAGAAGCATGTGCACCGCAACGAAGAGTAGCCCCCGCTCACCACAACCAGAGAATGCCCGCGAGCAGCAACGATGACCCAACGCAGCCAGAAACAATAAATAAATAAAATAAAATAATAAAATTAATAATTAAAAAAAAAAACTCTAAAAGAATAAATTATCATTCTCGTCCAGACAGTGCTATGTCATTCTAGACAAGCCACCGAAACTAGCTGTGTCTGGATGGCCATAAGGTGTCGTGGAACAAGTCTGGTGATAGACACACGCAGAGCTGGAAGCGAGGAGCTCCCGCTGTGAAGAAGGAACAGGGACACTTCAGTTTTAACTCGAGTGGATCCAAGAAAATCAGTGCTGGGAAAGTGGGAAAGAGGAAAGTGACTTGCTACAAAAGTGAAGTGGGACACACAGCAAGAGCCTTGCATCGAGGAGAGAATGAGAGCTCGGCTGAAGGAGATCCTGAGACCCAGGGTCTGTCTCGGGTCGACCAGACGAAGAAGGATGCTTTTTTTTTTTTTTTTTTTTTTGCGGTACGCGGGCCTCTCACTGTTGTGGCCTCTCCCGTTGCAAAGCACAGGCTCCGGACACGCAGGCTCAGCGGCCATGGCTCACGGGCCCAGCCACTCAGCGGCATGTGGGATCTTCCCGGACCGGGGCACGAACCCATGTCCCCTGCATTGGCAGGCGGACTCTCAACCACTGCGCCACCAGGGAAGCCCAGAAGGATGCATTTTCAAGCATTGCGTGGCATTAGGATGATTTTTCAACTAGTGGTTCTGCTGCGGGTCAAAGGGGAACAAAGGTGGTGAACTCTGGGCCTGGGTCCACACTGGAGGATTGGTGTTGAGAACGCTGGGCTATTCTCTCCATTAGGACTAGGATAGGGGAGGACCAGCCAAGAGATGTGGATGCACCTGGTTGAAAAACTATCCTGAGAAGGAAAAATCCAACAGCTGTGATTTCATAAATACATATAATTCTTACTGAGCAAGGGGACAGAGAAAAGAATGAAGAGAAGAGAGTGGGACAAAGCAAGAGAACAGAATGCCCATCCAATTGGAGAGGGGCAGGACATCACAATGAGAACTACTGTAGGGTCAACGTAGGAGCACTGTTCAGCTCAGTGGGGCAAGGTGGCCCCGATTTTAGATAGGCCCCTAAACTACCCCCTCTTCCAAATATCAGGATTCCTCTTCTTCTCCAAATTTCCCTAGGGCTTAGTGCAGACAGGAGCAGGAAACCCTCCAGGAAGGAACAGTCCAGAACAGGCACCCTCTCCTCACGGGCACGGCCTCCAGCATCACGGGCCTCCCCTCCGCTCCCAGCCCAGCGAGACTGGGGAGGACACAGAATCGGAGTCGGGGAGGAAGCCGCGGGAGGCCTGACTCACCCTATGCTCGGCCGCTTGGACCACGAGTGGGCAGGCCTGCGTGCGATGAATCACTGAGAGCCTGACTGCTATTCTGAGTGCTGCCAAGGACACGGATGCTCTTGTTGGCACCCTGGCACCCTTCACAGTTTCTCTCCCTCCCTGTCTGGCTGCCAGGAGACGAGTGCTATAGGAACTGAGTATTTTCATTTTTTTAAAGCCCAAGACAGACTATCTAATGCTTTCTATTCTTCCTGCATCCCTTCTCAGTTCCTGGAAATCACCGGTAGGAGACTAGGACAGAGAGCCACCTCCGTCCAAGCCCAGCTGAGGCGGCCTTGCTGAGAAGCCATTCCAGGGAGGAGCAGGGGAGGGCAGGGCATACCTTGTAGAATTTCCCAAATGAATCACCTGGCTATTTATTTTGACTGAAAGTGCCCGAGAAGTATGTAAATTTAAGTTCTAAATTCTACAAGGAAAAATCAGACTGGTACCTACAGCTCTATATAACTGCACAGCACTTGGATTAATTTCTTCATCTTTCTAGCTCCCATGCAGCCTATGATGACTTACATCCATGCAAGCCATGTAAACAGTTAAGTGCTGTACAGACTATACCAAACTCACCAAATGCTACGGGACTCAGTTACCAGGAATTTAAATAAGAAAGAGTCTGTGTAATATCCCCGTACTACTCTGTATTAAATTATAAGATCCACAGGGAAAAGTCAGTCGTCCTTCATCCTCTCACCACTGCCTGTGTCACAGACCTTTGGGGATGGGCTTTTGGAAAAGCAAAGCTCATGCTTCAGGAAGATGAGAAATGTAGGATATCCCCCAACAAATATTTATTGGATATGAGGGAGGGCATCGTGGGTGTTACAGAGATGAAGGAGGCATCCTCAAGGAGAGTAAATCTCATAGGAGAGATAAGATATGTACACAAATCATTTTACACAAGCACAAAGTAACTAAACATAGAGTTACCATATGATCTAGCAATCCTACTCCTGGGCATATATCCGGAAAAAATGAAAACTAACTCGAAAAGATACATGCAGCACCCCAATGTTCACCGCAGCACTATTTACAATAGCCAAGACATGGAAGCAACCTGAATGTCCATGGACAGATGAATGGATAAAGAAGATATGGTGTATTGGGAATTCCCTGGTGGTCCAGTGTTTAGGACTCTGCGCTTCCATTTCAGGGGGCATGGGTTCAATCCCTAGTCAGGGAACTAAGATCCCACAAGCCATGTGGCATGGCCAAAAAAAAAAGATATGGTGTGTATATATACAATGGAATATGACTCAGCCATAAAAAAAGAATGAAATAATGCCATCTGCAGCAACATGGGTGGACCCAGAGAGTATCTTACTGAGTGAAGTCAGACAGAGAAAGACAAACATCATATGGTATCACTTATATGTGGAATCTTAAAAAATGATACAAATGAACTTATTTACAAAACAGAAACAGACTCACAGACTTAGAGAAGGAACTTATGGTTACCAAAGGGGAAGGGTGGGGGGAGGGGATAGTTTGGGAGTTTGGGATTGACATGCATGCACTGCTATAATTAAAATGGATAACCAACAAGGACCTACTGTATAACACAGAGAACTCTGCTCAATATTATGTAAGAACCTAAATGGGAAAAGAATTTGAAAAAGAATAGATACATGTATATGTATAACTGAATCACTTTGCTGTACACCTGAAACTATCACAACATTGTTAACCAACTATACTCCAATATAAAATAAAAAGTTAAAAAAAAAAAAACAGAAATAGACTCAGACATAGAAAACAAACTTATGCTTACCAAAGGGGATAGTGATTGGTGGAGGGAGGGGAGAGATAAATTAGGAGTATGGGATTAACATATACACACTACTATATATAAACTAGATAAACAACAAGGACCTACCTACTGTACAGCACAAGGAACTATATTCAATACCTTATAATAACCTATAATGGAAAAGAACCTGATAAAGTGTATGTGTGTGTATGTGTGTGTGTGTACATATGTATATAACGGAATCACATTTCTGTACACATGAAACATTGCAAATCACCTATACTTCAATAAAATAAAGAAGTAAGTAAAAAGTAAGCACAAAGTCCTACAGGATATGAGGAAGGAGAATTATCTGGTTTGATGAAAGTCAGGCAAGATTCATGAACTGTGCCTTGGAGAACAATACAGTTCCCGAAAGGGAAGACACAGGGGTAATGCCAAAGGTGCAGAAAACTGTCTCAGTTTTCAACAAGGATGTAGGGAGACAGAGCTGGAGAGGCACACTCGGCTTGGACGTGCAGCACCTTAACGACAAGCTTGCAAGCTCAGCTTGACCCAGCGGATGTGCAGATCTCACTGAAGATCCTCAACAGGGTGAGAGTCAGGATCGAATCAGAGTCTCCAGAAGCTCAGTCTGGAAGCTGCCGTCAGGATGGATCAAAAGGGAGAGAAATCACAGAACTACTGTTCTGGTCCAGGTAGGAGTAATGAAGGCATGAAAGATGGTGGTAACAATGGGGATGGGAAAGGAAACATGTGTACATTACAGAGGTGAGTAAACAGAGCCTGAATTTTCACTGGATGTGAGGAAATGAGAGAGAGAGAGAGAGATGTCAAAATGACTCTGGAAGGGCTTCCCCCATGGCACAGTGGTTAAGAATCCACCTGCCAATGCAGGGGACACGGGTTCAAACACTGGTCCAGGAAGATCCCACATGCCGCAGAGCAACTAAGCCCATGCGCCACAACTACTGAGCCTGCGTGCTGCAACTACTGAAGCCCACGTGCCTAGAGCCCATTCCGCAACAAGGGAAGCCACCGCAATGAGAAGCCTGCATACTGCAACAAAGAGTAGCCCCTGCTTGCCGCAACTAGAGAAAGCCCGTGCACAGCAACAAAGACCCAACGCAGGGCCGCCCCCACCCGAAAAAAAAAAAAAAAAAAAAAAGACTCTGGGAAACTAGGAACCACCAGAGATAGATGTGCTTTTTCCACTAGAGAAGATGAATTTATAAGCCAGAGTGGCTGAGGAAGTGACAGTGCCATTAAAAGGCCTATGGAGGGCTTCCCTGGTGGCGCAGTGGTTGAGAGTCCGCCTGCCAATGCAGGGGACACGGGTTCATGCCCCGGTACAGGAAGATCCCACGTGCCGTGGAGCGGCTGGGCCCGTGAGCCACGGCCGCTGAGCCTGCACGTCTAGAGCCTGTGCTCCGCAACGGGAGAGGCCGCAACAGTGAGAGGCCCGCATACCGCAAAAAAAAAAAAAAAAAGGCCTATGGATATGAGGAGGAGGAAGATTTGGGGGATGGTTCCCCCTTGCGAGGGCTAAGAGGCCATGTAGATGCTCAGAACACAGTCAAAAATACTTACGAGAGAGATCAGGGTGGAGAGAGAAATCTGGGGGTCATCTGCATGGGGGTGACAGTGGGAACTGTGGGACACAGCAAAGAAAAGCATTCTGAAGGTAGAACCAAAGGAAGACCTACATTTAGAGAATGGAAAAAACAGAAACAAAATGGGGCAAGCAAAAAGGATAAGTATTTACTGAGTCCCAACCACATGCCTGTGCTCAGAGATTTGAATATACTGTCATCTGTGAAGCATTTTTCCCATTTTACAGATGAGGAAACTGAATCTCAGGTAACCCACCAATCAACCCAGAGGCCACATCAGAAACCCAATAATCATTCTCTCCAAATCCACCTCCACGTCTCACAGTCAATTGCAAAATGCCTTTTGTTTTTTTTTTATAAATTTATTTTATTTATTTTTGGCTGTGTTGGGTCTTCATCGCTGCACGCGGATTTTCTCTAGTTGCAGCGTGCAGGGGCTATTCTTTGCTGCGGTCGCAGGCTTCTCATTGCCATGGCTTCTCCTGCTGTGGAGCATGGGCTCTAGGTGCGCAGGCTCAGTAGTTGTGGTGCACAGGCTTAGTTGCTCCATGTCATGTGGGATCTTCCCGGACCGGGGCTCAAACCCGTGTCCCCTGCATTGGCAGGCGGACTCTTAACCACTGTGCCACCAGGGAAGCCCACAGCATGCCTTATTAAGTTTACCTTTGAGGGCTTCCCTGGTGGCGCAGTGGTTGAGGGTCCACCTGCCAATGCAGGGGACACGGGTTCGTGCCCCGGTCCAGGAGGATCCCACATGCCGCGGAGCGGCTGGGCCCGTGAGCCATGGCCGCTGAGCCTGCGCGTCCAGAGCCTGTGCTCCACAGCGGGAGAGGCCACAGCAGTGAGAGGCCTGTGTACCACAAAAAAAAAAAAGTTTACCTTTGAATCTTCCTTGATTCTACTCTTTTCCTCCATCCTTACTCTAGGCCCTCAATTCTCCCCTGCTTACACAATAACCTCCTATCTCCAGGTCTCCCTGTTCATGGTCTCACCCATCACTAGTCCATCTCTTTCCCTACTGCCCAAGTGGTCTAACACACAAATCCAGTCCTCACAAAGCCTTCAGAAGCTTGCAAGGCCCTTGATGAGACGGCTCTGCTAACTCCAGGATCACCTCTGGCCCTTCACTTGCAAGCACTCCAACCCCAGCCTCGCAGACCTACCTGTGGTTCACAGAATCCAGCCACATTCCCTTCTCTGCACATGTTTCCTCTCTTCCAAGACCATCTCCTACAGTTCAAGAGCAATTCAGGCATCATAACCTCAGGTTGTACTAATCTTCCCAAGGACCTGTTTTCTGTACTCCTCACTGCTCTGAGCATACCCACATCACAGCACTTATCACACTGCAAGATTTAACCCATACAACAGTCTCTCTCACTGTATTAGCAGCAGTTTGGGGGCAAGGATTTGCTTTTATTCACTGGTCTCTAAAACTCAACATTTCCTGGTAGAATTAATAAAACAGTCAATTCAAACCCGAGTCTGATTCTAAGGTTCACATTCTTTCCACTATGCTGTAAAGTTAGAGAGTAGAAAGAGAAACTGGATAGTGTAGGATGACAAAAAGGCAAGAGGCTCTTTGTTAACCCACAGCTAACATACTGGTGAAAGACTGGATGTTTTCCTCCTAAGATTAGAAGCAAGACAAGGATGGCTACTCTCACCACTTCTATTCAACATTGTACTGGATGTTCTAACCAGGGAAATTAGGCAAGAAAAAGAAATAAAAGGCATCCAGATTGGAAAGGAAAAACTAAAACCATCTCTATTCCCCGATGATGTGATCTTGTATATGAAAAATCCTAAGCAATTCACAAAGTAATTATTGGAACAAAAAAAAAGAAGTTCAGCTAGGTTGCAGGATATAAGGTCAATATACAAAAATCAATCGTATCTCTATATACTAGCAATGAACAAAATGAACTGAAATTAAGCAAACAATTCCATTTACAATAGCAACAACAATAACAAAAACAACCCTTAAGAATAACTGTAACAGAAAAAGTACAATATTTGTACAGTGAAAACTATGAAACATCACTGGAAGAAATTAAGGAAGACCAGGACTTCCCTGGTGGCACAGTGGTTAAGAATCTGCCTGCCGATGCAGGGGACACGGGTTCGAGCCCTGGTCCATGAAGATCCCACATGCCGCGGAGCAACTAAGCCCATACACCACAACTACTGAGCCTGCACTCTAGAGCCCGCAAGCCACAACTACTGAGCCCACGTGCCACAACTACTGAAGCCCGCGTGCCTAGAGCCCGTGCGCCACAATAAGAGAAGCCACCTCAATGAGAAGCCCACACACCGCAATGAAGAGTAGCGCCCGCTCGCCACAACTAGAGAAAGCCCGTGCAGCAACAAAGACCCAACAGAGCCAAAAATAAATAAATTTATTAAAAAAAAAGAAATTAAGGAAGACCTAAATAAATGGAAAGACATCCTATATTCATGGACTGGAAGATTTAATATTATTAGATGGCAATACTCTCCACCTAATTGATCTACTGCAACGAAGAGCAGCCCCCGCTCACCACAACTAGAGAGAGCCCATGAGCAGCAACGAAGACCCAACACAGCCAAAATAAATAAAATCAATAAATAATTTTTTAAAAAAGACAATTCAATGGGGAAAGAATAGTCTTGCCAACAAATGATGCAGCGGGATAATGATAGCCACATGCAAAAGAATAAAACTTGGACTCTATCTAATACTACATACAAAAATTAACTCAAAATGGATCATATGCCTAAATGTAAGAGCTAAAATAATGAAAGTCTTAGAAGAAAACTTACGAGTAAATCTTCATGACCTTGGACTAGACAAAGATAGCTTATGTATGACACCAAAATCAGAAGTGACAAAAGAAAAAACAGGTAAATTAGACCTCATCAAAATTTTAAAAATTTGTGTTTCTAAGGATACCAGCAAGAAAGTGAAAAGACAATCCACAGGATAGGAAAAATATATTAAATCATATATCTGATAAGGGACTTATATCTATAATATGTAAAGAACTCTCACAACACAACAATAAAATGACAAATAAGCCAATTTTTAATGGGCAAAGGAGACACATCTCCAGGAAGACAAACAAATGGCCAATAAGCACATGAAAAGATGCCCAACATGATCAGTCATTAGAGAGAACCGCAAATCAAACCACAGTAAGACACCACTTCAAATCTATTAGGATGACTAAAATTTTAAAAAGACGGACAATAACAAGTGCTGGTAACGACGTGGAGAAATTGGAACTTTCGCAGATTGCTGGTGGGATTGTAAAATTGTGCAGCCACTTCAGAAATTAGTTCAGTAAAACAGATAGCTAGTGGGAAGCAGCTGATAGCACAGGGAGATCAGCTCGGTGCTTTGTGACCAGCTAGAAGGGTGGGATAGGAAGGGTGGGAGGGAGGGAGACGCAAGAGGGAGGAGGTATGGGGACATATGTATAACTGATTCACTTTGTTATAAAGCAGAAACTAACACACCATTGTAAAGCAATTATACTCCAATAAAAAACGTTAAAAAAATAAATAAATAAAGTTGTTTGGCAGTTCCATATGTTAATTATAGTTACCATATGACCCAGCAATTCCACACCCAGGAGACCCAAAAACATACATCCACATAAAAACTTACATACAAATGCTCCTAGCAGCATTATTCATAATAGCCAAAAAGTGGGAATAACCCAAATGGCCATCAACTGATGAGTGAATAAACAAAATGTGGTGTCTGCACATAATTCAGTCATAGAAAGGAATGAACATGTGACAACAGACATGAGCCTTTGTCTCAATTGTACCTGTGAGATTTTTAACTTATGGAAGTGACTGAGTGACGACAAGGAGAGGTCAGTGCCACTGGAAGATTTTTATTACTCACGGTGCCTGAAAGGCAAGCACACCACACCCACCGGGCCCTACAGGGAAGCTTCAGTTTGGGTCAGGAGGAGGAAGGAGCCAGGGAAAGCCTGAGCCAGAGCCTTTATTGTGTTTTCTGCAGGAAAGGCAAAGCAGGGCAGGGTAAAGGGTTTAGGACTGACTAGTCTGAATAATTCTGGCAGGCTTTGGGAAGGGCCGTCTCTTAGTTGTTTGGCACCTGGCCCTCGTTTGACTTAGGGCAGGGGAGAGATTAGCTTGGTGTGTGAGAGTTTGATAAAGGACGTGGTTGGTTCCTGGTTGGTTCGGGGTGTGGGCTCTGGACTGGATCATTTGCGTACGAAAAGTGTGCTACAGGGTGAGCCCTTTCCTATCTCTCAGAGCCGGCTAGTCCTGGGAGGGGCAGCGAGCCCACAAATGCCAGAGCATCAAGAATACAGAGAATAAGATGATACAATGAAGACAGCTGGCCTTCTGATGAATGGACGCCAAACAGACAAATACAGGATCTAAGAAAACCCAGTTAGAACAGCCTAGAAAACATCACGCTAAGTGAAAGAAGCCAATCACAAAAGACCCTGTATTCCATTTATACGAAATGTCCAGAATAGGTAAATCCACAGATACAGAATGTAAATCACTGGTTGCCAGAAGCCGGGGAGAGAGGAGAATGCAGAGTGACTGCTAAGAGGTACGGGGTTTCTTTTGGGGGTGATGAAAATGTTCTAAAATTAGATAAACCCGTGACTATCCCTAAAACCACTGTACACTTTAAATGGGTGACATATATGTGTAAATGATATTTCAATAAAGTTGTTATTTAAAAAAAAATACAAAGAAAGAGCGGTGTTCAATACTTTCACAAACAAGACATCAGAGGGGAATTTCCTGGTGGTCCAGTGGTTAGGACTCTGCACTTTCACTGCAGGGGGCCCGGCTTCGATCCCTGGTCCGGGAACTAAGATCCCACAAGCCACACAGCATGGTAAAAAAAAAAAAAAGACATCAGTGGAAGAGAGGTGTCACTACTACTTACCCTCAGATCTCTGGTCTCCCCGATTTTCTAGCTAGAGATGAGGCTTCATGCAAGATCTCAACATTAATCCAGGAAAGAAAGTCCTTTTTGATATATGAGCAGGAGAATAACACCACAAAAATACTGTTTAACAGGATTATTCTGAGAGTTGAGCATGGCACAGACTGGAGCAGGGAAGCCTAGAAGAGGGACACCAAAAATAAGACCATTGAGAATAATTCAGGCAGAGGAAAATGGCTTAGAAATCAACAAGAAACATGAGCTAGAAAAGCAAGTGAGAAAGAATCAGCAACGCCTGGAGGCTGAGGACAAAGGAGAGAGAAAAAGATGTATCCACAAGTATCCTTAAGGCTGGGGGCCTGGGGAAGATGGCGTTACCACAGACAGTTAAAGACAACCCAGAAAATGTGAGAATTACGGCACAGTGGAGACTCCGGGCCCAGTAATGCGAGAGAGCTACTTAACGAATAAGGATCAAAATGTGCCTTGATGCCTAAGTTTACTCAAAAATGCTTCAAGCAGCTTATTAAACAAAGACCACTAGGAAAGTTATGTGGGAAGTGGGTTTGCAGGGACTGGGGTGAGAAAATGAACTCTATTACACTGGGCTGCCAGCAGGACATCCTGGTGACCGCAAGGCAATTTAAGATTGGAAAATGAGTAACAAGTTGGGGCTAGAGAGAAAAAATTGGTAGTCATTGGGAGGTTTTAGAAAAATATGAAACAGCGAACTGTGTAAAAGAAGTACTGGAACTGGACAGAGAAAAATTAAACACTAACTAAGTTCTACCACCTACCTGCCAGGCACTGTATGAGAGGATTTTTCAAAATGATTAGAAGGTAGTCCTGACTTTCTAGAGTTTTGTGGACGAGTGATGACAAAGCTAAAAATAGAGTATGAACGAGAGCGTCTGGAACACAGAAGATGAAACAATTTTGTCTAGAGAGTTTTCTTACGACTGAGGATTAGGAGGAAAAGGAGATATCAAAATGGAGACAAAAGTGGAATTCAAAGAATAAGAAGGTAGTTAACGACATCAAAAGTAAAGAACAGAGACGGCCAGCTTTGATCAGAAAGCAATGCTTGGGGGAATAGCTTCAATAAAAATTTAAGATTAGAAGCATAAAAAGCTGAAAGGGAAAGAGGGAAGTTGTCTCCAAATATATCAAGAGAAAATATATATCTGTGTTACTTTGGAAGAATTAGGACAAATGGAAGACACTGTAAGATTTTCACTCAGGGGGCTTCCCTGATGGCGCAATGGTTAAGAATCCACCTGCCAATGCAGGGGACACGGGTTCGAGCCCTGGTCGGGGAAGATCCCACATGCTGCGGAGCAACTAAGCCCGTGCGCCACAACTACTGAGCCTGCGCTCTAGAGCCCGCGAGCCACAACTACTGAGCCCACGTGCCACAACTACTGAAGCCCGCGCACCCGGAGCCTGTGCTCCGCAACAAGAGAAGCCACCGCAATGAGAAGCCCGCACACCGGAACGAAGAGTAGCCCCTCCTCGCCACAACTAGAGAAAGCGCATGCACAGCAACGAAGACCCAATGCAGCCAAAAATAAAAACAAATAAAATAAATGAATTTTAAAAAAAACCAAAGATTTTCACTCAGTAGAGCACATCTAACGAGAGCCTCACAGGGAGAGCATGGCTGAGGTGCGCATGGGAAGACCATCCATTTGGAGAACAGGTTACTATTCATAGTAGGGGGATGGCAGAAGCAAGGTGTGGAAGGGAAGGTTCAAGGTCTCAGCTGAGAGGCCTGGAGGATTGAAAGACGAGGAAAAAAAAGATGGAGAGAAACTAATCAAAAGGAATGGAATTTCGAGTGAAGTTAAGGCATCAATTCTTGTGCAAAACAGAGAAATGCCCAAGTGGAGAAACTCCAGATAATCCTGATCTTTCAGTAAAACGGGTGGGGCATCACCAGTGGTAACAGAAGGCTGCCAGGTGGGGGGACCGAGAACTTCTGAGAGAATAACTAGCCAGGAGGGTTTCAAAACCAACGGATGTAAAGTCATGATGAAATGAAGCACATGTGGCTTTCTGGTGCTGACAGGT
The DNA here is from genome assembly GCF_949987515.2 of Delphinus delphis. Classification (NCBI taxonomy): domain Eukaryota; kingdom Metazoa; phylum Chordata; class Mammalia; order Artiodactyla; family Delphinidae; genus Delphinus; species Delphinus delphis. Next base: position 93,627,049 of record NC_082691.1, read on the forward strand.
GCAGCGGGCAGGGTCTTTGGAACTTTGTCTCCCCCTGCTGAGTCAAGAGGCATGAACGGCTGAGTTCTTTCCCAATAGGAAAGAACTGTTTCTTTTGGCGCGCGGCGGTGGGGGTGGGGGGGGGATTAGAGAGAGGAAAACATAAACATTGATTTTTAAAAATCACCTTATAAGTTAGATCCTGCAGCATTAAATGAGCTGCTATGTGAAAAACAAACAGCAGAAAGATGTGGGAAGGGGGCCAGCACTGGGTCATCCCTGTGGCCATGCTTGCTAGTCTTTTGGGGACTTCCCTGGCCGTCCAGTGGTTAAGACTCCATGTTTCCATTGCAGGGGGCACGGGTTCAATCCCTGGTTGGGGGACTAAGATCCACACGGTGCGGGGGGTGAAAAAAAAAAACCTTTGCTAGTCTTTTCTCTAAAAGGTTCTTCTCTTAAGTAACCCATCCCTTTATCCAGACGCTGCTTCAACAGCCTCAAAGTGATTGCAGAGATAGGGACCTTTCCCTCAGCCAGGACACAGGCTTGTTTTGAATTTCAAAAGTTCTGTTAAATTATCTTCTCTCCAAGACCTTGTTCACAGAATCATTTTTACGTGAACCCACCTAGTAGAGCCAACAAGGATGAAACCTATCTCACGACTGGGGGCATTTGGGGAAGGGTATCTCTTCAGCCTCTATTTTAGTCACCGCTCCTTCATCCCCCAGTTCCACCCTCCTGGCTCCAGAGCCGTCTCTCTTTATTTTGTAACCCCATTCACATCTTAATCCCATGCAACAAAGGCAAGTTATGTATGCGATTCCTTAGGTATCGTTTTTTTTTAATGAAATCCACAGCAAGAGTTAGGTTCCTGAAACTTTCTATGGTGAGCCTAGGAAAACAAACAAAATGCTAAATACATACGCAAATGTGCACATGCACACACACAATCTAGGACTATGGTATACTGATGTCACTCTTCAGGGCCTGATAATAACTATTAAACAAGGTGAAGGCCTTTGAAGTACTTGGATGAAAGGTTTTACCTAAATACAATTATCCCATTACAATCCAGATCAACAAACATTCCCATCCAACAGCGTGGCCTTTTTATCAGTATTTCACTGATGATGAAGTTATGACAACATCCTTGTGATTAAATGGGATTTTAAATGGTTTCAAATGATTTTGCTACTTGTTATCTAATTTCTGAAAGGGCAAAAGGGAAAAATAAGTTATTTCTTTAATCAGAGGGCAATGGCAGGCAATAAAAAGCTGACTAATAGCATTTTAGATATAAGACCGTCATTCAAAGTTAATTAAACATTCATTAGAAGGAAGGGTAAGGGAATTCCTGGCAGTTCAGTGGTTAGGACTTGGTGCTTTCACTGCTGGGGCCTGGGTTCAATCCCTGGTCAGGGAACTAAGATCCCACAAGCCTTGAGGCGTCGCCAAAAAAAAAAAAAAAAAAAAAGACGGGTAAGAGCAGGGACCTTGGTCAAGAGGAAAGAGGCAGAGCTGGCTCAGGTGGGCATGGGATATCAGCACCTCCACCAACTCCAGGGCCGGGGGAGGACAGAAGACGTCACAATGCAAGAGTCTGTCAGGTGGCAGATCTTCCTAAGCCTCAGGCAGAAGGACCAGGAAAGAGGGAAGAGATTCTCCTTAAAAAGGCAAACCTGGAGCGGAAGGCGCTGCAGAGAGGGGCCCTGGGGGGCTCTGAGGGGCACTCAGTCCAGCAGCAGGTGCGAGCTGGAGGCAGTTTTAAGACAAAGCTTCGGACGTCCCTGGGGCACCTGCCAATGCGGGGGACATGGGTTCCAGCCCTCGTCCGGGAAGATCCCACATGCCGCGGAGCAACTAAGCCCGTGCACCACCACTCCTGAGCCTGTGCTCTAGAGCCCGCAAGCCACAACTACTTAGCCCACGCTCCACAACTACTGAAGCCCGTGCGCCACAACTACTGAAGCCCGCGTGCCTAGAGCCCGTGCTCTGCAACAAGAGAAGCCACCGCAATGAGAAGCCTGCACACCGCAACGAAAAGTAGCCCCCGCTCGACGCAACTAGAGAAAAGCCCGCACGCAGCAACGAAGACCCAATGCAGCCAAAAATAAATAAATAATGTTTTTTCTTTTTAAAAGCCAAAGCTTCGCAGCATCTGGCAGCCCTGCTCACCTGCAGGACTCTGGCACTCGGAATTCGAGAGCCTTGCACAGCATGTACCTTGGAAGGAAGCCCAAGATAAGATTAAAGTCAAATGAGAAGAGGCCGAGTAGCATCACGGAAAAAAACACTGAAGTCAGAAGACCTGGGTTTTGATTCAGTCCTGCTGTCATGTACTAGATGTGTGACCCTGGGCAAACCCATGAGCTTCTCAGAGCCTCAGTTCTCAAATCTAAGGACCACAACCACGGGTCCTCCTACCTTACAAATGCAGTGGGGATAAAAGAGAGTAGTGGATGGGAGGGCACTTTTAAAAGTCATGTACCAGGAATTCCCTGGTGGTCCAGTGGTTAGGACTCTGGGCTTCCACTGCAGGGGGCCCAGATTTGATCCCTGATCAGGGAACTAAGATCCCACAAGCCGTGCGGCACGACCAAAAAAATAAAAAATAAAATAAAGAAAATCAGGCCAGGGGACTTCCCTGGTGATCCAGTGGTTAAGACACCATGCTTCCATTGCAGGGGGCACGGGTTTGATTCCTGGTCTGGGAACTAAGACCCTGCATGCCATGCAGTGCAGCCAAATAAATAAATAATAAAATAAACTTGTTTAAAAAAAGAAAAGAAAATGAGGCCAGGAAGATGAGAAGCTTAAAAAAAATAGCAAGTTGTGTACACACATGAAGCGTTGGTGGCTCAGGCACAGAACTCCCTTTCAAATATTAGTCTTGATGTACATGTACATATGTATATATTTATATGTGTGTGTATAGTTAAATGTAACACATAATTACATATATATATATATATATATATATATATATATAGTCACCTAGAATTACCTGTAACACATATATAACCATTTAAGTGATTTGTATTATCTGTGTTCACATATATAAATTTCATACTGAATCTGATTTTATTCTGGGTATATGCTGGAACAAACCTGGTCACCAGAGGGACTTCTCTGGGTAGCACAGTGGTTAAGAATCTTCCTACTAATGCAGGGGACACAGGTTCGAGCCCTGGTCCAGGAAGATCCCACATGCCGTGGAGCAACTAAGCCCGCGAGCCACAACTACTGAGCCTGCGCTCTAGAGCCCGCGAGCCACAACTACTGAGCCCGCGTGCCACAACTACTGAAGCCCGCATGCCTAGAGCCCGTGCTCCGCAACAAGAGAAGCCACGGCAATGAGAAGCCCGTGCATCACAACGAAGAGTAGCCCCCGCTCACAGCAACCTAGTGAAAGCCCGTACGCAGCAACGAATACCCAATGCAGCCAAAAATAAATAAATAAATAAATAAATAAAAACTTGGTCACTAGAAATGGTCAGGGCATTTAAGGAAAAGCAAAAGGAAGATGTGCCTGAAAGTACAGAGGCCACAAGGGAAGATAAACCAGCTGTCTTGATTGATGGTTGCTGCGACCTTGGACATGGAGTTGACTCTTTCACGCTCACAATTTAACTGAGGAAACAACTTAACCAGAAACAACCAGAGAACAAAATAAGGCAGTAAAATCACTCGGCCTGGGCAGACTGCACGGTCTATGTAATGACTCTAGAATTTTAAGGAAAGGAAAGAGCATTAGAAGTGGGGTAATCAGGAAAAGCTCCATGGAGATGAACATATACACTCTACTATATATAAAACAGATAACCAACAAAGACCTACTATATAGCACAGGGAATTCTACTCAATATTTTGTAATAACCTATAAGGGAAAAGAATCTGCAGAAAAAATATATATATACATATGTGTAACTGAATCACTTTGCTGTACACCTGAAACTAACACAACATTGTAAATCAACTAAACTTCAATTAAGAAAAAAAAAGCAAAGTCCCATGGAGGTAGGACATCAGGAGCTCAGAGGGACAGACAGAACTGGAAGGAAGAGGATGGGCCAGGTGAAAACACGCAGCAGGAATAAAGACAGCAGCCTGAACAACATGGGGTTTCTTCTGTAGCAGCAAGCTCGCCCTTCACTGTGGCTTAGTTCCCCAGGAGAGCTGATACGGCTACTGAAGAGCCTGAGGAGAGGACAATGCATTCTCTGCCCCACGGCCTGGCCTGATAACCTGGCCATTTACTGTGGGAGGCAGTGTCATGTTGTAAAGCAAGGGGAAGAGCCACATGCAGGGTCAGGGAGCCACACTCCACTCGGCCCCCCTCCACTCCTTTTCCTTCCACCTCTTCCAACACGATCAACATTTACGCAGCACCAACCATGCAAGGAACTAGGCATTGGAGAAAAAGACCAATAATCAGGGCTTCCCTGGTGGGGCAGTGGTTAAGAATCCGCCTGCCACTGCAGGAGACACGGGTCCGAGCCCTGGTCCGGGAAGATCCCACATGCCGCGGAGCAACTAAGCCTGTGCGCCACAACTACTGAGCCTGCGCTCTAGAGCCTGCAAGCCACAACTACTGAGCCCACGTGCCACAATTACCTAAGCCCGCGCGCCCAGAGCCCATGCACCGCAACGAAGAGCAGCCCCCGCTCGCCGCAACTAGAGAAAGCCCGCGCACAGCAATAAAGACCCAATGCAGCCAAAAAAAAAAAAAAGACCAATAATCACCTTGGGGAGTTAGATATAAAAACAGGTTAGACTGAAGCAGCTAAGGACCAAATAAGTAATATTGCTATTGCTACCAAAAAAAGGCGAGACGATGCAGGGCCAGTAAGGCTGTGGCTGGAAAATGGTTTCTTGGACTAGATGGTGCTTGTCCAAGTCTTGAGGAAAAAATTAAGATTCAGAAAGTAGAGAGTTAAGAAGGGGTATTACAGACCAGAAGTGTGAATCAACACTAGAAGGTAAGCACTACGGTGTGAATATATTAATACTTAACACTACTGAACTGTATACTTAAAATGGTTAAGACGGTACATTTTATGTTACATGTATTTTATCACAATTAAACATTTTTTTCATTTAAGAAACCAAAAAAAAGAGAAAACAAACCAAAACACAGGTGCTTCCAAAAAAAATGTAAACTGATATGAATACACACTGCCATTTGTAGTCAATAAGCTAACCAGTCTGATTTTGTAGAAAGTTCGTGTGGAGAGACATCAGGAGATTCGGTAAAGAAACAAACTGAGGGACTTCCCTGTTTGTCCAGTGGGTAAGACTCCATGCTCACAATGCAGGGGGCCCGGGTTTGATCCCTGGTTGGGGAACTAGATCTCGCATGCCGCAACTAAGACCTGGTGCAGCCTAAATAAATAAAGAAAGAAAGAAACAGACAAGGTGGATTGTGGGAAACCTCAGGCTAACAGATGGCACTCGATTCTCTCAACCAAGGTTTCTAACTCTGTGGTCTAAGGACGGGCTTCAAGTTTTGGCCTGTGAACACCCTGTAATAAACCTTGAAAGTTTGTTCACAGGTGCATTTTGATCTGGGGAGAGGGCAAATGGCTGTCAGCTTCTCAAAAGGGTTTATGACTTAGAAAATTTGAAAACCATTCATAAAGCCAATTGGCAGTGTGGTCTGGGTGGGGATGGGACAGGGGTTGAGGTTACATAAGTTGAGCTCACTTCCCTTGAGACTTGCAGTTAACTAAACACCAGATAGTATTATATAAATGGATGCCCTATCTCTCTTTAGTACTTAACAGAGCTATTGTTAGGTATTAAGAACAGCTCATCTGGGAAAGCTGGTGACCCCTATTGGAAACTAGCAGAGGGTGAGCAGAGAAGAGAACCCAGTAAAAGATAGGAAATAAGAAGATTCAATACATTAAAATGTCATAGAAGCCAAAGAAAAAAAGTCCTGGAGAAGATGAAGTGGTTACCGGAGTCAAGTATAAGAGGAGGATTAAGAAAGATAAGGAATGAGGAAAAAAAGATATCTAAGTTCTATGACCTTCAGTTGCACGGTTTCTGGAGAGCGATGCAAAAAAGGTCAGAGGTTAAGGGTAACATATCCAAACTAGGAGACTGGGAGAGCAAAGGAAAGTGCTATAATTATGACGTGATAATTATGTCAGAACATCAGGCATAAACCAGGAGTGTCCTGGACAAATAGACATACAGTTAGTTACCTAGTTGAGGAGGAAGTTTGTAGCACAGCCAGGAGGGCAGCAGATACCATCTGTTAACTCAAAGGATTTGGTTGTGAAAAGGAAAATAGGACGTAAGTCAGAAGAACTAGTAGGGATAAGAAAAGGCTTTATCAGTTACCTATGTGGGAGGAGGGAGGACTTCTGATGTTGTAAAGGAAAGGGAAGGAGTGGTGGACAAGAGCATCCTGTACCCTCCATCTTGCTGAACTTCACGACGCACACGGGGGCCCTCAGACATTTCTTGTGTGAATGTTGACTGGGACACCAGCCCTCCAGGAAGCGGCAAAGACTAGAATAAGCAGGAGTGGAGAGGGGCCTTTCTCCCTTTGAAACTATATGGAAGGAGAAAAGAAAACACCATATGACAAGAAAAGGCAGGCCAGAGTGCTGTATTTCAACCTAGTGAGTATCGGAGGATCGAGGTGTCGGAGAAGAATGCTTTTCCAAACTGGCCTTCACTATGGCCTTTTCTTCAAGGGAAAAAAAAATAAGAAAGTTAACTCTTAGGAGTTCTTTAAAGCTAACACGTAAGAAAGAGAACAATAGGAAATATATCCATAGTGCAAGATATAATTTCATTCAGTGCTGAGCAGTTGTTTTATTTATAATTTCATTTCAGGTACAACTTGGGGGCTACAGAGAGGTCAGAGGAACACCTGTCCAGCTAATTTTAAACTTGAGAAAGAAAACAATGGTTGGTGTCAGGATACGAAGATGTGACCACACTGATTACGTAGGGGGAGAGGAAACGCTCAGCCAAATGTCAGACAGGGGCTAAATCATCAAAACGGGGTTCATCTAGAGACGATTCTTAAATTACAACTAGGCAGCTCATCCAAACTCAGCACAGTCTTACACAAAGGGGAAGGGAAGGCTTTCACAGAATGTAGTAGAAATAGACCTGTACAATCTGGCAACACCGTAGGGTCAGTGAATAGTCACCAGGGAACACTCAGTAGCAGGAAATTGCAAGGCATGAGTCACATTCTACAGCGCGGAGCTCACGGTATATATAAAATAACCAGGTGGACAGATATTTATTATAAAAGTCAGTTTATTTTCCCTTTCTGTGTTTCATATTTTCCCTTTTTGTCAGTAATGAGCAATTAACTGATTGGAAATCTGCTTGATTAAATAACATTAACAAGTTCATAAACGCACCGCATTTGAGAGTATAAAGCAAGAGGTTGAAAAATATTCCCTAACCCAATGCAAATTAGGCAGCCCTCCCTCAAAATTGCACAGTTTTCACCTGTTAACTTCCATAATTTAAAATATATATACAGTATGACCTTAAAATATTCATAATTAGTATAGAATTCACAGCCTTGAAGACATATATTCTACAAACTTCTAAAGAATAGATACCTAGATACACCTCAGGCCCTAGTAATCCATTAATGTGATTCAAGGTCACATACTTAACACTTACAGGGCCAAAAGGTCTTTCTTTTTTCTCTAATTCTAGTCTTCTGCTGAGGTAATGCAAGGAACCCAGCTGCGACAGAGATCAATCCTCTGAAAATAGTGCTAAGCAGATTAGCTTCCTAGTGGATCCTAAAGTTCCCAGAGAACCAATCTGGGGTTGAGTACTTCAGTTGTAAATTACACACTGGCATGTTCACAATCGAGGTACCTTATGGTCCTTGAAAGGAAGACTAAAGACTTCCAGGAGCCAAAGGGAATTCTGAATGAAGACGGAGGAGAACAAGTTGACAATCACTTGAAGATATTTCTGCTTCTGGAGCTGAACGACTTTAGAGCAGATACAGAGTGACTGAGCCAATCAGCATGTAGTGTGATTTTTCCCACCGTCGTTAACAAAGGGATTCTCTGTCCAAGCAGGCTTACGCTGGACCCAGCTAGAGTGCTTTATCCGGATTTGATGCTTCAGAGACGAGGCACGCTCTGCAAACTCATGACCAAAGCAAAATGCAACGATCCTTTCTATTCGTGGAGCACGTCACTGATACAAACCATGCCTGACTGCCTTGTGGTCACTCGGCTTTCCAGACTGGAGAACTTGGGTCCAAGTCCAATACAGCATTTACGGTTAAAGGGATAAACCTCCACAGGCCAAAAAAGACACTGGCAGATTCATAGGCCATTCAGTACATTCATGAAACAACAGCGATAAAAATCATTAACAATGATTCCTGTAGTGTAGAAAAACAGCCCAGCCTTCACTCTGGTCAGCATCTCCGGCGGCTGACACTGTTGAAAGAGGCTTGACGATCTGAGGTTATGCTGGAGCTCTTAAGACAACCCCAAAATAAGGTGAATGAAAAGAAATAGTCCTGATGTGTCTCCTATTATTCTTGTTCTTTTGTGGGCACCAGTCACCCACTCAATATGCGAGCTTCTCGTCTTTGCATAAGATAGCATATTTCCCTCACTATTAATGGTGAAATAAATAGAATTGTGCAACTTGTCTGTGAAGAGAAAAAAGCATTGAACATGCAGTGACAAGTTAATTAATTCTGTTAGAGCATCATGTTTTGAACATAATAATGAATTTGGACAATTACATTCTTTTTGACTTCGTACAAGGACAACTCAATCTTTAATGAATTAGAAAATGATTTTGAAAATTACAGTTAATATTACAAAATACTTAATGTTACATTACAGTCTCCAAAAAAAGAACTAAGGTACACAGATTAAATAACTCATAGGTAGGGCAGAAAATTGATACTGGAGCTCAGATTTAAACAGTGTTTCTTCTAACAGATTCCGTTTTCTTTCTATTACATTTCTAGTATGATCACACCAACAGGTTCATCAGGAGATACTTCCCTCTACTCAGAAGTAGATGACCGAGTTATACGGCCCAGTCTGTAGAAGCTGGAGAGCACTCAGGCAGAAGAAAGCATCCTTTGTGATAGCAGAGTACATAAGCCTTAAGGCAGCTCCAGGGGATTCCAGGTGCTGAGCTATCCCAAAGGCTCCTTGGATAGGCTGGAGGACAGCATCTAGACTTGGGCAATGGAGGCTGCCTCCAATTAGGATGCCCTAGATTTAGGGACAGGATACTGAATGCATCCCCTGGTGGACGAAGCCATCACCAGACTCTCAAGTAGACCTGTCTTGAGCACCGTCTCAATATGTGATAAGAGTATGTCACATGCTTATTCAAAAGAGAGCAATGTTTTAAAAGCACAAGGCCTTATTCTGTGTTGGCTGTTTCCCAGAAAGTACAGAGTTCCAGCCAAGAATGTCGAAGGCACAACAGATATTTTCTCAAGAGACTCGAGGTTCATTTTAGAACTTGCACACCACAGTGTTAATTACAGCAATGCTTCTTTTTTAACCCTATGTGGCTTGGCATACACATTTCCTTCAGAATTCCCAAATTATATTTAGCAGACAGAGAGTACTCTGGAAGAGTACCCTGATTAATGGTTGGGGGTATAAATCTCTCTTCATTTTTTCTGGAATTATAAATGACAATACTCATTAGACTCAGGTCAAGGGCAAACTAACAGCCCTTTCCTTCCTTGAAAAATGAATGTGTCTTTCAGAATAATAAAATGTTACTTTTCACAAAAGAATCTTTAAAAGTGGTCAGCAATTTTGTTGGTTTAAGAAGTGATTTAACCATAAAAAGAAATGAACTACTGATACATACAACAACATGGATGAATCTCAAAATAATTATGCTGAAGGAAAGAAGCAGACAAAAATACATAGTGTATGATTCCATGTATATAAAACTCAAGAAAACGCAAGTTTATCTATAGCAACAGAAAGTGCATCAGTAGTTACCTGGAGAGAGGTGGGATGGTGGAGAGGCAAGAGACAGGGATTACACAGGGGCCATGAAGAAACTTTTGGGAGTGATGGATACATTTACTGTCCTGATCGGGATGATGGGTTCACAGACACGCATGCACATATGTTAAACTGTACGAAATTTTACTTGTTAAATATATGCAATTTATTTTAAGTCAATTATTCCTCAACCAAAAAAAACTACTTTGCGTGTAAAAAAAAGTGATTTAAGTAAATGCTTTGAACTAATTTAATTTAAAAACTACTAGTTTAAAAAAAACAAAAAGGGCACACACTTACCATAAGAATGAAAAAGTAGAAAACCCACATCCATCCTAGGTTGTCCTGGATCAAAGACACTAAATACTAAAAGGGAGAAAAAGAAATCACAATATAATCCTTTATAAAATAATAAACTGAAGTAGCTAAAAAGTAGATTAGGGCTTCCCTGGTGGCGCAGTGGTTAAGAATCCGCCTGCCAATGCAGGGGACGCGGGTTCGAGCCCTGGTCCGGGAAGATCCCACATGCCGCAGAGCAACTAGGCCCGTGCGCCACAACTACTGAGTCTGTGCTCTGGAGCCCACGAGCCACAACTACTGAAGCCCGTGCGCCTGGAGCCCATGCTCCACAACAGGAGAAGCCACTGCGATGAGAAGCCCGTGCTTCAAAAAGTACTACTGCAACAAAGAGTAGCCCCTGCTCACCGCAACTAGGGAAAGCCCACGCGCAGCAACGAAGACCCAATGCAGCCAAAAATAATAAATAATAAAATAAATAATTTTTTTAAAAAAGTAGATTAAACATATCTCTTCTAGAAAATAAAAAGGAGTTAGGATTTGTATAATGTTTTGCAGTTTGCAGAGCTCTTGCATATACATGCTCCTATTTAAGCTTTATTGACACCCTTCATTTGGTAAGCTGGCACAGTCCAAAATCTGTGTAACAGAAGGCACAAGTTCAGGAGGTATATTTTTTTTCACTTTTCTATTAAGAGAGGATGATGGGGACTTCCCTGGTGGCGCAGTGGTTAAGAAACCACCTGCCAATGCAAGGGACACGGGTTTGAGCCCTGGTCCGGGAAGATCCCACAAGCCATGGAGCAACTAAGCCCATGGGCCACAACTACTGAGCCTGCGCTCTAGAGCCCGTGAGCCACAACTACTGAGCCCGCGCACCTAGAGCCCATGCTCCACAACAAGAGAAGCCACCTCAGTGAGAAGCCCATGCACTGCAACGAAGAGTAGCCCCCACTCGCCACAACTAGAGGAAGCCTGTGTGCAGCAACGAAGACGCAACACAGCCAAAAATAAATAAAATAAAATAAATAAATTTATAAAAAAAAAATTAAGAGAGGATGATGAACAGCCTCAAGTCACTTCCACTTAATCAGTCCTTCTTCCAGTGAATGGTACTATAATTGATGCTTTTAAAAATAGTTCGTCTCTGCAACTTCCCTGGTGGTCCAGTGGCTAAGACTCCACGCACCCAATGTAGGGGGCCTGGGTTCGATCCCTGGTCAGGGAACTAGATTCCACATGCCACAACTAAGAGTTCGTATGCTGCAACTAAGACCCGATGCAGCCAAATAAATAAATAAATAAATAAATAAATTTTTTTTAAGTTTGTCTTTTAAGTATACCGCTCATTTTTCAATTACACTATTTGCTCATAGGATTACTGTATGACTTTGACACTCTACAGCACATTCTTTTATTTTCAATTAATAAAAGGTATCCAATAGTTTTTAACCCATGCTCTTTTAAAAAATAAATACATGTAACATAAAGCTTGCCATTTTAACCATCTTTCAGTGTACAACTCAGCAGCATCAAATACATTCATGATGTTGCACAACCATCACCACTACCTATTTTCAAAATTTTTCATCACCCCTAACAGAAACTCTGCACCCGTTAACTCTCTGCAAGAACTCTCCATGGCCCCTCTCCTCAGCCCCTGATAAACTCTAATCTGCTTTCTGTCTCTATGAATTTACCATTCAAGATATTTCATGTTAAGTAGAATCACACAATATTTTTGTGTCTGGCTTATTTCACTTAGCATAATGTTGTTAAGGTTCATTCATGTTGTAGCATGTATCAGAACTCCATTCCTTTTTATGGCTAAATAATATCCCATTGCATAGATATACCACATTTTGTTTATCCATTCATCTATCAACGGACACTTGAGTTGTTTCCACCTTTTGGCTACTATGAATAACGCTGTGGTGAACATCGGTAAACAAATATCTGAATCCGTTTTCAATTCTTTGGGGTACAACATACCTAGGAGTGGAATTGCTGGGTCATATGGTAATTCTATGTTTAACTTTTTGAGGAACCACCATAGTGTTTTCTACAGTAGCTGCACGATTTTACATTCCCACCAGCACTGTATGTGAATTTCTCCACATCCTCACCAACACCTGTTACTCTGTTTTGTTTTAACTACAGCCATTAGGTGTCAAGTGGTAGCTCATGTTTTTGCTTTGCATCTCCCTAAGGATGCTGAGAATCTTCTCAGGTGCTTACTGACCACTGGTGTATATCTGTCATGAGGCGTCGTCCCTATGTTTCCTTCTAAGGGCTTTATTAAGTCCCTATTAAGTCATGGAGTTTGGGATTTCATACCTCAAGCAATAGAAAATCATTCAAAAATCAACATGGCGGGGGAATGAGTAAAGCTAGCTATGCTTTGGTCCTGGTCCTGCTTCCCAAACCATGAAAGTCAACCTAATGCTGACCCATGTTCACAGATAGGGATCGTAACACTGGCAGGCATTCTAAATAAAAAGAAACTCCTTGAAATGCTAATTACAATCTACCCATTTGATTAATGAAGAAAACATTAGTTGGGAAGGAAAACTTAAAATACAGTAATTTCAGAAAAGGATGCCCAATACCCCTTATATGAAGACATCTGAACAGGTGGCCAATAGCATTTTTTTTAGTTCCTACTCCAGGACAAATTTCTCCTACCTTTGCTAAGTTTGTTTTTCCTTTAGTCTCAGAATCAAATATGCTAACACACTGATCCTATAAATCACTCATTCTACAATCATTCCACAAATATCTGAATGTCTACTGTGTGCCAGGCACCGTTCCTGGTACCGTTCCTGGTACCAAGGCTACAGTAGAACACAAAACAAATAAAATGCTGCCCTCGTGAAGCTCACCTTACAGTGGGAGACACAGACATTAACAAATAAATGTGTAATATATGGCTGGGTGGAGACCAGCACTAAGATGGTTTATCTCCCTCAGTATTTGCTCTTGCATTAACCACTAGCAATCGGATACCACTGATCCACTCCCATTAAGCAGCAATCTTCAAGGCCATTTAATGACCTCAATGTCAAAACTACAAGCCTTTTTCCTTCCATTCTCTTTCTCCTGACCTCTCTACCTCTATGATCTGAGTAACACACCTCCTCAAATTCTGGCTTCCTGTTTCTGTGACCATTGGGCATCCTCTGAGGGTTTGCCTATATTTTCTTTCCCCATTAAACATCACATCACTTCCACGGTTTCAACCATTTTATCCATGCAGTTGATTCTCAAATCCACATTTTGCAAAATCCACATTCTGCAATGACCTAGAGTAGTATACCCTAGGCGAGGCATGACTCATGACTGTCCCAGAGAAGGGATGCCTTTCTGAAGCTGAATGTAAGCAAAAAGGATCGATTTGAATAGTTCTGATTACCTAGAGTAGGCCAATCTTAGCCCAGAAGATCTCAAACTTCAGAGTGCGTAAGAATCGCCAGGAAGGCTTGCTGAAATACAGATCCCCAGGCTCTCACTCAGCAAGTCTACAGTAAGCTTAGTGTTCAGTACTTTAATGAACCCCCAGATGATTCTGGCATAAGACATTTATGAACCGCCTTCTGAGACACAGTTGTAGGAAGCAGAGTAAGCGACTCAGGGCAGCTGCAGAGTCCATGGCAATTTCTGGCAGGGATCCATGGGAAGAATGTGTGTACGTGTGTGTGTCTGGTAGGGGGACAGAGGTAGGGCCTGCATGTCAGGTGTGGGGTAATGAGAAGCATGTGTCTCATGGCCTCCTTGGAGTGCCAAGTTCAGGCTGGAAGAAAGGGGTGGCGGGCTGGGACTGGAGAATCTGTCTTATGAGGTGTTAGCTTCTTTTCAGACAGGAAGAATCTGGAGGTAAAAGTGGAAAGAAGGAACTGATAAATGTAGAGCAACCTTCCACATTAGGTCACATCAGCTGGACCTCAAAGACTAAAAACACAAGGCTTTCAGTACAGTGCACTACAGCACAAGAGTGCCACCCTACTGTGGCCCAGAGGGTGGGATAAACTCTTCCACCGCTGAAGAACTGCTGAGCACTCCATGTCAAGCCCTCCCCTGCTCTCTCACCTGGCCTACCGCAGCTCCAATGCTCCCGGTTCCATCAACTATTCCTGTGACGGTCGCCAAAGCCTCAGTGCTGCCTTGGATCAGCTCCTGACGACCCAGGTCCGCAGAAATAGCAGAGCTAATCATATTAGAAGGTCCACCAATAAAAAATCCTGAAGTCATAAACAGAACAGGTTCTTATTAAGACACTATTTGTAACAACACTAGGAATCTACTGAATAAAGCAAACTCTTAATCCCAATACGCCAATCAGTATGTTGGAGAGAAACAAAAAGAGGGGAAAAAAATAACCAATAAAAATGGAAACTCCCCCAGATAGTAACATCTTCAAACTAGTTAACATCCACTTTTCTCTAGAAAATAGAGTGAACACACAGCTTTCTAATCCTGTGAAGTGCGCATGCATTGACAACTAACTGCACTAGCTTGTCAAATTCTCTTATGGTAGAGGTGCAGCGCAGAGCATCTGACTGCCCAAATTCAACCAAACGTATTGAAAAAAAAGAGAGGAGAAAAAGCGATTTCAGCGGTGTAGGGGGTTCCATCGGCCACTGCTCGCGGTGAGGCTGTCCAAGGACTGAGCGGGAGTTGGCCCATGTGACTCTGTCCATGAGGCTGCATCAGTCCCACGTGCCTCATAGAGCAGGAGCAGCTCCCACTATCCTATGATCTCAAGTTGAAAAATAAGAATTCTTCTATAACACGGTCGCTAATTGCACCGAATTGTTTCACCTGGGGCTCAAGTGAAGAAATTCTGACCAATTCCAACACAGGAGGAAAAACTAGCTATACTGGACCTTTTGAAGGCTGGTGAATTGGTTTCCAATGCGGCATCTTCCTAAGCCACTTCCGCAAGTAACATGAGCGGGCGGGGCAGCAATCAAAAATCTTAGGAAACCTGTCAAAAGGGACTGCCTCTGTCACGACAGGACTGAGGAGGTCACACGAGAGCAGAGAAGTAGGATCTGAAGGAGGCATCTTTCCTTTTTACCTTCTGAGTTCTCTATAATTGTGGTTTTAGCATTACTCAAATTGAAGGAGAAATCAGTTTCCTTTTTTCCTTTTTCCTTACAGAGAAACAGTACAGTGAAATGGAGCTTATGCCATACCTGTGACAGCCATCAGAAGCGCATTGATGGACTTATCATTTGGAGAACCTGTGAGGAGACACACAGACACAGAACAACGATCTGAGGAGCGCATTACGTGTGCCTCCACCCAACAGTACACACAGATCTGCGCCTGGATCTCCGTGACCTCACAGATCGCTCCCAGGGATACAAGCGCATACAGCTCCATCACCACCTCCCCCAGCTTTTATTTGTAATGTCTGCTTCTTGCTGGTGCTCAAGCTAATGTGACTTCTAAAAGCTTACAGGAAAACTCTGCTTCTATCTCAGCAGCATCTTAAGGGACATATACCAAACCTAATTACCGTCTTTCCTCTTTTGAAATCTTGTCCCTTTTATTGTTTTATTGGCTCTAATGCTGCCACTCTGGAGCCTACCCTTGAACAAAGCATATACACTCCCAAGCAAGCTTTTAAACAAACCAACAAAGCAGAAGAGATGCCAGTTTCCTCCCCAACACAAATAAAACTATGTGATACTTTTAGCGGCATTTACAGGACAATACAAAGGTCCAATATTATGCCTTTGTGGCTGGTCTCAACTATCCCCCCAGGGTTGATCACTGACTCAAGGCAAATAAATGCCTTAGTCCTAAGAGATGAGGAAAACAGTTTAATTGCAAGGGAATACTCACGACTATATCCAACGAGGGAGCCGACGGCCAGAAGCAGACTGAGAGCTAACACCGGGGCTCTCTTCTGTAGCACATCAGAGATGAAGCCTTGCAGAGTTCCACCTTCAAGCACAAAGAGTGCAACCCAATCAACATGTCTAATTTAGCTCAGTTACCTGACTCTTGCTTACCACATACCCTCCACCTGCGATCAGGATCCTAACACTGGTCCATCCAAAAAGAGAGCTGGCTCTCCTAAAACATTTCCTCTGTAATTTCCTTTCAGAAAGGTTACCTGACTATTAACTGCCATGATGGCTGATGGGGACGGGACACCACAAATAAGGGAAAATCATCAAAACTACCCCACTGTTCCTTGCTGTTTTTGCTTCTCCAACCAGCTGTGAAGGCTTTTCCTGCTTTTTATTTTAAAAGATAATTAATTAAGGACTGTGCTTCATCGGCTATTAGTAGTAGTGAACATAAATATTCACTAAAATTAAGTGCAGCAATCATGGTTTGGTAATAACTAATAGGTCAAGACGTTTAAAAGAAGTGATGTGGATCCTTGAAGCAACGCAGTCACATTTAGATGCATTCCTACTTGGAGTCTAGGGGCAATGGGACACCTGGTACACCCTCATCAGAAGTACGTGCAGGTCTAAAGGCAGCAACCTCACCTTGGCTCTGGATCTAAGAACAAGGGCACCCAACTTCAAATACAGCAACAGTATATCACCTAAGGATACACTGTGCTTTCCTGCGCTCAGGGCAGTTTAGGCTTCCCACACTTCTAAATGTAAACATTACAGAAAGGATATTAAGGTTCTGCCACAGCCATGTAAGCAGTACCCACTAACATGCAACCTGTACATCTGTCTGATTTGAAAGTTTCCTACTTCCTTGTTTACACTTCCAGTTAGAACAAAAGGTCACTGTTAAAATCTGCTGTGGGGCTTCCCTGGTGGCGCAGTGGTTGAGAGTCCGCCTGCCAATGCTAGGCGACACGGGTTCGTGCCCAGATCTGGGAGGATCCCACATGCCGCGGAGCGGCTGGGCCCGTGAGCCATGGCCGCTGAGCCTGTGCGTCCAGAGCCTGTGCTCCGCAACGGGAGAGGCCACAACGGTGAGAGGCCCGCGTACCGCAAAAAAACAAACAAAAAAATCTGCTGTGTACAATGAAGCAACTGCAAAACAAAAAAATTAATCCCTGCTATTATTCCTACCTTTATGATCTGACAATCAGTACACTAAGCTAGTATGTTTCCCTTCTTTGGCTGCGGTGTGGTATATAAAATGAACACATTCACATCCTAACTTGAATGTCTGACATACAATTTGCTTTACAGCTAAGCTATCGCTGAAAGTGTACAAAAGGGTTACACTTAAAGGGATCAGAGAGAGACATCCCTGCACTTCCCAAGACAAAAGAACTGATCCATCAACAAAGGACTGGGAAAAAGAGCCCTGTAAATCGCAGGGCTGCCACAGGCCAGGGCTTCTTTTCTGAGGACTTTTTTTTTTTTAAGAGTTTGGCTATTTACTCGTAGGACAGTTTAGGAAAAATAGCTGTGGAATAAGTAATAAAACTTTAAATGATGCCAGATTTCATAACCCAGTAAAATATGACTAGTGACTAATTCTTATTACAGAAAAAGATGTATCACTGGCCTTACCTATAATTCCTCCAACATCGTACCAAATGGACAGCTTGTCGGCTTCAGCCTCCTTCCATCCGAAGTTATTACTCAGATAAAAGGGCAACCAGAAGAAGAAGGAGTAATTCACTAACTTCAAGCAGGCGTAGGCCAGTGAATACTATAGGGAAAAACATCCAACTACCAGTAAGGAACAAACGGCACAACATAACTACCATGTAAATGTAATTAAACAACAAAACAAAACAGAGGAGTATGGGGCGAATAGTACCTGATTTTCAAATTAAACGTTTCTACAAATTCCTATTTGCCTGACTTTACCCAGTCTCCCTCTTCTCTTCATCCCCCCTTAGCGTCTAGAAAGGCAGTACAGTAGGCCTTGGGATAAAAAACACATAGGACTACTCCTTAATTGTCCCTCCACTTTCTTCTTTCAGTTCTCTGGTAGAAGCAAACCAGTGTTTTGAACCTGCAAGGCAGGGCACATACTCATATTTCTTTATATGGATAAAGATAAAAGGTATTCATGCCACTGACTAGCACTAACCATACGCAAACGAATCCAGTAACATCACAGCCTTTATTGCAAGCAGCCAGACTTTTTTGACTCTACTTCCTGTGAAGTTAACATTATGGACAATGCAAAGCAATGGGACTGGACTACGGTTCCAAGGTCTTAAGAAAAGCATCAACATGAAAACTACTTTCACGCTGTAGTTTCCACAAGCTTTGAGTCAAAAGTGAAAGAACAGGATCGTCATGGGTCTTGTGGCTCTAGGTTGAGGAATGAAAGTTACAGCTGCCTTAAGATGGCAGCGGGGCTGAGAATCCTATATTCAACACATTATTACCAGGAAATCCTGATATTTAGCATCAAAGGAAAAAGGGGGAGGAACAGAGAGACTGACTTCAAAGGGTGTCTGGCTAGTATACTCTTTTCCCTGGAGCTGCCAGTTATTCCCTAGGTATCACTTGTTTTAAAGCAGCTTCCCAGGCAGGGCAGCAGCCACCCCCTAGAGAGCCAAATCCCAATCATGAGTGCATTTTGTCCAGACAGCCTGCCACAAAGACAAAGGAATTAAGTTAACTGGATTTCCTTTACACCCTGCCCGTGGCAGGGAACAATAGCTTGTGAAACACAAAGCAATAGCAAAAGAGGGCCACGTTTAGTCACAACAAATCTAAGTTCTGTCTCAGAAATTAACCTATTACCAGCAGAACATTTTAATAACTACTTTAAAAAATACTGATCATTAGCATAAGAACAGGCCCAAAGGAACTTGCATTTCCCTTGTATTACACATCATCTTTTGGTTGAAGACTTGTGGGAACTTACACTTAAATTTTAACTCACGCTTAAACTATCTTGTTTGTAAATGTCAGTTCTCTTAGCTTGGGGGCAGGTAGAAGGGAACTGGAAAGTATGAAATAGGACAACCTGCAGACTCTGAATTTACTGACGGGTTACGTTCATAAAGCACCATTACACAATAAAATAAAAAAGGTGCTTATTCACAATACAATAACCCAGTGTTACAGACTCCAGGGAGGACTGGTAGGCTTTCTGTCCATAGGAAGGGGAACTGAGACACGAGGACGGGCTGAGTGACTTACCCCAGGCCTAGTTAATGGGTAAGCTGGCAACATAACCTAGGCCTCTTAACTTCCACTCCTATGCTAGAGCGCCCGAAACACCAAGACAGAAAAACTGCAGCAGAAGGGCTTCAGTTCAGACATTAGGAAAAAACCTAACTGTAAAGGTTGCGGAAACACTGGAATGCATTACCAGGAAATGCTGTGGAGTATTCTGCTCTGGACCTTTAACAGAAGGGAAAACTTTTTTTCCCCTAGAATAGTAAGGATATAGGCAAATCAAACAGACCTAACGAACCACTCAAACCTCTCTTGGGCTATTTATAATTCTATAAGACTTCAACAGGCCAAAAGGTATATATTTTAAAATATCAATTTTGCCTTCTTACTCGAAGGCTAGACCACGGTCAGCAAATTCCAGCTCACGGGCCAAATACGGCCAGGCCCATTTGTTCCGTATCGTCCATGGACTCCTTTCCTCTACTGAGTTGAGCGATTGTGGCAGAGACTGTATGGTGCCCCCAAAGCTGAAAACATTTACTAACTGGCTCTGTACAGCAAAGGTTTTGCCAAACCCTGCATTAGATTTCAGATAAAACTTCAAGTGGTGCCAATACAGAAACAAGCTGAGGGCCAATATTCACTATTCCTCTGAACATATATTCCTAAAATAAAGTCTCAGAGAGAAGCGAAATACTTCAAGATGCTTTATCCCAGGCAGAGTTACTATCCCGGCTATAACATCTCACTGGCTGTGGTAAGGAGATTTGAACAGGCTTTACCGCTATAACTCCGGGAAGGCAACAAGCCTGGTAAAAGCTTATCGCCTTGACTTGGGTAATAGTCTTGTCTTCTTGGATTGAATAATTAGGCTCAGCTTCATCTTCATTTTCAGCACCACTAATCAATGGCCTGTGTGAGTCGTCTTCAAAATTTTCTTCGGCCTCAATACCTGGGAGACCTACAACAAGAGTGACATCCATGTTTACAGAGGGCCCTCCAGGTGCCCAGCACTGGGCTAAGTGCTTTGCATGCATCATTACTTACGGGGTCCATGTTATCTTTATTTCCATTTTACAGAAGAAGCTACTAAGGTTCAGAGTCCAAGGTCAATTAAGGTCACACAGCTAATGAGCCACAAACGCAGGCCTCTAATTCTCCTTGACCTGGCTTCAAAGCAAAGCTTTTTCAGCTACATCACAGTATCTCTCTTACATAATACCAAAAACACCATTAATTACGTGCTCTTAAACTGACATGTCTCTTTAGTATACTCAAAAGATAGAAGAATCATACATCTATCTGCTTCTGTGGTTTCACTTGTACACGTTCTGTATTTAACCACAGATAAGTATCACACTAAATTATTTTTATGAAGGAAAAGAAATCTGTCTCAAGAAGTGAAATTCGAAATACATCCATGCTAATTTCTAGCCAGCATCTCCATTATAAAACCCATTTGCAAATGATGAGTTTTCCCTGAATCTATAAAAAGGTGAGCCTCACTGCCTCAAACATTTGCAGCTGTGCCAGGAGAGGCCGCAGCGTCAACAGGATACAAACAGCAATACTGCTCCTTGCATTCACTGAAAGGAGCTCACAGTTCTCCTAGGAAGAAAGAGATAGGCTGTTCTGGCCACAGGTTTCTCTTTGCCTATAATAGTAAGACGTTCTGAGTAGAAGAGCAGCTTCTCACCAATTTCTTCGGGTGATACCAAGAGTCCAAAGAAGATGATGATCCCACCAGCAAACTGCACAGCCGCCGTCACCAGAAAGGCATACTGGAGGGGGAAGGGAAAGGTGTTCCTGACGCATCTGAGATGCTCATTAAAGGCACATTCATTAGAGGCACACGGGGGGAGGACAGGGCGACTGGAAAGGAAATGAGCACTGAGCGCCTAGCCTGTGCCAGGCACTGAGCTAAGTGTTTTACTTGTGTTTTCTCACAAGTTTTTCCCAGTGACTCTATGGGACTCAGAGAGGATAATTGAGGTCCACGGGACACTGAGTGGTACTATTACGATCATGAAATCAGAACTAGCTCCAAAAGTAATAATCCTTACACTACTCGGCCTCCTACAAAAGACAGTATCTGCCCTCAAAGATATTTTCCAGTTGAGAGGATTAAACAGTACACAAAATAATAGTATAAGGCAGCATGTAGCTGATAAATGAGAAGGCCCAGTCCTAATAGGAAACAAACAGAGGAACTGAATTCAGAAGAAGGAAACAGCTAAAGAGGTTGAAGGAGGGAGACAATGCTTTAGGGAGCAGCTGAAAATCATAGCAACTGACCACCTTTCCTGGCACGGCTGAGGCAAAGGCACCAGGTGGGAGGGAGATGGAAAGCCTTCTGCATGGTGGGAGCTGAGGGCTTCTGCTGGGGGTAACAGGGAAGAACACTGACTTGGAAAGGTGCTATCCAGATGAAAGACTCAAGAGCCAGGCTGCATCGCTGAATATTATTTTATTTAAGAGTGGAGCCTGATGCAGAGAGACAGGTGACAAAATTAGTTTTGCCAGAAGTCAAATCTGGGAGCAGCACGTAGGGCGAACTGAAATTCCCATCTGAGCCAATTAGTACAATCCAGGTGTGAAGCTAAGAAACCTGGGAAAAGGTGAATGTGAACACAGGAAGGACTTCCCACTGGCCCTAACTAGACCAGAATTCTTCAGGGACCAAACACTTGGTGAGCAGCTTAAAAATGTATCTGCTGCTTTTCAAAAGAGCAATTTACTTTTAATTATTAGGGTTTTGAACAGGCAATAGGTTGACAATGATTCAAGTAACAAAAAGTAGAAGATGTATAGTTAAACCCTCCCTCCCATCCCTTCTCCCAGCCATTCAATTCTCATTTTTCCACATATAAGCACTGTTATTTCATTTTTACTTTGCAGAGATTGTTTTGGAAACATACAAGCCAATACAATAGATACTCTTTAATTCTTCCTCCATTTCACACAAATGGCAGCATTCAACACACACGGTTATGCACCCTTGCTTTCTTCACTTAACACACCATTGAGCTGTTTCCCTGTCAGGACATTAGGGCTGCATAATTCTATTTCACAGCTGCACAGCATTCCACTGAATAGGAGTTCCTTAGTGCAACTATTTCCCTTTTGGTTGACATGTTACCAATCTTTTGCTATTACAAATAATGTTGAAGTAAATAACCTTGTAGATGTATCTCTCTGTACATGCTGAAGTATATTCACCAATGGGATTAATTCACAGATGTGGAACTGCTTGGTGAAAGCCATTATAATTTTGATAGACCATACTGACCCCAAGAGGGGTTATTTACTCTCCCATCTGCAATGCCTGTTTTGTCACATCCTCATAAACATGTTACCAAGCTTTGGGGTTTTTACCAATATAATAAGTACACAGTGTCGTTTCTTTTTTTTTTTTACAGTGTAGTTTTAATTTGCATTTCTCTGCCGACTACACCTAAACTCCATAAGGGTAGAGATTTTTGTCTCTTGGTCAGGGCTCTATTCTTTACTGCCTTGGGGCACTTAGAGGAGCTTAAAAATATTTACTGAATGAAGGAATAAATTCTGAGTGAAGTGGAATACCCTGCCGTATGTTTACAAGCCATTTCTATTTCCTTTTCATGAACTACAGAGTCAAATCCTTTACCTTTCTTTCTGTGTGTTGGTCTTTTTCTTATCAATTTGTGGGCATTCTTTATATATTAAGGAAATTAGCTCTTTATCTGTAACATGAGTTGCAAATACTTTTCCCCAACCGATATGTCTTTAGATTTGGTTGTTTTTCCATGACTAATTTTTTAACGTGTTTGAATTTACCAAGAGTTTGTCCACTCTTAATACAAACCTTGCCCCACCCAGACATAGCTCTAGGTCATTTTAAATGGTCACAGGATTATTTCCTAAAATAGAAAATATATTTATATACTCAAGAAAAAGCTAGAAAGAAACACCTACCTCATAACCATACTGCAGAACGGAAGAAGCTAGACATGCTCCCAAAATATTGCCCACTGAGGCACAGGCACTCCAGAGACCAAAAACAACTCCTCGTCTATGATGGGAACAGTGCAAAACAGAAGACAATAGAATCAGAAGGGATTTTATGTGCAGTTCAAATACAAAATGGCCAAAATAGTGCAGGTTCGCATTACAAAGAATCAATATTCTACTTTAACGTTTTTTTAAAGTACACCCAAATGGCAAAACATCAGGTAGGTCTCTTCTAACTCTAAGATTTTATTATAAGTTCAATTTGGGGCTCACTGAAAAACACCATTAAGAGAATTTAAAAAGACAAGCCACAAATTGGGAGAAACTATTTGGATATCATTTATCTGACAGAAGACTTGTCACTGGAATATAAAGAACTCTCAAAACTCAATAAGGTGAAAAATAGACAATGCAATAAAATGTTAAAGAGTATAAATCTACAATAATCTCAAATACAAAGTTTCTGAAAAAGGGGCAAAAGATTTTAATAAATACTTCACACACAAAAAAAATAAGATGCGGAATTCCCTGGTGGCGCAGTGGTTAAGAATCCGCCTGCCAATGCAGGGGACACGGTTTGAGCCCTGGTCCGGGAAGATCCTACATGCCATGGAGCAACTAAGCCCGTGCGCCACAACTACTGAGCCAGCGCTCTAGAGCCCACAAGCCACAACTACTGAGCCCAAGTGCCACAACTACTGAAGCCTGCGTGCCTAGAGCCCATGCTCCGCTACAAGAGAAGCCACTGCAATTAGAAGCCCGTGCACTGCAACGAAGAGTAGTCCCGCTCACCACAACTAGAAAAAGCCTGAGTGCAGCAACAAAGACCCAATGCAGCCATAAAATAAATTAAATAAATAAATAAATTTATATTAAGAAAAAAAAGAATCCGCCTGCCAATGCAGGGGATACGGGTTCAATCCCTGGTCCAGGAAGATCCCACATGCCACGAAGCAACTAAGCCCGTGTGCCACAACTGCCTGTGCTCTAGAGCCCGCAAGCCACAACTACTGAGCCCGTGCGCCCTAGCGCCCGTGTGCCGCAACTACTGAGCCTGTGTGCTGCAACAAGTGATGCCCACGCGCGTAAAGTCCATGCTCCGCAACAAGAGAAGCCACTGCAATGAGAAGTCCATGAACCGCAACCAAGAATAGCCCCTGCTCACTGCAACTAGAGAAAGCCTGCGCGCAACGAAGACCCAACACAGCCAAAAAATTAAAAAAATTAAAAATAAATAAGATGCAAATAAGCACATGAAAAGATGCTCAACATCATCAGACATTAGGGAAATGCAAATTAAAACCACAAGGAGGTATCACTACACACCTACTAGAATAGCTAAAATCAAAACACACTGAGCATACCAAGTGTTGACAAGGATGTATAGCACCTAGAATCCTTATACTCTGCTGGTGGGAATGTAAAATGGTTCAACCACTTTAGAAGAAATTGCCAGTTTCTTAAAAAGATAAACACACCCCTATCATATGATCCAGCCATCCTACTCCAAGGTATGTATCCAAGGGAAGTGAAAGCATATGTCCATACAAGGATTCATCAACAAATATTCACAGTAGCTTTACTAGTAAAAGCCGAAAACTAAAAGCCTGAATGTTCACCAATAGGTGAACAGATAAATTGTGATATAATGGATGACTCCTCAGCTATAAAGAGGAATGCAGACATGAATTAACCTCAACGTTACTGTGCCAAGTGGAAGAACACAGTCAAGAAGACATACTGCGTGATTCCATTTATATAAAATTTTAGAAAATTCAGATTAAAGTGACAGAAAGCAAATCAGTGGTTGACTGGAGACGGCAGTGGGAGGGAGGAATTACCAAGGGGCATGAGGAAACTTTGGGAGTGATGGATATGTCATGATCTTAATTGTGATGATACTTCTACAGGTGCATGCATGCCAAAACTCATCCAACTGTACCCTTTGAACATGTGCAGCATATTGTATACCTCAATAAGGCCATCAAAAAAAAAAATGGATATGTGGATGAAGAGTCTATGGAAGGGAAACTAGCTATTACAACAGTCCTGGAGAAAAACAACTAGCTCTGGACATAGGCAATGGCAGTAGGGCTGCTGAAAAAAGAAAAAGACAAAAAAAAAAAAAAAGCAGTTAAGAAAAATTAATTTTTTTAACGTTTAAATTTGTGTATTAGGACTTCCCTGGTAGTGTAGTGGTTAAGAACCCACCTGCCAATGCAGGGGACACGGGTTTGAGACCTGGTCCGGGAAGATCCCACATGTCACAGAGCAACTAAGCCCGTGCACCACAACTACTGAGCCTGCGCTCTAGAGCCCGCAAGCCACAACTGTTGAGCCCATGTGCCACAACTACTGAAGCCCGTACACCTAGAGCCCATGCTCCGCAATGAGAAGCCACCGCAATGAGAAGCCAGCGCACCACAACGAAGAGTAGCCCCCCGCTCGCCACAACTAGAGAAAGCCCGCGCGCAGCAACAAAGACCCAACACAGCCAAAAAATAAATCAATAAATAAATAAATAAATTTATTTTTTAAAAAATGTATGTATTACATTTTTAAAACTAATATTAAAAAATAAATTTGTGGGCTTCCCTGGTGGCGCAGTGGTTGAGAGTCCGCCTGCCGATGCAGGGGACACGAGTTCGTGCTCCGGTCCGAGAAGATCCCACATGCCGCGGAGCAGCTGGGCCCGTGAGCCATGGTCACTAAGCCTGCGCGTCCAGAGCCTCTGCTCCGCAACGGGAGAGGCCACAACAGTGAGAGGCCCGTGTACCGCAAAACAAACAAACAGACAACAACAACAAAAAAATTTGTATTTTATTCTACTTAATACATATCAATAACACACGGTGTTAGGTCTAGGTTCTTCAGCTCTTTCAACGTTTTTATAACCTCACTGAGACAGAAGGAATCTTAGAAATGAACAGGTAGACAACATTTAACAGTGAAAAATAAAGTCTTTTCAGAAGTCCCAGCTCTGCCACTTCCAGCTGGGTGATCTCCAGCAAGTCCCAGCCCAGGCTCAGGGCTCTCATCTGGAAAGCGCTGTGCTCCTCAAAGGAATGAGTGCAGTGACAGAGTTGACAGTTTGGGCCTGCAAGGGTGTACCTACTAGTACTACCTGCCTCAATGTGTTTTAAAAAACTATGACCCCAACAACGGGAGGAGGGACACGATTCAGCCAAGGTAATAGCTTTCCAAGGCAACGTCCTCAGTGGATCACAAACCTACCAAGAGCGTCCTAGAGGGTCTGAATAACACTGGCTGACCAAAGACATGATTTCAGAAGAAACTGGCTGAAAACAACTGTGACTTTAAGTTATCATAGTTTTATTGGTACTTCATGGTTTATTGTTACATTTCACAGGAAGAGTCACTGTGTGTCAGGCAATGCATCATTGATTTCAATTACTAGTGTTATTTGCTTAAAAACAAGCTGTCTTACTTTCGAAAGTAAACTGTAATGGCTTTCTTGAATTTGTGACTGAGCCAGAGAAATAATCAAGGTCAGCCTACCCAGTCACTGCCACCTACCACCAAGTGTCACCCAATTTATAAAAGTTCAGATAAGGATTATCTCAAAATTATACAAGTCAAAGTGATTATCCTTGAAGTGACAGGATTTCAGGTGGTTTTACCTTTACTTCTCTATGTTCATTTATATTATCTAGTTTGGTTACAATAATCAAGTAACCTTTGTATAATTTTCAAAAATCACGCTTGGAAAGAAGTTATGTTAAAAATCTTAATAAAAATAAATAACACACAAGCAGACAGCATCTCCTACTCCAAAAGAAAACTAAAGTATCCCAGGGGAATGAGTACCTCCGAAAATCAATTCTATTAAACCAGTGACACTAGAGTTGGAAAGAACTGGAAATCACTAGCACACTAAACATAATCAGAGCATTCTCATTAAGCGGTGCTGATTCTAACCACAAGGCATTTTACAGGTGAACTTTCACAACAATACAGAGATCATTAGCCAGCAAGCACCTCTACTACTACTATGAGACTGGGGAAGCTGGAAAACCGAGAGGAGTTGGTCAAAGCATGCACTGATCACCGCGGCGGGTGGATAATGCCTGCTGTGCACACTGGTCCCTACGTAAAAGAGTAAACAAACAAAAAACATAGAGCCATCGATGAAATAAATGTGCATCTCACAACACACAAATATTTATCCAGGACAAATGATAGAAATCCAAATTAACAGTATTCCTAAAGGCAGAGTGTCATAA
Source organism: Delphinus delphis (assembly GCF_949987515.2). Lineage (NCBI taxonomy): Eukaryota > Metazoa > Chordata > Mammalia > Artiodactyla > Delphinidae > Delphinus > Delphinus delphis. The sequence goes on from NC_082691.1 coordinate 93,654,640, forward strand.
ACAATGATAAACAACAAAGGCAGAGTGCCACGAACAACAATGAACAACAAAGCCAGGTCTCGGGGTAGCTCAGTTTATTTTCTATCCTGTAAATTAAGTATGGTTCTTCTTGAGTGGCAGTAGGTGCCCATCCTCAAGCCATGGCCCCCGCCACACACACACAAACTCACATACCACTGATAAGTACTTAAAGGTTTATGGAAAAAATGGCCAACTTAACTAAGCCCCAAAGTTGGGCATTCTTCATCTGCATTTTCCTTTTTTTTTTTTTAAAGGGAACTTTATTTTTATTTATTTATTTATTTATTTTTGGCTGCGTTGGGCCTTCATTGCTGCGTGCAGGCTTTCTTTTGTTGTGGCGAGCGGGGACTACTCTTTGATGCAGCACGCAGGCTTCTCGTTGCGGTGGCTTCTCTTGTTGTGGAGCATGGGCTCTAGAGTGCGTGCTTCAGTAGTTGTGACTCGCAGGCTCAGTAGTTGTGGCGCACAGGCTTAGGTGCTCCACGGCATGTGGGATCTTCCTGGACCAGGGCTCGAACCTGCGTCACCTGCACTGGCAGGTGGATTCTTAACCACTGCGCCACCAGGGAAGCCCCATCTGCATCTTCTTGAAGCCTTTGCTCTGTGACCTTAGGGCAAGCCCTATGGATAACTTCTGGCCTCAGTTTCCTTATCTTTAAGAAGGTTAAACTAGATCACTGAGTCTCAAAAAAAGGGAAAGCAAAACCCACAGGAAGATACATGATGAGATGGCACGTGAGATTTGTTATTATGGTGTGTTATTTATGTTCTCTAAAGGGAAGATTTAAAAAAAAAAAATCTGAGATGTACGGCCTTAGCCACACTCAATATCTGACCATGGCCAGGAGACTGCTGTGAATGAGTCCCACAGGCAAGACCATATCTAGGGTCCACATTATTTCCAATGTACTTTGACATGAAACCTCCTCTCCCGGCTGCTCTAAACTTTCTAAAATACAGGGAAGACGTGTGTGGTGTCGAAGGGATCAAGTGCATTGACTCTGACAAGTCTTGAACAATCCCATATTAAAACTACTTAAGTAGAGAAATGAAAGGAGGAGGAAGTGGCTTACCCAGCTTTCCCAAACCAGTTGCCCATAACAGCAACGACGCAGGGCCAACCAGTGGACTGCAGCAGGCCATTCACGATCCACAGGCTACAGTATAGCCCCTTGTTGTAGAAATGCAGCCATTCTGTGAGAGTGCCAAAGACAAACACCTTAGAGAAGAAGAAAGAAAAAGACACATGTAACATCCTTGTGGACACCCCGACTAAAGACCCTATGTGAAAGATACAGTCAATGTCTGGGGCCTGAGAGACGTGTGGCCAACTCTTCAGATGCTCCCGCCCAGAGCAGTGCTGAGTGAGACCACTGCCAAACCACCCCCACCAGAGAGGCAGAGATGGCAAAGAGCGTAAAACACAGCGAGGACCATCCTTCCAACTTGCATCTTCAACTCTAAAAGGTTAAGTCCCGATTGTTGGACCTCTTTTTACATTATTTCCCTTTCCTCTTGTTTATGGAAGACAGCTCTGGGGACTACCTGACTTCACATGTTTAAATATCGTTAGAACAGCCCAGGCACATCACGCGGACCAGAAAGCGCCAGGTATTATTAACACCGTGCCTAATAAGTGCATTGGCGTAACTTGTGATTGGCTCAATCATTTGGTGGCATTCATCAAAGGACTGCTTTTTTCCAGGCATTCTGCTCGGCGTGGGCATTTTATTTGTAGTCAGTCTCCTTCGGGAATATTTGGCATGGGTTTCAAACTGGTATGTCTAATACTGTATGATTCCAGTTATATGACATTCTGGAATGAGCAAAGCTATAACGACAGAAAAACAGTCAGTGCCTGCCAGAGGCCGGGGGCAGAAGGAAGGGTGGCAGTTACACAACTATACTCACTTGTCAAAATTCAGGAGTATACACTAAAAAGGGTGGGTTTATTGAGTTTAGGTACATACTTCAATTTTTCAAAAAACGTAAAAAAACAAACAAACAAGAAAGTATGTATACAGGTTTAAAAATAGTATGTATATATGTGTGGGTGAGCAGCTTGTGAATAAATAAAGTGCTTCAATCTCTGAAATAGAAAAAAGTTTTTCCCCATACACAAATGGCAGACATTGAAAAACAATAATAGAGTCTAACTAAACTCCATGCTTTCATTCAATCAACAAAAATTTATCACCAGATGCTTGTAAGCAAATAAAGATGAATCAAATATGGATCTTGCCCTCTATAGCACTCAATACACCAGCCACTGTTCCAAATGCCCCACACATAGTAACACACAGAACCCTCACTGCAACCCCAGGTGGAGGTATTCAAAAGGGGAGGCTAAAGCACACAGAAACCGTAGCTGGACACTCCCGGGGAAGGACTGAAACCCAGGCGGTGCAGGTCTGGGGAAGTCTGTGGTCTTAATCACCCCACTGCAGGCTCCTAGGGAAAGCAAGACCGACACAGAAACAAGCAGGCTGAGCAGCAGACAAGAGAAGTGCCTTCAAAGAAATCCAGGCACGGGAGCTCAGGACAGGGAAGGATGACTTCCGGGAGTGGGGCTGGTAAAGTAAGGCATAATGAAACAAGAGTCATTTGGCCAATGACTTGAAGGAGACGCTGAGTTATACTATCAAGAGCTGAACAGAGCATTCAAGGCAGGAAGAACAGCAGGAACGATAGCCGTGAGGTAGAAGGGAGCAGGATATGTTAGGGCCACAAAAGGTATTGATAGTTTGATGTGGGAGTGCAGAGAGGTGAAGCACAGGACAGACATGACTGTAGAGGCGGGCTGGGACCAGGTTCTCGGGGGCACTGGATGCCAGGCAAGTTATGCTTTGATTTTGCTGGTGACTGAGAATCAAGCAAGGGGCATGATTGAAGTCATACTTTAAGGACATACCTAAGCGAAAAGGCACAGAAGGGATTAGAACACTGAAGATTAATTTTTCTATTCTACTCTATATACAGAAGTGGGAGACTGCTTGGATTGTAAAATACCTGGCTGAGACAACAGTAATAGTAATAAGAATAACACCTTTCAACTTACCACTAATGCAGAGGAGCACATGCCAAAAGACAGAACCCATCGCAAATTAAGCCGATCCCCAACGATACCACTGATGAAAAGGCCCTAAAAATAAAGCATTTTATTTTATACCTCTGGATAACAACACAGCCTGGAAAAAGTGAAATGCATTCCAAAGCAAACAAGGCGAGGCAAACAAAACACAAAAATTAAATCTCATTCTCGTGCCTAGCCTAGCCATCTAAATCACTTTCACTAACATTTCAGGAAATGACAATTGTTTCTGCACACTATAAATACTTCATGCACCAAGACAGTACAATTCAGTGCAAATTTCCATTCTATTTGATCTCCTAACTGCCTAAGAGACTGAAAAGAAAAGAAAAAAAAAACAAAGAATAATTCTAATAAAACAAGCATACAAATATATTTCCTCTTCTAGAACAGATGAACTCCTAAAAATCAGTTACCTGCTTTCCCAAAGGGATTCCTCTTAGCCATTTGCGTTCTGAATTAAGATGTTACGTGTCCTGCAGAACAGAAGCTTTGGAGGTACATGCACTGCCTGCTTAATCTGATCCTTGGGTTTCATGACATCATGAGGCAAGGAGAGCACGGAGGCAGAGACAATAATCAGTTGAAGAGAGGCACAAATGTTCTGCCTTCTGCTCTCCTCCCACTGAGTGGCAGGAATTAAAATGCCGAGATCATGGCAGCAAGGCAGCCAAAAAGCTAAGGGCAACACACTTTAGGTTTCTTCCACAAATATGTAAAATGAATAAATGTCTTGACTAAATACCTAAATTCAGATACAAGTGTTTCTCATAAGTTGGCTACATTATAAATATAATATAGCTGTATAAATATATCTATATTAGAGAAAATTTAGATGATAAATGGCATAATAAATGTTTCTCCCTCATTACTGTCAAGCTTTCACTACATCAGAAGAGGTACCCGCAAACATTAGAGAAAAGTCTATGTTCTATAGCTCCAATTCACATGGTCTTATACTATACATAGTGGGGGGGGCGGTGGTGAAGAAAATCTCTCAATTATGTTTCAGATTAGGCAACCAATTTATTCTGTATTGCTCCAAAGGTCCACACAATACCTGGCAGTTACAGAAGGAAATGCAGCTCAATATAAAGAGCTATGATCACTGGTTTTTCATGGCATTTATCTTTTATCTCCTAAACCTATTTAATCCTATAGACAACTATTATCATCATAATTCTGTATCATCATAACTCTGTAGGTAAGGGAATTAAGTATCAAAAAAAGGTTAAATTCCATTTTGATACAAAGCTTATCATAGCTAGTTGGTGGTGGTGAGCTAGTGGTTCCATGAGACGACACAGCCTCTTCTAAGGCTGAAGGAGAAGCATCACTGGGAGTGCTCCAGCCAAAGCCAAGCGATCCTATATTGGGATTTTGTACAGAAAAGGCTGGCCTGATCATCAGAAAATCTACAAACAACAAATGCTGGAGAGGGTGTAGAGAAAAGGGAACCCTCTTGCACTGTTGGTAGGAATGTAAATTCCCGCAGCCACTATGGAGAACAGTATGGAGTTTCCTTAAAAAAATAAAAATAGGGCTTTCCTGCTGGCGCAGTGGTTGAAGAGTGCACCTGCTGATGCAGGGGACACGGGTTCGTGCCCCGGTCCAGGAAGATCCCACGTGCCACAGAGCGGATAGGCCCGTGAGCCATGGCTGCTAGGCCTGTGCGTCCAGAGCCTGTGCTCCGCAACGGGAGAGGCCACATCAGTGAGAGGCCCGGGTACCGCAAAAAAAAAAAAAAAAAAAAAAAAAAAATAGAACTACCATACGACCCAGCAATCCCACTACTGGGCATGTACCCAGAGAAAACCATAATTCAAAAAGACACATGCACCCCAATGTTCATTACAGCTCTATTTATAATAGCCAGGTCATGGAAGCAACCTAAATGTCCACTGAAAGACAAATGGATAAAGAAGATGTGGTGCATATATACAATGAAATATTACTCAGCCATAAAAAGGAACGAAATTGGGTCGTTTGTAGAGACATGGATGGACCTAGAGACTGTCATACAGAGTGAAGTAAGTTAGAAAGAGAAAAATAAACATTGTATATTAACGCATATTATGTGGAATCTAGAAAAATGGTATGGATGAACTGGTCTGCAAGGCAGAAACAGAGACACAGATGTAGAGAACAAACGTATGGACACCAAGGGGGGAAAGCAGGGGGAGAGGGGTGGGATGAACTGGGAGACTAGGATTGACATGTATACACTAATATGTATAAAATAGATAACTAATAAGAACCTGCTGTATAGCACAGGGAACTCCACTGTACAGTAGAAACTAACACAACATTGTAAAACAACTATACCCCAATTAAAAAAAAAAAAAAAAGGCTGGCCTGAGAAGCTAGGCTAAATGATCCAAGATCTGCTCCAACTACGTCTGTAAGTTTCCTCTTCAAAGAAAAGATATTCTAGTAACCGCCCAAATAAACATTTCGAGATTACTTTGGGACTTTCACCCAGCATTTCACATCACCTGCACACTTATACCTAAAAGGCTTTTTTATAACTGGACACTTTTTTTTTTTTTTTTTGCGGTACGCGGGCCTCTCACTGTTGTGGCCTCCCCTGTTGCGGAGCACAGGCCCCGGACGCGCAGGCCCAGCGGCCATGGCTCACGGGCCCAGCCGCTCTGCGGCATGTGGGATCCTCCCAGACCGGGGCACGAACCCGCGTCCCCTCCATCGGCAGGCGGACTCTCAACCACTGCGCCACCAGGGAAGCCCTATAACTGGACACATTTTAAAGATAAACAGTAAGATGCTGGGGAGAAAAGGTCAGACTGCTCCCCCGGGGGCACAGCTCCAGCTATGGCCACCACCGCTCTAATTCAGCAGCCACCACAGACACTCCCTAAGGCCAGACAGAGACTCTGGCTGCCCGATTCCAGGATACTCCCTCAGCCAGAGCTGGCCCCGGCTGTCCCGGTTCTGCTCCCAGGACGATGCCACCCTCTCACGGTTCTCCTGCTCCCTCTCAGCCTCCCTGGCCCACCCCTCATCTTCCCCACCTCGAAATACTGGAAACGCCCCAGCCCCGGCTCAGTCTTCCTACCTCCTCCCTGTCCTTATCAACTCTCCTGACCATTTTCATCCAGTCTCATAATTTAAAAAATCATCTACGGGACTTCCCTGGTGGTCCAGTGGTTAAGACTCCACACTCCCAATGCAGGGGGTCCGGGTTCAATCCCTGGTCAGGGAACTAGATCCCGCATGCATGCTGCAACTAAGAGTTCGCATGCCACAACTAAGGAGCCTGCAAGCTGCAAATTAGGAGCCCTCCTGCCGCAACTAAGAAGCCCACGTGCTGCAAGTAAGGAGCCAGTGAGCCACAACTAAGACCCAGCACGACCAAATAAATAAATAAATTTTAAAAAATAAAAATAAAAAATCATCTATATGTGAAGGGCTCTGAAATCTCCACCTACACTCAGGCCTCTGCTCTTCACGAGGTCCTCCCCGGCCGTCCTACATACACGACAAACCCCCTCCTGCCCCCCCACCCAGGCCTGGCTCTTTGCCACAGCACTTACCACCTTCAAATACACTCAGTCATTTACTTATTTACAGCATTTTGTTATCATTTGTCTCCCTTAGCTCCCACTCAAGAAGAGAAGCTTAAAAAAGAATATAAGCTTTATGAAGGAAGGGATTTCTCCTGTGATGCTCACTGATGAATCCCCTATCGACTAGAAAAGTACCTGGCACATGCTCAGCACATGCTAGGTGCTCAAAAAATATGTGTCGAATGGAGGAATAGAGGAATGGGAAGGACACAAAATATAAACTCTCCTCAGTCAGCAAATTCAAAATCCCTTGCCAACTTCATTAGGTTTGGAGTAATTTTACATTTTTCCTCAACGTAAAAGCCTAGAGTTCTGAGACTTACCACAGCATAGGAGAAGAGGAAGATGGTGTCAAGTGTTCCGAGGAAAAGAGTGGCTTCCTCTGCACTGGGAAACAAATGGTTGCTGCTCCAGATCTGCAGTCACACAAGAACTAGTCAGTCCCGCTGGTCCAAAGCACCTACACACACAACTACCACCCACCCCCGCATCACCAGGTGGTGATACTGAAAAGAGCAAATCAGCATTCTGTACATAAGGAAACACATATGCAAAAAAGGTCCACAAGGCCAAAATCATTTGCATAACACTAATATGTTATTTGCTTTTTCCCTTTAACTTTTCCATTGATGGTGCAAAAGCAGTGGTGGGTAAAACTCCTGTGCCTTAGCACGGATCAAGGTGGTTACACAACTGTACTATTATATATATATATTTTTTTAATTTATTTAGTTAGTTAGTTAGTTTTGGCTGTGTTGGGTCTTTGTTTCTGTGAGAGGGCTTTCTCCAGTTGCAGCGAGCAGGGGCCACTCTTCATCGCGGTGCGCGGGCCTCTCACTATAGTGGCCTCTCGTTGCGGAGCACAAGCTCCAGACGCGCAGGCTCAGTAGTTGTGGCTCACGGGCCCGGTTGCTCCACGGCATGTGGGATCCTCCCAGACCAGGGCTCGAACCCGTGCCCCCTGCATCGGCAGGCAGACCCCCAACCACTGCACCACCAGGGAAGCCCCACAACTGTACTATTAATCACTGTATTCTTTAACGTTGCACAGTTTAAAAAAAAACAAAGGCAATTTCACTTAAGAATGTCCTTGGCACATGCTAGACGTTCAATAAATATTTGTCGAGCAGTAAAAATTATTGATTTTATTAAATCTGGCCCCTGAGTACATTTTTTTAAATATTTCGTGTGATGCAACAGAAAATATGCATACAGCACTTATGCACACCAAAGTATGATGGCTATCTTGAGAAAACTGTCTGAGCTGCAAGCTGGAATGTCCTTTTTACTTGAAAGAGTGACTGACAAACAAACCCTAGTTATTCAGATTTGGGTATTTGGCAGATACTTCCTCAGAAAAGAATGAAATGAGCCTGTCACTTCAGGATCCATTCAAAGTACAAGACAGACAAATGGATCTTAATGCAAGTGTATAAAAAAGTTAATGAATACAGTTTCAGATTCCACATTGTAACTAACCTTTAAGAAATTGCCTCTTGTCAAATTCTCATGTAGTATCAAAGACAAATATCCACAATTAACGAAAAAGGCTATTAAAATACTTCTCCCCTTCCTACTATGTATCTGTGAAAGCCAAATTTTCTTCATATACTTTAAAGGATCAAGCTGCAAGCGACTGAATTCAGAAGCAGACATGAAAACCCACTGTCTTCTACTGAGCCAGACATGAAGAGATTTGCAAAAATGTAAATCAATGCCACTCTCCTTATTAAGTGATTTTTTTCCATTTTGAAAAAGTCATTTTTCACTAAATGTTATTTATGTTAACGTGTTATAGGTTATTTAGTTCATTTATAAATAATTTAAAACCAATGTAGTTTTCTTCAATGTCTTGGTTTTAATTTCTAAAACAGTAAGTCTCCATAAATACAAACCCATAGCTCTTTGGGGTCTGCAGACCAAAAAGGTGTTATACTAAATGATTTCTGAGATGGGTTATTATAGAAAATTTGACTTTGGAATATTAAAAAGAAAAATCACAATCGGCAACTTAAAATACACTCTACCTTTTAACAGAAAGTAAAATCCCCAAATTGTAAGAGAATATATAAAGTGTGATCCTAAAGCATTGTGACTCACTTCCATGAGGCTTAACGCCAACAGTCTTGTTACTTTCCCTCACACACTGCTTTCATGAGCGATAAGAAAGCAGCCCACACGGCTGAGACCCATCAGTATTTCAGTGTGCCAACTTGGGGCCCGAAATATCTCCAATTAGAGTCATTTTGCCACCTTCCTCTCTAACCACAATCTTTGATCCCTGATGCCATCCAGCCTCAACAGGACCCAGAATGAAGCCCTGGGGGGCACACACCAGTGTGAGGAGCTCACATTCAAGCAGCTGCTCCAAGTTTCAGGGTTTTTTTCTTTTTTTTTCTTCTCTTACTAGAAGCCACCAAAATCTCCCTGCAGGTGTGGCTGACACAAAAACTGACAGGTTTCAAAGAGCTTTTTTCTGTTTAAAATTCAGCTGAAATACACTTCTGACTGCCTACTTAACAAGTGTAAACAAACCCCAAAACTAAAAAAAAAAAAGCAGGACTAACAAAAAGATCCAGAAAATAGGATAAAAGAGAAAAGGCTAGCAAAGAAAGTTAACATCAATAATACAGCTATACGAACAGGAGAGAAGATGACTGTCTTCAGGAAAACTGTGTGAGTCGCAAGCTGAAAAGTCATTTTTACTCGTAAGAGTGACCGACAGACAAACTCTAGTTATTCAGATTTGGGTATCTGGCAGATATTTCCTCAAAAGAGAATGAAATGAACCTGAAGGTCATCAACAAAGTGACTTTAAGGTGCTCAAATCTCACCCGCTGGCCTGCACATATGCACAATTGCCATGTGAAAGGACCGGCCTGTACGTGTGGAGGTCTTTCTTGTGTTGTCAGGGGAGGGCCTGCATTAAGCTACGACAACCGCTACACACTGGGGCACTTCCAGGAAACACAAAAGGTCACAGTGTGGGTTTCCTAAGTGAGAATGTTTATCACTGAACTATAGCTATGCATGGGGGTGGGGAAACTGACACGAAAGCGCTTCCTGAAGCGGCGCTCGGAGGAAGCTGAAGCTGACTTGTGTTCAGGGGTCAGGTATCTGTTGCTGTGAGAATCTGAGTAAGAGCAGCTGTGGCCGAGGTTGAGCTGGAATGTTGAGGGCACCTTGACTCCTGCTTTCCTCTCCTGGAGAGAAGTTTAGACTCTTACACTATTCCCTACACCCTGGAAGGACTGTGCTGTCTGGAGAGTTATGACTTTTTAACTTAATGGAACAAATTTTTGTTCACAATTTTCAATCAAGTTGTCCTCAAATCTTAGATTCGACCATTTCCTCTTCGTTATCTATAAACAGAGATTTTATATCATGATCTCTTACTATGTCCAATGTTTGCCCATGTCAGTGGGATCCATTATAAAATCTCAAGGTATACAGACTGGGTCTGTTTAATTTTTTTGTAAAGCACCTAAGATAGCTATGCATAAACATGAAAGCTATAATAAGCACTTTTTGAGGATGCTGTTTAGGGCACTTAAGAAATGTTAAAAAACATATAAACAAAATGTTTTTTAGAGTTGACTCATTTTACGTATATTTCCGGTTCTAAGAACGTTTCCACTTTGGACAAGAAAGTAAGTCTCCAAAGGAAGCTAGAGTTAAGATAGTTACAGACCCAGAAGCACAGGAGTGAAAGGTACATACTGCCCTAGCCACTCTGCTCCCAGCAGCAGGCTTCAGGAAAGAAAAAACCTGGATTTTAAAGTCTACAGAAGGGAGTGGAAGGTTGGCACTGCTCTCTATGAGGGCAGGTATGGAAATACAAAGACCTCCAAGATAAGTCAGAACCCAACTTCTACATAATCAATCCATCCAAGCTACTGAGTACATAGTTCTGAAAGATCAGAATGGTGAAACCTACTTCAATAAGCAGCAATTAGAATAAGTAAGTAAGTAAATATCTTAGCAGGAAAATTAATGCAAGTTCAACACAAGGTAATAATGTGACACGGTCACTGGCAGGAAAGAGTTACCATAGCAGACCTGATATGTACCCTTAACAAGGCCTACTTGAAAGGCTGGCCCCTGGAAACTTGGATCTTGGGAGGGTTCCCATCATTCCCTGCTAAGAGTGGCTCCCTGTACCTAAACTGTCTGTCCAAACAATATGGTTTGTGCTGAACACCTGCTTTCCTTATGGGAATGTGGAATTTTCATATGTGCCAGGCAGAGGGTGCCTACATGACTAGCCCCAGTAAAAACCCTGCCACCAAGTCTCTAATGGGCTTCCCTAGTAGACAACATCTCACCGGAGCTGTCATGACTTGCTGCTGGAAAAATTAAGCACATCCATATTATTGCACTGGAAAGGGACTCTTGGAAGGTTTTGCCTGCTTTCCTCTAGACCTTACGCTATGTGCTTTTCCCTTTGCTGACTCTGCTCGGTATGCTTCACTGTAATAAACCACAGTTTTGAGTCATATGCTGAGTCCTATGAGTCCCCCTAGTGAATCATCAAACCTGGGGGTGGCGCTGGGGATCTCCAACCCAGTCACCTAAAAAACAAAGGCTGTATAACCAGAAATTCAGTGCCTAAATCAAATCCTATTATTCTATATATTGGTCAGCCTGTACCTGAAAGAGCATATTTAGTGCTCTGTGTCACTAAACTACAGCCGAAGGAGCAGGGATGTTTTGCCTCAACATGAGAAATTTAGGGAGACGGATTTTCCTCAAATATTTAACAGGCTGTCCTACAGCACGAATCAACTTAGTATGCACAGCTCAGGATAAAACCTAAGATCAAAATTAAACAGCAGAACACTCTTACCTCACTATAAGAAAGAACTTCCTAATAATGAGAGTTAAATAAAAATGTAATCGTCCACCTAGAAAACAGGGAGTTTCTTCTCCCTGAAGTATTAAATCAGAAGCTAGGTGGTCATCTGTCAATAATGACAAAGAAGGATTCTATACCATTTGAGAGGTTAGGGCATATGATCTCTCTAAGGCCACTTCACCTTGAGGGTCTGTGACGAGTCAGTTAGTGATCATTCAGACGTAGTTACCGTGCACACAACACTGGTCAAGGCTCCGTCAAGAAATGTAGCTGTCTAGTCTTAACAGCCTCCCTTTTAAAAGTCCTTGATTAAAAAAAAAAAAGTCCCTGATAACTTCAATTCCAGAAAAATTGTTCAAGAGCATTTCCACTACAATGTCAGCTCCATGAGGACAGGCTCTTTTCTTTTTTTAATCCTCTAGGCTTTTATTGATTGACTGATTGATTGATTGTATCCTCAGTGCAAGACAGACTGAATAAGCAATTGACTGAATAACTTATTTAAACTTCAGGGTATATTCATATAACCTTCGAATCTCTGTCAATTTTGAATTGGTCCAAATAGGGAAAATAATTTTTAAGAAATAAAAATGTGGGGCTTCCCTGGTGGTGCAGTGGTTAAGAATCCCCCTGCCAATGCAGGGGACACGGGTTCGAGCCCTGGTCCAGGAAGATCCCACATGCCGCGGAGCAACTAAGCCCCTGTGCCACAACTACTGAGCCTGCGCTCTAGAGTCCGTGAGCCACAACTACTGGGCCCGTGGGCCACAACTACTGAAGTCCATGTGCCTAGAGCCCGTGCTCCGCAACAAGAGAAGCCACTGCAATGAGAAGCCTGCGCACCACAACGAAGAGTAGCCCCCACTCACCGCAACTAGAGAAAGCCCACGTGCAGCAACAAAGACCCAACGCAGCCAAAAATAAATAAATATTTTAAAAAGTGCAAAGCATATTAACATATACCTATAATTCCACATAAGTAGAGCTCAAACAACATAGTAAAGTTTGACAGGTATGGATTTTTGTATTGAGATATGGCATCATAAAGAATAGCATCTCCAGGACTTCCCCGGTGGCGCAGTGCTTAAGAATCCGCCTGCCAATGCAGGGAACACGCATTCGAGTCCTGGTCCGGGAAGATCCCACCTGCTGCGGAGCAACTAAGCCCGTGCACCACAACTACTGAGCCTGCACTCTAGAGCCCATGAGCCACAACTACTGAAGCCGCCGAGCCAAGAGCCCATGCTCCACAACAAGAGAAGCCACCGCAATGAGAGGCCCGTGCACCACAATGAAGAGTAGCCCCCACTTCCCGCAACTAGAGAAAGCCTGCACGCAGCAATGAAGACCCAACGCAGCCAAAAACAAATAAATTTATTTAAAAAAAAGAATAGCATCTCCATTCCAAATAGTCATCAAAGAATTTACTTGGTCCAAAATGAATATAAGAGGGAATTCCCTGGAGGTCCAGTGGTTAGGACTTGGCACTTTCACTGCCAGGGCCTGGATTCGATCCCTGGTCGGGGAACTAAGATCCCGCAAGCCACACGGCACAGCCAAAGAACAAAAACAAAACAAACAAACAAAAATGAATATAAAACTGGATACAGACTCCCTGACTTCAAGTCACTTAAACAAGATAAAAACAAGTGAAATGATTATAAAGTACATAAGTACCTCGACATTAAACTATGTAATATGCAGTGCATATTACAGTGCACAGTTCAGGAGGGGAAAAAAATCAGCAGAAGCTGGGAAAAAAATTTGATAGAAAAAGTGGCATTTTATCTTGACACAAAGGAAAAAGCAAAATTTAGATGGGTGTAAGGAAGGTGAAAGATCATACAAAAGAATACAGGCAAAATCTCAAAGGCAGAAATGAGCATGGTACTTGTGAAACTCGATGAAAAAACCAGCCTAGCCAGAATTGTGTGATTTCAAAACAGTGAGAAATAAGTTGGTTGAAATGGTAAAACAGACCTGAATCAGGGCAAGCTAAGAAATCAGGCAGAATAGTTTGGATTTTATGCCATAGGAAATAGTAAGCCATCCTAAGGATGAATGAAACAAAACAGAACTTAGAAGAATTTATGGGTGGGCGTGGTTCCCTTCTTAAATCCACCCCAGCATTTCGTTCCGCTTACCTCTACCGGCAGTTCAATTGACTTGTTAAAAGCACTTGGGGTCCACTGCTTAGAGATACTGACTTTGACATTGCTAAATGTTTTTCTTGACGCGTGGAGCAACGAGTAACTACAAAAGAGAGAAGAAAGACAGCTGAATGAAAGAAAAACAGATTCAATAAAATCACAGATATATTCCCATTTGTTTTATACAACTTGGAATTCTTCTTTTAAAAAAGAGAAATTCAGAAAGAAAGAGAGAGAGAGGGAAAGAGGGAGGGAAGAAACTGCTTTATAAGAACTATCCACTGAAACACTCTCTGCTAAGCAAAGAAACAATTGACTTGTCTTCTTCAGTATGAGCCCCCATGTTCACTCATAACATGTCTCTGGACCTAGAAGATGGAGATGTGATGGACTGCAACCCCTTTAAATCATGGTTGCAGTTCTGTAAAGGATTTTAAGTCTTTACCAACCACTGGCCACTCATTGCACTAGCCATTCAGTGGCTTTTTACTTGGGGCCTGTCTTTTCCTCATACTGTTGCCTCCCTCAACCCCTCACAAATGGATTTCCCCTAAAGCAAGCATCCAAAATTACCTATCAACTCCTACATAATTAGAAAACCATTTTCCTAGTTTCTGCCTTAAAAATAAAACAACCATCATCATCATTTGCGGTGGCTTCAATAAAGATTAATTATAAATAAAATGTATTCAGAAGAAATAATCAAAATAGTTGAGTCACAGGGTTATGAAAAACGTGCCCTTAACACCAAAGAGCCTGGCTGAAGTCATCTATAGACCACTAAAGAGAGCCACTGAAGGCCACTGAGTCAGACATGGACGATTCTTCTGGTCGGGCTCTCACACGAGTGACCGAAGTTCCTCAAAGAGGTCTCCTACCATCTTTACTGCTCAAGGAGGCACAGAGCATTCCCTGAATACACACATCCTTTGTTCGCAAGCTCCTGGTTTTAACAATTAAAGGACTTTATGTTAGAGCAAGGTTTTTCAATCACAGCAGTATTGATATTTTGGGCCCCCCAAATTCTCTATTGTGGGGGGCTGTCCCGTGCACTGCAGGATGTTTAGCAGCATCCCTGGTCCCAACCCACTAGATCCAAGTAGCACCCCTTCCCCCAGCGTGACAACTAAAAATGTCTCCAGACATTGCCAAATATAGGCAAGACAACCCTCGAGAACCACTGTATTAGAGCTATCATAAAGTACTGCAGAAGGACTAGCTGGTCCAGCTCATGATTAGCCCAGGCCAATCACTGCATTAAGCACTTGACATGCAATAAATAGCTCCTGCAAAAGGAAAACAAGGACAAGAACAACAAGAGAAGAGTTTCAGTGGTCCACTTACCTGAAGAAGGTGAGCAGGAACACCACCACATGATGGTGGCTGAACTGGGAGAGCAGAGCTCCTCTTTGAAAAATATTTGGCCAGGCCATGTTCCTCCTGACCCTCCTTCTCACCTTGACCTTAAAGTCTGGACAGTGAATGGTTTACATCATTTCTTCTTTCTGGAAAAACAAAACACATTATTAACATTACTCATAATAGGCATATTATCCAAAAACAGAATTATTTAGACTTACAACCTGTCACTGTATAATCAGGCCTAGAAAAAAAAAATTACGTGGATTAGTTGACACCAAAAAACTAGATTGATAATTATGTTTTATAGCTATTAACTAGTCCTTTAAAAAGAAATCCTTGGGGCTTCCCTGGTGGCGCAGTGGTTAAGAATCCGCCTGCCTATGCAGGGGACACGGGTTCGAGCCCTGGTCGGGGAAGATCTCACATGCCGCAGAGCAACTAAGCCCGTGCTCCACAACTACTGAGCCAGCGCTCCAGAGCCCGCAAGCCACAACTACTGAAGCCCGCGCACCTAGAGCCGGTGCTCCGCAACAAGAGAAGCCACCGCAATGAGAAGCCCGTGCACCACAACGAAGAGCAGCCCCCACTCGAAGAGTAGCCCCAGCTCGCCACAAGTAGAGAAAGCCTGCGCGCAGCAACAAAGACCCAACACAGCCAATAAATAAATAAATAAATAAATAAATTTATTATTTAAAAAAAAAAGAAATCCTTGATGAAAGATTACCTCCTAACAGAACGAACTCTCATACAAACTGATAAGAAAATCACTAATTCTGACTGGAAAATGAGCAACAGAAATGAACAGACAACTCAGAAGAAATGAAATGGCTATTAAACTTATCAAATAAGAGTTCCAATCTCATTAGAACATAAGAAATGCTAATTATGGTAACAAAAAAAGTTTGCATAGTTAAAAAAGACTGTGCTCAATGCAGCTCAAGGTCTAATGATCCTGAACTCTCATACACTTGCTGATGGAAGCGAAAAGTAACACAATTTATAGGAAGACGATCCGGCCATATGAATTGAGAGCCTTTGACACAAAAATTCAATTTCCAGGGATTTATTCCTAAAGAAATACAAGATGCATTCAGCTCTATACACAAGGGTAGTTTTCACAAAAAGTCGGAAGAGCTCTCTTATATGAAGAAATGAACTTTGTGCCAGTCATAAAGGAACAGGGGAAAGAGACAGGGCCACACCTCTGCCATCTCTTTCCACTTCCTCTCACCTCTCCTCTGTCCTCTCGGAAAGCCACATCCACACTCTGACACCAAGACTAATGAAGCATAAAGTAAGCACCTACACTTAATGTCTCCAGGTATGAGTCTGCAGAAACAACCTAAATATGCAATAAGAGGGGAATAATTAAACAAATTATGGTATATCCAAATGGCTGAATATTTTATCATTTGACATGATGATTAAGACTTTATAATAACATGAGTAAATGGCAAGTGAAACGTGTAGGATATGACTTATAATCAACTGAACTCTACATTTACATAATATTTACAAGTAAACAGGAAATATATAGTTCTCTCTAGGCAGCGGGATTATGGGTAATTTTACTTTTCTATATATTTTCCTAAAAATTCTACAATAAACATGTATTTACTTTTATAATCAGGAGAGAAAACATCCACAGCATTGTAAAAGTCCTATAGTTTATCTGCATATTAGGAAAAAATAAAATTAAATTAACAGGGGCTTCGCTGGTGGTGCAGTGGTTAAGAATCCGCCTGCTAATGCAAGGGACATGGGTTCAAGCCCTGGGAAGATCCCACATGCTGCAGAGCAACTAAGCCCGTGCACCACAACTACTGAGCCCGTGCTCTAGAGCCCGCGTGCCACAACTACTGAGCTCATGTGCCACCACTACTGAAGCCTGGACGCCTAGAGCCCGTGCTCCGCAACAAGAGAAGCCACCACAATGAGAAGCCCATGCACCACAACGAAAAGTAGCTCCCGCTCGCCGCAACTAGAGAAAGCCTGTGTGCAGCAATGACGACCCGACGCAGCCAAAAACAAATAAATTAAAAACAAAAACAGGGCTTCCCTGGTGGTGCAGTGGTTGAGAATCCGCCTGCCGATGCAGGGGACACAGGTTCGTGCCCCGGTCTGGGAAGATGCCGCGGAGCGGCTGGGCCCGTGAGCCATGGCCGCTGAGCCTGCGCGTCGGGAGCCTGTGCTCCGCAACGGGAGAGGCCACAACAGTGAGAGGTCCGTGTACCACAAAAAAAAAAGCTTTAAAAAAAATTAAATTAACAAAATACCTTGTATGATAAACATACTACAATAATAGTCAAGGTAGGAGACAAACTCAAAAGCTTCCAGCACTAAAATTAGTGAATCACAGGACTTTGCCCAAGGCTGTGTTCCCTGTAACTGCTATTTATACTCCTGTTCTCTATCACAATTTATACTACTGACTGGTAGATGAACCCAAAACCTTAAATGCTGAGAGACCCAGATGAAAGGCCATTCTTTTTGTTTGTTTGTTTGTTTGTTTTTGCAGTACACAGGCCTCTCACTGTTGTGGCCTCTCCCGTTGCGGAGCACAGGCTCCGGACGCGCAGGCTCAGCGGCCATGGCTCACAGGCCCAGCCGCTCCGCGGCATGTGGGACCTTCCCGGACTGGGGCACGAATCCATGTCCCCTGCGTCGGCAGGCGGACTCTCAACCACTGCGCCACCAGGGAAGCCCTGAAAGGTCATTCTTGAAACTTTTGGATAAAAGATACAAAGTTGAGATGGCTAAAGTTATATAAACATTATAGCTGATTCACTTACTGGCTGTGAGCCCTTGGACACATCAATCTCTCTGAAGCACAGACTGTCATGTGTAAAATGGCCTCTCTCTTCTGGGACCAAAATAAACAATGCATGTAAGGTATTAAGATAATTATTTTAGCCACTGATCTGCCCAGGGTTAATCCCACATCAGGAGAATATAGTTAATTTCACATAATCATTCTCCTTGAAAAATGTTAAAACAAAATTATGAGCCAAGTAAGACAACAAATTTCCACTCACAAAATGTAAATAAACTTTCTGTCTGTAATTCCAGGAAGTTACAAACCTGAGAGCTACTAGTGTTACTGCTAAATTTACCTCTATCCCCCAAATTAAACATGACACCCAAGTGAAACAACTCAAAGTTTTAACCATTCTTTATAAATCATAGCTCTTTGACCTGAACACACTCACAACTCAAAACACTGTACTGAATACTTCAGAAAAGGTTGTGGGTTATGAAATTCTATAATTAATTAGGTAAGAGAATAATTCCAAAAATGTATGCTCCAACAGATTGGAATTACTTGCTTTGGCAATAATGGTTGTGGATTTCAGGCCTGTACAGTTACATTAATGGTGCTAAATGACTACCAAGCTGTTTGAGACCATCTGGATTTAGTTTCTAAATAAACCACCTTTTCCTTAGCTACAGTGACAGGGAAGAAAATGCTTAATAAGTTCAATGGGAAAAGAGTTTAAACATTCATCTGATGTTGGCAGAATGCCATTTAAAATGAATACTATTATAACATCTGGTCCTATATAATTATAATCATTAATAATAATACCTTGCATTTATATGTCCTACATCACAGAAGTGATTTCTGATCATCTGTGAGCTCTGGAGCCCTGCAGAAGCACAGAGTTTTTGCCAAGTCCAACTCTATTAAGCACATCCTACTTTTAGACCATTTTCTTTCCGGCTCTGAATACAGACTGAACAAATGTCTAACATTTTTCAAGCGTATGTAAATGCTGTTATAATTAATAAAACCAAAATTCATTTTAAGTGTTTCTGAATAGAAGCTTGTCATTTAGTATTTTCTTAATCCATGGATACTAAATATACAACTGTCATGTGAGAACAAGAATGACCTTAAAAAAAAAAAAAAAAACTTATAAAAAGTAAGATCCCTGCCATCAAAAAGGATGCAGAACCATTGAGCCTTATTCTACTTTTCAAGACTAGTTCATGATCATTAACTCATCTGACTTGTAAGAAGCTTTCTGAGATCCTATAGGATCACCCACACAATATACTTTCCAGGATGAACACTCCATATTGTGTGATGGAGGCTAAATAAAAAGATGGCTTCACACGTGACACGCCCAGGCAGAGGGCAATCTCCCCCTTATAAACACTGCCTTGGAATATAAAACATTCCCCAAATTTCACTTTCCATACATATTTAGAGTCCATTCCAACTCAAAATAGTAAGATTTAAAGCTGTCTTGTAGGGACTTCCCTGGTGGCACAGTGGTTAAGAATCCGCCTGCCAATGCACGGGACACGGGTTCAATCCCTGGTCCAGGAAGATCCCACATGCTGTGAAGCAACTAGGCCCATGCGCCACAACTACGGAGCCTGCGCTCCACAGCCCGTGCTCCAGAGCCCGCGAGCCACAACTACTGAAGCCTAGACGCCTAGAGCCCATGCTCCGCAACAAGAGAAGCCACCGCAATGAGAAGCCCACGCACCGCAACAAAGAGTAGCCCCGGCTCACCGCAACTAGAGAGAGCCCATGCACAGCAACGAAGACCCAACGCAGCCCAAAATTAATTAATTATTTAAAAATAATAAATAAATAAAGTTGTCTCGTATTATGAACACTTTGGGGGAAACAGACTGTGGAGTGGAAAGGGGAGAGACTGGCAGAAAGGAGATCACCTGCCACCTCCATTTCATCGGACCCATCCTCACCCGACCCCCACTGTAAAGAAATGCTCTCTGGAAATGGAGAGAAGCAGTTAATCTACTTCTCCATACTATGACCCTGTTCTGCGAGTTCTTGCCTTTCCTACCCTGGCGGACTCCTGCCTGCCCCCAGATAACACTGCTTCCTCTGGGGTCTCTCAGCGAGAAGCAATCTTCCTTTTCACAACCACTCTTCCTCCTTGTGAGACCCCAGCTTCTCCGAAGCTCCTGGGCCTCGCTGCCCACTGCCCTTCACAGCCGTTGTCTCCTGGTCACCTGCTGTCCCCCCTCTGCTCTGTCTCATGTCAACACCCAGATGGGTCCTCTTCCCACCAATCTTTTCCTCTATCCCACAAGCAAAACCCACTCCGTGGTCAAAACCTGGCCCGTGTCATCTACTAAGCAGTAAGTGCATCACCTCCCAAACTGCATTTCAAACATCTTGCTTTGTCTCCTTCCAGAAAACTGCTTACTTCATACTCCCCACTCCAAAGTCATTTTATCTCAGCAAGCTCCCAATTAGGTCACCTCCCCATTTTTTCCCTTCATCCATGACCCTCCTCCTGTCCTCATTCCCTTCTTTCCCAACTTAGAATCTGCACTATCTCCCTTATGGGCCTTTTTTTCCTCGCTTGCCTCTGGCCTCCTCCCCTGGGCCCAAGTGGTTGACTTTCGCCAGAGAAAAATCAAAGGAGCGGGCTGGTTTCACTTTTCAGATTCAAAGCCACAAACCTCAAAGGGCATGCAGCTCTGCCCAGCAAGTCCACACTTGCCTAAGGACCTGCTTTCTCAACATCTAAGATAACCACTTACACTTCTCTCTCTAAACTTCCAAGATCTCTGTCCCCTTCATCTGGTACCATGGCTTTCTGCCTATGATTCCCAGAGCGCCAGCTCTAACTCAGACCCTCCAGGGCTCCCAGCGGCACAGCCAACCAACCACTTGAGAGCCCTCCTTGGAACTAAAAGACAATTTCACAATTCTTCACTTCCTCCCTCCACACCCATTCGTCCCCAGCACTGCCCTCACAAGATGGTACCACCAAGGCAACTAACACTTAGCCCTCATTTCTCCTTTCCTCTCAGCTTCCACATCCAACCCATTACTAAATCCAGTCCTTTTCACCCCAAAATTCAGCCCAAATCCATCCTCTTCTCTCCATCCCCACAGCCACTACCAAGGTCAACCACCCACATCTTCTACCAAGCCTAGTGCAACAGCCTCCGGCAGGGTTTCACTATTTTACATCTAGCACACACACCAGCCCCCTGCTGCCCATCACTCTTCACACATCAGCCAGAAACATATCTTAAAACATAAATCAGCTGTCATTCTTCTGCTTAAAATGCCTTCTTCACTGTTTCCTAAGACTCATATAAAACCACAAGAGTTTTGCCATGGCCTCCAAAACCTGTATGCAGTAGATGCTATACACATACGGTAGAAAGTTCAAAGGGTATATACACGGTGACACCTCCCTCCCTGTTCTCACCTCACCTGGGGTTCCTACCATTGCTTCTGCATTCTTGCAGAATGGTAGAAAGTTCAAAGGGTATATACACGGTGACACCTCCCTCCCTGTTCTCACGTCACCCGGGGCTCCTACCATTGCTTCTGCATTCTTATAGAATGGTAAAAAGTTCAAAGGGTATATACACAGTGACACCTCCCTCCCTGTTCTCATGTCACCAGGGGCTCCTACCATTGCTTCTGCATTCCTGCAGAATCTGCACCTGTGCGTGCATTCCAGGCGTAGCCCCACACTCACACATACACAAACGGGAGCATACAACACACACTATCCTGCACTATTTTTTCTCTTCCCTTATCAGAGGGTGGAGGTCCACCCCATCTGCACCTACAGAGCTGCCGCAGTCCAGTCTCCTGCGTGGGGCTAGCCATTTCCTTCTCCTCTGTGCCCCCCTTGCTCCACCCCCCACCAGCATCACTCCTCCACACGGCTACCATCTCCCTAGCACCCAATCCCTTTCTTGCCCCTGAACACACCAAGCCCTTCCTTGCTTTGGGACTTCGCATTTGCTCTTCTGTTGTCTGACATGCTTTCCTCCTGGTTCTTTGCAAACGGCTTGCTCTTGCCTTTCCCTGGCTCAGCCTCAAGTGTCATCCGCTAGAGTGGCTGCCTGAATCGTCCTATCTAAAATGGGCTCCCTCTGTTACTACCTCTCCCATCTCCATCTGCTTTTTCCCTTCACAGCATTTCTCCCAATCTCATTATCTGCTTTAATTGTTCACATGTTTATTGTTCATCTGTAAGTTCCACATCTGTCTTAACACCACAGCTATAACCCCAGGGCCTAGTAGAGCATTTAGAATGATCAGTAAAGATTTTCTGAATGAATGAATGCTTTGACTGATGGCTGACACTGAATGCTTTCAAAGTGCCAGGCCCTGTGCTAGGTACTTACCATGTGCCATTGCATTTAGTTCTCACCATATCTTACAGATAAAAAAATGGATTTTAGAAAGTAATATCTCTTAGGAGGTGAAAGGAGCATTCAAACCCAGACCTGACCCTAGACCCTACGTTATACTGTGTAAGAGGGAAGGTTAAAAGGTTAAAATATCCCAAGTTGGGTAAAACACAGTAATTAAAAATATCACACATTAAACATGGAAGTATAGATGCAGGATGGAAAAAAAGCACCTTATTAGTAACTGTGGTTCTCGCACACACTTAAATAAGAAGGGCAATTACTTCACTCCCTAGACTTCAGTTTTTATGTTTGCAAAGTAAAATGATTATGTATACTCAGTATAAAGAGGCAGGGAGAAAAGTACTAAATGGATAGTTGAGCTCACCTATTGTGACAGTTGTGCATTCTGTAATTTACACAAGTATCTTTTTTATCCCACATGACCTCATTTGAGGTCGTTTCCCTGTATCATGTAAATCCTTTTATTCGAAACTCAAGTCTTCCTGTAATTTGTCTCTCTTCTTAAATTGTTCCTTACCACAGATGTAAAATACCTAGCACTTTTCTGTAAAATTCTCTCAGGGTTCCCCAAACCACGTTCTTCCTACCTATTCTGAACATATTCCAAAGACAACAGTTTTCAAGATAAAAATCTTTCCCTCTCCTAGACAAAGGACTTATACTCAAGTTAATGGTCATTGCTCTGACATCTCCTAACCACTGGTGAACAAGACAAATCAGAACCTGAGACAATGACTAATACACTGGATCCTGACAGCTAGTGAGCAATAAGACAGTGCACCGACTTTGAGCTTATGAAAGTATCATTTCAGGGTTATTTTCTGATGCAGAGACCAGGTATCAAAGATTAATATAAGATTGTCATCTGAAGCCACAACATGGCCCACACAAAGGCATGAAAGTTCCAGTTGGAATTCAAGACCCTCCACTTAACTTCTTTGAGTCTCAATTTCCTCACTGAAAATTAAATGAGACAATTTATCTAAGTACAGCACCTGGGGCTTCCCTCGTGACGCAGTGGTTAAGAATCCGCCTGCCAATGCAGGGGACATGGGTTCGAGCCCTAATCCGGGAAGTTGCTCCGTTGCCGCGGAGCAACTAAGCCCGTGCGCCACAACTCCTGAGCCTGTGCTCTAGAGTCCGTGCTCTGCAACCAGAGAAGCCAATGCAATGAGAAGCCCGCGCACCGCAACGAAGAGTAGCTCCCGCTCGCCGCAACTAGAGAAAAGCCCGCACGCATCAATGAAGACACAACGCAGACAAAAATAATTTTTTAAAAAAGACCCAACGCAGCCAAAAATAAATTAATTTAGTAAGTAAGTACAGTGCCTGGCATACAGCAAACATTCAACAAATGGGAAAAAAAAGAATTCAACCATCAAAACGCTGAAGAAAGAAGGTGGCCATTAAAAATCATATTTTGCTCACCCCAGGAACTCCCTACAATCCTTTCAGTAAGTTATCAGGAGATCGCCTAGTTTCTGGAAACACCAAAAACCCTGTGGACACGTTCCCATAATCCCGTGAGACGTGAGAATAAACAGACCACATTGTGCACACAAGAATACTGAGTTAATGACGAAAAAGCGATCAGATAAATTCCTGACCGAGACCGTGGTAGTTACCAAAAGGCAAAGCCCAGTTATTCCACTAAGACCCTTCTCCCTCTGTGGCCTCACTACATCCTCTCCAAAAGCCTGCCCGCCCTACCTGTGAGGTACCCTTCCACCTGGTCTAGACGACAAACCCTTTTCTTGCACAGGCGCCCCCGCCACCGCGCTGGCGTGGGGCCCGGCCGCCGGCTCTCCCCGGAGGCCCTCCCGACCCTCCCGCTCCCCTCCGCTACGGTACTCGCCGGCCCGCTACGGTACTCCGCCGGTCCCGGAGCACCTGGGCGCCGAGGAGCCAGGCCCAGCGTGGACGGAACGAGGGGTGGCCGGCCTTGCCCGCGGCGCCACACCCACCGGCCGCCACCTTCTGCCTCTCCGCCCCGTCCCCTCGTCGCCTGGAAGCTCCTCGGACCTGCCCTCGCCTGCGGCGCCCCTCACCCCCGCCCCAAGCCGGGTTCCGGCCCTTCTCGGCTCGGGCCCGGCGCGTCGCCGCTCGCGCACCCGAGTCCGCAGTAGCAGTCGCACTCCGGCCGGCCGACAGCTCCTCTCGCTCCGCCACGCCCGCAAGCTTACCACTCCCACCGCCACCTCACCGGCGCCGCCGCGGCCAGGATTTCCGGGCATTCACGTGACCCGTCGGTACCCGAGGCATGCTGGGAGTTGTAGTCCGACCGCGCGGCTTTACCTGAGGGCCACTGGGCAGGGAGGGGAGGGGGAGGGGAGGGGGAGGGGAGGGGGAGGGGAGGGGACTGGAAGAGAGGGAGGAGAGGGAGGGGAGGGGAGGGACAAGGGAGGGACAGGGGAGGGGAGGAGGAGAGGGAGTGTCGGCTTCCAGACGCCGCCAGAGGCCTGGGTGGACCCGGCAGCTCCGCGGGGGAAGTGGGGGTCGGAGGGACGGACACCAGCCAGGACTGTTGGGAAAGAAGCAGTGCGGGAGAGAGAAGATATAATCTGGGAAAAAATTATGTATATATAAATCATCTTTTTTTTAAAAAAACCTTTATTCTGCATTTTGTTTTGAGAGAAAGAAACGCGCTGCCAGGTGTGCTACTGACCTGCCAGGAGGGCATAAGCTTTAAATTTTTGTTGAATTAAATACAGTTGCCCATAAGGACAGGGCTATTAGTCTGTCGGTATAATTCACTGTTGTACATCCCACCCCCATCACCCAAACAAATAAATGAGTGTTAAGATCCTGGCAACCTCAAGCAAAAACTGAAGGCCTCCAATAAAGATGTAAAAAAAAAAAAAAAAACTGAAAGCCTTACAACACACGACTCTGAAAAAGGGTCTTTTGCCCTCCCGGGCTCTCTTTCAACTGCTAGGGGGAAAATAAATAAATAAGTCTTTCAACTCGGAAAACCTGTCCACAAAGATAGCAGATTAGAAAACAGTTTTATTATTGAATACGCTTTGAATCAGACTGTAACGCACATCACATGCAACGCGCTAAGAGGTAACAAAGGAAGAAAGGAATCTCCCCCTTACATTGCCAGGCAAACACTACCCACTCCTGGCAAGTTCTCAGATAATCACTACTCCTCAAGTGAGAGCACTCGACTGGACCTTATGTCACAAATATTTCTCCTAACTTTATCATGGTCACTGGGGAGACCACCGGAGTTGGCTTATCCAGAGAACTTCTCACACCTTTAGGACAAACAAACTTTTCACACCTTTAGGACAGGAGATGGTTTTGCAAATTGGAGCAAGGCCCCCACGGAAGTTAGCCTCCCATCCTGCCACAGGAACTGGGAGTTAGGGGCAATAGCTCCCTGGATGTTTGAATTTCAAAAGATGGCTCCCAGGTCCTGGAGGAAACATTCCAGAGTTGTGAGACCGGCAGAGGTTATTTAGCCGTTCTAAAGATATACATATATTCGAAAAGGACAGAAATTTTGAAAGAAAAAGGAGGGAGGGGGGTCCTCTTCCCTTATTTTCAACAAGGAGAATTAAGTCTCTTATTTTTAATTTGTATTTGCCTTTACACAATGCAGGGGTAGTTTTGTTTCCAGTCATCAGAGGGTGTGGCTGGGGAAATGTGATATTATGGGGAGCAACCATAAATCAACCAGACCAGGCGTTTCACACTTATTGTAAAAAACAAATTGTGGACAATTATTCAACTTTAAAAGAATGAAATTATGACACATGCTACAACATGGATGAACCCTGAAAACATTAAACTAAGTGAGATAAGCCAGGCACAAAAGGACACTTACTGTATGATTCCACTTGTATGAGGTACGTAGGGTAATCAAATTCATTGAGACAGAAAGTAGAATAATGGCTACCAAGGGCTGGGGGGGAGGGGAAATGGGAGTTATTGTTTAACAGGATATAGAGTTTCAGTTGGAGATGATGAAAAAGTTCTGGAGACAGACGGTGGTGATGGCTGCACAGCAATGTGAATATATTTAAGACCACTGGATGATACACACAAAAATGGTTAAAATGGTAACCTATATATATTGTGAGATATATGTGTATATATGCACGTATGTATGTGTGTGTGTATAAGTATATGACCTGCATCACCACCACCCAGGTCAAGAATGCCTTCTTCCCCATAACCCAAGTTCTGCTCTTTGCACTTATAGTCAGCATTGGTGGAGAGGGTCGGGGTAGGGAAAAGCAGCATCTCTCCTTGACGTCCATAACCATTCGGGCATTTTACCATTCGAATTATACTTGCTCTCCAAGTGCGAAGTCTGAGTCAGCTGGGGTTTTTTGGTTTGGGGTTTTTTTTTTTCTTTATCAGTAATCATTACCGGAAGAAGAGAACATTTTGACACCTAACCTCACGGACGCATCTCACGGGTTTTATTTCCCGACTCGGCCCATACATTTGTCGTGGATCTTGACCTACATTTCATTTTGAAGCCTCATATGCATGACTGTGGCTTTCAGAGCACAGTCTGCAGGGCCTTCCCTGGTAGTCCAGTGGTTAGGACTCCACGCTTCCATTGCGGGGGGCATGGGTTCAATCCCTCATCAGGGAACTAAGATCCCGCATGCTGAATGTGAACTAGGATCCCACATGCTGCATGGCATGGGCAAAAAAATAAATAAAAGAAAAATTTTTTAAAAACACAATAAAGCACGGTATGCAGCAGCAGTATTTGTCTTTTGTCTTCTTGCTCTACCTGCCAACATTGGATTTATCCTCCCCAAAAGAGAGGTTCCTGAAAGTGATGTGTAAATGGAATTTGGGGTAAGATAAATCATCATTTACAGGTTTTCTGGAGAAATGTTCTTGAGTAGTGAATAAATTGTCCTCTATTTCAGTGCTAGGCCTCAATCCACAGTAAGAAATACATCTTACATCACCCCCAGCACACACGTGCCTGTTCACAACTGATCCAAACAGCTCATGCAACAATACCCTTACTCCACGGAATGCATTCTGAATTGGTTTCCTAATCTTTTCTGTAAAAACGCTGGTTACAACCCACTAAATTTGACTTCATGACTCATTAACGGGTCTCGGCCCACAGTTTGAAAACACTACACCAGTTTAATATTTTATCGATCGGGATGTTTCTGTTTTGCATGTTATGCCTATAGCTTAACTGCCTGGTCAGCACATTCCACAGAGTGGAGCTGATCTGGTCCCCATGCTAGAAGCAGTGACTCTTCCAGACTCTGTGGGGAAAAAATAAAAAGGAAAATTCACCTCAGCTCCATGCTTCTCCTGCCAGCATCAGGGACTGACGAACTCCAGGTCTTCCTAGAAATTAACCTTGGTTCTGGGGTACACTTTGTGGGGGGAAGGAAACATTTTTTTTCAGCTCCTTTTTCCCCTGCAAATTCAAAGTTGTTTTCGTTTTTTAACCTTCTCTTTGGATCACCTCCTTTCTCTCAGTGGCTCCTCAGAAAAGGTTATTCAAGTCCACAAAACAGTTAAATGACTCAAAACCCAGATCTGTGTCCTCCTTTAAGTTGCTGTCCTTCAACTAGCCACTCCCACCCCAGCCAAACAGGGGACACCAGGAAAAATTGGTGGTAAGGGCCGCCTAAGAGAATGTGAGCTGACAGAAAGAACAGGGAGGCTCAATAGGTGTTGGCTGAGGTAGCAGGCTAGTCCTTTTCATTTTGGGTTTGCTGGATAACATGTGATGCTAAGAAGCCGGAGGAAAGGTGACCTAGTGTGGCCTCACCCCGTGCTTTGTACCCAATGGCAGCTCCTCCAGATGGGGAGGGAGGGGGAGGCGGAGGGAGGGAGGGTTGACACTTTCCTTTCACTTTCTCAGGCCACCAAACCTGACACCTGGGGAAAGAACTACAGTTCCCACCACGCCTCGAGACAGGAGGAATAAGGGGCACGGAGGACCAAAAGGAAAACCAGGAGAAAGAGCAAACGTTACCTACTGGCAGAGGTGAGAGAGCCAGACAGGTAAGCAACAGGTGCAGGTTACAGGATGCAGGATGGAGGGTGTTGGAGGGTGGACATCGCTTGTTTCTCCTTGCAGGGCGTGTAGGCGGAGGTGAAGGGGGCTTTTGTGGAAACCCTGAGGACTTACTTGGTGTGTGTGCATGGGGGGGGGGCGGGCATGGAAGTAAGATTTCAGCTCAAATTACAGGGATAAGACACCGGAAGTGGAATGGCTTTCTTTACTTGAAAAGCCCGGGGAAGAGTTGTTTGATTATGTCTCGTGTCTGCTGGATCATTTAGCCATAGTGATTTCAGAGGAGTCCAGGAGAAGTGTAGGATCCTCCGTCTGTTTAAAGCTCGCAGTTTTTACGTACAGATTTTAATCTGTGTGATGATACAGACTTGTCCTTTTCTATGACTTCTGAGAAAGCCAAAAACTAAAACTGGGGGAAATGAAGAAGGGTGTCATAGGCAGGAACAATTTGCAACACATCAAATTTCGTCATCAAATGAAATAAGGTTTCCTGTATTTTTAAGAGACATCTGACGAGGAGACCCAACACAAGCAAAGAACAGTTGAAGGGCCCGGGTATATCTGCCATGAGGGAACATGGTTGCTGCTCCAACTATCTGCTGTGGAGTAGGAATCTGCTGTCATGTGGAATGGGAGTCCTGATGTAGCATGAGGGTCCACAGATGGAAACCTCGGGGAGACAGATTTCAACCCCATGTAAGTTAGAGCTGTGCACACAACATAGATTTTTTCAGGAGGTAGTGAGTTCCTCGTGATCTGAGATGCTGTGGATATTTAAGCAGAGACGCTGAAGGGGGGAATAAAGTTTCAGGTGGGTGATTGTGTCGGTCAACACTTCCCAAGGCTAGCTAGTCCTCAAAATCACCTGGGAGTGTGTGCGTGTTTTTAAATCTATTTAGCACACCTAAGATGGGCTCCAGGAATATATAGATAGTTAATTATCTTCCCAGGTAATTCTGATAATCAGTTAGTTTGGGAGACACTGTCATGAGAAACTTTCTTTTCCAGCCTATGGTAGAGTATGGCACAAACATTCAAACCACAGGGTTTTTTTGTCGGTTTCGTTTTGTTTTGTGGCACCTCGAGGCTTGTGGGATCTTAGTTCTCCAACCAGGGATTGAAACCGGGCCCTTGACAGTGAAAGCACAGAGTCCTAACCGCTGGACTGCCAGGGAATTCCCCACAGTTTTCATTCTGAATATTCTCAGAATCATAATTTCCAGGACAAGGAAAATCAGGTGCCAACCGGAAGAAAAGGGCTGTGTGACTCTTCCCGAAACTGACTTGTCTGTCAGGTCTCATTGATGCTTGCGGCTGGTTGCCTTGCCATTTAGTCTTCCAGTAATTTGTCTTCCTCCCGTGTGACATGGAGATAGGCTGACAGCTAGGCATGTCTCCCACCTGATAACTGGCAGGCGAAACACTCCTGCTGGGCCCCGAGGCATGTGGGATCTTAGTTCCCGGACCAGGGATCAAACCCACCACCCCCTGCAGTGGAAGCGCTGGAAGCATGGAGTCTTAACCCCTGGACTGCCAGGGAAGTCCCAGTCAATGCTGTCATCTGAGAGTGTTGACCGTGTACTGGGCCCAGCAGAGAACAGCAGTAGAACCTCTTCATTCCAAGGTCACCCCTAAAGTAATGTTAACTCACCTAGGACAGGTGGGGTTTGTGCGGGCAGCTCCCTCTTACCTGACCAGTAATTAACATCCTTCTCCCACGAGGATGGCAGTGCTAGGAAAACAGTGACCTCATTCTGTCTTGTCCTGTGCTGAATCCCGAGTGCCAAGAATAGTTCCCGGCCCCTGGTAGGTGGTCACTAACACAGGGGTCCCCAATCCCCAGGCTGGGGACCAGTACCCGTCCTGTTAGGTACTGGGCCACACAACAGGAGGTGAGCGGCAGGCGAGTGAGCGAAGCTTCACCTGCCGCTCCCCATCGCCCCCCATCGCCCCCATCGCTCCCCATGGCTCCCCACCGCTCCCCATCGCCCCCCATCGCCCCCCATTGCTCCCCATCGCTCCCCATCGCTCACGTTGCCTCCTGAACCATCCTAGCCCCCCACACTGTCCGAGGAAAAATTGTCTTCCAAGAAACCAGTCCCTGGTGCCGAAAAGGTTGGGGATGGCTGCACTAAAGAGAGACTGAATTCCTTCTTTTCTTCCTTGATCTGTTCTAGGTGGCAAGAGCCATGCAATTCTCCAGCTCAGCCAGGGCAGCGGATGAGAACTTTGACTATTTGTTCAAGATTATCCTCATCGGGGATTCCAACGTGGGGAAGACGTGTGTGGTGCGGCATTTCACGTCCGGCGTCTACACCGAGGCGCAGCAGAACACCATTGGGGTGGACTTCACTGTGCGTGCCCTGGAGATCAACGGCAAGAAAGTGAAGGTCAGAGGGGGACAGGGGTGGGTCTGCCTCTTGTAGCCATGGTTCCTAACCCCGAAACACATGCCTGAGGAGTGAAAGATTTAAATATAAACTATGAGATCATTAAAATACCAGGGAAAAAAAACCCATGGGAGTATTTATTTTTATCATTGAGGAATAGAGAAATCAGGCTTTAAAGTAAGACAAGAACCCAGAAGCCATAAAGGAAAATATTGCTCCATCTAACTATTTAAAGGTCAAATTAATACTCTTCTATATGATCATATAAAGGTCAAATTTCTACATACTCAAAAATACCATAAACAAAGTCAAAGATGAGTGACAAACTGGAAAGAAACATTTGCAAATATGGAACTGACAGAGAGCTAATTTCTCTGATGTGAAAAGAGCTCTGATAAATATCGAAGAAAAGACCAACAACCAAATACAAAAAGTAGGCACTTCACAGATTAGACAAAACAGCTACTTCACAGATGTTATGTGAACTGGCTCATACATTTATGTGAAAAAGTAAAAGTGCCCATTGTTACTCGTAATTAAAGAAATGAAATTAAAATAAGTGAGATAATATCATTTACCCATTTGACCAACCAAAAAAGATCAAAAAGTGTTGGTGAAAATGTAATAAATGGATTTTGTGTGGGATCCTTATTAAACAAACACAATAGTAAAAAGACATTTTGAGGCTTCCCTGGTGGCACAGTGGTTGAGAGTCCGCCTGCTGATGCAGGGGACACGGGTTCGTGCCCCGTTCCGGGAAGATCCCACATGCCGCGGAGTGGCTGGGCCCGTGAGCCATGGCCGCTGAGCCTGCGCGTCCGGAGCCTGTGCTCCGCAACGGGAGAGGCCACAACGGTGAGAGGCCTGCATACCGCAAAAAAAAAAAAAAGATAAAACATCTGGATGAAGGGATGAGTGTGGTAGGAAGGCAAAAGAACACCAGACCTTAGGACACTGGATCCGCCTCTCCCACTGAAGGGCACCTTAGGTGATGGCCCCCAACCTGAAAACCTTGGGGATTTTACCCTGGGAGCACCTGAAAAAAGACAGATTCCTGGGCCCCACCCCAGACCTCCTGAATTTGGATCTCTAGAAGTGAGACCCAGGGAACGACTTAGGCGAGCAAGTTCCCATCAGGGGTGGGAACTCCTGATGTGGACCCCCTTTCCTGCCCTTCTCCAGATGCAGGTGTGGGACACTGCAGGCCAGGAGCGCTTCCGGACCATCACCCAAAGCTACTATCGCAGTGCCCACGCGGCCATCATTGCCTACGACCTCACCCGGCGGTCCACGTTCGAGTCTGTTCCTCACTGGATTCACGAGATAGAGAAATACGGGGCGGCAAACTTGGTCATCATGCTGATTGGTAGGTCGATTTCAAAGTGTTTCGCTTTCCTTGACTGCCCGCCGCCTCCCATGCTCAGCTTTTTCTGTGTTTCCAGTGGCAGTGGAACAGGAAGCCATAAAAGTGCACGTGGCAGATGGGACCTCAGAAAACATCTGGGCCAGAAATTCCCATCAGGTTCACTTGAGCATGAGAGTGGGTGGTTTGAACTTGTTAAGAATACAGATTCCAGGGCCCCACCCTAGAGTTTCTCACTGCAAAAACCTGAGATGGGGCCAGATACCTAGATGAAGGTACACCCTGGCTGATTCGACACACGTCTGTACAGACCACACAGGAAGTATTCTGTAGTCTGAGCTTCACAGCATCAGATGGCTCTTAATCCCTGGAAGAGCCGCTCAGATGACTATGACTGACAACACTCTTGAATGACTTATCACACCTGCTAAGATGCTAAGCAAATCTTAACAACAAGCCAACATCAAAATTAACCGCAACTTCAACTATACACAGTGAACTCACAGCTTGAAATACGTGCCGTCACATTGTGCATTCAGAAACGGGTAATGTGCTGTCACTTCCCTATAGTATTAGCTTTGCAAGCAGTGCCCCTCCTAAGGACACTAATGTTTACCAAGTGGCAAGTTGGTTTAGGTTCTTGCTACTCAAAGCGTGGTCCACGGACCAGCAGCATCAGCATCACTGGGGTTTTTGGTTTTAGGTTTCTTTTTCTTTTTTTTTTTGTATGAAGACTTATTTTTTCAGAGCAGTTTTTAAGGTTCTCAGCAAAATTGGGAAGGTACGGAGATTTCCCATATGCCCCCTGTACTCACACATGCATAGCCTCTCCCATATCAACATCTCCTACCAATGTGGTACATTTGTTACAAAGGATGAACCTACATTGACACATCATAGTCATCTGAACTTCACAGTTTACATTATGGCTCATTCTTGGTGTTGTACTTTCTATGGGTTTGGACAAATGTCTAAGGACAAGTATCCACCATGATGATATAGAGAGTATTTTCACTGCCCTAAAAATCCACAGAATCAGCATCACGTTGGGGGTTGTTAAAAGCGCCCCATCTCAGGCCCCATTCCAGACCTACTGAATCTGAATCTTCGTTTTAACAGGATCCTAGAGAGATTCATATGCAAATTAAAGTTTGCAGAGCACAGGTCTAGAGAGCTGCTGTGGGACTGAGCGCTAAACACAGCAATGATTAGTGGATTATTTATCCATGCACAGGCATGTCCTAGCTATGTGGTAAGTTACCTTCTGAGCCTTAGTTTCCTCATCTACAATACGCAATCAGTATTCACTAGGGTTGTTGTAAAGACGTGACGAGATAATGTGTATACATCGCTTGACAGTGCCTAGCACATAGTAGGTGCTTCATAACGGGTGTGGGATTTGTTTCTAGAAGGTTCATTTGTTTGAGGGAACAAACTCCTCTGTGTTCCTTAAACAATGGGGTGGGGTGCTTATGGTGAGGGTGCAAGTCCCTGGGACCTAGGAAAACCCAGCCCAGCATTCAAGCCCAGCAGAGTGGGAGACACAGTGGAGCCAGGCCACCCATCGCAAGCAGGAAGTTGGGGACCCTCTTCTCAGGGCTGGGCTCTGTGTACCAGCCTCCTCCACCATTGTGTATCTATGTCTTCTCTCAGAGCTGCTTCTTACATTCAGGATACTGTGGGCCTGCAGCACTCTCCCTCTGAACCATCCCTCCTGGGTTCCTCAAAGCATCATCCCCAGCCTGCTCCTGCCACAGAATCCCTCATTCTCTCATACCCTCTAGCTCACATTCTTCAGGAAGGAAATCCCATTGCCCCGTTCCTTTTTTTTTTAATACTTAATTTTTAAAAAATATTTATTTATTTATGTATTCGGCTGCACCGGGTCTTAGTTGCAGCACACAGGGTCTTTTAGTTGCGACACGCACGCGGGATCTAGTTCCCTGGCCAGGTGTCCAACCCAGGCCCCCTGCATTGGGAGCACAGAGTCTTAACCACTGGACCATCAGAGAAGTCCCGCTCCATTCCTCTTTCTCATGGCAAAGCCTGGTCCAGGCTGCTGGCCAACCTCACGGTGGCGGGCAGGCCTGGTGTAAGGTGCCCGGCCTGGACCAAGCAGCTGGGCCCCGAGGGGGGAGGCAGTGACAGGAAGCATAGCTGGGCTGCAGACGGTCCACAGAAGAGGTCACTCGCACACATCGTTGGCACATCTAGCCCATCTATTATTACTATTGTGATTCCAAAAAGGACTTGTTATTCTAGAACCGTGTTTTCCCTGTCTTTGCTGTTTTAAGTCACAGTCTAGCCCCTATCATATGCATGGCCTTGAAGAGAATGCTGCTTTGTAATTCATTCTGCTTCTTGTAACTTAAGAATCAAAGTCATTCCAAGAGCCTAGACGGGGCTCGTTCCTTCGTGCTGCATCAGATCAAAAGCTCCCTATGCACAGCCAGCTGCCAAAGAAAATGCGCCTCAAACTTAGCCCCTTTTTTCAGAGGGGCTGTGTCTTTTCCCTCATGGCAGAAAACAGGAGAGATTAGTGAGACTGGGAAGCGTCTTCCACATGGAGGGCGACTTGCCTTTTTGGAGAAGCGTGAGCTGCCTCCTCTCTCTTGTTACTTCTCAGCCAAAGGTCCCCTCTGGAACCAGAAACATTTTTGATTTGACTTCAGGTATAAAGAACACTTCTTCAAAAGGCAGAGTTCAGGGCTTCCCTGGTGGCGCAGTGGTTAAGAATCTGCCTGCCAATGCAGGGGACACGGGTTTGAGCCCTGGTCCGGGAAGATCCCACATGCTGCGGAGCAACTAAGCCCATGAGCCAGAACTACTGAGCCTGCACTCTAGAGCCCACGAGCCACAACTACTGAGCCCACGAGCCACAACTACTGAGTCCATGTGCCACAACTACTGAAGCCCGCGTGCCTAGAGCCCGTGCTCCGCAACGAAGAGTAGCCCCTGCTCACTGCAACTAGAGAAAGCCCGCATGCAGCAATGAAGACCCAATGCAGCCACAAATAAATTTATTTTTAAAAAAAGAAAAAGGCAGAGTTCAGAGTTATAAAAATAAACACTGACCCCCCAACAGAGCCATATTTCTTCCTCAATAACCACTTCTTCGAAGCACCGAGGAGGACACTGGCCAAGGTTTCTGACACCCTTCACAACAGCTGCTCCTGAAGTGTGATGACCAGGAGGGGTGACAAGATCTGACGACAGGTGACATTTACTAAACTCCACTCTGAGTCTGCCCCTGGGTCCCTTCATTTAATCCTCACAACCATCCTGAGAAGCAGAGACGACCATCCTCATCTCCCAGCTGAGGAAACCGAGGCCTCTGGAGGTTAAGTATCCTGCCAAGGAGCTCAGCGAGTTACCTACTGACAGGTGAGGCAGGATTTGAATCAGAGCCCCGGGTGGTTCAGTTCCTGTCCAGCCACTTTCCAGTAGCTGGTCAGGCTGACAGTTGCCCCCTGAAGCTCTGGTTGAGGCAATGTCTCATCCACTCCAGTGCCTGGACTTTGCAGTCAGACAGATTTGGGTTCAAATCTCCCTCTCTGTCCTTCCTGTCTGAACTTGGTCTCATCCCTCTCTCTAAATTTCTACTTACTCATCTATAAAACTGGTACCTGCCTCAAAGGTTTTGTTGAATTGAAAGGATTAAACAAGGTAACATATAAAGCACTTAGCACAGTGCTGAGACCTCAGTCCAGGGAACGAGGGGCTCAGAGGGCATCCCCCGGAGAGGGGGGACATAGCTGAGCCGCCAGGGAAGGTGGGAACCCCACCAATAGTAGCTCCCAGGGAAGGGAAGCTTGGGTGTGAATCCCTTGCATCTCGCTGAGGGGAACCATGCCGTCCTAAACCCGCTGGCGGTTACCCAGGAAGGTGGGTTGGATCCCTCTTCCATTAAATTCACAGGCTTCCCAGGAAACGTTGAAGCAGAAGAACCTTGAAAGCTGCCATGCAAAGCCACCCTGACCAGCCATCCCCTCTGGGCTGTCTTTGGAAGGCCTCACCCACTTCTCCACCGCCGCCTTCTCCTCCCTTGCGGGCCCCGCCCTTTGATGGCCCCGCCCCCACCAGCATTGTCCTTCACTCTTCCTCCCCCTACTGCAGAAACAGGTGGGGCAGAGTAGGGAACAAATGCCAAGATGTGGTGGGATTTCCACGAATCTCACAACTTTTGCTTGATATTTACTCCCTCGTCTGTCTGTTGTAACAAATATCTCTGCCCCACTTCTTAACTGGTTCTAGAAATGCCCCCAAAGATGATCAGGACGTGTCCCCAGTGCTCCCGCTTATGACGCATCCAATCCCAAGGGCTGACACCACGGGTCTTCCTGTTTACTGTCGGTGGTCTCCTCGCTTTAATCTGGGATAGCCAACTGTGCTGTTCCCTCACAGAAGTGTCCCTGCCGTTTTACCATATTTTCCATTCTGTCTCCATGGTTCTTCACACAAATGGCTTTCTCTCTCAAAAGTTTACCCCAGCCCCTAGAGGCCATGTCACCACCATACAAAATCAAAGAGACCATTGTGCGTTGATTTGTCCTGTTCCTTCCCCTCCAGCCATTCACAGGGAACCCAGCTCCTCAGTAATGTCCCTCTGTTTACTTATTTAAAATTTTTTTAAAATTATTTTTGGCTGTATTGGGTCTTCTTGCTGCATGCGGACTTTCTCTAGTTGTGGCGAGCGGGGGCTACTCTTCGTTGCAGTGCGCGGGCTTGTGGCTTCCGTTGTTGCAGAGCATGGGGTCTAGGTGCGTGAGCTTCAGTAGTTGTGGCACACGGGCTCAGTAGTTGCAGCTCGCGGGCTCTAGAGCACAGGCTCAGTAGGTGTGGCGCACGGGCTTAGTTGCTCCACAGCATGTGGGATCTTCCTGGCCCAGGGCTCGAATCCGTGTCCCCTGCATTGGCAGGCGGATTCTTAACCACTGCGCCACCAGGGAAGCCCCGTCCCTCTGTTTAAAACCTTCGGTGTCCCCATCACCCCCAAGATAAGACACAAATTCCTGAACATCACTCACAAGGTGCCCTGCTTTCCGCCTGGAGATGGCTGCTTCTTGTCCTTTTCTCATCCCGCTCTGTTTTGTTTCTAACTTCTTAACTCTTCTTACTCCTTCAGAGTGAGGGTTTGGGAGCCAACCTCCTTTTGTAGGTTATGTGGCTGTTCTGTCTCTTAACATTCTTTGGCGTCTGCTATTTGTCCCCTTAGGATCTCGGGCAAACTTTCCACTTAAACCCCTGTTATATTTAAAGGTCCACAATCTCTCAGCAAAAGCTCTTAGAACCCGGATTCCCTGGTTCTACATCCTCACCAGCACTTGCTATTATCAGATCTTTCCATTTCTTCCATCCTGATAAGTGTGTCGTGATATCACTCGCATTTTTTATTTGCAGGTCCCTGTTCACTGTTGAGGTCAAGCACCTTTTCATACACTTGTTAGCTATTTGGATATTCTCTATTCAATTCTCATGCCCATTTTTCTACCTGTTGTTTGTCTTTTTCTTATTGATCCCTACAAGTACCTTATGTTTTCTGGAAATAATCTATGTTGGTTCGGGTCTTCCAGGAAGATGTCAGGACAGGATCCGATAGACATGCAAGAGATTTATTGGGAGAAATGGCTGTGAGGGATAAAGAGGAAGGCGCAGAAGGAGGCAGGGAGAGTCTTCTATGTCATGCTGACCTGCCCCTGGGAAGGAGAGAAGGGAGGAAGGAGGATGGTGTCCAAGAAAGGTTGATTCAGGCCTGAACCAAAGCTGCCTGATAGAGGAATGGAACCCTGGTCTCTGCAGCAGGGGCCTGCGTTAGTGCCTCCCTGTGCTGGGGCCTCTGCACCAGCTGGCGGAGGACAGTGGGGTAGCAGCTGGGCTGGGGTCACCTATGCTCCCTGAAGTCAGTTCTCTTGAACAGCTCTGAGCCCTTTGTCAATTGCATGTGTTGCAAATACATTTTTCACTTTTATTTATTTATTTTAAATTTTATTATTATTTTTTTAATGTTTTGGCCACACCATGCGGCATGTGGGATCTTAGTTCCCTGACCGGGAATCGAACCCATGCTCCCTGCATTGGAAGCTTGGAGTCTTAACCACTGGACCAACAGGGAAGTCCCTCATCTTTCACTTTTTTACTCTCAGAGTTCCTCTTCACTCTCTTGATGGTGTATTTTGATGAACAGACATTTTTAATTTTAATATATTTCAATCCATCAAACTTTTCCTTAACGATTATTGCTTCCTGTATCCTATGTAGGAAAATTTACCCTAATTGAAATCATTAACATAGCCTTACATTATCTTTTGAAGCTTGCTTGCTGTATGTTTTTTGTTTCTTTAACATCTTTATTGGAGTATAATTGCTTTACAATGGTGTGTTAGTTTCTGCTGTATAACAAAGTGAATCAGCTATACGTATACATATATCCCCATATCTCCTCCCTGTTGCATCTCCCTCCCACCCTCCCTTGCTCGCTGTATTTGTTTGTTTGTTTATAATTTATTATGACTTTTACATTTAGATCTGCAATCTATCCAGCATTGATTATGGTGTACAGTGAGAGGTCTGGGCCAAAACTTGTAACTATTCATGTAAAGATCCAATTGCCTCCGTACTATTGACTAAAAAGGCAATCTTGTCCACTGCTCTGTGGCACCATCTTTCTGTGAAGGGTACATATATTCGTGAGTTTGTTTCTGAGCTTTTTATTCTATTCTACTGGTCTATTTCATGCATTCTTTTGGAGGGCAAAAATATTTTAGATATGACAGTGGTTTGTGGCCTCCAAAGGGCCAGATATACAGTGTATCTGTAGGGTCTGTACACAAATTTTGTAAGGTCTGTACACAAATGTTCACTGAAGCACTATTCATAATAATAAAAAACTAGAATCAACTCAGTTTCCTTCATATGGGTGGGTAGTTAAACTGTGGTACATCCATACCATGGAACATGACTCAGCAATAAAAAAGAAACTACTGGGGG